>NC_088246.1:9347500-10013333 GCF_036013445.1 Caloenas nicobarica
CTCACAGCTGCTTTGCCGAAGCTGTGTTTTACCCGAGGCAAAAAGCCAAGGAATGTTTTGCCTGGTTGTGGGGAAAAACCAGCGGCAGCCCCTGTCGGTTTCATTTCTCTCCAGTTCAAGCTTTTCCTAATTCCTTCCGCTATTACTATCAGGTCAGCTTCGGCGGCCTTAGCAAAGAGGCGAGGAGTGCCACGGACAGCAGCTTTCATGTCACATCAGACAAATTAACCACCCACTTCAAAAGCTTTTGGTGAGTCTCTGTTCCTCAGTGCCTATGAAATGCCACAACAGTCCAGGTCTCAAATCTACACACAGCGAGAGCTATTATTTATTTACCGAGTGTAAAAATCCTGTCTCCTCCTTTCAGACTAACCCCATAGCCTGAACTTTCAGAAATCAATTTACATTTTTAAATTCCTTTATGAGTCCTTGATATTCGGCAGCACTTTCTTTGCTCACAGCAATCTGACAGGCTTTGTTCCAAGATATTTTTAATGTTTAGAATATTGAAGAGATATTTTAAATATCAGTTATCTTGCTTGGATAAGTAGCCATTAAACATGCAGAATAACTTACTTGAACCACAAGTCTGCAGGCTAAAAGTGCTTCACATTTTATATGACATTCTTCATCTGTGCTCTTCAAATCATTTTACAAGTACTAATGAATAAAGTTTATTAGCAATCCAGTGAAGGAAATAAGAACCGTTATCCTCTTTCTTTGCATGGAAATTGGGAGATGTTTGTGTATAAACACTATAAAAATCACTGAAGTTATTGAATGTGTACTTTAAATTCTGCCATGATGGGATCTTTCATAAATGTGAATCAGATCCAAGATCAAGCCCTGGCATCACTGTGGCAGCCAGTCTGCAGCCCCCTTGATGTCAGGTCTGACCTCAGGCCCAGACTCCATCATATTTGGGAATGGCTGAAAAAAAGAGCCATGATTTTGGCTAAAAAAGCTTTGTTGGAATTTTTTAGTCTAGCGATTTTTCAAACTTCTGCTTTCTGGATTTCAGGTACATTCAAACTGCGTGTTTTAATGCTCCTTGTCTGAGCTGAATAATCAGGGTCTTGCAGCATTGCCAGGTTCTTAAGACAAAAAAAACTCTCTAAGCACCATTCTTAGCATCTTTAACTGAAATGATGCAGTCCAGCATCTGCAAACATCTGCATGTGAGCAAGGGGATGCATTTAAGCACATACCGAATCAGTAAGAAAGATAATGTGAGGAAAGGGGACCTACTCTTCTTACCCGCAGGATAAGAACTTACCCTACCCTGGGTAAATTCTTACCTGAATCCCAAACTAGCAGGTTGAATCCAAGTTTGAATTGATTTTCCAACTTTAAAGCATTTGTCATGGTGATGTCTTTTCTTCCTCGGAAGCACACGTATTTCTGTTGCTAATTGTAGCCCCAATTATTCTCTCTCATCCCATGGGGCAATAAACCAGCAAAGCAGTTGACCTACTAGTACATACACCTGGGAGGACCTTTCCCGCACAGGGTCCCCTCTACTTTGGGATTTGGAGGGGACACTCAGGTCTCTGCAGACGTTAACTGCTCCCTGGGGATCTGTTCTTGCAGAACTCCAGTCAAGGGAGTTACATTACGTACGTCAGTAGGTGCAGGATTCGTCCCATGTGAAGGACAACTGTCACTTTATTAAATAGTGACATCAATAATCATCTGTCTCGCAATAGCTGTGCCTCAGTTCACAGCTCTGCATTTAGAAATCGGAGCATCTTCTGATCGAAAAGACCACTTTTTATAATCTCATCCCACATGGTTTTGCATGCAGTAATACATCCCAGTGAGACTATTACACAAATAGGGTCTTAAAATCTTATCTCAGATCTTGCTCAAACATGAGATTTTTTGTAATCATAAATGCTAAAAATACCGTTCACATTTAAGAATGCTAACTACAAGCTGGATTCAGGCTTGCTTGAAATTGCTGCAGTCCAGGAAAGTCATAGTTAATACATAACTCTCTTGATAAACAGTTCAGATGACAACATACCTATAATTATAGTCATATCTGATCATGTTGCCTGGGGAAAAAGGAAGGTGATACTGCAAACACAGAGGGGCCGCATCCTAGTCTCTATCTCCCAACCACTGCTCCAGAGCCCCTTGGACCTCTCTGGGAATTACTGTCGACCGATGCCGGTCCTGCGCAGGGATCTGCTGGAGATGCTGTGCCCTCACCTGCACACCCCTAATTTTGTGAGCTGCGCGGTACCCACTTGACACGATGCTGGCAAATTAGAGCAGCCTAAAAATGCAGGCAGGTAATAGAAGCAGGGTAGGCTTGAGCTCGTGTCTTCTGTCCCTGGGAGGTTTGCAGAGCTGGCAGATGGGAAGCCAAGTACTTATGCCGTCGTCATTACTACCATGGTGTTGCTTGTGTGCCAGCTCCCCGGGGTGCGAGCCAGCTACTGTGGCTGTGCAAGGGACAAAAAGGCCAGTGCATGACGTGGTGCATGGAGAGAGACCACAGGGCTGAGGAGGCAGTGGGGTTTGTGTCCTACATAGAATCATAGAATGTCCTGTGTTGGAAGGGACCCACAAAGATCATCAAGTCCAACTCCTGTCCCTGCATATGACAACCACACAGTTCACACCTTGTGTCTGAGGGCCTTTTCTAGTCACTTCTTGAATACTGTCAGGCTACATCTTTGGGGTTCCTCTTGCCTGGTGTCACTCTCCTGCAGAGCTGCTACATGGACATCAGCCTGGGCTACCTCTTGGCTTGCCCACAGAGCTAATGCCCTTTGAGATTTACCCAGCCCTGCAGGGTCTTCAATTTGGTGATGTCTTTGCAATCCTAAGTATGAAAAACACCCAAGATTGTTCCTGACTGTCTCCTTTTTCTCCAGGCTGAGCCCTTGTCCCCGTCAAACAAAACCCCATCACATGCCCACCGGTTTAGATGGACTGCTATCTCTAGCAAAAAATGAGCGGTGTTACTATGTATTTGCACTGCTAGCAGGGATACGAGGCTGTCCTCCTCCTTACATTTGTTCTAAATATTTGCTAGATTCCCAGGATGAATATTCCCAGAATGAATATTCCCAGGATGAATATTCTTATGTTGTTTTGAAACATTTTTTCTGGCTGAGACAGCAATGTTTCCTAATGCATAAATTTGTCTTTTTTAAGAATTTTTTTTGCTATGCATAAACCTTAAGCTCTGTCAATAACTGATTGTTTCATATGTCTCAGACAAAGTGTAATCAACAGAGAGGATGGTGGAGAAGTGTGAAATGCCAGAGTGACATTCTATGCTTAAATAAGCAAACTACACCCAAATCGAACAATGGCTCAAAAATGTTTCCATAATAAGGGTGCATAAATTACCCCCATTACTTGGAAAGCTCTTACTTGCATCTAACCAGGCACATTTCTAGTATTCACGAGAGGTGATACACTCCGATCATGACAGACATGCCTCTATTACAGTAATTATAAAATGCTTTGTGAAAATATCATTGTGTCTACAGAGCTACTGAAGTTGTACGGTCTCCTTGGTATTTGTTTATTGCCTCTGTGAATTTAAAAAAATATAATTAAAAAAAGGAAGAGAAAACTACATTTGGAAAAAAAAAAGATAGACCTCTTTTTGATATTTATTCTCTGTGAGGGAAAAAGAAAACGCATTTCAGGTTGTACCAATGCATGATAAGCACCAACTAGATAATGGAAGGGGGGAGGATTCACTGGAAAAACACAGGCGATAAATCCTGATCGGATGAAAACATTCCAAGAAGGTACACTGATGGTTTCCCGTGTTTGATCTCTGTGATGTATGTGTATGTCCATACATATGGGAAGGCTCTGGGAGCAGGAGGACCCTCCTCCGAGAGGGCCAAAGCCACCGGTGCTGGGTGACACTGGCGGTGCCACCCCCGACTCCGCGCAGCCCCGGCAGACCCCACAGAGGGAGAGAATGTCCCTCCTGTCTCTCGCTCTCATCTTACAGCTTGAAGAGGAATTTCTAGTCAGTGCACAAGTATCTTTTTTATTTTGGGGGTCGTACAACTTGAAAAATAGCAACTTTTATTTTTCCTTTAAAGGGAAATCCTGATACAGTTCAACCAAAAATAGAGCCCTTATAATTATTTACTCCGAGACAATAAATCCCATCATTTTAGAACTCTTTTTCCCCTCAAATGTTTTGTTTTAGTTGAATACATTGATTAAATTGAATACATTGAGTACAGTGGTTAAAAGCTATAAAAAAATCAATTTAAAAGTCTTTTAGGATTACTGAAAATCTGGAAGATAATAAATGAAAAGAAAAACATAGCAATAAAACAGATAGGATTTGCTTTTAATTTAATGGCTGGATTTATCATTACACCAAGGTAACATAAAGCATCTGATCTGCACATGATTTTGCACATGATTACAATTGCTGGATTCACTAAAAAGATTGTGTTAACTTTATTTTAATACTATGAAGGTCTTAAGTATAAGTATTTTCAAAATTAAAATCAGTCAACATAAATAAAAGACTTGAACAAACCTGAAATGCCTTAAAGCATTGTCCTGAATCTTTTTTTTTTTTTACACATAACAGAATAGGAAAATGTACTTGCATTTTATTCTAATATTATTCTTATCAAAAAGATATATGTGGAGCAAGTTCAGAGATAAATTAACCACAGACAGTGAAGTGCAAAGTATCAAATAGTAAATATACCAATTTTTAACAAAATTGCCTCGTTTTTACAAGCCAACAGGGTATGAATGCATTAAAAGCATCACCTGTATTTCAAATTAACCATAGCAAGCCCTTCCACTTACCTGGAAAACCTGATCCATACGCTAAGATTTTGTATGTTAATTTGTACCACAGAGTTCTTAACATCTGACATCGGCTGTAACATTGCAAGTTGTGCTATGACTTTATTAAGGGATGATTTCCAAAGCCCTAAAGGATACTTATTATGTTGTAATATATATTTCTGAAGAGGATTAGGTCTTTGATGCTAAAACCTAGACGTTTTAAAAGCGTGTTTACTGAAATGAAAAAGATTACATACGTTCCTTTGTGTTGCACCAGGTAGAGCTTTTTCACCTTCGTTTCAACTGTATCACAAACCTCAGCAGTATCACGACCGAGAAATGCATTTAAAATCCCTCGGAGTTTCATTACCAATGTGGGATATTCCAGGAAAGAACCTGAGGCTTGCGCTGAACCACAAACTGAATAGACAATGTTGGTAAAAACCTGGAAAAATGGGGAAAAGAAAGGACACATCTCTTCCTGCAATGTGTTAATGTTAATATCAGACTAAGCAGCAGCTGGATTTCAAGGACTGTGCCTGGTTTTGAACACCAGAATTTAAAAAAGATTGAAAAAGTTGAGAGAAGAGCAAGACTGATGAAAAAGTTTTGAAAACTTGACCTGTGAGAAAAGACAAAACTGGGTTTGTTTAATTTAGGAAAGAGAGAACAAGTAATGGTTTTCCAAGATGTAAAAGGTTGTTGCAGAGAAAAACACCATCAGTTGTTCTCCAGATCCACTGGGGGTAGAACACGAAATAATCAGCTTAATTTGCAGAAAAGAAAAAAAAAAGTAGGTTAGATATTAGCTAAAATGTCAAACTATAAAGAGAGTTAAGCACTGGGAGAGGTTACCTGGGAGTATTGTAAAAAATCTGGCACTGGAGGTTTTTGAGGCTGGGTTAGAGGAGCAGGGGGATGCTCCTGGTGTCCTTCAGGGCTCAGCCAGCCCCAGCACTGCCCCTTCACCCCCATGGAAATCAGAGGATTTCACTTAGTTGCACAATAGTCTGGTCAGGTTGGGATTTTCGGACCATGGCGTTTTGTTGGAAATAGCCTGTTTTTTCATTTTCAGCATCAGGAGAAAGACTTTTCTTTCGGCGTTCTCCCCACAATTTTTTGACATTTCCTCTCTCAGATCACTCGTTATTTTAATACCAATGTATATGTACATATAGCTTGTAAATAGGATAAAGATTGACTACCCTAACTGTAAAGAATTTACATTATTTATGTGTAAAAGCAAAAAAGTCTTTTTTATTTTTTTTCCCCTGCCTGCAACCCTGGCCAGCATCACCTGCAGTACATGCTCCTCAGAGCCCAGTAACAAAACCAAGCTTCCCTTTCCCTGTGGGATGGCTCATAAGTGTCTCGGTCCTCAGCACTGAAGTCTGCTGTGTCCCAAAGTCACTTCATGCTCTTCGAAGAGAAGATATTGGATATTGGTCAATACCGCCTTCCTCCTGCAGGCAAAATGCAACTTTTTGTTATTATGGTAAAACTTACTTGCTCAGAAGGGAACTTTCTCAGAGAGACATTCAAGATGGTGCCATGAGTTTTTGTAGGAACTACAGAGCTCTGAAAATCCTGCCACCCCTGGGGTTCTGCAGCAAAAAAGGAGTGAATTTTTTTTTTTTTTCTGATGTAAACTGAGGACTGTGTAGGTGCAGAAAGGAAAGGAGAAAGGAAAGCTTTTCTCTTTCTTGGGAATGCATTAAAAAATAAAGTAAACCACACATGGGCAACAGAAGTATTTATTAATGTACACCACAAAGGCATTAAGTACTGTTATCAATAAAAGACTATAAGAAACCAAGAATGAGACTTCCACCTCCAGGCTTAGCCTGCCCCTGCAGATGGTACCTGCCACGCTCTTCCGTCTCTGCCATGGTCACCTGGGTTTGCACTGAGGCGAGTGTCCTGCCACACGCATCCCCATCCTCCTTGCTTGTGGGGCAGAGCTGGGAGCTGACGGGGGAATTTTTTCTATAGGTCGGAGCAATGAGCACCAGGCTTTGTGGATGGCTGGAGCGTGAGAGGGATGCTCCTAAGCCCCATGGCTAGCGCAGTCACCTGGGAGAGAGGATCCTGGTCCTTGCACTCAATCTGTATTTTATATTAAATCATCACTAGGTAAAATATGGAAAATCTAGAAGCAGTTTTCCCCCTTCACCAGTGGCCAAACCCCTGGGCTTGGTGAGGCTCCTTTCTGGGGGATGCAGGGTGCTGGCTGTGCACTGAGCAGTGCAGGCTCGGCCTCTCGCCCTATATTGTAACCAGTTTTCCAGTTACAGGGGCAAATGTCTTTGTCTTTATCAAGGCTGCTGAAAACCTGTACAAATTTCCAGTGTGTTTTAAATTTACAAGATGAAAAAAAAAAAAAAGTGGGGGGTGTGAATGGAGCACATTTGCACAGTGGCTCAACTTGAGAAGAAGTGTGTAAATCTGCACTCTTTTCATCCAGCTCTGTTCTCTTCTCAAAGAAAATCCCCAGTGAAATACTATTCAGAAAAGAGTCACTTTTCAAATACAGGAAATGACAGTGCTTTTAAAGTGGCATCTACATGCCCCAAATCCAGGGAAATCTTAAAGATACAGAATGGATCTGCTCTCAAGCACTGATGCCATCATACTTTCAGACATAGAATAAAACTTGCTTGCCAGGATCTGTGTGCCAAACAGGCCCTGACTGTATCTTCTCCATTAAACCAAGCACTTCTTTTACACAGTGAAAATGGAACATAGATCAGCAAGAACAGTTATACTGAAAAAAGTACTCGTAGATGCTATTGGGAGCCAAGGATGCTGTGTTTAAGTGGTGCTCTGTTAGCTCACAGCCACGTCATCTCAAGATACACAACACTCTCAGGTCCCTCACCAGCACAGGAAAGCTTATTTTTGTCTCTTTGCAAGTTATTTGCCCACTACTTGTAGCTTTAAATTGTACTTTTCACCATTTCTGTTGACAAGATGAATGGAAGGATGATTCAGAATACTGGGAAGATTCTGGAAAGGAGCACCCACATTTGTCCCTTGTAGTAGAAAATCTCTTTTCAAAGCTGCACCCCATTATATTATCTTGTTGATACCTGATACAACCAATATTTACAACATTTTCTATACAAAATTTCCCCTCACTGTAACAAAGAGCTCTTCTCATGGCCCTTTCCTACTTACTATTTCTCCCCCAAAACCTCATTTTTTAGAAATAAAGAAAAACAAGGCTCCTCTTCCCCCAGCAAACCTTTTTGCAAACCTTTTTACAAACCTTTTTATCAACTCCAAATCCTCTTCCATATACCTGGGCTCACTGGTCTGGCTCTTCTTCCTATCCTCCAGCTTCTGTGAAGCACCTTCTCTCTTCTTTCTCCTACTTCAACAAATACACATGCATTCTGCCTGCCCATCCCCTTAGCCCGGTCACCAAAAAAAAAAAAGGGAAAATCAGAACAGGCACAAAAGCATCAATTTTCCAGGTTTTCAGTTAGGTTGGGTACTGGAGCTGCGAATGATCTGCTCTCCCATCCCTCTATCCTCAATCTTTCTTGCTATTCCCTGAGCATCCCTCTACCCTGCTGTTTTCATGGTGCCTTTCCCTTTCCCATTCCCATCTTTCTCTTTGACTTGGGGTTGCTCAGGACCTTCCGCCCATCCCTCCCTGGTAGCTCACGGGCTGAACAGCCACATGGAGAAAGGTTTGGCTGCACCAAGCTGCCTGTTCCGTGGCTCTGCCGAATCCTTCCTTCCCTGGGCGGGAGGCAGAGAGGGTGCTGTATTCAAGGGGTGACCACCAAGCTATGACCTGAGGTTCAATCCCTTCCCTGCACCCAGGGCATCTATCGCCACCTGGCTCAACATCCCAAAGCAGAGCCTTCAGAGGAGCCAAGGACACGAACCTCAGCTCCAGTGTTTGAATTTTCCTTGTTTCTTCTCTTTTCTGCTCCTGTTTCTCAATGCACATCTCAGGCAGATCCTGCAGCCAAGTGGTCCTGCGGCCGCCTTGCTGCACGCCTGCTCCTTCATCTGACACTGCCGGCGCTGGGGCCCGTGAACATACCAATTCTGTGTTGAAAACAGAGAGAACAGTGACAGACAGACCCAGCTTTGCCACCATCCGCTCCTGCTTGCAGGGATAAGCACGCCGCTGGCTTGGGCTCTGAGTCCATATAACTCTGCCTTTGTTCATAACTCAATCCTGCCAGCCTCTGAACTATTTTTATTGCTCTCCTCTGAATAATTTTCAATCTGTCACTATCTTTCAGGTAACGTGGTGCCCATAATTAAATACTGCAGGCGCTACTGCACCAGAGCCATATGCAGACGGACTATTACCTTCTTGCGCTGTGATGTGATGTCTTCAGCCCCAAATCAAATTGGCCTTTTTTTGCTGCCATATCTCAAGGCAAACTCATGTCTAATTTACTCCACATTATCATCTCTAGATCTCTTGCAGCATTACTGCTTCTCAGGTTTTTATCGCTGATTGAATATCTGGGGTTTAGATTATTTTTCCACAAATGTAGTAACTTCTATTTTCTATGTTGAATTTCATTTTATTCTCCACTCATTTTTCCTGCCTTTTCAGATTGCTTTACATTATTTTGCTCTCATCTTAGGGATTTCCAGATCCACTCAGCTTAGTTTAGTTTGCACATTACATCAACAAACTGTTCACTGCTTCTTTTAGTTCATTAAAACTGCTGGTAAATGAGCTCCCCATTTGGCAAATCATATCAGCACATGCTTAAAAACACTGGGAATCAATAGGGCTCTGGTATGAGAGGAAGTGCGTCCTTACACCCTTGTTAGTTTGGTTGTAATAAGGAGAGCATCCTTCACGTTTGAAGTGCAGCAGGTATTTACGGCGGGGCTGTGGCAGGGAGGGACAGGGTGACATGGGGCAGAGGAAAGGATGCACTGAATGTCACTGGTGAAGCAAACCCATCACAGGCTGCCAAGTGCATCCACATGTCCTCATCTGTGTGGCTGGGGCTTGCGTCGGGGTCTTGCCTTGTTGAGATGCCACCAGAGACTCCTCCAGATCAGCTCGTTGCCATTCCTCAGTTGTTTCTGCTGAGAGACGTTTGAAACCACGTCAATCTGAATTAATGTTGGGAGTAAGATGCCGGGAGACAGCAGTGACTGTTTTATTAAAATCCAAGGACCCAACTGAGCAGTCCTGAACTGTGCTCACATGGATAATCCCACGTATTTTGAGCATCAGACCTTAATGCACGATTTTTCTATTTCTGTAAAAAGGAACTCAACGTTTGCTGATCAAGATTTGCTTTTTGTAAATCCACGCTGCTTATTTGCAATGTTAACCATTAAGTGCCTGATCTCACCGAAGCCAATGGAAAGATGCCCTTTGGTTCCCAGCGTCTTCAGATCCGGCTGTAAGGATTTATCTACTTGGAGAAAAATGTCTGGAATATCTACAGTGAAATAAAATTGGTCCCAGCATCTGAAATACATTATTTTGATAATTTGCTCTGAAGTAAAAGGCATTTGGTTCTGGAAAATTCCACTCAGAAGATATGGTGATTATTCTGAACCAAAATCATATATATCTGGGGATATTGCCCACATGAAGAGGTGTTCCAGAGCAGCTATTTCTTAGTCTCCCCCTCCCCCCCTTTTTTTTTCAGAATGACTTATTTTGGCCAATTTCACGATGGAGACAAGCCCCAACTGATATTTCTCTCATAATATTTATTCCTTTACCTGAATTGGTACAGCAGATGTTAACCTTTACTAGAAAACAAGCAGGACCAGCCTTCTTCTGGCATCATTAACATTTTCTTCCTAATTTTCCTACAGCTCTTCAACTTTTCATTAAGAAAATAGAAGAAATTGGCAGTGCTTTAGGAAATTTGTTAGCTAATTCCCTTAGTGGTGGAGAAATCCAGGTTAGGTAGTTTATATGTGATTGTATTTTGTAGAATCTAAGTGAATTGCCTTATTTATTCTGCTTGTCCTTAAGAACTTCCAGTTCAGATCCTGTAAGTATTTGGGTAAACAAGTTTGTTGTAGGACTACTTATGAAAAGCCAGTTTTAAGTATATATGTAAGAATGGTTTTGGAAAATAAGCTGTGATTCTGTGATTATGAAGAAGGTTGGCTGATGGCAAGCTGGTTCCTGATGGGTGAGAGCTCAGGTGAGAGCAATACAAAGCCTGACCCGTCTGCCCACTCAGATGAACCCACACAACCTCACATTTGAGGAACAAATGCTCATAGTGAACAACTCAACACCAATGCACGCTCCACAAAAAGAAAAAAAAAAAAAAATCAGGAAAAAAATTTGCAAGGATATTTAATAATGGACATCTCAGAAACCGATACTACCCTCTCAGACAGCCTGTGGCCAAAAAGCAGGAAAGAATTGAACCGATAATTTGCTATACATTTTCCACTGTTTTTTACCTTTGCTTGCTTATCTATTTTACCGAATTTTCTGACTTTCCCACAAAAATCACCTCAAATTGAGCAGTCCAGTCATTTTTGATTCACCCTTAATTTAATCTTCTTCTAATTAATTAATGGGCCTACTGTCTCTCCAGAATGTCTTTTCTCTTTGATATAGGTTTTAAAGCCCTTTTTAAGTTCTTTGGTTAGCTTTAAATTCTTCTTTTAAATTCCTCTTCCCCCCCCCACCTTATCCTTATTATTTCCCCTATAATCCCTAACTGAATATGAGTATGCTTGTTTGATTCCTTCCCCTGCCCCCTCTTGCTTTCTAATTTTGACTACAGCTTTTTTTTTTTTTTAATTAAAAAAAATTAAAGCCTCAGATCTTTGCACAGTCCCTTATGAAGCCACATTGGCCGCTTCTTGTTCTCTCCGTTCTTCATTTTGAGAGGAGCAGGAGTCTCTTGCAGCTTAATTATGGTTTCTTGCAGGAGTCCCCCTGCTTCCCCTTGCGCTGGTGGCTGTACAGAATTCCTCCTTCTCCGCAGACTTTTGTTAAATACAGTATGCACGGCGTGTACCAACCTTTTAGATCTACCAGATTTCTCCCCCCTTGATATATAAAAATACCTGCCTATGGATTTACATCCAGGCAGGCTTTTTGCTGTTCCTTGCCTTGTTTCTGGCATTAAACCTGCTTCCAGGAGGACCAGGGGATGCTACTCCTTTTGTTAGCTTCAGCGCTTGATTTTTTAAATTGTTTTCCAGCAAACACAGCTACAAGGTTGCAATCGAACCATGGCCAGTGTTTTGGCACGTTTTATGTATTTCACCTGAATATAGCTGAAACCAGGGCCAGATCCTGTGCAGGGGTAAATCTCTGCAGCCTTTTACTCCTTTAGACCTGCTTTCTGCAGGCAGTGGATGCGGCTCAAAGTTCCTCAAGACACTTGGGAGAGGTTTCAAAGCCCTTTAATTTTCCTGATAATATTGGTACTCCTGGGTGCTAGTTTCCTGGTAGCTTAATTTTTTTTTTTCTCTCTCTATATATAAACTGGCAAATGTCGATAGCTTGAGTTTCTGGAATCAACTCTCAGTCCTCATGAAGCTATTTTAATTAGAATGGGAGGGCTCTGTTAACTAAAAGTGGAAGAAATATTGAGATGAGGATGCTCTGAATTGTGCTCAGCCTAGCGAGCATCTTGTAACTCTTTGTGAATGCTGAAATAAGAAATTTTAAATACAGCTGGGAGGGGTTTAATGTTTTTGTCTTTTAACATATTTTAATATATTTTTTTCTCCTTTCCCCCTCCTTTTTTTTTTGTCCTCCCATCATCTACTATTACCGCATTAAATCTTTTGTTCTCACATCTGTAAAATACCACATTCCCAGCCACCCTTTTCACAACACACATTGAAACCCAGCAGGTTGATAATATCTTCCCCCATCCCTAAGCCCACATCGGATGCCTTACAGTCCTGTCATATTTGTTTACATCCGCTTGGTTTTTAGTTCCTCGCTCTCTTTCTCCACAGACCCTCCGCTTCCTGCTTTCCTTCGAGCTGCCTTTCATGCCAGCAGACTCCGGCCGGTTAATCGTTCATCCGGGACAGGCGAGGGTGAGCCGGGCTCAGACGCGTTTCCTCTTGTCGTGACAATTGTTCAGACCGTGCATCACTTCACGCTCGGATGAGTTTTTCTCCCTCCGCTGCCCGCACCGCCGGGGCACGGACACAGCCCGACACCACGCTGCCTCAGCTTCCCTTTCAGTGAGACTTTTCCTCTGCCTTTGCAGCAAATTTTTGGCTTTTTTTTTTGCTTTTTTTTTTCAAAAAATTTTTTTCAAAATTTTCTTTTTTTTTTTTTCCCCCTTCCATCCTCCACCAGAGCTGGGGTTTTATCCCAGAGTCAGCGTTGTGCGAGCTGTCCCAATATTGACTTGCAGCCCTTCTGGAATTTTATTTTATTTCATTCAATGTTGGCACCATATGGCAACTATGGCAACTGAATATATAACCCTATTCAGTTTCTGACTCCAGTCTGGCCTATTAAAGGGCTCCATACCCCAGTCTGGAGAAAAAAAAAGTTATTCCTGTAGGACATAGTGGTAGAGAAGTTAAAATAACAGTATCTGCCTTAAGGTTTCCCTTTTCTGATATGACAAACAGAAAAAAAAAAGGTAAATATATTTGTCAAGGTTTCACACTGGGAAAAACTTATAATATATGACGTTGAAAGCGTAACAGGCTAGTTTGAATTAATAATACAATTATAGTATCTATAAAACCACAGTATGTTGAAGCCCCATCAGCAACATATTTGTGTTTATTTTTGTTTCATTGTATTTGAAAAGAAAGCTAGGATCCTCTGCTCAACTAAAAACCAGCTGCTTTATTAGCAGCTGGCTAATAAACAGCAGAAATACATGTCTGAGGGAAATATTTAAAAGCATCCTGGTGACTTAGGGACATGTGTCACTTGGGACTCATCATTTATTTAGGCCTTTTCACAAGTTGCAACCGGAGTGCACACTTGCTCACATGAGTAGTTTTACTTACGTGCTCCCTTTGAATTCAAGTTAAGGTTACTCATGTGCATATCTCTCTTCAGGACTGGGCCCTACAGCTGTTTCTTCCTCCTGAAAAAGATACTGAGGGAACTAATTTTTCTGATGATTAATCTCAAACACTGCACCTGCAGTGCCTGTTTTCACTTAATAAGAAGAGATTGACTTATCTAGCTATCTTTCTGTCTGTCTCATTATCCATCTCCCGTAGCATCTCAGGACCTCAAAAAACGATGACAAACTTATCTTCCCAACAGCCCTACGAGGCAAGGCGGTATTATCTCCACTTGCCAGATGGGGAGATCAAGGTAGGAAGCAGCAAAGTGATATGCCTGAGGTCATGTAAGAACTTGGTGGCAGAGCCAGGCATTGCAAAGAGCTTTCTGGAATCCCAGGCCCATGCCATAATCCCAGTGCCACCCGGATTGCTTTTCAGATCCTCTGAAAAAGATTAGTAAATTCTGCTGCTCAAATCCCAGCTCCTGTTTGTGGAGGAGCAAAAGCTCACTCTGGTCCAGCATGACTGATTTCCCACACTGCTACCTGAGCAAAGAGCTGCAAAACACACACCCTCTGGCAAGGGAGCTGCATGGGGGCTGGAAGAAAGGAGCAGCTTCTCTTATTCTTTAAGAATAAGAAAAATATCACTGTCAGAGCTAGGATAAAAAGTAGACATCCTTTGAGGTTCCCCCCATGGTCCCCTGCAGTGCAGAGCTCTAGTTAGGCAGAAGCAGCATGGGGAAGGCTTTCCCACAGGACATGAAATCCCATCGATCTTGCAAGATGAACCTACAAGAGAGAAGCTCCAGGGTGAGGGACACCTACTCCAACCTGTGGCCTTCCGAACAACCAGGGGAATCTGGGTTTCTTGCCTGATTCCAAACCACAGACTGAACCCAGCCTCCCCACAGCACATAGGGGTGGCCAGGACACCAGGTATCCCTGGTGCCTCCTGTGCTGCTCTCCAGCCCCGAACTTCTCGGGTGCAGCTCTGACCTTCTCTGGACATGACCTGGCTTCACAATGACCCCACCAGAAGCCTGCCATAGAAAACTGTCAAGCATTCCAAAGTCAGTGGAGGAGACGTTTTTGTGGATATTGGACACAAACCAGATACAGCCCAGGGCAGAGCCACCAGCCTGCCTACAGAGCTGTTGCCCAGACAGAGGCAGGTGACAGCAGAGCTCAGCTCTGGCAGGTGACACCACTGCAACTGCAGGCTTGCCAGGCTGAAATCTTACAGCAAGTGGGTAAACAGCATTAATTATATTTCCAAAGCACCAGCTTTCATTAACGTTTATGCTGTCCTGGTGCGCAGTAGCACCTCCTACACCCAGCACCAGGAGGACCATGCTGTGGTGGCCACCATCTGATGGAGGTGGCACCATGGCAGTCCAGGTGCCTGGGCATGACCTAGCTGGGTGCCAGTGTGGCTGCTGAGGATGGCAGAGCCCAGAGCAAAGGCAGCTTTGTCCTCTTGCCCCAGCTCCAGCCAGCTCCCAGGGGCTGTCCCCGCTGAAGCCATTCCAGGGCACACTAGAGGAGGAACTGGCTCACCGCAGGTTAACTTTTCCAGACACATCAGCTCCATTGCTTTCAACAGGACTACAAGCACAGAGAATGTAACCTTTCTTTTTTCTTAATGTGTATCTTAATGCGCAGTCGATGGGGCTAGTTATCTTGTCAGGGGCCTGGAGTGAGCAGGGGGCTGATAGGCAACGGCAGCCAGCAATAGTTCTTCACATGCCGCTTTGTAGTGTGCACCCAAGTATTACAAGCCTGGGTCCAATACAAATAAATAATTAAGTGCATTTCCCAGGGCAAGAAAGTGAAGACTTGGAGCTGTGGAAAGAATGAATAAATACGAGACCTCTAGACCTGCAGTGCATGCACGCAGCATGTGACTGAAAGTGGGTTTCATGCAGACATCACATCAAAAGACTCCAGAAACCTGCTGTGCTGGGTGTCACCGAGAGGAGAAGCTTTGGCCCTTCCAGCCTTGCCGGAGGAGGGGACACACCATGCCAGGCGGGGCCTATAACACAAACCCTGGGACTTGGAGATTTGAGCACCCTTGGGAGACTTCGCTATGCTTCAGATGGCGCCATCAATTTGAGCATGTCAATCTTCAAGTGAAGAGGAGGATAGAGGCTTTTGTCTCCCCCAGCCTTGCAGGTGGAGGGTGGGCAGCACATGAACATCCAGGCAGAACCACAAGGTTTTCCCGCATCCACAGCACCCAAGGGAGAAGCGAGTTGTCCCCTCCATCCCTGCGGGGCTCCTGGTCCCTCTCCTCCCATCTCCCTCCCCAGCCCTCCCACTCATCCTGCTCTGCTCCCAGCAGGACTCAGGGCAGCCTTATTTCCTCAGAAACATTGGCGCAAGCCTTAAGAAAGGAAGGAGCTCTAATCCTTGGCACTGAAGATCCTCCCATCATGTAGGCTACTGTGCTGGGGGTGCCCGATGCCTGGGACTGCTGCTTGGCACATGGGACTCTCAGTAGATGCACTGGGAAAATCGGTCAGCATAGAAGCCATTCTTTTCCAGAGCATACTTCCTAAATGTATCTCCAGGACGTAAAACACAGCAGGATGGCTGAGACGTGTATAGGATGAAGGCTCTATGCACGCCTTTGTGCCCAGCTCACTGCTGCAGAGGGAAAGGACCAAAAGTAGGCTTCCCAAATATTCACCCATTTCCCCAGCCAGGCATTTTGGTGCCAGCTGGAGTCCCTGCTGAGGTTTCTCCATTTTGGAGAATGTCACTTTTGGAGCGAGGCCTGCACCGTATGGCAGACTGATGCAGCAAGAAATGCTCCTGAGGTACCACATGAGCCAGGAGTGAGCACTGCTTGGGTCTGCACATCCACCATCAGCTCCATCATGGAGTTTGCATTTTGGCCTATGCTTTTCTAATAAACCTCAGTTTTCCCTCTTCTCTCCCTGTAGATTGGTTTAAATTTTATCTAATGTCCTCTGAAGATCTTGGTTTCTGTTTTTTTTAATTTTGTAAATACTTTTCTCACATTTTGGGGAAAAAGAAGTACAGCCCAGTATTCCCTGCACTTCTCAGCAGATGCTACACTGCCACCTGCACTATTGTCATGGTTTTTTGGGGGAGGGACAATAAATATTTTCTTAGTTTTTAACAATTTTGCTACTGCCAGTTGTTCTTATGGGAAAAAAAATCCTCAAAAAAAGTAATTATTGACCAAAAAAAACCCCAACAGTACTTAATTTTCCCTGGTACACCTATAGCTCCTCTCTGCTGGTGTGCTCAAATGCTGTGGGTTTCTCCCTTCCAATTCCTGGTACCCCTTGTGCCCCATGTAGCCCTACTCTAACCCCCAGCTCCACACCAGACCTTTTCTCTCTCTTTTCTTTATTCTTCCCATATTTCCTCACTCTTCCTTGACTCAGCCCCATCCTCTTCCTTTTCTTCTACAGTTTGGCTCATCCCTAGACTCATTGCTTCTCCCTGGGGTTTCAGAGCCTTCCCTAGAAAAGACACAAGAACTCAGAAGGACACAACTGGCTTGGAGAGGACAGTGATGCAGAGTCTTAATTTCTGGAAGGGGTGGGGAACGAGTTTGAGCCCTTCAGGCATTTGTGAACCTTGTAGTACTTGTTACTGAACAGGCTATTTAGTGTAAGACAGTGCCCCAGCTCTGCCTTAGTTATTTCTCTGTTCTTTGCATTAGTTCAGAAGCCTTCACATTGTGAAGAACACTCATTTGCTTCAAGGATTGCATGTTAATAACTTCAAAATCGTCCTTCCTATCATGATCTGGAGGAGATTTCTTGGAGGTAGCTGCCTCCAAAAGCAGCAAGTCAGCAACCTGTCAGTAAAATAGCTACTGCAAAGGAACATTTTGTCCTCTTGCTGTGACACATGGACAACACCGTGCAGAAGCGTGGCTGGGACTGCAGGTTTGCTAGACCAGAGACCCAGAAGAGGTCCCTGCCTCGGGGTGAAGATGAGAGTCCTCCCTGTGATACAGGCAGGATTAGAAACTAGAAGATACTCACAGTGTGATATGCACAGAAGATCTCTGCTTTTCACTCTCTCCCACATGGGCTCATCCATGCCACAAACTCTGGAAGACTTGGACTGAATGACCGTGAATCCAAGCCACTCTTTGCACCATCAGCTGCACAAAAGAGAGGCTGGTCTTTGCCAGTCAGTCCTATCCTTCAGTTTATTTAAGTTTCGACCAGTAAAAATTGCTATTTCAGGTGATTTAACTACCCAAAGAGGCTAGTACCTTGTTTAAAATAAGGGTTTGCTCCTGCTCATCCCCAGGAGCGAGGAAACTGCACCAGAGGAAACTCATCCAGACAGAGTCAAAGAGCAGTGAAACTGGGCTCTTCAGGTTAAAAGTGAGGCTGGCAGCCTTTCCCAAATCCACACGTGCAAGCAAGTTCTTTTCATGGAGGGATAAGAAAACACTTGGCTGGAGCATCTATATTAAATACTCCCAGATATGTGTCCTCCTGACAATAGGACAAGTGCAAGATGGAATAGTGGGAAGCTGATGAGGTTAAATGCAAGTAAGAAATTGTCTTATCCTGAAATTTTTTGTATGAATATGAAGTTATTTTTCCTGTCAGAATACCAAATGAGATTATATAAACCAGTGAGATCAGTCTCACAGATTTGATATCTGGTTTATGCACTAATAAGTAGTCTATGTCTACACACATCATGAGACATATTTCCTTCAAAAGTTAATATCAGTTTCTGGAACTATTGTATTCAAACCCTGAGAAAGTAATAAAGAATGAGTAGATAGAAATTAGCCCTACCTAAATATAGTAGGATAGTGGCACAGCGATTTAACACGTCCACCAACATCGATTCCAGCCTAGGCTCCAGGTAAGAGGATGCAGAAGCCAATGTGGTGCTTCCATTGCCAGACAAATGTGTCTGACACCATCGAGCCTTTAGGAATCACAGCTTTTCTTTGTGGAAGGATCCTTGTCTCCTGAGGCTGGAAATGTGTCTTGGACCAAGCTGCTTCTGCTCAATGATCTTGGGTTTGCCACAGAAGAAGCAGAAGAGCTGCCTGTTGAGATGGAGGTTGTGACACCAGGTATCACAGGCACAAGATCCAGAACTAAAGTTTAGAAATCCCACCTTTATTGATTTCTGTGAGCTCTCAAGAAAGGACTTCCATTCAGAGGGATAGTGTCCATCAGGAAGCTCGGAGCCCTCATGTCCTGGGGCAGAGCTGGAGGGACTTTGTGTTTTCCTTCACAAAAGCAAGTTTATTTCAGATCTTTCTTCAGTGTAGGAGAAAGAAGTAAGAAAACACATTAAAAAAGGGAAAGATTAACCTGTGTATTCTAGGTATAACTCATTCATCCTCCAAGATATAATCCTGAACAAGAGCTGCTAGAGATGGGACCTGGTGCTGAGAAGACTGTTCCTGGATCAGTGCACTTGTAGACAGAAAGATATTCATGTTGATATGGACAATGTCCATGAAGCGCCAGTTAAAATTTCTGATGATTTGTTCATAACGAAAGGCTCCAAATATTAGATGAGTTGCCTTGAATTGGAAATAAAGTTTTATACAGAGAATTCAGCTCTTTTTATGTTTCTATACAACCTAGATTTTCCAGGAATCACCCATTCTCAAAAGGTCTAAGATAATTCCTATTTTCTGTCTAAAGCATTTTAGGAGTGCCTTCAGTGGTAGAAAACCATGAAAGACTGTCAAAATAGAGGAGCTTAGATTATTTGAGGTGTGTTTTTAAACAAACTCTGTGCGTCCCAGTGAGGCTAATGTATTTCTTATATTCAGATTTATGGAAGTCAAACTTAAAGCATGGCAAATAGTAAAGCTCTTGTGGAAGAAACTGTTGTAGTCAGAAATCTTATTTGGACAGTAATTCAATGAGAAAAACTCCTTTTTATAACCACATTGAGATGTTGGGTCCACTTTACTTTCAGAAGCATCAAGAGTAAGTTCAGTCAAATGCCTGAAATTTTCATGGTATAAAGTAAGTCTCATCAAGAAGATAATTTGGCAGTTACAGTGTTTAGAAGAGTGATACAAATGTCACAAAATATGCATCCTTTCCCTGCAGTGTCCATGGAAGTGGAAGAGAGTATACACTACCTGAAAGATGTTTTAGATACCTTCTGGGGATGTTCTTGTAAAAATTATGCAAACAGGAACTTCCATACAAACCTATGGCTTATACACAGAGTCTAAAAAGCTTGAAAGAATTCCTTCAAATGGAAACTCAGCATGAGGATTTAAAGAGCATCTCAGAATAACTCTGGTGTGTCCAGATCGCATTGCTGTATGCAATGCTCTAGCTATACACAAGTTACATCCCAGGTACCACCAAACTTTAGGTAGATGCTCTTCTTCCTTATTCATCCAGCAGGACATATCTGCCATGAGATCATACAATCCTTCCTCATAACTCGTGACAGCTGGAAGTGTCTGGAAAACAATTCCTCTGGTGTGTTTCATGTGCTTAGAAGTCATTCTTCCTTATTTCTTGCATAGCCAAGATCTTGATCTCTGTGGGGCAGGTAACAGTATTGTCCATGCAGACACCAACTTACTGCTGGGAGCCCTGCTAAGGAAATGTAACCTACCTGCCTTCCTGAATACAGCCATGAAAACTCAGCTTCCTATCAAGCCAAAGTAATATTTTATTAAAATCAGTTGTATTATAGAACTAAATCCCATAGCTGTGAAGTATAAAAGAGGCTTTCAAGCTGACTTTTCTTGAACTGTGGCAGCTTAAGTCTTGTTGCCATTGCTGAAGCTCATCAGGAAATCATTTTAAGGGCTCAAAGGTTAAGAAACTGTGTTTTCATCTGGACACAAAGGTGAAATATCAGGTGGCTGATCTCAGTTATTTGTGTTTTGTCATTTTATCATCATCTTCAAATGAATCAATTAATCCAATTTCATGAAGGTGGGGCTTTCTTAGGTGTATTCAGGGTTGTTTACAGGCTTTTCGGGAGAGATGGAAGACCCTTCCTGAAGAGCAATATTTCAGGAAGCCCATGAAATTAGACAGCCCATGATGTTAAGTTTTGTACCAACATGTAATGTGAAACATGAGCTCTGTCTTTACTACTCAAAGACAACAGGTAGATAAAATAAGCAGATCGGACTGAAGGATGCAGGAAGAGAAAAAGGAAAAAAGATGAAAAGCAAGAGGGAAGTAAAGTCCACGGTAACTAAGGAAGAGACAGACTCTAAATATAAACAGAGCAACAGACTAAGCCCTGCGCATGCATCAAAGACAAGCCAGGAATTTGTCAAATACAAAATTCTGGAGTGAACCCTGAGCTTCCTTCTGGGAACTCTGAGTCAAACGATGGCCAGCCCTAAGGTGCTCTGCAGGAGCATTGCACTTGATGGAGGAGCTCTAGAGAAACATGGAGGATGCACCAGAACACATAGCAATGGACGTGGCCACCCCACCTGTGCTGCAGCTGCCAGATCTGCGTCTCCTCCTAGAGCATAAACAACATGCTTCAAGTTAAGACACAAAAGATATGCTTGGGAACCTCTCCCACCACAAAGGCTTTGCAAAGTCAGTGAGAAGTGAGTGACTGCTCATGCCTACCGTGTGTCCCTCCTGGTGTCTCACTCCCTGGCTCCCACTAAAGAGAAAGCAGCTCTCTCTTATTCCACATGTGATACTCCAAAGCTCTTCCCCAGTACTTTTAAAACCCTCCACAGTGCAGCAGCTCTGGACAGAAAGAAGCAGTCTGACAAAATCTCCCTCAAGGAGAAGCAGTCTTAACCTAAAAAGACTCCTTCATGGAGAGAAGATGGAACTTTTTCATTCCTTACAGGCCCTGGGTGGGAAAGGGCTGCAGGCAGAAAGGTCTTTGTGTCTGTCTCTCTTTTGAACCTGGAAGGCAGCAGACAGGTAGGTTTCCTGAGGGCTTAAGAGCTGACAGTACAGGAGAAGCAAAAATATGGGGAAAACAGGAGAGTCGCTCATTTTGGGGAGATGAGGCAATCTGAAACCACGATCTACCCTGTGCACCTCAATTGGCTGTTGTACAAGAAAGCCTTGCAACTGCAAACTCCCTAGAGTTCACGTCTTTCCCAACCATTCCTGCTGCTCCCAAGTGTCCCCAGCACAAGGGTGGTTCAGTGCAGAAGGACCTTGGCTGTCATCCTTCAATCTGCTGCCATGAAACGACCTGGCTGTGCTCATCACCACCAGGCTATATCTCAGCATTGTTTCAAGCAGCTACTAGAGGCCTGGCATTCTTTATACGAAAAAGCCCATAAATGAAGTCACCTTGGAAAGTGAACACAAGTGGGGAAACCTTGTCTGTTGGGGATGAACGCCAGTAATCCGCATAAAGTGTGAGTACCTGTGGTGCTGCAGTCCTTCTCTTAGCTGGGCCAGTGTTGTTGAGGGCTTTGAAAAGGAGAAAGAAAGTTTTGATTTTGGTGCAGCTTGCCATAGGCAACCTTTGAATGCAAAGTTTCATGATAGCCCATACCATTGAAATGTAATAATAATAAAAGCAATGTATGTCTGCATCCCAGTACCTGTGTTGGGTTAAGTAATGTGGTGCAGCGAATCAGGACTTGGACAAGGAATGAGGATGTGTGATTTTTAGTCTGCCAAATTTTGTCTCTGCTCCTTTTTATTTTAAGCTGCAGGTAATGATGCTTATTCACCCTGGCAAACTGATTTGGCATGTTCAGGTTGCTCTGATGAAAAGCACAGTCAAAGGCTATACAAAGATGACTCAAGCTCAGAAAACACCAAATGTCTTGAAATTCCTTTTATGGTCTTACCTGATCATGCAAAGTGAAATCTTCAAAAGTTTTTTTTGAAAGCAAAATTACCCCAAGAAAACCAACCTTGCACATCCCCACTCCCAGGATTCAGTTGTCATCACTGTCTTCCCAGGCTGCACCATCCCAGGTGGCTACAAGTCCCTCTGCTCCCATGTGGGTGAAAGCTTGGCCAGGAGGGCCCTGGGAGACACAGTGGCTTTGGTCAAAGACTATTCCAGGTAGGTGAGTGGTACAGGCTGAGTGTTAGGATTTATTTGTGCACGGAAAGCTTCTTTAGGAAAGGCAGCATCACGGGCTGGGGGCTGAGGGCTGGCAATGCCACCTGCACTGGAATTAAGCCTGGGATACTGGAAAGAAGGAAGATATTCGAAACCATAACACCTACCAGACCTAGACAGCTCAGTTTTCTGTTCTGAAATTCAGTGGTAATGGGGAAATTAGGAAGGAGGAACACACGTGGGGATATTCTGACAACCGAAGTCTCGTAGGAGGCACAGCTCCAACTCCCCACTACCTTTAGCCATATAGTCACAAGGCACCTGGAGATTCATGCAGAGTGTTTGGGTACTCTCTTTCAGAGAATCGTAGAATCATTTCCCTTGGAAAAGACCTTTAAGATCATCAAGACCCAACTTCGCATCCATCACTCATAAATTTCACGGATTTGCAATGAGGCTGGTTCTCCTCTTTCCAGAAGAGCCAGGAGTGTCTCACTGAATGAAATGGGGTATATTTTACAGTTCTCTTTACGTGCCACAACAGGCAGAGCAATGCACAGAAGGCTGAGGGCACAACCATGCCATCCCGCTGCCAGCCAACGCAGCCGAGCATGGCAGAAAACCCCCTAACTCAACTAAATGCGATGGAGAAGTATTTATTAGTCACCAGGATATAGCTTACACAGTGAAAGAAGTTAAGAGAAGTCTTCATCTACTTCGATGTCATCAGACACTTAATCACTCTTCTGTGTCCCCAGCTCATACTTTCTAATAATTTAGCATCCCTGTGGAGTCCAGAAAGGACAGCTGCATGGTTAAGACCTGGCCACAGCAAAGCCAAAGGTGGGCTGGTTGTTCAACCTCTGCCCATTCTCAACCTGTGAAAATGAAGGAGCAATACTCTCACATCATCTGGTGCATGGTAATGGGAGTAAGATCTCTGGGTGAATTAACTCTGCTGCTCGTGCAAGGTCAAGAACACAGGATGCCAATCCTTAGCAGGGCTGAGATCCAATCCTTTAACATAGCTCATAATGAACAGTGATAATAATGAAATTTGAAGACAAACCAGATGAGCTCAAGTTACTCTGGTCACTGCATGACACATTTTGCAGAGTGCTTAACCTTCATTTTCCCAGTCTTTATGATCACAATGTCACACCGAAAATTACACTCCAACCCTTGGTCCTGCTCAACAGCAAGTGGCTGGTGCTGACCTTATTTTTGGTGTATTTGGCCCTTGGCAGCAGTAACCTGGTGCCGCTGTTGTGCTTCTGCGATGCTGACACTGGCTGGAGCTCAGCCCTGACCACAGGAATTAGCAGGACTGACCAACATGTGCAGTCAGATAAGTACAGCCCTGCCAAGCACAAAGCTTTTCTGAACTTATCTTTTGCTTATGTCACATTTAATATGACAGGGAAGATTTTTTTTTTTTTTTTACCATTTGAGAAACATTGCCATATTGAAATTTTTTTCTTTCTTCTTTCATTTATATCTGTGTCACCTCAAGGGTTGTTATAATTCCTTATTGGCTGCTCTTCCAGAATTTGCTTTAAGAAAACTTCAGCTAGTTTTGAATGCAGCTGCAAGGTTAACTAGAAATAGAAAATGTCACGAACATGCTGGATATATATCCCTTCTGCTTTCCTGCCACTAAGCCAGCTTTTCATAAAGTTTGAAACTGATATTAATATTTAACTTTTAAGTCACAAGATCTTTCATGGTCTCAGCTTTGCTTAATTAGCTGACATTTAGCTCCCTCTATTCCACGGCACACACCTAGGAGTCCTTGGGTACTGGTTTATTAACATTCCCCAAAGTAGATTGGAGCAGACGGTTACCAGAACCTTTATCAATTGCTCCCGAAGGCGATGGAATTTATTGCTGAATGCCATTAAACCAGCCAGGTCTGTAAATATGGTTAAAGGCACGAAGACCCCCTTGTTTTCCAAAGCTTCTCACCCAGTTTAAATGAGCTTTGTGAATTGGTCTCTCTCTTTCTCTTACTCTTTTGCACGCAGCATTATTGAGGGGCTCCTAAAGAAAGACTCTGTATTAACCTATATTGCGTTAAGCACAGTTCTGCTGCTAATCAATGCTCTCACAGCTTTTCATCCAGCCTCAAAAATCCCTTGCTCAGACAATATAAAGTGTATATGCTGGTTTTACATGTACACTTCTCCCAGAGTAACATATCAAGAGCATTTCTCTCCTCACTCCCTTCCCTACCCTTGGCTGGTCTCCTATTGCCACCTCCACCCCTCCAGTGGCAGAGGTGCTCCTGCCCAGTGAGTAACTCCAAGAGATTTGTTCTGAGTGTAACCATATCCATAGCAGCACTAAAAGTAAGGACACTTTTCAGAGTCTGACATAATTTAAGACCATTCACAACTCCATTACTGCAATACTAATTACCTCCTTAAGCCTCCAGAACAAAGTACACTGTGCTTGCATGTGTATACCATAATTACGAGGTATTCCTCACTGCTCCTGCCATAAGACCCATTAATAGTATTTCGGTTAATATATATCTGGCTCTCCTCATTTCTGGTAAACTTAATATGCATTAGGAACACCATGCAAGATAATATTTTGCTCATAGAATTCTAACATGCTTGTTCTTTATGTCAATGAAACAGTGACAAGCAATATGCATTTTATAAAAACTGTATTTTGATGAAGCTATTACAGTATGAGCAAATGTCAGACCACAAAGACAAACAAAAATAGAAAATATGATGAGTTAGTGAACAACCTTGTTTTAGGGCTTATCTTAGTAAACAAAGCATTGATCTTGCCCATTCAGGTTCTTGTTTCATCTACTTTTTGTTCCTCAGTGAAATGAATTTAGTGACTTCGACTCAGTCAGTATAAGTCGAATTTGAAATAAAATCTGTCACCAGGAATGTGCTCTTTACCTGGCATGTTTGGCATGGAAAATGAAATAAAGCATTTTAAATAAAATGTATCAATAGTCCTCACAAACTGGGGACCTCCAGTCTTCCCAGGTCAAATGTAACAGCTCCACCCAAAGTTGACAGACTAAAGCTACTTGCTCTGGGCAAGTATCTGGTCCTTCTTTCTTAGAAATGACCTTTACATTTCTGTTGCTTTGATAAAAGGCTTGATCATGCCTTTGGATACCTCTCAGACTTTGTCAGAGTAGGATGAGACAAATAAGGGAGAAAAGATAGGGTCCAAAGTCAAGACATATTTATCTGATTTTCCATATAGGTGTTTCCATATAGGTGTTCATCTCTTAGAGGGACCTGAGAAGACCAGCTGAGGACAGCTATGTAAATATCTGGATAGATGGAATCCCAAGCAGTTCATGTCATATAGTATCATATCATATCATATCATTTACCTAATCTGCTAACTCACAAAAGCTAAAACGCATTAATCCCTTTTTAGATGCAGCACTTCTTACTGAACATGAGTTGGCTTCACTAAGGGCCTCACAAATTTTAAGTTTGCTTCTCAGTATCTGCTTCAACAAAGTGTCAGTGAAACAATCTGAATATTTACCCCAAAGATAAATACCCCAGGCTTGTGACAGCATGTATCAGATGTGGTCCAGCACAGTATTGCTCCAGTTGAGCCCAATTTACACTAGGATCAGACTGGGGTGATGATGCAGGGATGAATCTGGTCCATACCTTATAATCGATGCAAAAAAGAATAGATACAAACGTCCTCTAGTAATTTTTCACTGTGAAATTTAAAGGCAGAATATAAATGTGCAAATTATAGCTTAAAGGAAGACCTTCTTTCTGAGGGCTGTATATCAATACTATCGTCTGGTAGTGTTTTCTCAGCATAAACCACACTAACCTCAGTGGCTGAATGTGTGCATTGAGCACAGCACTAGACGACTTGATGCTCAGTAAAACAAGCCGGCCAAGTAGTCAGGATCTCTTGTATATCATGATCATGATCAATTTTGAGGGCATATCCAATAATGTATGACAGCACCAACATTTTAAAAAGACAGATAAGAAAACTAACATACCTGCACAAAATAGTTTACCAGTCACTGTTACAGAAAGCATGGAAGTTCCCTCTTGTCACAAAAAAAGGAAAAAAAATACCCAAACCTAACCACAAATTTCTCCCTATTGCCATCTTGGTTTATTTTGATCTTTTGGTAATGGTTGGCCGCTTGCATTATGCTGTTTTCCTGGATAATCAATTTTCTTTCTTGCTTTTATGGGTTTTTCATGTTGAATGATAAAAAGAGGATGCTGAAAAGAGGTGAAGTATTTTTAAATTCAGGGGGAAAAGAACTGATTAAAAATAAGGTGAAAATTAGCTTTGAAATGGCTGCACAGATTCCCAACAACTGTGGTTCTGATAATATATTCTTTAAACACAGTTTGGGCCAAATCTGGCTTTTCTGTCCACTCACAAAATCAACGAATTTCACAGAATGGATATAGGAGAGGAATCCAAACCTTTTCCATTAGTTTGATATGTATATGTATTAATTCTCTACGTAATGTGTAAGAAACATTTTCCTGCTCTCAGACTATAAACGGCAGCTGACCGTAGTTTTCACATATGGGGTGAGTTCAGTATCAACACCAAAGACCCATCTCAGCGTAAATCAGCCATTTGGAAGCAGAATGAAGTAGAAAAAGAGTTCAAATATTTGAAAAATACTTTAAAAATCAGTGTTTACATATACATGAAAGAAGGTGTTGAATTGGATTAAGTGTGAAGAAAGTCTTTCTTAAATACCGAAGATATGTCCATTTCTATGGTATTGCTGCTCCTGGATACTCAAATCATAACTTTGATGAAGTATTCTGCAAAATTGGTCAGTCAGTAAGAAATGGCAGAAAATATTCCACTCTGAGCAAAAACGTAAGAGTCTTTAAAAAACTTTAAATCAGGCAACAAATCCATGTGTAACAGATTTAGAGGGCCAGATGTTACACTGTTGTAAATCAGTATTGCTCTAATGGTTTCTGTGAGCCTCTAACAATTTACACTCACTGAGGGATGGACTGTGTTGCTGTTGAAATATTTAACTTTACAAGTATTGTAAAAATCTATCAATAAACTTTAAAATTATGTGACATATTAAGAGATTTTTAATCAGTGTGGTTTTTGTTTTCTTTTTTCTTTTTTTTTTTCCTCACAATACCATTCATCATTTTATATAGTTCAGTGGTTACCCAATCTGCAACAAAGGTGACATACATAATTTTAGAATTTTTTTTGTTATAAGGATTATTTTTTCTCTAAATATTTTACTGCTTTGAATGAACTATCCCTGTTACCTTAAAACCACAGTCAAGTAGTTAAAGTCTTTTTAAACAGTATTTTCATAGAGTACTGGAGTCTGGAGCAGATATTCTCTCACTTTATCTTCTGCGGACACAGTGACAACCTGAACTAAGTCCCAGCTCTGGGTCAGATTTATGACCAAATATTTTAATCTGATTAATAAATATTTTGTACAAAACCTCCACCAATGATGAAAGGCATAAACCCTGCCGGGAATATTTTTATGTTTTTGCCATTCCTGCAGCAAGAAAGCTTTAATTTAAAAAGTTATTACACTAGTGTTGCTCAGGTTGAGTGAACATTTATATCAGGATCAGGAGGACTTTGATATGGAAATTTTAAAGGAATGACTTGTTTTAAGGAAACTACACATATTCCACCAAGTCATTTCACCTTTGAAAGGAGAAGTATTTGGAAAGTTTCCCATTGCCATCTCAACAACGGCAATAGAAATTCAGCAGCTCTTAGTTATAAACTTTAAGCTCTTCTCTGGTACGAAAAGACAGACGAATTGATCATCTGCTAAAACAAACACATTAACTTGAAAAAATAAAAGGTTATTAAAATTATCTGATCTTTTTCTGGTGGAGCAAAAAGACTAGGTTTTACAGAGTCTAATTCTGTTACAATCAGATGTTGATTTTGTGAAAATCGGCACAACTGAGATGAATACTTTGGGGTAAATAAAAACCTAAACACAGAAATAAGGTCCAATAGCCAATTCTCCATTAAACTCTGCATTCTCAGCAAAATATTTGCAAATTCATTTCAAAATACTTTAACAGAAAACCACTTAAGATTAAAAAAAAAAGACTAAGGAATGTGGGCACATTTAAGGTTAAAACTAGAAAATTTGGAAGATATTACAATTCCAAAAAATTATTATACGAGGAAAAAATGGTGTTTTCATCTTAATGATTTCTTTTCACTCTGAAATGAGGAGCTGATCTCTTCTATAACCCTGTGTGAGCAGCAGCCTCTGCACAGGCACCCATGGAAGGAAAAGTTGCCTGTGATTTACTGATGTCCTGGACAGTCACACTTTGCTTGTTTCTTTCATAAAAGTATATGTTTTTTGAACTAGAAAAAGACAGGCTTTCCTCTTGAAGCATTTCCACCACTGAAAGAGTTACGGTGAAAATTAAAGTGGGTTAAACTACTTTTGCTCAATTAATCAGAAAGGAGGAACAGCGTGAGGCATAACCATGAGACACTGAGAGCGAGTCAGACCATTTTAAATAAGCTCTTCAAAACAGAGCAAGAAGGATTTTTAAAAAAATAAAGTAAAATAATCTATTCTCAACTCCTGTCCTCAAATGTGTTAAATAATTCAGGGTCCAACTCTTCCTTCACAGGGCACGAACATGACCCATGCATCCCCACGCAAGGTGGAACTTTTGCAAAGTTCTGGCAACTCTCCCTCGTTTTAACTGAAAAATTATCCCACAACACTGGGGTGTCTCATGATTTTCACGCCATGAAAGCACAATTTCTAGAGAAAAAGTTACTCGAAATGCAAAGCAGGGAGTGCCCAAGCCCTCGTGGTGAGCCTGCTGCTGCCCAGGTGGGTTTCACGTCTGGCTTTGGGCACTTGCTGGTGCTCCCTTGGATGGGGTTGGCCATGGATCGACTTTGGAGAACAAACCCCAGCATATTGTGCCCTAAGAAAAATTTAACAACACTAGTAAATGATTAAAAATATCCCATCTCACTCTCCAGAGGGGCTCACGTTAGTGTTTAGATTCCTTTTCCCTTGTCTTCCCAGTATAATCTTATTGCTGCAGCTGAAATCTTGGGGTTTTTAAATCAAACTTGGTATTTTAAAACAAGAAGTGTCACGGCCCACTTCTTTAATAAACTCCACTGATATGGATCCTTCAATCCCTTGTAGCATTCAGGGAAATCTGTGCTCACAGATCCTATTGCAGAGCAGGGGACTCAAAGGCTAATCTCTCTATATACTGTTCTTTTTCCTAGTTGCATGGGGAGAAAAATGTGAGAAAATATGTAATTCCAGAGTACGGTGGCAGCATAAAACCACAGCTTCGTACCCCATATATTGCCTTTATTAACCGTAATCTTGCAGAGCGTATTAAGGTAAGTGGTAAATGGTTCAATGGCGGTTTAATATTCTGCACATACCCATAACAGACATTTTAGTTGCTTTTAATTGATGTAGCTGCTAGCTTTGTTAAACTCTCCAGGAGAGTAGTTCTCACTGGGAACGAGCCTCCTAGAAAGTATCAGTTTGCAAAAACACAATAGTTTGAGCGATAGTTGTGCAGAAAGAGACTTTTGGATTTCTTTGCAGTTGAATAAGAGCATTTTGTTTCACTTTTGTATAACTCAACATTGAGTGCCTAAATTATAGTCAAACTTTCCAAACAGCTAAATAAATACATACATAGGTTAAGTCACTTTTAAGATAAAATAGGAGACTGGAAGATTTTAGCTAAACAGAACATTTTTATAGCTGTGAGAACATTTAAAACAACAAAAAAAGATGTAGTAGAAGTCCTGGTGTTACTTAAACAGTAGCTTTCAGCTCTCATAAAAATGTGGTGTTAAATTATTTTCCACTTATAGATCAACTGGCCCTGGTCTATACATTAGCACAAGCTGATTTCTGGCTTCTTACTGGACTTCAAATAACTCCGTCTAACTCCTAATGAAATGCTGCTAGCATGGCACTGAACCCCAATGATCACAACTAAAAATACGTATAAACTCAGAGCACGCTGAAAAGTATTGTAATCATCAAAGAAAATTAAAGGGCTCTGCAGTTAAAAAAAATCTCTATTATTCCATTGGTCTGACTGGCAACCGTGTCTCTTTTTTGGGGAGATAAAAAAAAAAAAGGATAATCTCCTCAAAAATTAACTTTTGGATTTTTTTTAAGCTTGTAAAAATAGTAGAGGATCTGAAGGTGTGTCTCAGCAGGTTTTGACTGCCTGTCTAGCGCTGAGACTTTTTGCGTGATCAAAGAATACATGACAGCGAACAGATCTATGCTTGTAAATATCAAACGGTTTGATCAGGCTAAAAGACTTTATTGAAGTTTCCCACTTTTTAATCAAACAAGAAACAACCACCTCCAGTATCCATAGAAAAAGGGCTAGTATGATATTAGAATTTAAAAAATGTACTAAACGGGACTTACAGATAAGGGATTTTCTTCCTATAACGTGAGACTTCCACTAATATGTTTATAGGCTGGGAGGAAACTGCAGCCCTTATTATTTTACCATAGCAGAGCAGAAAAAGGATTTGATTACACCAATATTAATAAGTCTGCAACAGGCCAAAAGAAATAAGCCGTGTTCACATACGCAGCCTTTTAAAACAGAATTAAAAGTGTAATAATGAAATGAATACATCACTGACTTGTTATTTTTTTTTTCTCCTGCTTTATGTTGAAATCCACAGCATCGAAATCTGCAACTGGCCCTTGGAGGGGTTTTTTATACTATTTCTGTCACTTAGTATGATAATTTGCCCAAAAAAAAAAAAAAAGTTAAAAATGCCATTCTGAACGAACAGATGGAGCTCTGAATAAAAAGACCCAATAATTTACAGTAAGACGATAAGAGTGTAATATTGCTTTAATATAACGTATTAATGAAAATTGCAATTGTAAGATAGATAAGACTTAATAATATAACTCTCATTGTGTTCTGTGAGTTGGAAGCTTTGGTAAGTTCTGTGTCAGTGCTGCATGGCTGGCGTGAATCCTGACACAATTTTGAAGACTCGCCGTTTCCAATGCCACCGGAGACGGAATTTATTTTCCCTGGAAAAACCCAGGCAGGCACTTTCCTGCTCAGTCAGGTAATACTGTGCTCCTCTGCCAGCTCCTGCCTGCTGCAGAGTTTGTGGAAACAGGTTTTTGCTATTTTTAATGCAATTCAATACTTTTCATCCCACTGTCTGCTTAGAGAGAATTAGCTTATAAAAAAGTTGTTGTGGCTTTTTTTTTTTCGTCTTTACGCTTTACCATACTGATATTTTTAAAATGGGCAATGGGGTGGTGCAAGGAATGGAAAATTAATTTCTTGCCCTTATTTTTATGCCAGGGTAGCTCAGCATCACTCTGTAGTATTCCTGACACTTTTTGCAAGCATCTCATATTTGCAAGGGTGAGGACTTCTACTTCTGTTTATTAAATGGCAGCTTGTTTATCTGTGCTAATTGGCAGGAAGAAAACTAAACTTATTTCCTCTCTGTGGACCACTATTTATAGTTGGGAAGATCATCCCTGCACGTATGCAGGGAGATATTTGTGTGAATGAGGTTAATGTGTGGTTACAGCAATCTCTTCTGCCAGAAGTGAGGAAATTATTTTGTTGATGTAAGAAGGCTGGATAAGCCCACAGTGTGGGTTTTAAACCCAAAGTGTGATTTCAAAAGGAAAAGAAAAAAAAAGCTTTTGAGCAGGTCCATGGGAAAAAAATTAACAGCATGGGCTTTGATATCAACATTTTGCATGCACTTTTGGCGTATATTTTTGTAGTATTACTGAAGATGCACAAAACTCCAATTTGTTCTCCAAATGGGTTAGAGGCTGCTATGATGGGAGCCAAGGAGGAGAGGGGATTTGTCCCAGTCTTCCCCTCCCTGAGCAAATCTGTCTGGAAGATGATGATTTTTTTCTACATTATCCCACAAACCCTTCTGGGTTTTGTTTCTGAAATGCCCAGGAAGTTTTTCTGTACAAGTCCTGCTACCAGAAATCCTGCTGTCCATTTTGGAGGAAGCACGTTCTTTTCAAAATAATATGTTACTTGGTGTGTCTGCTCTTCTGGCACGATAGAGAGTAACTCCATAATGGGAGACATGACAAATGAGAAATATCTGTAAAAAATCAAACCCATTCTGTAAAGTTTATTTTTTTGAAATTATTTGTCCACACAGATTATAGAGAGAACATCGTGTTGTTACAGATGGAGTTCTCCAGTGCTCGTAGACTATGATTTTCAATAAGTATTAAAAATACACTGATGTTTTAAAGTACATAAACTTATTTTTATGAACTTCTAGTGCGTCAGCTTTCACCAACTTCTAATAATTTTTATTGGCTCTGTTTCTTACATCCCAAATAATGATTACAGCCTTTAAATCTCGAAAACACACAGGAATATTCTGAGTTCATATTTTCACGCATATTCTATCACTAAAGACATGTTGAGAAAGGATATCCAATTAATTTATAATGTCATAGTACTTAGTGCCTTAAGTGATGTGCTTTTTAGATTCAGAAATTAATATAAAAGTTTTTTTTTTTTAAAAAAAACCCAACAACGACACTGAAAACAAGGGCAACAAATAGAGAAATGAAGGCAGATTTTAAATGAGCTATAATTATTTTTTGGAAGCATTTTCTTGTTTTGTCATGATTGAAAAGAGGCCTTACTTATTCGAAAGGTGTATTTTGCAGAGAAAGGAAGCGTTTTTTAAATACGCCCTCCCTAGTAGGTGATGGTGGTGGGCTGGCCAGCCCCTCTAAGAACAACTCTAGTCTAATGGCAATGAAGAGTTCATCTAAAAATGAACATCACATTTCCAAACCTGCAATCTCAGGGTTCGCAGCTCTGTTTAGTGGCCACAAATAGCAATTAAATGAGAGAAGAAAATGCCTGTATTTTGTTGCAAGAGAACTAGTTTCATTTCTGACTTGGAAATGACAGCGCAGACACATAAAGAACAAAAAAAAATCCTGTAACACAAGGAGGAAAACATGCCAAACGTTAGCTGGGATGCTCAAATTATCCTGCATTAACACACAAAAGAACTAAAAGCATTTAAAGCCTTTTTAAAAAAAGGGATGCTTTTTAAAAAGTGATGTAGTGTCACTGCTTATTCAACAACAGCCCACTTCTTCAAAGCAGTACGCTGGGTTTGAAAAAAACACCAACAAAAAAAACCAACCCCACACCGCTGCAGAGAGAGCACATGTTACATCAGACACAGTACCTGATTTTTCACTGCACAGCTTGTCAGCTAGATAGTCTGCCTCTTGGGCGATAAGTGAGAATATTTCATCTTCATACTCTTCTACGATACTTCCCCACTGTAAGGATGAGAAAAAGGAGGATACTCGTACTGTGCTTTTTTTTTTTTTTTAAAAAAAAAAAAAAGCTAGAAATAAGCAATTTGGCTGTGATGCTGCAGTGAGGAGCCCCCTGGCTCACTCTGCTCTTCCTGCCCTACTCAGCATGGGGATGAATGGGGGCTGCCCGAGAATTAATGCTGCCAAATATTACTTAAACTTTCTGCCCAGCCTCACTGTTGTTTCAAATCCACGGTCATGGTTGGGGGGGAAACACCTCCAAAAGGCATTTCATTTGGTTAAGACCCCCCCCCGCCTCGCCTTCAAGATGGACTCAGGGAGGAGACACTTGAAATTTAAATAAAACAAGCCCATTTTGTATTGTGATATTAGTGGTCACGATGCGCAATAAATACAGCTCCCTGACCATGCAGATGCAGCTCTGATTTCACTACAGATAGAGCAGGCGACAGCAATGAGCTGCCGAACCATCCCCCCCCCACTGCCCACCAGTATTTAGGGAGCTGCTGGTGCCACAAAATGGGTTTCTGACCCCCTGGGAAGGAGGGGGAGCACAGCACTAAGGGGGTGCACCAGCCAGCCTGGTGTCGGGCACCTTTGGGGAAGCCCGGGTGTGTATTAAGAGGGAAATCCTGTCCCCCAGAAGCCAGATTTCAACTCATAAATAAGGGGACACTCTTTAACATGGGTAGAGAAAAAGCATGCTGAAATAAAATCTGCCGGCTGGAAGTTGTGCTCAGCAGGGAAAATAAAAAGGTTCTTTGCTGTGCTTTGCTAAAAAAATCAAGCCAATATCTGGCAGGACACACAATAACCCCAAGCTGCCAGTGACCGAGGCAGAGCTGCTGCCTGTGCTCCTCGCCGAAGCTCGAAACTGCTTGAAAGGCCACGGCCAGCACGACCTTGTGGCTTTTTGTTGTTTGGTTCTTGGGTGTGTGTGTTTTTGTGTTTTTTGGTTTTTTATTTTTACGCTTTCCATGAGAGCTAAAAAAAAAAAAAATAAAGACCCTAAAACCATTAAAAAATATATATTTGAAGAAGGCACAGGCAGGAAGCCAGGCAGAGCACCTCAGTGTTTTTAGCAGAATTAACTGAGAAAAATCCATCCCTATGCCATGAGGCCTAAGGAAAAAAAAGATGACAGCCTTCCCCTCCTACCCTAATTTGTCCATAAATATTTGAAACTACTTTAGTAGCAATCTGGATTTTTAGCCACTAGTACAATTCCCTTATTTCCTCCACATAAATCAACAGATATATTTTTCTGGTAAATGCTGATTTATATTTAAACACTTCGAAAAAATTCACCAAGTAAAATCTAGTTTTGAACTGTTGGAGTTTAGGAAATTTGTAACGTATAAAGCATCTGTTATAATCCATGGGTTACTTCTGCAAGTGACGTGCCCTTTGTAAATGCTTTATTCATATTTATGAAGCCCTAAATAGATCTGAATAAGTTTCTAAATAACGTTATAAAGCATCTGACAAAACACAGTGTTATCTCCAAATACTCTGCTGGTTTCTGCAAGGAGCCAGTATGGAGCATGTTAAAACATGGCAAAAATCTTAAAACAAGGCACGATCTGCATGAATTTCCTAGTGACGAGAAAGAGTGGGCACAGGGACATAGCTTTTGCTGCAAAATAAAAGGTTACTCATTTGTTATATTGGCTTACTGCAAATTTCAAAGGTTTGTAAGCATCAGATTAAACCCTGATTTTTTTTTAAGTCTGTATAGATTTTTCGCTTCTCATCTAGGAGCAAATCTCTCCCATCTCCTTTTCTGTCCCAACAACTCCGTTAAGTCACTCTCTGACTTTGCTTAAAGGAACGTAACGGAGGCAAAAATGGATTTTTTTGTTTTTGCTTATTTATCACCAAAAAGCCCCCACTTCATACAGACAATGTCTACTTAGATTGCGGAAAGAGAAAACGAGCATCCCTCTCGCTACGTAGAACTGTTGACACGTTACATTACACACGTAATTAAAAACGTCAGCTCCAGCTAAGGTGGCCCTGGCGAAGCTGCGCAGACCCTTCCAGCTCACACCCGACGTGCCCCTCGCGCCCCTCGCCCTCCTCCAGAAGCAGCCGCCAAGTTTGGAACCTCCCGGCAGCCCGAAGAAACAGCAGCGAAGGGAGACGGCCGGCGGCGGCGGATGCTTCAGGCCATGAAAGCCCTTGGTGCTCCAGCCACTTGTTTCTCTAGTTGAAGCGGAGTTGGCAAAAAGTCCCGGACTTTTCAGTTGTTGCTCTGTCTTTTAGGCACTGCTCGCCAGCTCAGATGCAGCTGTTTAATACCTCCCAGGGGTTTTGTGTGGAAAATAATAGCTTACAAAACCTAGCTTCTCCCAGGTTCTACTATTTCAGCTTTATTTCCGAACAGCTGGTCCGTGTCTTTGTCCATCCCCTTCCCTCCCGGTCGTGGAGAGAATTCGGCCGCTACCTACACCCCGAGAGCCACCACCGCTGGCGGTGGGGGTCAAAGAGCAACCCTCGCCCTTGGAAACTGGGACCAAAAAAAAAGAAAAAAAAAAAAACAAAAAAAGCCAAAAAAACCAAAACCCCAAACTTCGCGCCCCGTCTAGACAGGTCAAGGTGCAAGATGCTCCTCTCCCTGTTGCGTCTTCCGGAAAGGGGCGTGAACCGGAGCCAAGTGCACAGCAAACACCCGCGCCGCATCCCTGCCCCTTTAGAAGACTTCTTTTTTTTTTTTTTTTTTTCCTTCTTCTTCTTCTTCTTTTTCTCTCCACCCTCTGCTGATCAAAGTAGGAAGTTTTCATGACAACCATAGTCAAAGGGCCTGCATCGCAAATGAACTCGATTTCGGCGATGTTGATATATCCCGGCTCCATTGTCTCTTTTCAGACACAGTATGAACCCTTCCGGTCTCAATGATTACATTACAGAAGGACTTTCACATGTGGGCTTCATTTGCACAAAGGGGTTGCCTTGCTTCACCACCATCTGGCCACAAATCAGATAAATAAAGGCAGGAGAATTAAAATTAAAGCTTAGAGGTTTGTTTTGTTTTTTGGTTTTTGTTGTTTTTTTTTTTTTTTCTCTCCCCCTTCGTCTTCTTCTTGCACCACAGCCCATTATGAAATCTCTCCCTCCCCCAGTTGCATTCTGGATGGGGAGACTACTTTTCATGAAACCTGGGAAAAGCAAAAAAGCGCCTATTAAAAAAAAAAAAAAAGCCTGGGAAAAGCAAAAAAGTGCCTAAAAAAAAAAAAGGGGGAAAAAAATAAAAAGACTGCAGTCTTCCAACCCTGTTTGTAGGGCAGCGTAACCTATTTTACAGTAAAGACAGGCTCGTACAAAACCACATTCTGCTATTAAAAGTCCATCTCATCCACTGGGATGCAAATATTTTTTTTCAGGAAAACACAATGTCCCACAAGCTAGGGAAAAAAAAAAAAAAAAACACAACCAAAAAAGACTGGTGGCGGCAGAAGGCGGTGGCAGAAGTTGTGTTTGAAACCTGGGCTCTAAACTCGGCTGCTTCTTCCTCGCACTGGGGCGAGGAGCGCAGGGCTCAGGCGGTGCTCGGACACAGAGCAAGCGTTTTACCCACCCCCCCCCCCAAAAAAAAGAAAGATGTAGCACTTTCTGAAGTGAGAAAAGAAAATGACCTGCAAACGTGGGACGAAGGTTTCACAGCCCTTACAACAGAAGGTGAGATTCAACCTCACAATGTAATTTCAGTCCTGGCTTCACTTCTATTGAGGTCAGTGCTGCTCTGGGAGGGGTTTTTTTTTTGCAATCTGATTGCAATAGCAATAAATTGCACTAAATTTCATCCCCTTTTTAAGCTACTTCTAGGACAGTTACTTAAATCATCTGATGGGGAAAGCCACTTTTAATGGCTGTATTTCTTTATAGGTGGAGGTGGAGATATTCGGTATCATAAACAGAAGCGTTTTACACTGCAAACTCTGGGGAAAAAAAAAAAAATCAATGTCTAGATTCCAACTGATATTCAGACGTGTAGACACATCCCTGCTGCCCCTCTGCAGCCCCTTCCCGTGGCCTCCTGGCTGGTGGGGAACACTGTGAGCATGGCTGAGCCAAAGCCCACAGATGCCAGAGAGTACCCTGCCCAAACCCAGGGCTCCTGCATCTCCTCGACATCACCATGTCTAGCAAAGCCAAGCACTGACCTGGGAGAAAACGCATCCGACTTCTGAAAAAAAAATAAGGAAGCCTCAAAATTCATGTGACAAACTCCACAAATTCACAGAAATGGTTTTGCTGCATGTGCTTTCTTTGGGATGAGGGAGAAAGTTTTTATACATGCACTGGGACCTATGGGATGTGGTTCAGGATGAGTGTGGCTTGTATTTAGCATCATAGTTTGATTTGGGCTGTATTCCCTTGCTACAGTAATGAAAAGTATTTTAGAGATAACATGTACATAAAGAAGAGGAATAAAAACATAAGAACTTACTTTGCCAACAGTTGGATTTATTAGTTTTTTGCTTCTCTTTAATAAATCATATATTGGATGTGTAATCGCTGCATAACTTTGTCTTCCCTCATTTGTTTGGAGTCAGACTCACACTTTGGGTAGCAACTATTACTATATGAGCATGTTTCTTGTAAACCCATTGATGCAGAAGCTGCCAAGATAATCTATTAATTTCTGTTGTCTATTTGTTGGGTTTTGCCTAGGGGAATTTTTGCAGAAATAAATGCAACTTGAATTTAAGTGGAGTATTTTTTGCTGAGCTGTGCTCTGCCTGGGTGTACAGGGCTCTAGGCAGTTGAGAGTGCTCTTTCTGAAAGTGTTTTAATAGTAAGAGAGGAATAAGTATTTGGACAAGTGGTGGAAAACTAAAGCCTTTCTTTCTATACTGTGAAGATTTTGAATAGTACTTGTCAATAAAGCAACTCCTATTGTAATTGTACCGGAGACATGGGCCTCCACCCCGAAAAAGCTGTCTCAGAGATACTAACCTCATTAAAATATGAATGAAAAGGCAGCCATCATTGTAACGGGAGAAAACCATTTACTCGGGAACAAACTTTATCTGTTATCTTTTGGAAAAATATAAATATGATATCCAGCAGATTTTTCATTACGTTTGACAGGGAGGTTGATCAATGCATTATATTTTTTTTAGGTTTTCAAATAAGTAATAAAATCTGATCCTTCCCTCCTCGCTTTTTCTACTGAACATTTCAAAATTGGAAGCACCTTCAAATCATTTAAAATCTTTAAAAAGAAAAATAAACAGAGGGCTTTGCTTCTTTGGCACTTTTTTTTTAAGGTTGAAGGAAACTTTCACTTTTTTTTTTTTTTTTTTTTCCAGAATACCTCATCCAATTTCAAAACAAAACAAGAGAATTCATTATGGACCACTGTGACGACACCTTAATAACAGTCAATTACAGGGTGCTCAAACGCCTGTTCATTACTATGTCTCTGTTAATCTAGTCCTAAATTTCTTGCTTGATAGATACCACAACTGGCCAAGAATACAATTGCATTGCAAAGTGCAATGAAAAATATACAAAATGTAACTGGAGGAAGTAGGCAGTTTCAAAATAACCAAGCTGTCAATCAAACATTTGTCAAAACAATTAGACATATCTGGTCTTTTTTTTTTTTTTTTTATAAAATATAGACAGACTTGGAATGCATAATACGTGAAGCTTTAGGTTTAAATAGGAATTGTTTCAGAGACTTGGAAATAAGTATTTTAAAATGTTTCATGTAGTTTAATCACTATCTTTTCATCCACAAAAGTGTTCAAATCATTTTTAATATTAGTTAAAAGTCAATATTTAGAAGTGAAAATTCAAACCTCCTTTGCTCTAGGCTAAAACAGGAGCAACATGAATGCTGAGCTACTCTAAAGGCTGATGGGATATATAATTAGCTATTATGTTAATTGAATCCACTGTGAGTTTGTTGTATGAGATTTCTTCATATAATATGCAAATAGCTTCGAAGGTTTAGTTTTATTAGACAATATAATTAGAAATCTTCTAAAGGAGTGAATTCTAATGAGGGATAATAAAGCTTTGTAAAATATGTGTTTGCTGGCTGAGCAGACCACCTGGGCTTAATCAATACTGGCAACTTTATTGTGTAACGGCATATTTTAAAGAAAAGTTTAAGAATTCACCTTTCAATTTTGTTCATCACAGTTTTATTCTAGGAGGAGGAGAGCTCATTTTAGCAAGGAAGGAGGTGAAATTCTTGTAATCTGAGGGGAGGAAATAGCTTCAAAAAATAAACAAGTTATATTCTGCTTACTTAAAATAAATTTAAAAAACCTCTCTCCCAGCTGGAGCGTCAGTTATGTGCATCTCGAGATGCTTAAAGGGAAATGTTACATGAGCAAAGTTAGCCATTATTCCTGCCATTAAATGCCTGCTTCAAGCAGATGTACATACTTTGGCTTCTGTAGTGTAACTAATCAGCGTAACTTCACTTTTAGTAAGATGGCCCAACATGTTAATATGTGGAATTAAGCACTCTCTTCTAAAGCAAGAAATTCACACCAGGGTATTTCAGAGCCGGTCCCAAATTCCACCCTCACATTCCACTTCTTTTAAGACCACCACCAAAGACAAAGCTTAAACGATTTTAGCTAATGCCAGAATGCCAAAAATGTGTAATCTCTTGTCTAATTCACCTTGTTCTCACTTTAGACTGTGCCAAAACCTCACTATTCAGCCTTAATATTAATTGAAAATAATAACGGCAGGATACTTTGCACTAGTGCAGTGTTCAGAGAAGGGCATTTTTTTCCCCCTATCACCAATAATCATTAGCAACATGTTAAGAAAAACGAAACAAAACCAAGCAAACAAACCCAGAAGCCCTGATTAAAGCAGTAGATTTAACCAAACCAAGAAAGAAACATTATCATGGCAAGTGCCCTGCCAGCCCTGTTGGGGAGGAGAGGTAGAAGATGACCCAAAGTACAGCCAGGCAAGGTGTCTGTGCAGCCAGGATGTGGCCACCTAGAAAATGTTTCATTTCTTTGTGCCATACCCAAATACGTCTGGTCTTACGCTTCACGTGGATGCTCTCTGCAATGCCAAAAATCCAACAAACCCGTACCTAATAAAGGTGATGTTGTGAATATGTTATAAACTTATCACATCTCATATAGTATATTGTAAAATATCGTACCTAGGTCTAGGTGGAGACCTAGCTGGTACAAGTAGCTGTCCATTAACGCTTCTTTGATCCATACACTTAAAATCTGCAGCAGCAAGTGCTTGTTCCTCTGAATCATGAGGATCTCAGCATGGCAGAAAAGGATGACATTGTAGACATCATTTTCAGTGGGGAAAAAAAAAAAAAAATCACTGGGTTTGTTTTCCCAAGTTCTGCTCTAAACCGTTCAGAAGTTGGTTGTGATCTCTCAAAAACTCCCCCCTGCCTCCACCACCACTTGAAGAAACAAATAGTCAGAGACAACCTTCCTCCCCAAATGTGAGCTTTATTCACACTCTGTTTTTTTTTTATTTCTTCCTTAGATTCAAAGTATCTGGAGAAGATAGCCTGCAGCAGCCTTCAGAAATCAGGACCGTGCCCTGGAGAATTAGTGTCAGAAGAGGATGTTACCTGTTTGCCTTGCCTGTTATCCTCCCCTTATCCCCTAAGGGAACAAAACCAGGCGGATTCTGCCTAATGTTAATTAAATCACTCTGTTAATTAGAAGTAAGGTGCTTTAGCAACAAGCAAACAAAGGGCCCTATTCCTCCCTTGCTCTGCAGGATGGACTCAAATGCTCTCAAACCCTGACCAGCTAAACTCAGGAAGCAAAAAGAGGCTGAGGAGGAACTCACGTGCTTTGATCATCCTTTCCCACCTCTTCCCCAGGCAGAATGAGCTCTGCTAATGAAGAGCTGCCTGCAAGGGACACCAGATGCTATTAGGAAAGGCTGACTAGGCAGAGAGACTGGGTATAACTCATGTACTTGACTGAGTCCCCAGCAAAGGAGAGAAAATATATAAAAAAAAATGAAGCGTGATTGTCTGCTGTGGTGGAGAAGGTTCAAACGTACCATCCCATGGGCCACATCTGGGCTAATGGAGTCAACAGGTACCATTGCAGGCATTGAAACACAACTGTCTGTGCTTTTGGGCTTGGGCCAATGCCTTGGTGGGGACAGCTGTGGAGGTCTGCAGGGTACAGGGCTGAGGGGTCAGGCTGGAGGTGAACAACTCATCTTGGAGCGCATGGGTGGATGCCACCCCTCGTCAGGAGACCTCAGTGCTGGAGAGCATGTTGTGGAGTTTCCTTTAGGGAAAGCGAGCTAAGATGAAGTGCTGGCCTGCTGAGATTCCCAAGGGTCTGAGCTAAATGTGCTGCATCCCTGGAGCCGTCGGTTCCCTGCTGGGGTGTGACGCTCCCCACTGCTGCCGGCTGTGCCACCTCCTTGCTGGGGGTGACACCCTGTACCTCCTGAACCTCTTTTTCCATTTCTGTGAACAGGTGAGTCAAAAGGGTTGCTATTCCCTGGCATCGAAAATAAAACAGCAAGTTCTTCTCATTGCTCTATTAAAGTTGTAATTTTAAAGCAGCCACGCATCTGTCAGGGGACAGACTGTGACTCCAGCACAGGAAATAACACTGATAAAGGGAAACCCCACTGGAAATTTTTACCTAGTCTCATACATGACAGTAGATAATTTTTTCTAATCCGTGGACATTTCTATGCTTCATAGATTTCCTTCCTAGAAGCTCAGAATTTGTCAGACTCCTCTGCCCTCCTCCCTCAGCACTGTCTGCTCAGATAGGCAGGTCTGCAGCCTCCCCCCAGCACGTCCTCTGCATCACTAAACCTGCACTGGGGTATCGCATAAGCCTCCATCCACCTCTGTTGCTTCCACAGTTCCAGGGCAAGGAAAGGGTGGCACATTTCAGCTACTTGACTGCAGCCTTCTAAGACCACCTATAGACTTAAGCCTGTTAAATTAACCTTAATGCCTTCATTATTCCTCTGCTGGATGGTAACCAGCTGGCCATGACTTCGTGTTGCTAACCTAGGCTCCTGCTAAGGTTTCAGCTGAAATCCCTGGGTTTTGCCCACACCATCACGGCTCTGACTGAGGTTGGGATGAGTTTAAGCTGGGCTGTGGATGGGTGAATCCCATCCCAACTCACCCCAGAGTTGAAGCTGCCAACTCTGCCAGCTTTGAGGATACTGGCACATTGCTTATCCTCTGACTGTCCTCTGTGCCCACACTCATCCCTTCAGGAGTACAAGGGGCTGGAAAAACAGGTTTCCACATAAATGACGGTTCCTCTATACTTTTATCTTGGCTTTTCTCTTGGCTTGGGGATGTAGTTAAAGCAGTTTCATTTTCACTGAAAATAGCATCTAACACAGCGTTAGGACCATGGATTCTGCCTAAGCTAGAGCTGTCATAGCTCTCCATTTTTTTTCAGGGACCAGATTTTGAGCCTACTCCATCCCCATTCACTCCACATGTGTCTGAAGCTATTTATGTATCCCCGACCTCCAGAACAGGGCCACTTCTCATGGCCCCATCTACCATGGCAGGGCCATTTCTGTCCTCAAGATCTCATGTGCACATCCCCACTTGTACAAGGAATGGTGAAATACCTCATGGACAGCAGCTTGGAGTGACATTGCCTGTCCTTGGTCAACAGCAAGTGATTTATTTTCGTTTTTCCTTTCTTATTCCTGGACAGAAGGAAGAATCATCGAACAGTTTAGGTTGGAAGGGATCTTCAAAGGTCATCTAGTCCAAACTCTCTGGATAAGCAGGGACATCTTCAACTAGATTACATTGCTCAGAGCCCAATCCAGCCTGGCCTTGAATGTCTCCAGGGATGGGGCATCCACCACCTCTCTGGGCAACCTGTTCTGGGTAATACACTCTTTCATTGCCTGAGAAAGCTCTTTCCACCTCTGTTAAGCCACCCCAGCCCAGTGACACAAAGCCTTTTAAGGAGAGGACTATAAATTAGCAGACAAAAAAAAACAAAAGAGCTTACCAATGAAATGCAGCCCTGTCTGGGCTGCCATGTGATTTTATCACATACATTCTTTTTTATTTACTAATAGAGCTTTCAGTGGCATGCTGCATTGCTTTTTGAACGTCCAGAAAGCAGGAACTGAGCAGGAGGTTTTATTCAAAGATGTTGCTGGGTCACAAATTAAAATAAAGCCACAGCAAGTTGTCCATTTGAGGTGCATTTTAAAACATCGCACAGACTCATGTTACTCCTCACTTACAGTAAGCACTTCAAAGTACTGATTTTAGTGGGACGTAAGCATACACCTATATGCTTAAATATAAGTGTCATGGGTATATATATATATCTGTTTAGACATATACGTCATGCTTAAAGATGGTATCTAAGCACACTGGAACCAGAAGGTCCAGAAGAGCCTCACTCCAGTTCCTCTGCACAAAACTGCTCTGAGTTTGCCCAGGGGACCAAAGACCCTGAGAAAGGATGTCCAAGTGTAGTTTAAGGCTACCTATATTCATCAACGACTTGGATGAGGGAATTGAGTGTACCATCAGCAAGTTTGCGGATGACACTGAGCTGGGAGGAGTGGCTGACATACCAGAGGCTGTGCTGCCATCCAGAGACCTGGACAGGCTAGAGAGTCGGGCGGGGAAAATTTAATGAAATATAACAAGGGAAAATGTAGAGTCTTGCATCTGGGCAGGAACAACCCCAGGTTCCAGTATAGGTTGGGGAATGACCTATTAGAGAGCAGTGTAAGGGAAAGGGACCTGGGGGTCCTGGTGGACAGCAGGATGACCATGAGCCAGCACTGTGCCCTTGTGGCCAAGAAGGCCAATGGCATCCTGGGGTGTATTAGAAGTGAGGTGGTTAGTAGGTTGAGAGAGGTTCTGCTTCCCCTTTACTCTGCCCTGGTGAGAACTCATCTGGAATATTGTGTCCAGTTCTGGGCCCCTCAGTTCAAGAAGGACAGGGAACTGCTGGAGAGAGTCCAGTGCAGGGCAACAAAGATGATTAAGGGAGTGGAGCATCTCCCTTATGAGGAACGGCTGAGGGAGCTGGGGCTCTTGAGCTTAGAGAAGAGGAGACTGAGGGGTGACCTCATTAATGTTTATAAATATATAAAGGGTGGGTGTCACAAGGATGGAGCCAGGCTCTTCTCGGTGACAACCAATGATAGGACAAAGGGTAATGGGTTCAAGCTGGAACACAAGAGGTTCCACTTAAATTTGAGAAGAAACTTCTTCTCAGTGAGGGTGACAGAACACTGGAACAGGCTGCCCAGGGAGGTTGTGGAGTCTTCTTCTCTGGAGACATTCAAAACCCGCCTGGACACCTTCCTGTGTAACCTCACCTAGGTGTTCCTGCTCTGGCAGGGGGATTGGACTGGATGATCTTTTGAGGTCACTTCCAATCCCTAACATTCTATGATTCTGCGATTCTGTGATACCTGAATGATGGATCAAGAGCAGATGGGATCCAAGAGAGCTCTGCACAGAGAAGGGCAATCAGCCACCTAGAGATTTACCTGTTTTACACCAGATTTTCCATGGCAATGCACACTCCTAGCCTATGTCTCCTATGGTATAGATCCTGCTCAAAATTAGGGACAGCAGAGCACTTGCCCCAGCTTTAGGGCCCTGCTCCTTCCTCCTACTAGGGACAGCAGTCACTCACAAGCCTGGGATATTTGGGACATACAAAGGGAGCGCAAAAGCCACGGGCCTCCCCGCTGCTTCCTGATGAGCCCCAAAGAACATCACCAGCATCCCAGCAGCCATGAGAAAGCCAGGTACTGCCTCTTCCTTTGGTCAGTCTGAACAAAAAAAAGAGCATTTAGCCTTTGAGAAAGGTATTTCAGGAATGTTGAGGTTTCAGTGGTTTTTGCTTTTTCTTTCCCCAAAAATTTATTGTAGACTTTCAGAGCTCCTCTCCAACACACCTACCCACATACCTGCTCTGGGGAAGCCAGTGGAAATTCATAACCTCACCTAGGAGCAATCTAAACTGAGCTTCTCTACCCAAAAAAATTAGTAACTTAGTGGTGAAAAGAGACCCAGCTGATAAATAAACATCACCAACTAATTCTGTGCAGACTTATCAGCTATCGCTTACCAGAGGCAAAGGGGATTATCACCCCAGCTGGTAGGAGCGAGGTCAGCTTCTTCCAGTGGCTTGCTGGGACTCCCCGCATTCCTCCAGGGAGCTAACCTCCAGTCTGCAGAAAACTAAGACCTGATTTTACTTAAACACTGAGAAATGTTTATACATGTAGGGAAATTAACAGTGAGAAGCACTTTCTAGTTTTATCTTAAAGGGATGGTTGTCACTGAAGTACCTTGTGTAAAGTTGGTAGGACAAAACCCAAGTCTGGCTGCTTTTCTGTTCAGTGCATGGATTTTATTTTAGTTAAAAGAAAAAGTTGAGAGTGGTTCATTTCTTGAATTAAGCCTAATTTTCTACAATGAAGCCTTTCTAGTTTCTAGATTGGTTTCTAGAATGTTTCAAGGGCTGGATGATCCAAATATTCCAAGCACATGCATATTTTCATGAGCTGTCTGCTTTAAAGATACATTTCATAATGCCTTAGATATAGCCGTGTAACTTTTCCAGATTGTTGTAAGCATTCATGAGTATTTTTCTAAAACAAAGGTGCATACAAATCTACAAATACCAAAGTAATCTGTTTTCAAAGCAAACACAAATTAATGGGGATACTGCATAAACAAAAACATAGTAAAAAACCAGGCATACCTGCATGCCATGAGCTAAATACCATAGGCATAAATCTGTGCTGAAACCCAGGCACCAAACCCCCGAATATCTGACCATCGCAGATTCCCCATCCCACAGCAATAGACTCCACGTGATATTGAAGAGATGATTATGAGAGTATTACCCCACCTGGCACTGCTGAAGAAAGGCTCCCACGCTGAAGGGAGTCACAAATAATTAAATGTTTCAAAACACAATGGATATGACATGCTTTCAAAATAGCATCTATAGAATCGCTTCCACTAGGGCGAGGAGCTCTCGGGAGGGAAAGCCCTTTCACTCACTTCAGTTGATTACCTGTATGAAAGGGCTTAATTTCTCCAGAGCGTTTCATTTCCAAATCACCTTTTTTTTTACCAAAGCCATTGCAGTAGGAGTGGCAGGTACTCACACAGCCCATGAGGTGATGTTTCCCTGGACACAGCTATGAGGACATGGGTGCTGGATTTAATTTTTAACATGCAATTAAAAAAACAGAAAGGCAAAAAAAATGCCATTCCTGGGTTTGTTCACTGGTAAACTGCCTAAACTCTCAATCATAATTATTCTGATCATGGGTCAAGACTTCATCTCCGGGTGTTTGGGAGCTTCATCATGGAAATCTTCTTTTCCATCCCATTTCTGCTAACCTTGACCTATCAAGTGATGTCCTTCCTTCTCTCAGTTTGACAAGCAGCAGGTTCTGGAAGAATTTTGGCATCCCCTGGCTGGGAGCCAGCCCAGCTTCTGGCCCCCTTCAGCCCCTGTTTGGGAAGAAGGGGTTACCCAGCCCCCTTGGCCACAGTGTGCCATGAGCCACTTGCAGGCTAAAAACTCACATTTCTTTGGTGGGTTCCTGAAGTTGTGTCCTAAACTGGCACCGCCATTTTCAAATGCATTTCAGTGGGAGATGCTGGATGGTCAGTGGTTTTAAAAGGCTGACTCGCCTCTTTCAATGAAGAAACAGCTGCTGGGGAATTTAACTGCAATCACCCATTAAGAACATAATGGCCAAGTGAAAAATAATTTCCTGAAAAATTCATTCATGATGTGAAAATCCACGAATAAATTAAATATTTCAAGGAAATAAAATGTGCGCCATTATAAAGCCAGATACCCGAAACCATAGGGAAAGGCAGTGCCGAACACACAAACAAAACTGATATCAACTTTTAACATCTGCAGTGAGCTGCTATCGACTTCCTGTGGTCAATGATTCGAACGACTTTCCCTCCGCCTCTGACAACCTATGGCTAATTCAGGATCTGTGTCCCATTGACAGCAAAAGTACTCTCCATTTTATCTGATGGGAGCCAGATTGGGTCATTGGATACTTCTGTGTTTATTACCTTGACATGCTTTTCATTCTTCAGTAGTGTATATTTATATCTGGACTTCCTGGGGCTTTTATACTCTTTTTAAGGATAATCACAAACTGATAGGAAAATGCCCTTAAGTTCTATAAATGCATTCTCAACTCTGATCTTCATTTTATCCAGATGTTTTCTCTGGGATTTTCTGACATTTAAAACAAAAATATTTTAAAATGCATGTGTAAAGGAGTGAGATTAAGAAATACAAGAGTTTTGGGTAGGCATGTGTTGCTGAAGTGTTCATGGATTTGTGAGCTTTCCCGAGGACTTTATGGGACGTAAAAATTTTTACAAGCTTGAGACAAATGAGAATAAAGCACATGTAGTTTCTAGAGAAACTTGATGGAGATAAATACAGCCAGTCGGGACTTTCTAATTGCCAACATCGCGTTTCAGAGAGAAGCCTGTGTGGTGGCTGGCTGTTAAAAATAGGATGTCAATGTCCTTGTGTGTGCACAGGTATGAGGCTGGTGCCAGAAGAGATGCAACTGGGTGAGGACACACAAAAGTTTTAATACCTGTAAGTCTGAATTTGACTTTTACTGGGTGGTGGTGTTCTCCCTGCAAGGTTGGGTGTGTCCAGCCAGTGGCAGTACCCTCTGCAAAATCCTCATTCGTGTCAGCGGGACCTTTTTCCTCATCACCTTTGTGCTCTCTCTTCAGGAAACTCAAAACCTCAAATTACTGAGCAACTAAACAACTTAACACTCAGATAGTGACAGAGATAAGCACCAAAGAAGAATAATTAAGCACTAAAAATCCTATGTGAAAATGACTTCATTCTCAAGTGGGTATAAAACTAATATACGTGTGGGACATTTGAAGAGCACCAAAGGCTCATGAGATATTGCAGTGAAATTTAGACCACAGCTAATTTTATCTACTCTGATGGAATGTTTTTTGTCTTTTATCCTCCAGTTTCCAAATTTTCAGGGCAAATTCTGATTTCACATATTTTAAAAAAATCACTGTTTTTCTTATTAAAATTATTTGGATCAGAAACACCTCCAGGCAAGAGCTGATTTTCTGTACTGTCTTTATGCTGGATCACATAGAGTTGGTTGCTCCATGATTAAGGCTGTTGGTACTACTGAGGTGCCAGCACTAGATGGTGGTAATTTTAGTGCACCCTTAATGCATCTTGCTTCAGGGAAGATAGTGCAGACACTGCAGAATGGGATTGTTGAAGAAAAATCAGTTTGCTTTGTAACAAAACACAAAATTCGGTTCTTGTGAAAGTTTCCATTTACCTTCCATATGACGAAATCTTGGAAATGTCTGGGAGTGGGGAAGTATCTATTGTCTTCTCCAAAAAGCCAGGCACCAGTTCTGCATAGAGGAGAGAACGTGGTCCAGTATATGGTAGCACCAGGCTCTAGGTTTTAGCTCCACCATTGACCAGGTGAGTCACATAGTCAGTTAGGCCTCTTTTTGGCCATCAAAATGTTCAGAAACCGCAACTCTGCTTCTATACACATGCCAGGGGCTGAGCTCGGCTTGGATGGGGATTTTTAAGTCAAATTGGATTATTTGGAGGGATTTGGGGAAGCAGATTGTGAGGATATTTCGCCAGCATCTTTAAGGTCTATCTTTAAGGACTATGTCTTTAGCTTCTCCTCTTTGCAAGGTAGTGCACACCAGTAAAACGGGTGGCTCCTGGGGTGGGAGATTAGGCCTGTTCACACCTCGGGGGATATTGGAAGTGACAAGAATATCTAAGAAGAGCTTTAGAAGTACAGCTTATCCTCCTTACATTGCCAATCCACCTCTCACTGAGAGCTGCCTGGGAATGGATTTCCCACTGGATTAATTAATTCTAATTATGACCTTCCGTTGTCTACCCATAAATTGTCTTGATGTGGACATAGGTGAGATTTCAAATACAGACTGCACATTAAATATACATATATATATATATGTATATCCGTGTATGTGTGTACACACACAAGCAATTCTCCATCTAGGACTGCACAGCAACTGTGCTATATGCTGTGTGCACACACATCACCAAAGGATATTCCTGTCTCATTGAATAATGAAAGCCAACTGGGCTGACAGGTAAGTAGAGAGTAGTATTTCATAAGTGACCTGTATCTTCAATAGCAGGTGCTGGGTTTTGGCCAGATTTCTTTTTTTTTTTTTCTTTTCAGCAGGTCCACCCAGGTTCTGCTTTCTCCAACTACAGTCAACATTAGTTTAGTCTCTGGGTTAATTTTCTCCTTTCAGCTCTACACTGCTTTGCTTCCAATGCTCTCCAAGATCTCAGTGGGATCTCTTGGGATGCAGCAGTGCCTTCAAGGGCTCCTTAGGGCTGTTGTAGAACAGCCTCCACTTCCATTACATTGCAGAACATTAAATATATGGATATAGTTTGGACACTGACCGATAAATTAATATTAAGAATGCTGTTTAACCCACTGTTAGGGCCTGAGGGGCACCAAGCCAAGAAAATGACTGTAAATCTTACATCTGCAACTCACCCTGTTGAGCGTGGAACATGCAATGGATCTTCACCTGATTGACCCAGCTTCCTAGATTGGACTGGGGGGACAGGGCTGCCTCTGGTCTTGTTATTGTTTGCCCTTAGCAGCATCGAGCCAGCTATATTGTCCCCACCAAAAGACCTGGAGATCATAGTCTCAGCAGAGAGCTCAGCCACCACCATGAGGGGCAAGAACATCTGAATCTCTTGGATAATGTGCGTGACATTATCAAAACCCTGGTTTGTCCCAATATTTTCTTCTTTCCAGGTAAACTTTTGTAGAAAACTGCTTTTCATATAATATTTTGAACAAAAATATAAAAAAAAAAAAAAAAGAGAGGGAGGGAGGAATTATCCCAAATTATCAAAAAAGTGAGCAATAAAGAAATAATTCTTCTTTTCCTGATACTCTGCTGCAAAGCTTCTAGCACAACAGTTGCAGTAAGTATCAGCTACTGTCTGTAATCCATATAGGTGGAGCCATATGTTTTACAGTCTGGATTAAGGCCCATCTGCTCTTGGGTGTCAATAAATCATATAGACCCAGAAGGAATCTCAGGAACTGAAAAGCTATATTTGCCTCTTTGCCTTATAACATTACCAGTGATTTGCAGAAACTGTGAGACTGGTGACATAAAGGAAACTCGTAACTGCTCTGAAAATTATAGTCATACACAGCTACTCTAAAAATATTCAGAAAGATTATCAAATCCAAATTGCAGGAAACTACTGTAGAAAATAAGAGAGAAACAGCCACTCCTTTATAAGCTTATCTTTTGAGTGAAAAATCATGTTTTACAAGAACATATTATTTTGATGATGCTTATATGAGCATTATCCCCTTTGAACAACTTCTTGTGAGATCAGAACAATGAGCAAATAAAGCTCAGGAAGCCTAATTATTTTATCTAAGTCAAGGAAATACATGGCAGGGCAGCTCCTCTTTAAACAGAAGCTAAATTTTTAATGCCTCAACTCCATAACTCCTCTCATAATTCACTTTATCCAAGTGCAGTTTTTTCCCTGATTATTTTTCATGTGAAAAAAAAAAAAAGAAAAAAGACCAAAAAGATCCGTGTTTAGGAAAGGGGTACCGCCAGGCTTAAAAAAAAAATATCCCTGCTTCTCCACTGTCTCTTAGTGCAGGTCGAGCCATCTCTGGGAGCATCCTTTTGGGAAAGCAGCGCCCTGAAAGAGTGACTGCCCTGCAGCCCAGAGGTGTAACGGCAGAAGTGCAGTCCCGGGCTGAGGGGCTGCGGGCAGAGCTCGGGGTGCCAAAATGAGTCCTTGCAGGTTTTGGCTGATCCTTCATATTTCTCTGCATGAAGACACATTGCCAGCGCGTAAGTAGAGTGGGTTTTGTTGTCTGGAGGAGGCTCCTAGGAGAAGCCAAACAGCTTGTCTCAGTTATCTTTTTATAAACCGCAAGAGAACGGGAATGTATGCCAAAGACTTTAAGCTCCTGTGTGTGAAATGTTTAAGTACAGGGGGATTTCTGCCTTTCTTTTTTTTTCAATTTTTATTTTTTTTAACAGAACACGTGCTATTCATTTTACAGCTCCACGCTGCAACTGGAAGCAAAACTCATTCCCTTTTTATTTTTCAGGGCCCACTTATCACAGATGTATTTAGTGAGCTCCTGAGATGCTCTGCTACAGCATCCCCAAATCACATCCCCGCTTACTTCACCATCCAGGACAGGGAAACCAACAAGCTCTTCGGCAGGTCTGAGAGCCACAGCCCAGGCAAACCCTGGGGCTGACACCCCACAGCAAGGACTGTGAAAAGCTTTCACTGATCCCAGCACAATGTGCTGCTGTTTCACCCCTTATTGTCTCTCCCACTCTCAATGTGCCATCTAGGCATTTCCTGCTGCTGTTATGAGACACTTCGATGGTTGCACAAGTAATTTTTTCAGTCTTTTATAACAGAGTAATGCCTTTATTTGATCTGCCCTGCCAGATATTTTTGTGGCTGAAAGACCACCAAAATCAAATCAGGCAGATGCAGCCTATAGGAAATAAGGACTTCATGCCAGAGAGATGACACTTCGAATCACATTCCGTTTTAGACACAGGAAATGAAAATCCTGAAGAGCCTCCAAAGAAATGGAAAGCCGTTTAACGTTTCAATATTTCTGTATCAAAATCTCCAGATAATAGCCACTACCAGTCTTCATCAATTTAGGAGGCTTAGCAGCACCACAAGGAGACAGAGACGAGGACTCCCAGGATTCAAATCCTGGCAGCAACAGGGAGGACAGCGGGTGGTTTATTTGCCTGGGAGTTGGGCGGTGTACAGCAGCATACATCCTCCGTGAGTGTCAGAAGGCAGCTAACAAGTCAAGCCTGTAGGACACAATGCATCAAAGCTGCTCTTTGCTATGCCCTCTGCAATGCCTTAAGGAATCTATTGAATTGTCCTTCTCACCAATTAGCCATAAACTAATGTTTCTGACCCAAAAGGTGTCATGTTTTCCTCCATCTCGCCCAGCCTCAGTCATCATCAAGAATGTGAGTGTGCAAAAAAAATTAATGTATGACTAATGAGTTTTGATAGACACTATGGAGATAGGAAACAGCTGCATTTTTGTGTGCATAACCTGGCAGAGAAGGTGTTTCTCTTTCAACAGCGCAAGCAGCCCAGCTGGGGTGGTTTCCCACCCCTCCTTTCCATGGAGAGCCACTGCAGCTGGTAACCAGGGGCAGAACAAAGAAGCCAGTTTGGTGGTAGGGGGACATCCAAACAGCCCTTCAGAGCCACACAGGGAATTCAAAGTAGGAACGGGAAAGAAGCGAGCACAGTCTGGTGGGGGAAAACCAGCAGGAACCAGAGGAGATGAGCTGACCTGGTGGACTTGCAGTTGCCTCTACAGCAATCAGTGGGGTAATCTGAGCACTGCTGCTCCTGCGAGTGGGTGGAAGACATGGGGTACACCAGCTCTGGGGAAAGGTGACTTGGTAGCCCTCCTGCCTTCTCCATCACAGGACAGGGACCTACTTTCCCAATGGGTAGAAGGACTGGAAGAGAAGGGACAGCAGGCTGGAAGTAACAGAGGGGAGTGGTAAGCAGAGTAAGCTTAACATCACCAAGAATAGACAATGAAGAGTTGTAATAAGAGTTTATGTAATGATGAGGGCTGTCTTAGAAAAGAAGACAGACATCATCATAGAAGCAGAATGGGACAAAAAGTCTGTGCTGAAAGTACAGTATTGGAATAATTCAATAATTCATTATTCTCCCAAAAACTGCACTGGAGTCTGCCCTTACCAGTTCTTACCTTCTCATCTCACAGAGGAGGAGGTGGCTTCAGACTTTGGGTCAGCTGAGCCTTGGCCAGCCACGGTGAGGACGGGCACTTGGTGAATTTGTGTCACCCACCTCTGCGAAAGGTACCTGGCCCTGCCAAGTCTTCTTGCCCAGGGAGGGCTCAGCCACTCCATCCAGGGTCAACTGGTTAAACTCAGGGAGCTATCATGGGCTAGAGCTAGTGTAATGCAGCTGATGGGACCTTTGTGCATAGGAGTTAAGCATCCCAAAAGGGACACCAGTGTCTGTCTGATTCTGGGGGCAAGGAGATGACAGAGAAGAGGAAGGAACCCACCCCGCTCTCCCCATGCCACCAAAAGAAGGAGATGCTCTGCTTCTTTCAAAATTCATGACAATAATATTAGCCAGAGTTACTGTTACTTCTAGCATTTTCATGTTGTACCCAAGCTTGTCATTTGGGGGTCTGAAATCCAGGTCAGAGTCCTCTCGTCTAGGATGCAGGGAGGGAGGAGGTATGGCTGTGTGTCGGCATCCTGATCAGGATGGTGGTGGTGTTAAGAAAATATCAAGCAAAAGCCAGCACGTGCTACAGCTTTGAAGCTTTCAGAGCTGACATAAGCCAAGAGCTTTTCTGATACAGGTTCGTGTGTCCTGCACTGCTGCTGCTTGGCCATTCCTGGCTTGCACTGAGGGCTGCCCAAAACCCGGTTACGTGATGCTGCTATGAATGTAGCTGGAATTGGCTGGACCAGGCACACTGCAGAGGCACATGGAGGGAGGCACCTGAGCCTCAGCTTCTTCCTCCGGTGCTCTGTGAGGGTCTTCTCCAGCCTGAGTCACACACACCCATCATCCCAGTACAGTGGAGTCAGTCTTGTGGCTAGTCCAGGCTGAGACAGCAGTCAGCTGTTAAGTTTGTCAGACTAAACTCCAGATTAGACCAACATTTAAGTCAGAGCAGTTGATGAGGATTTCATAGGGAAGCCCTCACAGAATATCAAAACATCCAAGTTTCAATGCCCCAAGGTTAGACAAAAAAGCTCAAAGAAACACAAAGCAGAAAACCTGAGCATCCCTGACAGAGGACTTCAGGGACAGGTAACAAAGAAAAGCAAGCAGTGTATGGACTATGTGATAAAACATCCCAGTACTCCCAGAAAATGTGCCTCTGCAAGAAGTTGAATAGTATTTGTCTCTGAAAAAAGGTAAGGGTACAACATTGGGGGGAAAATAACTGGAAGTGATACTCATTAAAGAAAAACACAAGAGAGGGATGTGCTCACTGGCTGGTTACAGCACTGCTGAAGGGTGTTTGGGGAAATGTCAAGAGCAAAGTTTTTCCCTTTTTGCTGCCACAACCCAGTTAAGGTCTGTTTGTGGAAGACTGTAAGCAACTTAACTGATGAGCAAGTAAATGAGCAGTCTTTAATGCCAGCCAAGCCTCCTGGATCATTTCACTTTAAAGCCTCTAAAGTACCTAGGACTTCTGACAGATGAAAGCAGAATTGGTTCATTTGTTGCATGCAAACTGAAACCTCTCAGAAATGTTAAGTGCCATTGTAGGGTTAAAAAAAAAAAAAAAGAATCCAGCTCAGAAGCCAGCCTGCAGATTTTTGCTGTGGAAGACAGAAAGCACGAGCTTCATTTTCGCAGAGCCAGGTTTCACATGCCAAGGCTGTAAGAGCATTTTACAGCTCCAGTGAGCAAACAACACTACACCTGATGACACAGAAGGTGATGTCTGTCGAGTTTCTTAAACACCTAAGTTTGATTCAGTCCTTCAGGGGAGCTCAGGCTAGGAAATATCGAAAGCTGGGAGCTGAAAGGCAGCCAGGAGAAACAGAGAAGGAGAGCAAAGGGCTTTCAGTGGTGCCGCATGGAACAGCAAATACCTTCAGTGAGCGCTGAGATCCAGGCAGTCCACACTCTCTTCTGTTTAAAGTCTGTAGATAAACGTTGGACATGTTGATAGCGAATGCTAGAAATGAGGAAGCCATATATAAAAAGGAACTAATAAAGAGATCCAAACGTTACATCATAGGCCTCGTCACAATGAGGAGTAGTGAAGACTACTCTGGATGAAGACTTTATTACGGCAACTTGTTTCTTTCCATATTTTTTGATCTTGCCTGCAGCACCACAGCATCCAGGCCATGGCAGAAATGGGGCCATAAAGCAGTCACTGAGAGGTGGGGTAATGCCATTGAGTTGGTGAACTATAGGCAGCAGTCCTTATGGAGAGCTGTGCATTGCACAGGCATTACAAGCTATGGACTGGAACAACAAATGAAGAATTACAAGGAAGTCTTGTGCTGTGCCTATGGATTAGAGAATTAATTTTATACTACCTGTCCAGTTTACTTTGACTTTGGAACAAATAAAGATGTAGTGTGCAAAGGAAGTACTAGAAGTTGGAAGCTTAGAAATATAGTTTTACTTGTAATGTCCAGTTTTGTCATCTCATCAAGTATATATCCCTGCCCTGAACAGATTTGTCTATCTAGATTAAAAGCAAAATCTTTCCATTCTTGAATAGAGGAATGCACTGCTAGCTGTATGGACGTTAAAAATCTCTATTTGCTTCAGATTTTTCACTAAAGGATCTAGTAAATGGGGGCACTGCATAAAATGCAAATATAACTTTTTGAAGAAGGGGAAGGAGAGTTTAACTGCCCTTCTGGAAAGTCTTCCAGCAGAGGATTAGGAACTATGGATGGTATTTCCATAAGCCCTTGTTTTTGGCCTGACGATGACTCCCAGAGAAGCTGATGGTAAATCTGCCATTGTATCCAAGAGGAACAGACTTGAGACAGCGCTGAGCAAACTGAAGATCCCAGCCTTTGACTCACTAGTGTAAATATTTTGCCTTTATAAGCAGAGATTAGTAAATTCAGGGACGTTATTCAAAATGCAGTTTGGTAGCTGCTTCACTGAGCAGTATCCATACACACTGAGCATACTTATCTCCCACGGTTTTCAAAACTGCTTCTTGCCATTAAGGAACGAGGAAAAAAATCACAAAAGCAACTGCAGTCAGTGTCGTAGCGGGTAATCTTGGCACAAAGGAGACAAACAAGTCACAGATATATTATTCCTTTTGCACCCCTTGCGATGCTCCCCCACCAGGGAAGGGCGCGTGGCTGTAGGGATGGGTGCTAGGAAATACAAATGCTTCTGTCGGCAAAGGTGCTTGATTCTGCGTGAAAGCTGGTAGCGTCGGTCTCTCGTGTTGTCCATGTGTGGTTTTTAATGAGAATGGAAAAGAGCTGTGGGGAAAAAAAGTAAATCCCTGTTCATGTTCGAAGTCAGAAATACTGTTGTGTACAGAGTGACTTAATCCGCTCAGTAGAAAAGTCCCTGGCTGAAAAGGTATCCAATAGAGATGTTTAGATTAGCTTACCTGAGTTGGAGAGTGGACTTTTTGTAGTTGTCTGTCCAATACATGTAGCAAAGATTAGGAGACACGTAAAACATATCTTGTAGCTATAGCAGAAGCCAGAGTGGTCACAAAAAACTTAGATATCCATAGACACTGTTACCCACAAAATGCCTCATGCACTTGGTACTCAAGGGAAAAAAATGGGTTTTCAGATTGGTATCTTAGGCAGTCAGGAAAATGTGCTTTCCTGAAACAATTTATTTCAGTAAAGCAGACTACAGATCCATACTAGTCTAAATCTGAGTACTCTGCCTTAGCTAGGAAGTTCTCCTGCCTTATTACTGAAAGTTGGAATTTGATAATTAGTAGAAGAATTTAAAACAATTCCTTGATATTAAAGAATTTCTATAATTTTCTATTTTGAGACTCATTGGGACTCCATATCTGGCTTAAAAAGGCAATAATGTAACTTTTCAAATAATCAATTTCGAGAAAGTCCCTGACTTGAAATTTGTGTGTCTGGAGACTCTACTTACACCTGATGAACAGAAGTAGAGGTCAGCTGGCATGGTAACTTAAGATGCAGAACAACTTGTGGTCTGCAACTTTGTGGAGGAAGAGCAAGAACTATTTATGTAACAACAGTTTCAATACTTGGAGCTTTCCCCAAATAAGCTGGTAACATTGTAGCACGAAGAATTGACATTTTGCTTAAATATTTTGCTCCTGCTGCAAGATCTGACCATGCAGTTACATTTAACCTGCCCAGAGTATTAGCTGAAGAGCAACCTTTCATGTCACACACTAGATTAAATCCTGTTCATTGACTTCTCTGAGTGTCCAAGACAGCATTAAAAAGTCCATCTGTCTCTATACTTTGGTCTGACAGACACTTGCTTCAATGAGTTTTTGCAACAGAAAACTTTTGTTGGGAAAAAAAAAAAAATAAGGCAAGAAGCCAAAGATCCAGAGCAAAGAAAACTGGATGTAGAGAAATCGTCAGAAAACCCATATGACAGCAGGGGATAAATAGTACTAGAGGTTTTTGGTCTTTCTATCTGCAGTACAGTTTCAGAGAACAGTAGACAAGTGGCAAAGCATTAATTTGAGAAATGGCCTGAGCTTATTTATTGTCATTTATCTTAGGTCTTGATAGGTGCAGAGGAAGTTGGCCACCAGCCCACCAAAGCCACTTAAATGAGATGGGACAGCTCCTTAATTTAATTTATTTTAATGTAAACTTCAATGATACCTGCCCTTGGCAGTGATGCATACTGGTAGAGCACCTCAAAGAGGAAACTTCTCTCTGCCTAAAACTGAGAGGTTGATATAGCTGGACTGAGCTGATCTTGTTTCTCTTAGTTTGCTTATGTGCTCCCCAAAAGACCTGCTGACACTAACAGCCCAGCAGAGCCTGTCACGCTCAGACGTGCCTCAAGATCTTCATGAATCACTGCTCCAGCAGCTGGAGTCATTATTCATGGATTCATTATTCTGGATGTAAACTCTGGATTTTGACCTGGGACTTGAAATGATAACCACAGCTGGCATCAATACCACGGGGATGTGCATGTCGTTAACAAGTGTGATACTCCACTTCACAACAGGGAAAAGAGGCAAGGAAACACCTCCCAATCACATCTGCTGGCAGAGAACAAGAAGAAAAGATGACAGGAATTACTGCACAGCCCTCATGAACAGGAGATCAGAATTTGGCATAAGTTTCCATGAAACCCAAATTTCTGTTTCATTGCAGCCGTTTGTTTCCCTGCATGGTCATTGCAATCTTCTGTCGACTTTCTTCTGAGGTGACACTTCGCATCCAACCCTGTTTGTCTTCAGCCCAGATTCACTTTCTTGGCTCCATCTGCCTGCATTTACACTGAATTCAGGATCCTCTAGAAACAAGTATCTTGGCACTTGCTCCAGAAGTTTTTTGCGTCAAAACACCTGATTAAAAACCACAATAACTGTCCAATGAATTCTTCTTCCTTAAAAACCATGTTAATGCTACCATGACCCAGAAAGAGAAGCATTTGTCAGATCAAATGGAAATGATCAGACATCAGGGGAATCGGGAAAGCTGCCCTCCAGATGCAGTATGGAAGAGCTGTCTGCAGGACGATGCAACAGGAACATGAAAACCAACCTCTTTTTGGAACAGAGTCAGACGTGGAACCCTGCTCTGCTGGTTCCTCACTGACACGGCTGGAAATCGGACAGAAGGATTGTACTGCCTCGACCCGAAGCAGCTGAAAAAGGGTTTCGTTCAGACCCTGGCATTTCCATGGATCACTTGAGCATAGGAATGACAAAGTAGTGTTGCACAACTCTGAAGAGTAAACTTTCTGGACAATATCCAATGACATTCTTCTGAATAAACTTATAAGTAGCCATTTCCCCCCAAACTGGAAAAAAAACCTTTCCCCAGACCTTGGATCTGATGCAGGGCAGAGCTGAGATGCTGGGGGTCAAGTGCTGCATCTTACATCACACCCTGTGCTTGACCTAGTCACCGAATGCCAAGTGGTGCTTTTTTCAATGGCTCTAGCCGTTTCCATATTGTTTGTACTCCTGCCATATACTATAACCTGACTTTTTTTCTGATGTCTGATTAATACGAGTTTTTGCTCTATGACCTCCTGCCTCCAAAGGAATTCCCTCCACATGCCAGCACCAGTGCCCAGCCAGAGACTGGCCAGCAGTCTCCTCTCTTCTTCATTGCACCATCACCCTGCACACTGACGGTGATGCTTTTCCTTCTGGATGAATGCCAACCATGGGATTTGTCCCTATTATCCCACCTCAGGAGGGACAGATGAGAATTATTTCAAAACTAGCTCGAGTGGCTACTCATGTCTCTTATCTCCAAGAGGCTGAGCTTGTTCTCTCTCCCCAACACATACGGACCCTCTCTGGGGCTCTCGAGGAAAGTACTCCAGTTCAAGAAAGGAACCTGGGGGTTCCCTGAGGGTTTGGGCGCTCAGGGAAGGGACAGGAGGGGTCAGGAAAGCTGGGATGGGACAATGGGGAAGAGAGGGTGGATCTGCACTGTCCTGCACTGCAAACACTGGCTGCTCTCCAGCCTTCGGGCAGGGGAGACACGAGGCAGAACTACGGCTATGGGGATGTGGTGCTTCCTTGGGCACATTTCCTCTCACCAAAGTGATAGCCAAGGGGCTGTTTGCCTCAGGAGCTGATTTGTTGATTTTTTTTTTTTCCACTGAGAATAGGTAAATCCGAGCGCCTGAGCCTGCGTTGTGCTATGGGTCTGAGCCCAGTGGGTTAGCCTGGCTTGCCTCCCATAAGGGAAGCACAAAGCTATATGTAAAGATGCTTCCCGTTATCTCTGCCCGAGAGCTCCATTTTCCTTGTGAAACCTGGAAGGGAGCCAGTCATGATGTACACTTCAGTGGAAAAGCTCTGCTGAACAGAGAATCGCCTCAAAATATAGGTAATGTCTTACATCTGATAAACATTTGAGCCCATTGTATGTTCATGGCACCTTGAAGTTTTGCAGAAATCCTGGCCAAGCCACCCACCACCATGGGGGTTTCTAGGATGGCTATAGGATTTGCCTTCAGGCTTTGCTTGCTGGCAGCCACTGGTTTGCTCACAGGGTAAAGTGTCATGCAGGTAAATACAGTGAAAGTATTTTTCTTTTACTATAGGGGGGCTGCAGAGGATGGGGAGACCTGGTCCTGCCTCCAGACTCTCCAGAGGCTGATGCAACTGGTGGCTTTTGGCACAAGAAAGGCACTGCAGCGTTGATGTTGTTTTAGAGAAATAATGGCTACAAACCTTGTTGCTCAATTGGCAGCAATTTGAAAGCAAAGCTAGGGTTGTAATAAAATGTGAGTTTGGCAAATCTGACATAGAAGCGCATATCTGCCTAAATTCCCCATAGCTCCCCATCTTTGAAAAGTGTGTGAGTCGTGTTGCCATCAGCCTGCTGGAAAAGCAAGAGGAAAGGCATCCTTGAGCAAAATTCTTTCCCTGAAAATATGTTTAAACTTGCTCTCTTCTGACAATCATGGTATCTCCCTCCTTGACGCTGCTATCGCTGCCACGGTGCGTATGTACAGATGATGCTACTGAAATGTATATGTCATTGACTTCAAAGCACTGAGCAACTGCATATGTAATCAAGTGTGGTGAATGAGTCTGAATCAGTCTGGACACGGCTTTACTCTCTGGCCTGGCCTGGGTGCCTAGACAAGGTTTTTATTCTCATTGCTTTCTGATATGATAGATCTCATCTAGCTGACTTTTTTTCTTTTTTCTTTTTTCTTTTTTTTTTTAACCTCCTCTGACATTTAGGGCTCATCTATACTGGGGATTTAACTCAAATTATTTGAGGATGTGAATTTAGAGAGGAATAATTATTCTTGATTAACTCCCCATGTGGACAGTCTTGTTCCAAAATAAAAGTGCTTTATTTCAAGTGGGTTTAATTGACTCCAAGAAAATCAGTAGGTTGTTTTCTCCGTGAAAAAGGGAAAAGAAGGGTACAAAATGGAGAATATTTATTTCCTCTCCAATTTGTTTAGAAAATGCAAAGACTTCTGAACATTATGAAAGTTTTAACTGAAAATTGCTGTATGTTATTATGTATAATTTGCACCTCTGATAAACTGCATGCTGTTAAAATTATTGTTCCATGAAAATAATTACACAGCAGCAAACATAATTAGACAAGCAATACAAAATCAGAGGCAGAAATGTAGGACAGACTCAGATTGGGAGGGCTGTTTGTAGGAAGCTTGCTCTGAGGTGTATTTTATTCTGTCCACACAGCTGCATCCAGCCTGATTTACTGGAACCAAAACTGATTACAGAATGTAACAAGCCTCACAAAAGCTTAATAAGAAAAAAAAAAAAAAGAAAAAAAAAAGTTTCTCAGCTTTAGGATGAAATGTCTGTTCAAAACCAGGAAAAAAAAGATTAATCCCAGAATAATCAATATTCTGATGGGGAAAATCAGAGGTCAGGTGCCAAAAAATGTCCAACACCCCCAATGGCAGAGGTACTGATGCTGCTGATGCCTGTGGTACCTGGAAGGGAGAGCTGGAGTCAGGCAGGGCTCTGGCTGCCAATTGTCACACGTGGGCACTGATCTTGTATCATCCAAACTGTTGAATTGATCTTATCCCAGATATAATTAATTAAGAGTATTTAAGGTATTGTCTGGGGACAGTGCAGGATGCAGTGAGCACTTTAGGGTAAGAATGTTTAGCATGGACACAGATACAACTCATGTCATCCCTTTTGACTACAGGGCAGGGAACTGCCCCCAGCCTTGTGGTTACCAGTATAGACCTGCCCACCTGACCTCTTCTTTCCAAATAAAATAACTGCTCTGTCTAGGTGGCAATCCAGCTTTGGACATGAACGTCCTCCTGGAACTAAAAAACTTGCCCTTAGGAAATCATTGTGAGAGCTGGTTCATGTGATTCTTCCAAAAAGTGTCCTCATCAGCAAATCAACGTTTTCTGAATTTAAAACCAAAACAAAATCAAAACCAACCAATCAACCATCCAGCCAAATCCACAAAAAAATACCCCCAAACCAAAACCACAACCCAACCAACCAAACGCACATCCAAACAAACAACAACAACCCTCCCCCCCCAAACCAAAACAACCAAGCAATCAAAAAAACAAACACGAAAACCTAAAAAATTCAAGGCTCTTCCATGAGTCAGAACATGGGAAATATGGGCCCACTGGAAAACACAAAGTACAGATGTTTCTTAGCTTTTTTGTTTGTTTGTTGTTGTTGTTTGGTTTGTTTGTTTGTTTGTTTGTTTGTTTTTTTGGGGGGTGTTTCATTCCAGTATAGGATGAGGAATCTTTCAAAGACTTCTTTTTTCCTTTCCTGGGGCAGGAAATAATTTGCCACACCAAGAGAAGTGGGAATCTTTTTCTTTGCTTTTCTGGCAATGCTTTCAATATTGAGTTTCAGTGCCCCCTCTTCTTTGCTGAAGTGCAAGAGCAATCAATAGAGAGGAAACATGCCACTCTTCTAAAACCTACTCTGTATGTTACACAGCAGCTTAGCTGAGAAGAGAAATCCTGTATCCGCATCTATCCATCCTCTATGTCTTCTTCAAGGTACGTTATGAACTCCTCACTCATACCCAGCCAAACCTTTCCCTTCTTCTTGAAGAGCAACACCCTGATAAAATGCATTCCTTTAATTGCCCAACCCATCACATCTAAACAGATCATGGCCAAAAACCCTAGAAAGACAAAGGACCTGATGTTTTCAAAACACTGAAGTAGCTTGAGCTTCCTAAACCTTCTGGCTGTGGGAGACGTGGGTTACATAAACAGTGTGGGCAGGTATCTGCACATCTCACCCTCCTGGTCACCTTCACCAGGTCCAGAATGAGCAGGAACAACTGGAGCCCTCCTCCAGCCCACAACCCCCAGCTCTTGGTGAGAGAGAAGGTGATGGGTGCACCCCATCAGGAGCTCAGGAAAAGTGTCCAGTGCCATGCTTTAGATATGGCATTAGTAACTTGGGGGCTTCCAGGACAGCTTGAGGTCTTCAGGCCCTGAGCCATTCTGAAAATACGACTTCAAGATGCTTTTGTAAATTTTAGTCAAGATGAGTTTATATTGAAGTCTAAATCCACAGTTAATTACAATGAAGTAGAAATTGTTCTGAAGAGATTAGGGATGAGCTTTTGAAGGAGACTTCTGAATTTTAAGTAACTAATTCTCATTGAAAGTCACTGGGTTTGGGCATCTAAGTCCCTTGCTCACTTTTGAAGATCCAAACCAGGGTCTAAAACTCATTCTGTTAACAAGACAGCCAATATTCCTTTCCTGGGAAAGCAGTCTCCTGATATCCCAAAATTAAGACAACAGAGGGCTACATTTTTTGTTTTCTTCTCAAAGGCTAATACTGAAACAATATAGAAATCATTGTGAAAAATAAACTACAGCGATTTAGATATTTAGTTTTTAAATCAGTTGACAGGCATAGCAAGGAAATGTTTTTACCTCTGAAGAAATAAATGTAATAAAATACTGTTTAAATAATGTTTAAGTGATGTGATGAAAGACGGGTTCACGAACCCTCTGTTATGTTAACAATTAGCAGTGCAGGACATGGATTTTAAGAAATGTGTACTGCTAATATTGGGGTCAACATATGAATAAACAAGAACAGCAGTATGCACTAGAGTCAGACTTTATTAACGGATGCTTAGTTATCCATATTGCTTTATTTCTTGCACCAAGACCTACTGCAGTCATCTCCTGTGTGTCCATGTGTCCACAGGCAGATGTGGGTATCCGTTCATGCTCTTACCGACACTGAGACATCACTCGTGCACTGAAATGACTTTCTTGCTCAAAGCACAGAAGAGGCACACATGTCAACCCGCTACTGGAGTCTACTGCCAACCATGTTGTTAGAGGCAACAAGGCCCAGGGGTTGGGCTGCTGACCTGGGACCACTCCAGGAGCACCCCAATATCTATCACTTGTTCTGGTACAGACTAACTGGGCAATGCCAGGCAAGCCACTGTGCCTTCCTCTCACCTCTTCTGAGTTGCTAATCTTATCTGACCATAAGCTTGTCTCTTGCTGTTAACCACACCGTTGGCCACAATGGTACCCGAAGACTGAAGTTCTCACTGGCAGATAAACTTCTTGCAGCTAGACTTCAGAAGACTCAGTCATCTTGGGCAGCTTCCTATTCATCTCACCTCCTGCTGCCTTGGAAAGCTGGGGCCTCTTTCCAGGTGTATCCTTGGACAGCTTGGTCCTCAGTCCTTCTCAGTGATGGCTTGGAATGGACATGTAAAGCCAGGCCTGAGAACCATCATCTTGAAAAGGCCACTGCCATTTACCAAGGGAAAGCTTTCATCTGCACTGTGCTTTAAATACTCTCTTAAGCCTTTTAATTTACAGGCGGCGATGACAGAAGTCCATTATCTGAGTCAAAAACAACTCTCTGAAATATTTGCTGAATGATCTAGCAAAAACATTGGAGAAAATCTGTTCTATTTACATGTATCTAGTATGATCTCTATTTTCCATGGTGCAAAACATATAGAGGAAGACAAGCTCTGCTCCTGGAAGTTGGCTTGGTCCAGCAAAATGTTGACCACCCTCAGTTCCCAACACCAGCAATGGAAGTTGAAGGTATCTAGCACCAACAAGAAGCCCATGGATGGCAACAGACACTATTTGGACCTCCAGTGCCTGATAAGAGAAAGGTCTGTCTCTAGGTAGAACATACATTGTCTCCCTCTCATTCTCTCTTTTTCTTTCTCTGTCTTAATAATACGTGTATCTATGATTTATTTTTTATCAAGATTAACAATGGAACAATACTGCTTCAAATATTAAAAAGGCAAAGAAATGTAGGTACTGAAAACGAAGGAAAATACCTCAATTTCAAACCTAAAGATTACTTTGGGTCCCAGAGGAAGCAGAAGCAATTTAGTGGCTGATACCCTTAGCAAGAAAAAAGGTTGTAAGATTAAGACCAACTGCTGTTTGGATAAGTGGTTGGTAATTGCACATATCAGCAATTATGTGCTGTCATATCATTTTTCTGTTACCTTACTCCTCTCTTGTGTCCCGTCAGGGTTTACTTGGAATGACCCTACATCTATGGTCCTCTTTGGATTCACCTTCTTAATGTCATACAACAGTGCCTTGCAAGTTCAAAAAAAAAAAGAAGTCATTATGACAGGAGATGCCTGGTGGAGGTGCTCCTCTTCACAGATGTAGCTAGAGGCTACTGCTGTAATCACCAGGCTTCCAGGAGGAGAAATGAAGAAAGGCCTCCTGAACCTTCAAAAACCCTCTTTGTCCTCCATGCTCGCAGGGGGAGAAGAGGGTGTGTGGGAGGAGAGTTTTATCAGGGAGAGATTTGCAGCAGGGTAGGACAGGGTTGTCTCCGTGTGGTGCAGGTGCCATCCTGCAGCCCGCCCAGGGGTGCCAGGTGAAGGATACCAGGGAGGTGGGTGCTGGGGTGCTGCAGCACCCAGCTTTGGGCATGCTGGGGGGTCCTGGTGGGAGCTGGGGGCCGTACAGGTTACTATAGTGAATCCTCTTCGAATGAAAAGTGGGAGCTTGAGTTCACTGCGTGTAGGCTGCTTATAACTCCTGCCCCAGCGGGGCACGTTTTGGGGGGTGACGGTGGCTCGCCCTTGAGCTGAGCAGCGGGGCTCACTTCTGTAGCTTGTCAAAGGCTTTATCTCTCTCAGAAAGGCAAATGCCATCAGAAACAACTTTTTCTCTCACAGAAGTAACTGATTTGCCAATGAAGTGTCAAAAGATAACAAAGTCTGTTCCAGCTAAACTGTGTTTGTTGCCTGAGGGAAGCCTCCAGCTCCTATGGCACTGGGTGCTCCCCTGGAGCAGAAAATATTCAGCTCGTTAATCAGATTCAGGCAGAAGATGTAAGGGCCGCAGTCTGCAGCATGCCGATGGTATATCTAGAGAGGACGGGTGACAGCTGGCTGGCAGGTACCCTGGTACTGACCCGCAGTGATGCCTCTGAGGTCAATGACTTTGCAGGGATGTAAGGGAAGGCAGGGTTGTACACAGAGATCCCACTGCACAAGCAGAGTGAGACTCTGAAAGCACTTTCATGGCGAGAAGCTCTGGGAAGGACCAGCAAACCGCTGTCTCAGGCTGTGGAGATGCAAAACCACAGCTGAACGCAGGAGTCTTAGCAGTGATAGCGAGGTGCCACCTAACAGCTCGTGGAAGAGCTAATACCCTTTGAAAAGCAGAGAAAAGATTCATCAGCACAGATGAAGATATGAGGGCTTGGACTCAGCCTGTAGCTCCTGCCAAGAAATTGTGTGGAAGGTAGAAATGAATTTAAAAGGTTGAGCAGGGGCCAGCAAGTCAATAACTGAATAATCCCACCCAGATAGGAAACCAAAGCATAAACAAGAGTCTCCACATACTGACGAGTTAGCACTGGTTGCACTCTGGAAAGGATCCTAAAATAACAGAGATTCCTGGAGACAGAATAAACACATCTCTCAGTTGTCATCCTGAGCAGAGGGTAATTGCCTAGATGTCTGATTGACTCGCTGCTAGAACTAAATATGTAGTTCTCTGACATGCTGTCACCTCCTTTGCTGTACGTTTGAGATTTTTCAGTAAAGCACATCAGGAATCAAAGCAAATGTCCACAAGGAATGATACATCTTGACCTTGAACTTTAATCACCAGCAAAGGGCTGAAAATGTGTTTAAAAGAAGTGAAGTTACTGCATTCCTGAGAGCGACATTTAATGCTGAAATTCCCCAGGGGCTTGTGCACATATAATCCAACCCTCCCGACAGAGGAACATGGTGTTGCAGCCCCTCTCTGGGGGCTGGGGAGTTGGTGTATGGCTTTCTGAGCTCCCCAGCCTGACCATGACATGGTCCTCAACTTCACGTCTGATGCCCATTTCGTTTCCTGGGGTTTCCTTTGGGGTTTCCTTCAGCACGTCTCTTCCCAGTTTGCACTGCTGAAGAGACAGAGAAGCAGAGTTCCCAAGTCAGTCTTCCTTGACGTTTTAGCAGCTCTTTTACCCCAAACCTGAGTGCTTAATGCTTTCTCAAAGCCACTGCAAGGCTCTTGGTTAGTGATTCCTACCAAGCACTGAGCGATCCTGTCTGCCCTGCTCATGCTTTGCTCCTTTCCCACCTCAGAGCTAGCCTCAGTTTCAGCTGTGTTAAACCTTTATTTATGTAAATGTAAGAAAACTTACCCAGAAGCCTTCACACTAGAATGTTAATATGAATTTTCAATAAATCTTGGAAGTTGCAGAGAGCCGGAGGACTGTCAACATTTTGCTGGTTTTCAAAAATAAAATGACCTGGCCAAACTCTAGGCTGGCCCAGCTCCTGGGGAGGATGGCATGCTGGTTTAGAGTTCAATTCATAGGAAATATAAAAAATAATATACTAAATGCAATGCAGTGTGAGTTCATGAAGGTAACTATTTGTTAACTTGATATCAGACTCTATTGTGTTACAGACTTCTATACAATAATTTAGTCTGTACTCTGTGACAGCTTAGTCACTGAACTCAAGCCAAAATTAACCTGGCACATCATAGGTGAAAGGAAAATGTTTACACAACAGGTCTTTAAAGGTAACTATAAAATAAAATTAACATTAGATGAATATAATTCTAAGACTCCCAGTTCTAAGTCCTCAGTCTTTCTTATTATGCACCATTTGAGGAAAAAAATAAGATCATAATCAGAAGTCACAGACATTGGATGTGTGATTAATAGCAAAGGATAAATCACGGACGTGAGGTGATCTGCACCACCCACTGAGCTGCACGTGGGCAATTGATGCGATCAGACACAAAGTAATTCCTCAGCAAACGAGGAACGCCAGACGAGCTTCCACACAGGCTGCACTTGAAGCAGTGGAGAGCGAGTGTGCAAAAGAGCTGATGCAAAACCTGGGGAAATCTGCCAGCGGCAGACTGCAGGAAGGAGGTCATGTCACCTCCCACCGCAGACCTCTGTTACAGGACCTGCTGCAAAACCACCTCCAGAACAGCAGCCCAGGACTACTGTCAGGTGATGGAGCAGGAGAGACTCAGAGAAGCTCCTCAAAGAGACAAGAAATCATGGCATGGGGTGGGTGGAGGGACAGCTGCTTCTTTCTTCTCCTGACACTGGAGGCACAGAAGGGCTCAGGCACATGATGAGGCAGTGGAAACCATGCACCCCCTATCCAGGTTGGTGGCCCAAGAACAAGACTGTCTTCTCTATCTCTCTGTTTGAGAGTTCACCCTGGAGTGAACTGAGTTCCAGGTCAGCGCGAGCTTGTGTGGCTGATTTACAAACCTGTCTCCTCCTCTTGCCTCCAGCCTGCGCAGGAAAAAAGCGTTTTCTAACAGAAACTTCAATGGAGCTATCACTCTGTGAGCACTACAAATATATATATATATATACACTAAGCAACTTGTCTAATATACATTCAAGATAGAAGTATGAGATGTCAGAGAATTTTATCTGAAAAAACCCAGGCATTCGTGCACAAGAGGATCACTTCAAACCTATCTACCTATCTATTCAACTCCTAGCTCTAGGTAGATAAAGAAATCAAACAGAAGCTAAAGCAAGCAGACGTATATAAAATGATTTCCGCAAGCAGAAAATAAGAGGATGTCCCTACAAGCACTGCGAAACTAAGTTTTGGAAATAAAAGTGGCAATTACCCATCTCCTGCCCTCACAGGCAGAACCTTAGGAGTGATGCCCTCAGTTGAGACAGTCACACATGCCCCAGGGGGAGGGATGGCACACGTCTGCACTGCAGCCAGATCTTGTTCTACCCATGATGACCTGCCCATCTTTCTTTTTTCTTTTACTTCAGGAAGAATATTGCAACAACCCAGGGAAACGAGGGGTAGGAAGGTGTGCAGCATGGACAGGAGGAACCCAGCCCAAGCAGAAGACCACGGGTTTTGTTTGTGCTCCCTTGGTCTGATTTCATGCCAGCAATGATCAGAAATAAGTTCAGCAGCTTAAAACCGGTTCAAATGAGTCGTAGCTGGGGCTCACCATACAGTGAGTTTCCTTTTTGTCTCCAAAATGGTATTTGTCATCAAGAACTCTTGCTCACAGACATTGCAAAGCCAGAAGACTCTCTCCATTCATTTAGATGTTAAAACTCAACAGGTGATGAAGGAGAAGCAATTACTGGAGACAGGAATAGTAGTTTTCTTAGTTGTGTTTATTAATTTCATTTTTGCTCAGTAAAGTCTATGCTGAATGGAAAGCTGATTTTTTCAGATACCTTTTCACGTGGTGTTTTAGACCCCCACACACTAGTATACAGTACATTAGCTTAAAGTGATTTACACAGTCAAAATCAATGGGATAATGTAATGTGAAGGAAACATGTGGTGACAGCTTTTGCTCTTTTCATGAGCAACGCATGCCCACACGCCTGCAGGGAACCCCACCATTTCAGCTGGGCTCTCTTTGCCTCTCCATCAGAGGAGAGGTTTATCTGCAGAGCCAAGAGCTGGGCAACACCTTGAGGCTGTGCTTCAGCCAAAGGTGCTCCTCCTCTGAAGGAGAGAAGAACAGAATTTCTCTGTCCCAGCAGCAAATTCGGCCATTGCAGCCTTATCTTGGTGATTGTTATCCGGATGGGCGCTCTCTCTTACCCAAAGGTTTCTGCACAGAAGACGGATCCTGGAGGTGACATTTTAAACTTCCGTTTTCCCTTCAAGTGCCACTTGGATTTATTTTTTCTCTCTCCCACATTGCTTCTTACTAACTGTATTCAACTACAGGGAGTATCAGAAAATATTACTTTAGCTTGAGAATAGATTTGCTCTCAAGTGACATCATCCAATACTACTGATTTATACCCTTTTCTTGCATTGATCTGTTGGGAGCTTTCATCAGCTATATCTGACATAAACACTGTATTATTCTGTATTGCATTATACCCTAGAAATCCACTCAAATCCCTTTGCTCCTCAAATTAAAGCAATATGCATTACAGTGTCCTGATTTCCTTCTATTCTTGCATTTGCATTTTTGTATCATGCTCTAGATTACTCATGTATATTTTGGCAAAAGCATCTCCCTGTTCATTTAAGAATATTGCCTTTAATCTTCTTTATACCTTAAAGCACACAAAATCTTGGCCCCAAAGGACACGTGGAGACATTTAGTTCCAACAGCAGCTGAATTTCTGTGGAAGTTATTTAAAGCAAATGTCATGTTGTTCAGAAGCTCAAGCCGTGTTCTTGGGCTCCTGTGGACATCCACGATGTCCCTCTGGTGTCACCGCTCCACACAGCACATGAGGTTCATCTGCTGCGCTGCAGATCCCTGTGTTTTTGGGAAGGGGCTTCTCTTCTCCCTCCGCCACAACGGTGCAGACCGCAGCTCTGCAGCCAAAAGGTTTTAGTCGTGCGGCCGTGCTGGGATGACAAAGTTCCTCAGCAGTTTAACCACTGAGCTCATTAGACCAGCTTTTTAATGGCAGAAATACAGTGGCAGCTGTAGGCTGTACTTTTCCTGCAGGAGATCTGGTGGATTGGTTCCATTGATCTCATTCACTTGGAGAATTTTCTGGCCAGAAGAATGATCCACTATCGTATTTCTTACAAAACATAATCCTGCAAGAGTAGACCTAACCACATACCTCATATTTTGGTAGTTAGGGTTGGGATTTTTTTTGTGGGGGTCTACATTACCTCTCTGTTTTGTCCTGTACATTAATTCTCAGATTGGTCCTGTGGCAGGACTCCAGCACTTGCCCCAATCAGACATTAATGTTTTTACAGGAAATTTATCCAGTCAGCCAGAGCCCTGAGCTCAGTAAAGCTACATGACATATATCAAAAGGATTTTCCTTGAAAGAGGAGCTTTAGACTTTTCTGAGGTGGTATACAGGCATGTTGGTTCAGATTTGCTCAATTTGATAGCCAGTCAAGGTAACCTGGCATACACTTTATTCTAGACTTTCCTGGATTATTATATCCCACCTCAAATGTGGTCTAAAGTAAAACTGGTAGGAAAAGACATCTGTAATTTAGGGACAAGTAAGTCTTGCCATAAGTGTGAGGGAAGAGAGAAGACCCAGGATATATTCCAGTTAAGGCTGAGACCATCATGTTTGAAGTGACCCTATTACTGTGTACTCTTATTTTCAAACATCCACTGTAAGATATCTGAAATCTGGCTTAAAGATCTGAGCACCGCAGGCTCTGCAGGCAATCAGAGAACAAGGAGCACCAAGACACTAAAAATGTCCATTCAACCAGGCTCTGGATGGGCTCTCAAGAAGCATCTCGAAAGCCGCAGTCCCTTGCAAAGAGCAGCAAGCAACCTGCAATGCCAAGGAAGATCCAGAGGCACGTGGAAGGCGTGACCCATCGCGGTGAGCACATACAGCGTGGCCTTTGGGTCTGGTGTCAACAAAAAATTGAAATATTGAGCACGGTACCTGGAGGGGTGGAGGCTTTGTATGAAGGCAAAGAAGAAGCTGAAGATGGTTTGGCAAGAAAAACGCTGTCACCTGGAGTCATAGGGGAAACATATCTGCAGCTTCCACATCAGAACAAGAAACCTTCTTCTCCACCTGTATTTAGGCAATGCCCTTGTACAGAGCCACTCATCAGTCCATTGTAGTTTCAATTACAGCCAGCAATGTGGAGGATGGCCCAACACCACTGATGAGGTGGTGAGGAGAGAATCCCCTAAAATCTCCCACAAAATGCCCCTCCCTGGACAGTTCATATAGGAGAGCAAAAGATGTTATCACTGCTAAAAATGAACAAAATTTTATAACCAACTCAAGCAGGACAGACACATCTCTCCTCATGTCCACTGGGAGAGGAGCAAAAAGGACAGACAAAAAGACTAACAGAAGGCTAACAAAACCAGCTATGTTGTGCCTATCAGAGAAAGCAAAATACCATTGCATTTTCATTAAGAATTGTACAAAAAGTTTTGAAAATTCCCTCCAGTAATATAATGGGTAATAGTTCAATTTATTTACGTTTTTAAGGCGTGAAGACTAGCTTTAATTTCCCTCAACTGTGCCTCTATTTATTAATCTACTTATCTTCTAGAAAGATCATCTAAATTACACTTCTATAGGGAATGTGATCTTTGGCCATGTAGGGCTCTGCAATTATCCAGTTCTGAATGAACTTGTTGTTAAAACATTTTTTAAGTCTAATGAAAACATTAAATCAATTCCTCGCAGTGATAGTTGTCATTAAATCAATAGCGTGTGTAAGTCCATTATACTGATATTTGACACGAACTGCCGAAGGTCTGCTAACAATGAAACCATACTGAAGTGTGTCCTCTGCTAAGCATATTTCATACGAGATAAAAATCTGTTAAGTCTACAGTAACTGAAACTTTTCTTCTTTAACTAAAATAAACAGATATCCGAAATGTTGCTCTAACTCACACCAGGACCACCATGATCACACAGGTTTTGGAGCTGGTCCTTTTATCACACTTTTATCACAGCTGTGCTCTCAAATCAGTTAGGAAAGCTTTTTTTTTGGTTGTTTGTCTACATGGTTTACAAAGTACAAGCAGAGATTTCCTAATGCAGTTCTGCTAAGCACAGAGGACCTGATCCTACCCCTCTGACACCAACGGCACTGCCACTGACTTCAGTGGAAGTCAGATCATTCCTCAAGTCCCTGGGAAAGCAAAGGTCTTCCCAAGGAGGACGAGCATCCCTGCATCACAGCCGAGCAGCTTGCAGGGGCAAGAAACACAACCAAACCCATTTCCCCATGGAGAAGAGCAGTTTCATTGTATACACTGTTATATTGCAAATGAGAAAGATTATTGAAAGGTCTCTGGCTCTGTGTTCTTTACATATTTTTTCCAGTGACCTATAGATGCAGTATCCAGCCTTACCACGAGTGCTTCAGAAACAGCATTACTATCAATGCGATCTTGCCAGGGTGTGATGTGTGATGTATGTAATATATTGTGAGACTTTTACCATGGGAGAAATATAAAACTTAAGAAAATGGCTAGCTGATGGAAAGACTGAAGTACAGAGGAGAGCCATTTAGCATGCCATTTTTTATGATTTATAAACCTAATAATTTTTCAGTAGTAGTACATAGCATTTGCTCACAGGCAAAGGAGCTGTGAGCATACGAGTGTAAGAGGAAATAATGGTCGATGGCAGACATTGACAATTTTCTGGCTGAAAAGGATATTTTAAAATGAGAATTCAAATAATTTTATTTGAAAGTAATAAAAAATTTACTGGGAAGTGAGCAGAGGATCAGTGAAACTCTTCAGCAAACAAGTTTCAGAGATTTTAGTCCTCGGAAAACAACCATTTCTTTCCCAAACAAATAAACCAATTGATAGGGAAAAAAAAGTCACCTGAGACATTTTCTGAGACTTTGGTTTCTGTAGTTACTGCAGCAGAAAATCCCGACCAGCGCAGAGGTGGAGCGATCACCCAGGTGGAGCAGGGTCCTGCCCTGCCCTGTGCTCTGGCTCCCACTAACGGCAGCAAGGGAAAGCTCGGTCATCCCAACAGAGCAGAGAGAGCAGCAAAAACTCTGCAAAAACGTTCTTCACCCCATTTTTGGCGTTTAGTTTTTGAATGTCTAAAAATATAGTTACCAACCAGATTGTCCTGAATCATTTTCAAAGGCAGGGTAAGAGTTTAACTGAAAAGAATCTGAGTATGAGTCCCCTTGGATGGGTTTTATCTCACATTCAGGCACCTGCAACGTAGGCTTCTAGAGCTACATCCTCATTACAACCGGGGGAGTGAGATCCAGGGTGTGATTCCCAGTGATAGTCTGACCTATTTCAGGCATGGGATGAATCATGATCTCAGTTTCATTGCCAACTTCTTACCTGTATGAGGAGCTGAGGCAACCGTTTCAGATGTGTGGTGGAGATCACCCTGGTGTGACCATGAGGAGATGCCACCCAGAAAACAAAGCCCTGGTGTTCAGACAAGGAAGATGACGGTGGATGAAATAAGGATGTTACGTAGGACCTCCCTTTAGGGAGTATGAATTGGGGGATCACTACTGTGGGATGGAAGTTCTTGTTGATTGAGGAGAGGTTCAACCCGCTTCATGTGGGGTCTTTAGATTTTAGTTGACTCTATGCTTCAGTTCAGTTACAAGGTGGGGAAAGTAAAAAAATCTCAGGTGAGAACAGGTAATTGTGGAAGGAGATGGACAAATATGTTTGGTTTACATCTCAGTGCTGAGCACAATGGAGATTATCAAAACAGCTGAGTAATTTTCTGTTGATAACACCACAGAGATATCTCCCTGCAATCAGACACAGAGACCAGGTGCGGGCTGTCCTTGGGTCCCACTTTTAAATCTCAGATACATTTTTATAAGGCCTCTGACTCAAGGAATAAACATGAGAGGATTACAGCTAATCAGATAAGTATGTCTTTATTTAACTGTAACATCAAAAATTAAGCTTGCAGTATGTGCTTAAGAGATAGAGTCTTCAATATAATTCAAAGATTTTTTTGAAAGATTTTTTTTTCCTTTTAATTAAATCGTGTTGATTTTATTTGACATTTGATTTCAAGAGAACCACCAGTGTTTCTCCTTCATTGTCTGTCTTGAATCCATGTGTAACACGCCACAGCCAAAAGGCTACCTCACTCCTCCTGAAGGTTGCAGCATTTTAGCTTCTCTGTGGGTCATACAGATCAGCCGGGGTACAGATCAGCCACTTCAGCATTTCCCCTGAAGACCTGGATTTCTATACAGTGCAGCACAGTGCTGTACAGGTAGCACAGTATGCATTCGGCACATATGTATGTGCAGGGAATATAAACCCGCTAACATGCGACAGGCTTTCCTCACATCAAGGAACAAGTTATGCTGGGATAAGCAACACAGCAAATATCCTGCAAATACCAGGGAAGAGATTTTGGCCAGCTTGTCCCCCTGCACTGGTCCATGGTGGGGCCAAACCAGCACCCCACAGGTGCAGCCAACAGTGGGAGGTTGAAGCGAACTAATATTGCTCCTTTTCACCAGCTTGTCCATACTGCAATGTACTTTATATTTCAGTTCCATGGATGAAGTCTCAGCTTTGGTCATAGCCTGGGTCAGTCCTCTGGTCCAGCTCCCCACATGACTGCAGCATGTACCTGCAATGGTGGCATCGTGGTGGAGGTGGGAAGGGCAGAGCTTCCCCTTTTGATGGCAACACTCCTTGTGGGACCACAGTGGTGGCCTTTGGGGACCTCCTTGGGTTCAAAACCACATGCATACCCGCAGAGCCCAAGAAGGGACGTACAGAGATGCTTCATATGTTAAACCAGAGTTTTAGTTCTTCTGAGACGGGATCTGACATACTAAACCATGAAAGAGCTAAAAAAAGATGCTATGCTATAGAGAAGTAATTACACAAGTATATTACGGTTGCAAATCAGGATCTCAGAAGTCAGAAAATGCCTGGCTGGGAAAGATCCCATGTCTATTGAATTCCCCTCTCATTTGTTTTGAAACTGGAAGCTGCCCAGTGAATGAGGCAGGAAATCTGAGGAGGAGGAAGGACACATGGTGAAGGCAGCTGAATGGTGTCCTGGGGAACTGGCTACTATCTCTGTCCCTGCTGAAGAGTTTCTCTGAGATACTGCCAAGTCACCCAAACCATACATCGAAAGCTTTGTCTCGGTAATTGTGTGGCATTTTATTTTTTGAATGCATAAATTAATGCCCCACGTTCTGATTCACAAAACTGCTGAGCACTCGTTGCTGAGAAAGAAAACAAGAGCACTGTCCTTCCAGCACATAAAGTGCTAGAGAATGTGAAGCGTTCAGAAAATCAGGTCATTAGGCATGCAAATTGGGTCATCAAAATTAGTGGATCTTTTTGACATTAATCTCTCTAGACTTCTTCCTGGGAAAACAGGGAGATCCCATACCCTACAGGAGAGTTGTGAACTAAATTAATTTAATGTTTGTTTCCCCATCAGCTCCCACTCCATCTGATGCTGATGCTATTTGCATGTCAGGCAGACTGTTTCCATCTCTTCCTGTCTTTCTGCAATCACTGGAGACATGGTTGAGATGTGGACCGCTGTTGTACCGGTACAGAGCATACCCATCCCTGGGCAAACCTGGAACAGGATCCCTGCCCTGGCCCCTGCAGCCACACCAGCCACCTCTGGTGCTGATGGAACCATCTGGGCTGCTGAGCACTATGATTTCCAGCTCCCAAATTCTCAAACTTTGTCATATTTGAGCATTGTTTCGCAGGTCCAGAGTATCGTGAAGTCCGGGATGACCTGTCCGCTACCCGGCTTTACGGCAGTGCTCCACTACGTAGAGCTTCCCAACAGCAAAAGCACCTTCTGAATGTGCTTGTTGCTCAAGGTGGTTCTGCTCCCTTTCCATTTAGACAAGCCTAAGTCTATTATCCCTAAAGTAAAACACTAAGACTCCTACTGCAGATATTTAAAGTACGCAGATCTCAGAACAAAGAGCTTATTCAGCTTGAAAAGAGTTACTACGTACTGAGAAGTACTCATGCCTCAGCTCCCTGCTTCTCCAGTCCCCGGTGTCTGGGGGCCGTCTCAGTCACTGCTCATCCTGCCACCCCAAATCCTGCTGCCAGAGGAGGCAGCAGGGTGGGACCCCTCAAAACTGCTGTGCCTCCATCACCCACAGCTTTGTCAAGGGATTTGGGGAGAGGGGTACGGCTGCGCCTGAAGCCACGGTGCTCATCAGGGAGGATTTATTTCAATATGTTGTTGAAACTATCTGATGTCAGGTTATATGTCTCAGGGGAACACGCATTTCGTGTAGTTTGTTATGCCATCTGTTAAGAAATGCAGCCACTCGTCTTGCTGCTACACGACTACAGATGGGGAGTTTTTCCCCCTGTGTGCATTACTGTCACTACATGCCAAAGCCTTCTTAGCTGGAGCCAGGTGGAATCACCACCACGACAAGCGCGCCTGGGAAGAAGGGTGCTGCATGGGTCTTCCTGAGCACCTTGGCTCATGGTGTGCAGAAAACCTAGTGAACAAAGCCAGCCTACGCCAGCAAGGTCACATCCCCAAAATCCCTCTGGCTGATGCAGTGGAGCTTGAGGACGAGGTCGTGTAGCTTCGTGCAACACGGCGTGCAGCCCCAGTTGCAGATCTGCCCCTCTTGTTGGCTGGCACTTGTTGATGGCATTTGCCCCAAATAACCATCTGGCAACAGTGCCATGAACCCCAGATGCAGAAAAAAAATCCAAAGCCTCAACTGCTGCATCTGTGGAAATGTTGCAGCTCTCAATGAAGGCTTGGTGTGCACTTAACTAAACACCACGGCTCCAGCACTCCAGACTGCAAAGGAAACAGTGCTCTGCTGACTGACTGACCGAGTCCTGCCAGGGAAAAAGCAAACACGGAGCAAGCAGCAAGTCGCCCAACAGCTATAAGCAGCTATTGACTTAGGCATCAATAACACTCCTTTTTTTCAGGGGTGATTATTACACCTTTTAATATTGAGCTGACACTTTTCCAGCAGGACTGGGTCCATTCCTGAGCCTGCGGGTTGGAAGATTAAAGGAAGGTTTTACAGAAAGGGGACTGTAACTGGAAGTTTTACTACAGACGTAGAAGTTTTACAGAAAGGCAACGTTGGTTAGGAAGGGCAGTTTTACAGAAAGGGGATTTCATTAGGAAGGAAAGATTTGCAGAAAGGAGACTGCAAATCTAGTCCATTCTGATCACCCTCCACTTGCCAATCCCTTTGGGACAGGTATTTCTCTCAATAAGAACAGAAACTGGTATTGTATTTATTTTCACTGGAAAGCAAATGGTCACCCTGCTGTCACAGCATTGCTCCCATCACATAGGCAGCAGCAGCCGGCAGTGTTCCCCAATGCAAACAGAGTTGCTGCCTCCAGGAAGACCAAAATCATCAGCAGGAGCAGCAAAACAGGTCCTTGGGGATGAAGAAGCACTTCTGAGGCTGGTGGGTGTACCAGGAAGTCTATCAGAAAAATGAACCAAAAAATATCATTTTTTCCACCAGTGTTAGATCTTCCCCCTCTGTCCCCAGCCAGCTCCCAGGCATGGGTGGTGCTCAGTCCTTCTGCAAACCCACTTTCAAAGCTCAGACCTGGGATGCTGCCTTGGGAAGCAGAATATTGGGGTACCTGCATACGTTTGCATCTATCGCTTCTTATAAAAGCCCACCTGGCCTCAGCCAATGCAGCCCTAAACTGAGCCCCTCAGGTCCGCAAAGCCGCACAGGCTCCATGCCCACCCCAGCCAGGCTCCATGCACCAGCAGAGACAGGTGAGGTGGATACATCACACCAGGGACCAGGCAGCATCCCAGAAACCATCAGGGATGGGAGGGCACCTGGAGGTGCTACCGGAGGCACCAAATGACCAATACATGCCCATCCTGGGTTTTTAACCAAATGCAACTTTTGACTGATGCCCAGTTCGTTTCACTGGTGCTCTGTGAACTTCAGGCTCCTTCCTCACACTGCAAGATTGGGGTTTCATTTAGCAAGTGATGTAACCGAATCAAAAAGAGAAAGCACTTTCATAGAATACTGTGACTAATGGAAAGGATATCTGAATTTGCAGATAACTTCTCTACTTCTGCCATAATTTACTTCTGCCATAGTTTAAGTTTCCACATGCCAATGGAAAAAACAAAAAAACAACTACTCAAAAAACAATTTTAAAGTAAACAGATACGCTATGTGTATACATCTTTGAGGTATGTAAAGGCCTGTACCTAAAGCAACCTCCAGCAGAGCTCTGTCTGCCATGAACTCTCAGCAGGGACTGCCCATGTGCATTTATTTTGAGTGTCCATATATTGCACCTGCATCTCTGATGGCATGGCAAGGAGACATCTGGCAGGATCCCCCAGTTTGGGGATGCTTCAGCCACAGACCAAGTTCATCCACACTTGTGTAGAGCCCCATATAGCTGAAATTTTCCTCCTTGTTTCTTACAACTGGGAGGCTGCCAGTGCTACATCTGCCTCTACAAGTTACGAGTCCTGTAACAAATATTTGGACTCAAAAAAATAGGGCCCCAGGAGAGAAAGGATTAGGCACAACCCTTAAAAAAAAAGGAAGTCTTTGTGTTTTAATATCCGCATTCATATCTCAGCCTCTATCAAGCTTTTCACACACTGTTTTGGGTGGGAAGCAACCAAGAGTCAGGGCATCTCAAGGGAGCTGCTGGTTGAGGCAGCGTGTTCTTCGACACCAGGAAGGGCAGCAGCTCCACAGACCTTTGAGATGAGAAACACTTGTTCCTTTCTGCACCTACATAAATCCCCAGATGGACGTCCACCAGGGTTGCCAGATTTAAAATCTGAAAACACGAGATGCAGCAGCCACAGCAGCTGGAGGAAGCTGTGAGGAGCTATTTTTCCATGGTGTCATTAAAAAAAAATTGGAAATGGAAAAGAAAACAAAATAGAAATAGAAAAAAAAAATAGAAAAGAAAGAGTAAAAACTGCAAGGGAGTCACGGTGGAAAGGAGAGGAATAGAAGTAACAGAAAACAGGAAAAAATAAACACTTTCGGTCCTGAAAATCAGTAAGTTTGGAGAAAAATAACAATTCTGCTCTTAGAAAAATTTGCAAAAAAACCCAAACAGCTTTAATAAAAACTCAGGATCTCCTCAATTGTTTAGGCAAATGACCAGCAACATGGCAACTTTTGTGCATCGATCCTTAGGAAACAGCACTTCCACCGACTCCTGTCAAGAAGGACAAGGGATTAGCTCAGACACCAAGGAGCTGACATAGTTAAACTGCTGCTGGCACACACAAGCAATCCACTTTATGACTGAGGCTGTAAAAACATGCATGAAAGCAAATTCGTAAGAAAGATACTCTAATGAAGATGTATAGAAGGGCTGTAATGCCATGTAGCCTCTTGATAGCTAAGGCCCTGATCCTGCAAATTAAGCTAAGCAGCAAAGTTAATCAGATGCATAAGCATTTGCAACATCAGTGTTTTTTTTTTCTTCCCCAAATGAGCTAAATTCAAAAAGCCTGGGTTTAAATTACATGAAGATATTAGCAACGTTGGTTCTCTATTAGAAGCAGTTTATTCATTCAGGGTGTACAGTACAGAGCAACACGCCTGGCATGGTTAGCGATGCGTGAACCTGGAGGGGAAGCAATCCCTTTGCATTCCCTTCACAGCCAAGTTGCACAACAATTCAGGCTGCTGCCTCAGCAGCCAAATGGGCAATTTTCCAAGCCTAAAAGTCAGCAACTAACCCAAGTGTTAAGGCAGTTTCGTTCTCCCTTAAAGCTGACCAGATACCCTTGGAAAGCATCCTTGGTTCATTCTTCTTCCTCCTCATCTTCTCCCTGTCAGCCTCTTTCACTAGGAGGTTACAACCGTGATGTTGCATTTCCCAGCTCCAGAGCAAGAGGCAAAAACCTCACACAGCTTCACAGGGTCAATGGCAAAACCCTTGGTTTGTGGCGAAGCTGTAAATGTCCTGGTGAGGATGACAGAACTAGAGTAAGGCAATTGAGGGATGAGGATGATAAAAACGCCAGGGTCTTCGACAGCTCATCTCCTATCTCGGAGGTAAGTTTAAAGCTGTGGCAAATGCTTGTTAGCTGCAGGCACGGCAGGGTAACCCGCAGGAGCCATCCTGCACGTCTTCATGGCAGCAAATGAAATATTAACTCAAAGCAGCAATTTCTGCTTGCAAATCTCAAAGACATTGCTAAAATCACCTCTTTTGTACAATGCAGGATGTTGTGTTCAATGAGAGAGAAAAACTGTCAAACGCTGAACAGGCAAATGAGAGTGAAAAGCCCTCTCCATGGGCACAGCATCTCTGTGATCCTAATATAATGCAACCAAGGTTCAGAGGCCACGGGACCTTGTTGTCCTCTTGGCACACCCATCAGCACCCCAGGAAGACTTTTAGCACTGGTCACTTGAACAGTTACGGTTTCTCATAACGAAGCAGCATCCATCAGGGACACTCATGAGATATCGGTGTGAGGTGATCAGGGACCACCCCCTCTGCAGTGAAACGTAGGCGACATTGGGATGGGATGTTGAATCTCCACCGTAATATACAGCAATGCTGCATAAAGAGGAAAATTGTGTAAAACCTTTTAGAAAGAAGTTAGCTTATTCAGGAAGAATTACAACACCAAGGGGTAAGAGAGACACAAAAAGAACAAGCGAAAAAACAGCTCTTGCTTTTCTCTACCATTTTTAAGAGGCTGAAGTGAAAATTTCTAAACATATTTTTCAGTTAATTTCCAAATGTTCTCAGTGTGTATCATCTCCATTGTGGTTCTGGTTCTGATAACATTGATTTCTCATCCAAGCATTCCAGCAAAATCCTTGACAAGTGTTGCCTACTTAACAAATACTTTCATCCCACACCATGGATGTACTCAGGTCTTTCATAGCCAGTCTGCTGAATGGCAACAACGCATCTAGAAACCAAGAATGTCTATAAACATTTCACTGTGCACGACCTGAAATTTCAGGGAACCCCCTCAAATTCAATGGTCACTTGTGGTCATTCATTACTTCAATTTTGTAACAGGACCCAAGGATCTAACTGTGTGTTTGAACCTTGGTCCCATATCACGTGAAAAGGAAGATGGCTAAGAATGAAAGAATATTAACACGCCATTGTACCATTTCTAGTCTCCCAGCCACAAATGTCTGGAAAATATTTTGAGTACATGTAACAATTCTCACTCCCTTTTTCAGTATTGGTTCTACATACCTCTTACTGGTCATCCCTGGAGATAAATATGGTGCCAGATGGACTTTTGTTCTGACCTGGTATCCAACTTTTTACATGGTTGTAGGATCAAGACCTGGCTTTTCTAAGTTTCCCAGGTTTGGAAGTGTTTCAAAGGGAAAAATAGAAAAGAAAAACAAATGCCATCAATTTAGTAATTTTTTTTTACCATTCTTCCCTGAACCATTTGTAATAACCAGACAGGTATTAAATAGCTACAGTGTCAAGAGGAGAAGCAGATGGAAATGGAAAAAAAAAATCCCTAATATCTCTTGTTATTTCCTACAAGGCAAAAAGAGATGAAGCGAGTACTACACTTAAGAAGGGAAAATAAATACTAAGAATGATCAGAAAAAGAAAACACTCTTTCATTTCAAATCTGCAAGAGAAAAATCTGCTATTTTTTTATTTTTACTTCATGTTAAATGAATTAAATGAATTCAGTTCATTCATGAGGTGACCTCTTCATTTCAGCCCAACCCCTCCACAGCAGAGTGCCGGATGAAGGGGACGCGGAGGGAAAAGAAGAGGGGGCTTCCTGGAGCGCTTTGTGCCGAGGCTATTTCGGATTGCATAGCAGCTGGTGGGCAACTGTGGGCAGCATCTATAAGTGGCAGCAACGCTCGGGGTGGCAGCTGGCAGCTGTGCCAGCCCTTGGATCAGGCCCCAGGCCCAGAAATGCAAAGACATCACAAAGCCATTTTCATCCCTTGTCTTGTGTTGAGCCTCCTGGGAGGCACAAGACAAAACCTGGCACTGATGTTCTTGTTGATCTCGATCAGCCAGAGCTCAAAATTCCTAGAGACATCCCTCCTATATGCATTTGCAGAATTGGCCCAATGTGTTTCAGAGACAGCTCTTTTCTTACAGTCAGAATGATAACAACCTAGATATGCGTCAGCTCTTTGGAATAACTGCTGGAACAAGATCAAACTGGTGGGCAGGATGTTTGGTCCAACAAAACCTGGCTTTCAAACCAGAAAGGTTTCGTAACAGTGCTTCCTTAGCTTGCTGCAGAAGATCCCTTTTGCTGAACTCAGGCATAACCAGCACTGCTGACCTATTCTGTTTATGGGATATCTGGCATGGTCCGAAAGCGCTTTCTGAAATAATCTGTTTAACACATCTCCACAGTTGCCGTGTAAATTTAAGGACTGAACGCGAGCTGGCCCTTGTGCAATCACTGCCCAAGGGCATTTGCTCTTGAGTTGATTTGCATTGACAATATAAATTGAGCAGGTTCTGGCAGGTACAATGCAAAGTCAGTGCTGTTGGTACCAGAGCACGCAGCGTTGGTTCCTGACTACAAGCAAATGTGCATTTTGGCGTAGCTCTTGCTGGAAAGAGAGGAACATGACTATTAATTCATGGCTTCTGAATAACTGAATATAAAATGCTTGTCAAGAAAAACAAAACACAACAACAACAACAACAACAAAAACCCCAAACCACCAAAATTAATCTTTTCCATAAGTGATTGCCAAACCTGATGTAGACAAAACATCAAGCAGGTGAAAGATGTTGCAGTTTTCCCTGCAAATCTCTAACTGGAGAAAGCACTCAGCCACGGCTCTCCTCCAGATCAATGAGAAGGTCAGCAGCTCCCATCACAGAGCAGCCTTTGCTCCACAGCTGCAGCCTGACACCTGTCAGCTTCATCAGCTGGAATTGAAACCTTTCCCAAACCCGCTGGCTCCAGCTGGGAGCAGGCGGCCCAACCTGAGCTCTGCCTGGGCTCATGCAGAGGAATCTTGTTCCCAGTTCCAAGAACAAGATCCATGAGATATGCAAAGATGTCAAAGCTCTTTTTACTTGAAAAGTAAATCACGAACATCTGTGGGAAAGTTACAGGAGTGCTCATACATACATACATACAGAATATGAACTACGCTCTATTTTTACAGGCATTCCCAGGTTTGGAGAGAAGGCCAAGCAACCAATTAAGGAAGCTAAAATGATGACAAAAGTGTCACCAAAAAGGGTTAAAGAGTACAGATTTGTTTGTCCCAGGTTATCAAAAGTTCAAATGAACATCTCTGCAACTCTGGCATGGTGATAATAAAACTTGAAACCATTTGGTTATGCTGGGGAGAGGCTGGATGTAGCATCTAAGCTGGTATGCAATGCTCTCCATTCTAGGAGCTATTGTCATGACTTAAAACAGCTTTTGCAGATACAGTTAATGTCACTTACTAAATTGCACGGATTGCACCAACTATAGCATTTATTTGATAAAATAAAATTTAATCTAGCAATGTGGATTCTGTTAAGAAAACTATTACGCATTTTGTCTTCTGGAAGATCTTGAGTTCGTGCAACTAGGTTGATATCTCTGTTACCTTCAGGGTTTACACTGCCCATACTTACATGACTATTAACTTATTCACAAGGACTGTTCATTTAGATCCACACAGCAAACCCTTAAAACACCCTCATAGTATCTCCAAACACGACCTTACTTTGCCTGGGGCACCTTCAATTTTTCCCCAAAACACTCACAGCATCCACTCTAAAGCACTTTTACCATTTGCTGCTCCCTCAGTTCATCCACATCACCCTCCAGACCTGCTGCTTTGCTCAGGTACTTATGTCCCTCTGTGGCCACCTTGCCCAGCAGAACATTGCAGAGCTGCAGCTCATCAGGGTGAGGGACAGAGCAGGAGTCTCCCAACAGCTCCACACACTGTTTGCGGGACAGTCTTTGCAAAGGAAGCCAGTTACCACATCTGTCAGTGCTACAACCTGTGCTAGCAAGCCTCTCTTGAGGACTCCAAGAGCATATTTCAACAGGACACAGCTCAAATCTCAAGTAGACATTCATAAGTTCTTCTTCTCCTTCTGACACCTGGGGAATGCTGTAAGATGCCTTCCTTGGCATCCAATTTTAGGTGTCAGTTTGGTACAAAATGCAAAAGCCCTGCTGGCTCAGAACAAACCACCCCCAGATGTTCCACACAGTGAAGAGCAAGCAGATCACCGGATAAATCTGGCTTGCATTTTGTCACAGATGCTAGCATTAGGTAGCCCTAACTGATTGCTCCCTGAGTGTTTCACCTTTGATACCTAGGAGACTACTCAGCACTGGTGAGACCATGCTTGGAGTACTGTGTGCAGTTCTGGCTCCTCAGTACAAGAGAGACACAGACGTACTGGAGAGAGTTCAGTGAAGGGCTATGAAGATGATGAAGGGACAGGAGCATCTCTCCTACAAGGAAAGGCTGAGAGAGCTGGGACTGCTTAGCCTGGAGGAGAGAAGGCTCAGAGGGATCTTATCAACATCACCCTACACAGGGAGGGTGTAAAGAGGACAGAATCGGGCTCCTTCCAGTGGGGCCCAGTGACAGGACCAGAGGCAATTGGCACCAACTAAAACTACAGGAGGCTCCATCATCATCAGGAAACACTTTTTTTTACTGTGAGGGTAACTGAGCACCAGAGCAGGATGCCCAGGGAGGCTGTGGAGTCTCCATCCTTGGAGATATTCAAAAGCTGTCTGGACATGGTCCAGGTAACTGGCTCTGGGTGGCCCTGCTTGAGCTGGGCACTTGGACCAAATGAGGTCTCTGTCAAGCTGAACCGTTTTGTGATTCTGTGAGGCTGCTGCCCACAAATCTATTGTCAGTCTGTGAATTAGACTGGAGGGGATATTACATTCTTCACTTTTTATAATCTGATGTAAATACCTTTGCCTCTTTGAGCCCTTATTCCTTTTCCCATCTTCTTTGTTTTTTTTCTTTTAGACTTATCATTTTGCTGTGACAGGAACTACCTTATCCTGAGCTTGTGAAGCACCTTATGGAACAGGACGATGCTCTCACTAAATCTTTTGATTGACACTGGAATGTTGAAAAGACAAAGAGAAAATGGAAATCTAATGGTAAGTATTGAATACTTCATTTTTCCCCCACTTTTGAAGTAAAACTGAAGACTTTGTTTCACTCACCTTGGTTTCCCATCAAAGCCGAGACAAAGGATGTTCCTGCAGCTGCGATTCTGAGATCAGACCACAGGAACAACTACCAAGAAAATGGCCAAGCAGCCAGCTCTGCTCTTGTCCCTGGGATTGCCCAGGGGTGTGGGCCACGGGCATTGCCCCCCTGGACCCCGGCTGCCACTGCCCTCTCTGGACAACAGGGCATGAAGTCAGGATGCTGGACAGCAGGCGCTGCACAGGATAGTCTCTATATGACCTTCATATGGACATCTCTAGTCCTCCGGTGTCTCTCCACTCATTCACTTTTCTTGTTTAAGCAGATGAGAAAATGGTGGGGTTTTGCTGTTTTTTCTAACAGCTAAAAACCAAACTTGTTCCACGTTGTGAAATGATTTTCTTTTTACTGTCCTGCAGCAATTGAAAAGAATTTCCAAGGTATTTTGCCATTAGAGGATGAAAAGTGTTCTTGTCTTGAAATATTTTGTCTAAGCTTATTTTCTTTGTCTAACTAAATCAGTAAACTGATGTGTGACCTGAACATAATGACTGCATTTTTAAATCAGTAAAAACTTCAAAGGAGCATGTTCATTGCAGACTACAAAATCGTCCTAGAATATTCACTGAGATACTCTACATCAGGAGACACATACATATTCATTAGTAGTTTTTATTTATCTTCAAAACACTACAGTTCTGAAAGAGCAAATCAAACAGAAGTCTAAAAAGCCTTTGTATTCAGCCAAGACTCTTCTCAGAAAACCATTAGTATTACTGCAGTTGTACTGAGTAGACAGGATTATTAATTAAGACATATTGGTTTGCTCTGGTGAGCTCTATCCTCAGCAGAAGATCTGTCAAGTTATTGTGGTTTGTACACAAGTTTTCTCCACATATCATTTCTTATGTTTTCTAAAATGAAAACTCACTTGAGGTCTTCACACTTACAAATTTCTCAGGGTTATATTCACTAAAAACAATGGCAAAATTTCTACTTAATGCAATCTTAACATACTCAATCTAGAAGTATATTTGTTACAGATTTAAGAGTATCTTGCTGTTCCTCCAATAGATAACCACTTCATTTCTTTTATGGGCCTTCAAGTCTGGGAATAACGGACAGCAATCTGTGGAATAATGGTCTTCAGGAGACTCGTGTTTGATTTGTCACAGAAATAAAATACTTCTCTCAAAGAGTAGAACAATGAGTTAACAGTCCTGTATAAGGCTGAGATTTAGGGGAGAGGAATTCAATTTTGCCGTAAGGTCGAACTTCTTGTGTGATCTTGGACAACACCCTTGTGAAGGTCTACACTGGCCTGTCTGGGACGCAGTCTAACTGGGATGAACTGGTGATCTGGAGCCTCGTGCTCTTGTGGTTGGGCTGTTTCTGGGTCCGAAGCCAGGTCCAAATGAGTTCACACTGGTGTCTTTACATAGATCTGTGTTGTAACCCTGAGAGTAGATCTGTAGTTGTAGACCTGAGCAGACTGGAAAATTAGCCTATATTAAGACCTGTGACACTAGACTTCTAGAAGTAGCTGAGGTAGCTCAAATACCTCTATAGACCATTAGTCTTCCTGTATCATCTTATTCTTCATTGTAAAATGGGGATGATAGTGCTGACTGGTTAAGTGAGTCTGGCCACCCTGTTTGGGTGGTAACAGAGCTCAGTGAGCTGGGCCACTCATCCCCAGGGGCAGAGGGTAATCTCTGATGTCTTCTCTTTACTGAGATAGGTGTAGCCACTCTCCTCATTTGAGGACTCATTTGCTTTTTAAATAATGATCCTATGGTAAATGGCGTGAAGTGAGATTGTGCTGACTGAATAAATGGCCTGTGAATGTATCACAATCTCAACACTTCCTAACAGTACTGATGCCTAACAGAAGGAAATACCAATTTTGCCTAGACCAAAACTGCAAAGAAATATAACAAATTCGATCTAGATGTCAGTGAAAAGCAGTAACCAAGATATTTCTTCTCTTTCTTGAGCTATTTTTTCTAATAGCTGCTCAGAGTAGAACCGCACACTGATTCTTCTTCTTCCTCAGCCTTTGACCAAAGCGATGCTCTCATGAGATCTTTGTGTTTTATTACACCCAGAGACTCTTATCAAGAATGAGATCTGCCTTTCCCTAGCTTTTGTGACTCTCCCTAACGCGAAGACCTCACAAAATAAACATACAAAGCAAGACAATCAATACATTTAAAAACCAGTCCTGGAGGTCATAAAGGAACAGAGGGGCAATTATGAGAAGTGAAATGGCCACCGTCACAGCATGTCAACTCCACATAAAGTTGCATGTTTTATGTTCTAAAGTAAGCATAGCCACTTCAGCCTTGCGTAAAGGTGTTCTTCAGAGACAAGCACAGGTCACAGCAACTCTGCTTCTACCCATTACACACTCAACACACAGTCCTTGGCATGTTCAAGGCTGCAGACTGCATTAGCACAAACTTCTTCCTGCAACTGCCTACTAGAATTGATCTTTCTTGAAAAAGTATTCCATCTGGAAATTTCACAGATAATATTTTGTCTGAAAAATGAGCATCAAACGCCTTTTGGAGGTTTTTATTTTCATTCTTCCCTCAAAGTTAAGAAGAATATTTGTGTCTCAATGGCAAATATCAAAGCGTTTAATTGATATTCTTATCTTTTCTCTGTCAAGTAGATGTTACTGTATTCAGTCCAAATCCCTGTGTCCAGCCAAGCCTGAATTATCATCAACAAACTGACATGACTATCTACGGTTTGAGTTCTGTTGTGCTTAGTTGGAGCTCTGTCTTCTTCTTTTTACAGTTTTTATAGGTCTTTGCCTTTTTTATTTTTCAACTCTCCTTACTCCACAAGTCTTGTAAGCACCTTTTCCTTGTTTTAGGTTCTCCATAAGAGACCACTCATACCCTGTAGTGGGAGGACATACACAGAACTGTTACTCTTTCAGCTCCTCTGAGTCTGTTTCTCAGCCTGGAGGTTCCCTCTGCAGTACAGGTCACCTCTGAAGAAGTGAAAGCTTGAATCTAGATGGATGCTGTAAAATACTCCATGGAAAATCCAACAAATATTCCAATTAAGAAGGGTAGTATTCATACACCATCTAGCAGATGGAGTAAGACTTGATCTTTAGCTTTACTGAAAGGCCATTTGCAAACATTTGGGGCTTATTGGTGCTGAAGTAATGTAAAACTTTTCTACTGCAGTGGATTTAGGGTCAAACTGTAAAAGCAGAGATATCCACAGCAATGCGAAGCCTAATACAGAGCCTCCTACAGTGGACAGGGCATTGGTTTCTTTGGGACTCCTCTGGGTAACAAGTTGTATGGCTGGTGCTAAAGATGCACACGCAAAAAAAATCATTGCTTTGGAATAATGAAGACATTTAAAATTCCTTTGGATAATGACACCATGAAGAGTTCACAACATACATATGGAGAAGGATGGGAAGGAAATGGGAGCAGAGAAAGGCATCATGCCTTGAGGAAGGTCATGGAAAAGGTTGGTAGCAAGACTCAGAACAGAAACCAGGTGTTCTGGCTGGGGGTCTTGCAAGAAGAATATTCTTCTCCTAGGGAACTCTTGTCTTACCATAGTGCTGAAGTAACTGCTGAGGGGACAGTGTAAACCAAATCATCAGCCAGCCACCTTTTCCAATAAGGAAACTCCCAGAAATTTTGGCAGGTGTCAAACGATCTCTTCCCCAGCACGCAGCACCAACATATGGTTGTGATATATGTAACATTGCGGCATTTTTGAGCAATACCTGGCAATGGCCTTTGAAAAAATCACTTGCGTTAGATGGCACATTCTGATGCACACAACTTCAAAAGCAATAATAACAAAAGTAATAGCTGTAGAGTCAACCCTTACAGGCTGGCCCTTTCCTGCAGAACTATTTTACCTGCAGCCAGTGTTTTTTCTTCAATTCTTGTTTAAAGACTAAAGGACTTTTCCCTCATTATTTTCTCATATTATACAAGGTATTCTAACAGCTGCTGGAAGCTGAATACCATGTTAACAATGCATAATTTAGTAAATATATGCCCATATTGAAACTGAAAGAAAACCTGAGATTGCACCACCGTACCGCGTTTTTATTATACTGTAAGTACAGTTTCAAGCATAATAGGATTTATTCATAGCATATTTACTCCGCTGAAGTTGAGCATAAATATGTAAATGTCTGAGGCTTAGACTGGGAATTGCCTACTGCTGCTTTCAAGTCATGCAGCATTTTCCGCACTCTAAATGCAGGCTGACAGCAGAAACGGCAGAACTGTGCTTCCAAGGAAAGTATTACAGAAGGATCAAGCTTGCATATCATTACCTTACCCCTGACTTCTAATACAGAATGACAGTGGACACACAGTTGTAGCTTTCACACTACTTTAATGGAACAACTACACAGAGAGAGCGAGAGAGCAAACACTGCTGGTTGGGGCAGCTCCCACTGGACTGTGATTTGAAGGAAGAAGAATCCCTTTTTATAAGATACCATTCAGATGTACGAAGCAAAACAATTTTGTGTTGAAATAGATGTAAGCGAAGGGAGTTGATTTTGTTCCCTAGTTGTCAGGACAGCAGAGTGCCTGCTCGCAGCACTCGAGTAAAATCTTTTTCTGAGTGAAATAAGCATGAAGTATGTGGTGAGAAAGTTATTCTGCCCAAGCCGGTGGATGCAGCTCTGTTGGTTTCTCTGGAGCATGAACCATCAGAGGCCCGTTTCAAAGGCTTGCAGGCATGAGAGGCTGCACCAAGGTGAGGGAACTCTGTATGGGGCATGTTAAGGTGAGGGATTGTGCTTACAGCTTTCTCTGAGGCAGAGAGCTCAATTCATTTTCAAAGTTGCAAATAAATAAATAAAAAGACACAGCAGAAAAATTGCTCATGAGGCAATTACCAAAGGGTAGTTGGAGCAAGAGAGAACAATCCCAGGTTCACAGTTGGGATTTCAGGTCTAAGCAAATAGCTGAGTAATCGACTTTAGCTGCGTACACATTTTAATTCACACCTTTCCACTCACTTACTGCTTCTGCGCCAGATACTTTTTAAAAAAGTGAATCAATTGCCTGTAAAAGGCGTCAGATTGTCAACAATGGAAATGAAATCTCCTGGTTACTGAACAAACAGGCCCAGAGCAGCACTGCAAACGTCCACTCACCGCCGAGGCAATTTGCCTCTTGTGTAACCTGGAGGGTGTCTCTCGTTGTAATCGCTGCTCAGTCCTGGCTTGAATTGCTCCAAGCACTTCTAATACAATCTGATCCCTTCAGGCCCTGCTTTACTGCCCCTGTTCAGCCATGAAGAATTCAAGCTGCAACAGGTGCAAAGCAGGATGATTAACACAATCTGGGGAACAGGGAGCCTTTCACAAGCAGAGCTGCCAACGCTATCAATTTATGTTGTAGACAACTGCTTTGGGCAGTAACCTACCAGATTTCTAGTATCTGGCAGCTTAGGTTCTTGGATGCCTGGAAATTCGGAAGAATTTCACAGGGCCCACACAAAGCAACTTGAGGTGGAACAAACAGCGAGTCTGTTATGTCCCCAGTCCCCGAAGTGGTACAGAGTCAATTTGTGGTTGTCACCGCTGGACCTACAAGGGCAGAACCATCCAAGGGTGCCCCAGTTAATGTAGCGTAGTAACGGCTGACTGCTGTCTCAGCTTATGTGGGGTTGAGAAGAAAAAACACTGTGAAGGAAGAAACGTCACTTATGCTAAAAGACAATATCAGCACACAAGAAGAAACAAGTGTGGACTGGCCAGGGATACAGTCACACTGTGGACTGGAAGATCTCAGGTAACTATAAGGATGTTGCACAACAGCCTTGCTCTAAAGGAGGGGGAGGAAACGGGCTAGCTATTCCTAAAAAAACCTTGAACCTTTATGAAAAGATTGTATTTTAAAAGGGTCTGTAATATTAAGGATCAAATCTAAATTCAAAGATCCTGTCTTGTTTTCAACCACACAGTAGCCCTTATGTGCTTTTTTCATAAAAAACACGAGTCCTTTCTCTGGACTATCCTCTGTGTTTTTCTCCACTGAGCATTAGCAGTAGTATTACTTTGTGTTTTTCAGTGTGTTCATCTTATTTCAAGTGCCAGGTTTTTTTGCATTAGCCTTAATTCCTTTGTATGTTTTGCTTCTATGTCTTTACATCAGACAGGTAAAGGACTAGAGATTTTGGCATCATTTAGCTTAGCTGACAACACAGTCTTTAAAATAACTGTCTTGAAATTATCTGTATTCCTCATTTTCTTCTATTGTGTAATCACAATTTTTTCTAAATTTTACACCATAATCACAATTGTAGCCCTCTGAAATCAGCAATGAATGAATCTCTTTTACGGCCATGGCGTCATAGAGTCACTGGAAAATCTGCAGATTACAGGCTAAATTTCCACTTGAGCTGAGAGCTGGTGCATTGTGGATAAAAACTATATAAATCTTACTAATTTCACCCAGTGAAGGCCCCTGTTAACATTCTTCCCTGTTACAACCTCCCTTATAAAAGTTCATCTGAACCTTTAATACTAAGCCATGAAGAAAAGACAACAACCTAGAACTTAAAAAATAAGGTCTTTTCAATTAATGATTTAAAAATGGAGGAAGGCACCTTATGTACCTTTTTCTTATCTTTCAGATAAAGACCTCTTGGGTAAGCTTGGTAAATCCTTATCTGCTAGATAAAGGACCACTATGATGGGCCTTATCGCTTAATTAAATCCTGGTACTATGTACAATGAAGTCAATAATTTGTTATACAAGATAGCACTTCAACCCGTGGCTGCATCGGATAATGCACCTCTATCGGTTCCCTGTAGCACAGCACGTTGTAACGGGTTGTGTTCCACAACGTGCTCCTGGGATGCACGGAACTCATTATAGAAAAGATGCCCAGCTTCATGTGGACGGGCTGTGATAAATAAATCTGTTGGATCGACTAGACAAACTGAGGTCCCCGGATGAATCTGATTTGATATGTAGGGCCTAATTCTGTCAGTCTTTCTTGTAAGGAAATGAGTTGAATTTGGAAGATTGTGGATTTTGGCCTCAATGAAATACTGATGCTGTTGATGACTGTAATGGAAAAAATAGAATAACCGAAGTTAATGTCAGAAGATGTTGCGAAACCAGTAGAGCAAACGCAGCTACTGAAAAAGCACATGGTAAGGTCTAAATCCTGACCACCCTTTTACTCATCAAGGTTCACAGCACTCCTTGCATTTACATCCACACATATCAGGGTGAAAAAAGACATTGGTCAATAATAGCTATGGCAATTATCACCAGATATCATACTGGTAAGGTCTTCCTGAATATTAAACCCCATTCACATTATTCTCTTTTCCACACAAATGTATTTGCATAAAGAAGTGTAATACTTGCAATGCTTCATTTCACTAACTGGCTTATTGTTAATGTGCTAGAGTGCTCGGTTCCTGAGTTCGTTTGGCTAGAACACTTTTGTGTGTATGGATAATCCATAAAATCGGGTGCATCATATCTCTGAGTCTCTGAAGGACTCCCATTATAGCCTAAACCCTTTAGCCCAGCAAACACAGAAATGGCTTGATCTGGCAATATGCACTGAAGCTCTACAAGCCAGGAGTCTTTTCCTGGTAAATACGGAAAATTTTAGACTTGAGATCTGCTACTGGCTCCAATTTTGCTCAGTGCTATCAAAATAGAGACTCTGTGGTTGGGATTTCTTTCTCTTCACTTTTATCAAGGCAGGTTTTCCACAGCTAAGAGCTGCCATTCAGCTCATCTAATGTACCTGAATGGAGGAGGTTCACACAACGAGCTTATATTAGGCATCTAACTTTTAGCCAACTAGAGCTAGAGAACATGTATCTTTCTCTTAGAAAGAATTCCTGAGGAGTGTCTGAGCATGCAGCTGTAGCAGTGCTGCAGCACAGATGTCTGTCTGTGAAGGATGGGGCATCAAAATCCTTGGGCGTTCAGTAAGACAAAAGGTCCAGATACAGGTCTTGTTCATACTGAAGATGATAATTGCTTTGAAGTGTGTCATCTTTACTTATTTATGCCAATGACAACTCCTGGCCACTGGGATAAACAGGAGTAACCATAAAATGACTTGAGATTACACCAACCAAAATCATCCCTGTTAGGACTATTCTGTACACTTAGCGTCTCCACACATTTGCATGGTTTGTTACAATCACATTCATGCTTTCATAAAGCTGAGAGCACGAAAACTGCTTCCAGGAACCGGCAATAGCGAGGCCAGGCTAAATACACTCTGAGTTGCTAGAGCTGTGTGCAGGAGTTCTTAGATTTCACAGCTGGGTACTTCTAGCAAATTGTACTCCTTTCTGTGCATGGTCCTGAAGGATTTCCCAATAAATGCATAGATGTAGTTCTTGCATGTCTGGCAAACCCTTCCTGTACACTTGCCAAGTTTTAAAGGGCAAGGAATCAACAGCTGATAATTTATGCCAGGAACCTACAATGATCCAAAGTCACCCCTCGTGTAATTCTGGTAAAGCCAGCAGAGTTCCAGGGGAGAAGTTGTTGGCTTAGCAAAGTAAATTTTCACTGACATTTGAGGAATAGACAGTATCAATTAAAGCAGAGCTAATTATTGCTACTATTATTTGCATTGCAGTAGTTCCCAGAGGCTTTTAACAGGATTACAGCCTTCTGGTACAAGGAGTTCTTAGGAATGTAAGCTCTGATCTGGAAGTTCATGTACGACAGCTGACATTTGGTACCTGTGCACATCTCTACATTCAGTGAGGCTCCATAGAGCATGGGGCTTTACTCACAGGTACGGGCCACCAGAATCTGGGCCACAGAAGTTGCTTGTCCTGCTCTGAGGTTTGCCTGGAGCCATCATGTGTCCTTCTGCTCTTCACAGAGTGGAAGGGGTCAGCCCTTCCCAAAACTCTGCATTTAGGCAAGGCCAACAATACCATACCTTGGCTCCTTGTCAGAAAACCTCAGGAAACACTCCAAACCTTTCCTTATTCTGATATGTTTTTCACGGGGTACCACTCCCTTTGCCTAAGAATGAGGCATCTTAGATGTTTTCCACTACATTCTGAGCCATTTTTGAAAGGAAGGACTGCCTTATGTTTGTCAGCTTCACCCTGAAACAAAGCAAAGCTTAGTCAGTAAGACTTCCAGTATCCAGATTGGGACAAAAACCCAAGACCTGTTTAATGTCCGATTTGCACAAACTCATCCAAAGACAAGTGCTTAACTTTGAATGAAATATGGTGACTCGGAGTTTGATGTCACCTTGTGAGGTTCATCACAAGAAGGTTATGAGCCAAAGCCACAACTGGACCAGCCATGGACCAGCTGCTCCACCTGCCTCAGCCAGCCTGCCTTGCTATGAAAACTCGGTCTGGTTTTGCCAGATTGAGAGGGACTAGAATAAAAGCTAACTGTGAATAGAATAAAAGGTAACTGTGGTTGGAAAAGAAGCCAGAAGCACATTTTCTCTAGGGAATCAGGAGCTATTTGTTGTCGATAACACTGTTCTTACTACCCTTGTCTTAATTGTAAGTGTTTAACAGAATTAAATTTGGAAGTCTGCTTTACTGGACTTCTGACTGGCGATTTTTAACCATTTGAGTGTGCGTACAAAAATAAATAATAATATAAATAATAATGTTAATAATAAAAATAAACAGAAAAAAAAATGAATGCATTTGCTCAAAAAATTAGCTACTAAGTATTTTGGAAATAAAATGTTAAAACTCCAAACTAGTGTAAATAAAACTGATAGTTACTATTGCAGTGGAAACAGCTTAAAGTAGACAAGTTAGGATACAACAATTTTTACTAAAAGGTTTCAAATAATCAGAAAAAAAGCTTAGTGGTATTCTCCCCTGCTTAGAAAGGGAAATCTGAGGCAGCAGATGTAAGACAACCTGCTCCGGTAATGCAACAAGTGAATACAGAACCAGAATTACAAGTTTCTTGAGTTCTGGCCCAGTTATTTACTTTATCCCCTCACAAGACAACCTGTTGCATTCCCAATTGCAGCTGGATTCGCTTTGGAAGACACATAGGCAAATATATAATTTATGTAGAAATTCCAAAAGTTTATTTAATAAACTGAGGATGATTAGTTCACATAAAGTCATTTTAATTCATGGATTCCACGGGCAGCAGGTATGTTAACCCCCATTTACAGCAAAGACACACGCATGCTTGCATTTTACAGCACAGGTTAGGTAGTATCGAGAAAAAGTTGAAGTTTTTTATAGAGAATCCAGAGCTTCTATTGTTCATGGGATTTGAAAACTCATGAAAAGTCCTGAATGAAGGTGACTAGAGTCACCACATCTGTCTCTGCCATCATAGTTTAGATCCCTGTTCCACACCTGCTGAAGTTCAGACATCTGGGAACAGCCACTTTTTTGTACCAGAGCTGTGCAAAATGGCTGAAGAGTCTGTATATTAACAAACACAATAACTGTGAGCTGTCTTGTTATTCCTCTTTAATATTGGATTGGTGCATTAAGCAAATGGTAACTTGATCTGTGTTTGGACTGTCAGTCATGGAAATCAAATCAGCTATTAAAATGAGCAAAAATACAGAGCATAAAATACTTATAAAACACACTCTTCTACGCATTTGAATGCCACAAAGATGCTCATTGTGAGTATTGCCTGTGTTTAACACTTTATTTCCCAGCCTCAAACAGAAGGAGACAGAGAATTATGACAAGAGAGCTGCGAACTGTACCAGACTGCTGCTGAGACTGGCTGAGTCTCACCCCATGCACTTCTCTGTCCAGCCTTTAAAGGGTCCAGAAAATGCCTTCCCTTGCCTGGAAATTCTTTGGCGTTGCAAACCAGCTACCCAAAGAAAGATGGATACAAAGGAGTGATGGCTGAAATCCTGGCCCCATTGAAATCACCATTTTTTAAATCGTTTATAGTAGTACTATTCACTTACCACCTGCATGTCAGGCAATCAGAACTGGACTGATGGACTGCGTATTAAATACCAGCAAGAATTGCCTACTGATGGTCTCTTTCCTAAATTAAAGTTAAAATTTGGCCGTGAGTTTGTAGGAATATGTAAAGAATAAACCTCTAGCTGTACAGTTGTGAAGAAAGCCTGAAAAATGAGACCAAATGCAATGCTGAGGTAAGTCTGCAGGGAGCTTGGAACAAAGTGACATGAGAACTTCCCTATTCTCATAGCAAGGGTTTAATCAGATAACGGCGATAATTTAAATACTAACATTGCTAATTATTTCCATGAAGATTTGTCCACCTGGGAAAGTTTTGCCATTTACTTGAACTAGTCTTGCTATAGCAGGCTCCATTAAACTGTTTTAGAACAAATTGGGCTTTTCCACAAGTCATGTAACCTAAAAGTTTGTTTCATATCAAGGCACAATTTTATACTGCGTTTAACCCGCTCTGTGCAGAATGTCACAAGTCCTGATTCCCCCGTTAAGAGGAAAATCAGTAAGTAAAACGCAGGAAGGAAACTCAAAAGGAAAACTATTTTTGGTGTATTACTTTGAGAAGGAGAGAGGGAACTCACAGCAAAGCAGCCAGGAGGGAAGTGCTTTGAGAAAGGGCTGGCAGGACTTTTAGCTTGCAGTGAAACTGGATTTAGCATGTCATGACACTGAGCCTGCGAAGTATGTACCCAGGTGGGGCTTGAGTGGAGAAGCAAGAACCACATGGCCTGAACTATTTTAGTTTAGTTTAGTTTATGCAAGTGTTAATTCCCCTGCACACTCAAAAAGATGGGAAAAGCGCAGATCCACCTAACATAGCCCAAAACACCCCTTTCATGGTGTATTTTAATCCCATTAACTCACGAGGCTTTTTTTTTTTTTTTCCCACAGGAGAGCTGAAGCTGAGGGTTCAAGCTGGACCTATGACCTGCTGGAGCCTCCGCGCAGCGCAGCCCAGTGTGAGCTGGGCATTCGCAAGCAGCCTTCAACTTTGGCAAGAGACACAGAATCACGGACTCAGATCCCGCCAGGGGAGCGTGGGAGCGCTGACAAGTTGCGCCTCTTTCTCCCGTTCCCGCTGTGCCCCGGTCAGGTAGCGCCACCGCAGCCGCGCCCTCAGGGCCGGCGGGCCCGCTCCCCTGTGAGAGGGAGGCAAGGCCCCGGACTCCCCGCAAGGACGCTGGAGCAGGTCGCGGAACCGCTCGGGAACAGCTCCACAGCCCTTCCCCAGCGCGGCCGCGCACCCCGCGGGCCCAAGGCCCGAGAGAGCCCCGGCACTGCCCGGCCCGGCCGCCACCCCGCCCTCACGGTACCGGCGGTACCGGCCGCCCCCGCGCGCCTGCGCGCTCCCGACGCCGCGCGGTGGCACGTGCCCCGCCGCGGCGCACGCGCACTCCCGCGCAGCCCGCCCGGCCGGCGCCGCCGGGAGGAGCCCTCTGGGCGCATGCGCAAAGAGCGATGACGCGCGCCGGCGTGCGGGGCGCCCGGGCTCCGGCCAACCAACCAGCGGCGGCCGCTGCTCGCCCTCCCCGCGAGGGAGGGATCGGTCCGCCGCCGTCCCATGATGCAGCGCGGGGGCGGTGGCGACAGTGACGGTGGCGGCGGCCGCCATGTTGTGGTAGTTTGTTGTTCTCCTGCGGTGAGTGCGTGCGGAGGGCCGGCGGGAGGGGGAGCCGCCGGGCGCTGAATCCGAGCCCTTCCCCGTCCCCCCGCACCCCGTCGCTCCTGGGGGCGGCACGGGGTCGCTGCCGGGAGCCGCCGCCGCCGCCTGGGCAAGGCGAAGAGCCATGGCTGCCGCCCTGGGAGGAGGCGCAGGTGGGTGTCGCGGCCCCAAAGGGCTTCGCCTGGGGACGCGCGGGGGGCTCTGGGCCCCAGGGCCTCGCCTGGGGAAGCGGGGCCTGTCCGGGGCGGAGCGGCCGGCGGGGCTGAGGGGAGCCGGGGGCTGCGGGGCCTTCCCGGGGCGGTGGCGCCGCTCCCTCTGAGTCCCGCCTGGGCGGGGGCGGCGAGTTTGGCGTTCTCGGGGGTGCGGAGCGGGTGGGCCCCGCGCTCCCGGCGGGCAGTAGGAGCCCCGCGGGCACCGCTAGGCCTCAGGGGCTCCTCTCTTGTTAGTGGGAGTCGGCGTCGTGCGGCGATGGGAACTGTTGGCTCTCCATGGCCGGGGCAGGGCCGGGAAGGGGCAGCAGCTTCGTCACTTTCCGCTGGTGCGGGGCTTCTGGTGGCATGGATGTGTTTATTTAGAGACATTCACAGAATCACGGAATGTTAGGAATTGGAAGGGACCTCAAAAGATCATCCAGTCCAGTCCCCCGCCGGAGCAGGAACACCCAGATGAGGTTACACAGGAAGGTGTCCAGGCGGGTTTGAATGTCTGCAGAGAAGGACACTCCACAACCTCCCTGGGCAGCCTGTTCCAGGCTCTGCCACCCTCACTGTGAAGAAGTTTCTTCTCAAATTGAAATGGAACCTCCTGTGTTCCAGTTTATACCCATTGCCCCTTGTCTTACCATTGGTTGTCACCGAGAAGAGCCTGGTTCCATCCTCGTGACACTCACCCTTTACATATTTCATTCCCATAGTTTTTACAGCTACAGTATGTGATGTGTTTGAACAGTTTACCTCACATCTGGGGAACAGCTATAATTTATTTTACAGACTGCCCAGAAGCAGAAAGTATCACTTGGGAAGTGTAAAATGAAGCCAGTGCTTGACCTCAGGCCTCTCAGTCGGGCATCTGCTCTTCGTGGCTAAGGACACTTCTCGCAGCGTTTTAAATGACAATTCAAAACCTTCTATGGTTCTGATTATTAAGCAACTTTTAAAATGGGAATGCATGAATGATTAAAAGAGAGACTTGCAGGGGACATGCTGGGGTCTTCAAATAGTTGAAGGAAATGTCTGGGTTTGGTGCTATAGGCCTTGCTTTCACTAGGAGTAAGAGTTTTGATAAAGACTGGTCAGAGTTGTCAGTTGATGCACGTGTCGTCATCTGTACAAAGGTTTGTAGTGGTTTTAGTCACTCTTTTTCCTGTGAGTAGATGTCGGGGAGTATAGTTTGGCTTGTCCTTGTGATCATTCACTTAAGTGGTCAGACTGTTCACCATTGTTAGCTTAATTAGTACCGAAGTACATGAACACAATTAAGTGTCTTACTAAAGGTAAAAGTTACAAATAAATTCACAAATTAGAGGAGTTGAGGAGTTTGGGAAGAGGGCTAGGAAGGGCAGCACTGATTGGTAAAACAGCAAATTTTTAATCATTGTTTTAATGGCGCAAAATGTATTGCAATGTTTAAGTTATTTTGCAGAAAACTTTGTGCCAGTTTCTGTGGTTCGGATTAGTTATTTGTGATGTGGAAGTGCACTTTGCCTGCATGTTCTGTCTCTGGAAGTTTTTTCCTAGTATTATGAGGACAGAGGAAAAAAAGTGTCAGTTTTGAAGCAGTTTAGTTTTTGTGTCTAAAACTGCTGCAAATTGAATGAGCATGTTTTCGCATACAAAGTTGTATGCAACAGACAACCTTCAACTAAGTGGTGAAATTGAAGTTTGAAGACTCGTCTTTTTTGTTTTGGAGTACTGTTTGCATATAACTGTGAATTAGGATCGCTTTGTACTAAGTCGGCACAAGCAGTTGTTTGTTCAGCGTTAACGCTGTGCTCATCAATAAATGGTGGCCAATTAAATATGATCCTTGCCCCATATAAGCAGAGTTTAGTCTAGATGATCACTGTGCAGCATTTGCCTGAATGAAGAAACCCAGAGGTTTCTGTATGTCTGTGTGACCAGTCAAGGAAAATTCTTGCTTAAATACGCTTTTCAAGTGTTAAATACACTCCTAAAACCCACTTCCAGCAGGGGTATATGCAACTCTCTTTGGAAAGGAGCTGTTATCTAAAGTCAGTAGTGGTAACAAATGGGAAAGGTGTAGAGGATGAAAAGCCCAGTTCTAAGTGGTTATTTGGCTTAAATGTTTTTGGTCTCTTAAAGTTTTAACTGTAGGAACTAACGCTTTGGATTTAGTTTTGTGAATTTTGAGGGAGAGATAACAGCACCTCCGTGTTTTCTTAAAGAAAAAAAATACTGTCTAGTGATTGGTAAAGTAGTACAAAATGGGTTAATTTGACATTTCAGGATAACAGCTGACAAAATAAGATAGTTGTGGCTTGAAGATGCAGATTAAAGTTAAAATCTTCTGTAAGGACATGATGCCGGACATGTGAAATGGCTGTGTTTGCTGAACATTTAAGTATATTTGATGGGATGGAAGGTGATTTTTCTGTTCGACAGCACATGTAGACTCTGGTCACTTACAATTTTTTAAGCTCTTGGGAAATATTCGCTTGATTAATAAGAATAAAGTATTCATATGCCCTTTGGTGACCAGACACTTGCATTGGTGCAGCTGAGCTTTCTAAGGATGAAGCGAAAGGCTTTTCTGGTGACAGGTCTCACAAACATAAGCTCCCAAGTTTTCAAGTGGTGATCTGTGAGGTCTCGGAGTGATTCACAGCTTCATAGTGTTTCACAAGTTTTTCTGCTATGCAACCTGATTCAACTTGCTTCAAATTTTAGAATGGCTTTATTGAAACATGGAAGTTCAGGGTGGGTGTGCTAGTGGTGATGAGGGACTTTGAGGGCTTGTAGTTGCTCATTAGTCTGTTGATATGGTTAAGACAATGGTTACCAAACTTTTGATTCTAGCTTTCATATGAAAACAGAACAAGAGGAAACACGTTAAATGTTGAGTAACATGGTCTTACTTAAAGGGTGGCTACCAAGAGGACAGAGGCGCTCTCTTCACAAGGAGCTATGTGGAGAAGACAAGGGGAAACGGCTACAAGTTGTACCAGGAAAGGCTTCGCTCATACAAGAAAGACTTTTTTTACAGTGAGAACAGTCAGTCACTGGAACAACCTTCCCAGGGACATAGAATCATAGAATCATTTTGGTTGGAAGAGACCCTTAGGATCATCGAGTCCAACCATAACCTAACTCTAGCACTAAACCATGTCCCTAAGAACCTCATCTAAATGCCTTTTAAACTCCTCCAGGGATGGTGACTCCACCACTGCCCTGGGCAGCCTGTTCCAATGCCTGACAACCCTTTCTGTGAAGAATTTTTTCCTGATATCCAATGTAAACCTCCCCTGGTGCAACTTGAGGCCATTTCCTCTTGTCCTATCACTTGCTCCATCATTTGAGGTTTTCAAGATCCGGTTGGACATGGTGCTAGATAATTTATCTCATCTAGGCTCCCCTTCCCATGAAAGGTTGGACCAGACAGTCTTTCGAGGTCCCTTCTACCTGAGCTGTTCTAGAATTTAGTGATCATCTGCTTATAGTGTAACATAACAACTGTGTTGTATAGATGCGGAAATCTTGATGTGTACTGCAATCAATTTACAGCTAGATTTTAAAGTTATTTAGGGAGAGATGGTTGCAGGGTAAACAAGAAACCATCACTAAAACAAAGCAAGGAACACTTCTTATCTCAGTTGTCTGCCATACTGAAGCAAGGGGAAATTATTGTAGGTTTTCCTCTGTCAGATTAATTAACTTCTGATGAACTTCAGTATAGTCATCATTGGGGTGCAAATCATGACAGTGAATGGGATGGAGGAGGAGCTGAATGTACGTCTACCTCATATTCTTGCTGGAAGTCCCATATCAAGAGTAACTGAATGGATATTTCTTTACCTTGGAGACTGTTACGTTATTCCTCCAGCTTGAAGTTAAGCTGTTATCAATTTAATTTCATTTTAATCTGAGGGCTGCTGTTACACTCTCAGCAGTGTAGTGGCTTTAAAAACCTCTTGTGAAGCTGTTGGTAAAGATTGGAAAAAAGCTTACATTGCTAGCACAGCAAGCCTTCCTCTGTGTTGTGGGTCACTCTCCCATTCAAGGATGTAGTAAAAATTCTCCAGTCTGACAAATTAATTTGAATTTATTGTGCTTCACACTATTCAACAGTAGTATACAGGGACTGGAAATAGATTTCTGCATTTCTGTCTAGATGAAAGTGGCTGGAGTGCTGGCTGTGTTTTGGTCTCTGGGTACTGCATCCTACTTTGTTATGTGGACTGATGCAAATGGTCACTATAACTTAAAAGTTTTATTGGAATGTGCACACACTAAAACTTCTCTAAGTGTCAAAGGCCTATAGGGTTTACAGTCCATGAAATACATATATATGATCATGGGCTGTTGTACCAGCTAAGGACTAGTGCCAGAAAACATTGCTACTTGAGTGAGCTTGGGGCAGGCAGTTTTGCTTTAAAGCATGGCAGTTTTTAGTCTCTGTGCTTCTTTGACAAGCATTCACTAAAAGTCATGTTTTTCTGAATGTTCTCTCATTTCAGGTCATCTAAATTAAACATAGCCATAGTATAACTTTTTTAATGCAAAAGCCAAGCCATGCTTTATTGCATCAAACATGAAACCTCAGATTTTAGCTCATACAGAACTTGTTTTCCAGAATAATTTAAGGTGATGGTTGTCACTGACTTGACCAGAAATACCTCCAAGTAAGTAATGTGATTGGTCATGTAAATTCTGCTGTAATGCAGCCTCAGTTTTAACTGTAGCTCCTGGTGGCTGTAAAAGGTGCGGGAGAGTTCTGTGAGAATTACAGTTTCTCAGCAGTGTCCAAAGCCATTTGAGAACTGAGTTAATGTGGATTTCATTTAAACTCTTGGCCTTCATTCACTGTTCAGCATGTTTGTGAGGCAAGGACTATGACACTTTTAAGATGTTTTTCCAAAGCAAATATGTTTTCAAATCCAAGCAGACTTTGGATTTTTTTTTAATACAAAAGACATCAATAAATAAAGGTATTATTTCTTTCAAGCAGTGATTAGAAAGAGAACTTTAGTTCCTGGCAGCATATCATAATTCCTTTCTTGCTTATTGCTAGTGGCTTGCTTTGCATCCTGAAAAACTCTCTAAAAAAAGTTATTTTTGAGAAGGTTAAAAGTACTCCTTTCCTGTAGAAATTAATGTTTTCTGCTTTATTTCTTTGGGGAAGCTAAACATCCTATACGAGTAATTTGGAAAGAAAACATGACATACACTAGTAGAGGGACATATTGTGCAATTGTTACATTGTTATAAATACTTAGTCACTGAATACTTAAGGCTTCTATGAGTAATTGTTTACCAATATAACATTCCCATGATGTCTGTCCCTGAAAAAATAAACTGTGTTTGTGTGTGGTGTATTTGTGTACATGTGTTCTTGTGCATAATGTGGTACTAGGAGTGGATGTGATTTTTATGGTGGGGTAGAGAGCTTGAATATCTGTAATAAATGGGACCAGACTGTAGCGTGCTTTGTAATGTGTTAGGTTTGCATCACAGGCTCCGGTTCATGAGTTCTCTTCACCTTGTGCTTTTACTGGTAGATGCTACTGCAGTTTATCAGTTTTCATTCGACTGGTTAATAGCACAGTTACATTGCCAGCCTGTGTTTTAGACATGGCTGTTCCTCGTGAAACCTATTATTTTTCTGTATCGCATAGAAAGACATACTAAAATTCACTTCACTGTTGGGCAGAAACATAAGTCTGTTTTTAAATGGTATACTCAATTCCTGAAAATCAAGGCTTTACAATACCTATGTCTTGTGTAAACTTTTGCAATGAAATATGAAGAAAAATATTCTGTAGAAATAAACTATTACATAAAGATAACCTGGTAAGCTGTTTTTGATCTGGAGGCTTGTGCTTCAAATTCTGTCAAGTTATCATGTTGAGTGTTTTAAATAGGGTACCAGGGAATGGGACAGATGAAGATGGATTTGTTCAGCATTAAATGTAAGCGTGGAGAAGTTGCATTTTTTCATGTGGTGAATTACTTTTATTCTCTAGGGTTTTTTGTTTGGTTTTTTTCTTTCTTTGTTTGTTTGTTTTTTTAATAGCTTCCTTACTTGTTCTGCCCAAAAGCAGTGCATCTTAGTTACTTTATTAAAAGATGTGTTGGGTAAACAGTGCATAATACTTTTTTATTTCTTGAACTATTGGATCAGTGTGGCACCTCCATCTTGTTTTGGATAAGGAGAGATCTTTCATGTTTTTTCCATGCCTAAAACTAATAGTATGTTTGGTATTCACAATAGTGTTACATTGAAGCAAACTGAAATACAAAATTTGGAACTATTAAGCTTTATGAGACAACATGTGGTTAGTGTTCAAGGCAGTGTGCAGGTGTATTTCTGGGAAGATGAACGATGCCATCATCAAATGTTTTTCCTTGTCAAGAAGTCTTGGCCATCTTGTTGCAGTAATACACTCCATCTTAGCAACAGTTGCTATGTAGGATTACCTTTTTTGGCTATGTTGGTACCATTTTAAGACGTTGTGAGCTCTGCAGTGTTCCTGCTGATTCACATCCTACGCGTGTGAGACTTGACTCTGTAGCTTAGGAGTCCCATTTTACATAGAAAAATGATGAATGAAGGTTTTGTTGAAAGGTTGTCCACAGAGTTAGAAGCTACCGCTAGCATAGCCAAAGAGGAAATGGGGCTTGTTTTTTGTTGATTTGTAGTGTGGCTGACATGTTTTTATTAATCAGAAAAAAGATAACGGTTCTGGGCATATATCATAAAACCCCAAAATAAGCTGTACAGAACAGCCTCTAGCACTGCTGGTGCTACACCAGGGTAAGTATAAAACAAATAAGAACCTTTTAGTGTGGGGAACTGAGTGTGTTTGGCTGTCTTTGTGCTTATTCTGGTTCAGAGCCTTGCGAGGTTGGCTGGTCTAACAAAACAGCCAGCGTTAGTCTCTGCAGCAACCTGCAACTTCTCTGTCGCTTTGATAATGGCTATTTCTGAGAGCTGCAGTAGGAAGAGCCAAGTGGTGGATTATTTCTTTAGTTTTCCTGTATAACTGTTCTGTCCTGCTTCCTTATCCAGTTAGTGCTTTTTTGGTATTTGATAGGTCTTAGTTTTATTTTCCTTCTAGTGCTGCCTGGAAGTTAGAGAGGAGGCTTAGTGCATTTAGTGATCACCTGTCAGAATCTTCCAGATGATACCCAGCTAATGCACACACATCTCAGTGAGCTTTGCCGTGGGAGCCTTGGGTAGAAATGAGGAGCCGCAGCTATTGTGTTGCATGTCTTGGCAACAGTTACTGTGTACTACTGCACTGACACTGCTGGAAGAAATACAAAACCTCTTCCAACTCCTACGACAGACATTTTCCTGCTTAAAAAGCTTAGCATCATGGATCTCCCGCCCCTCTCATTTTTTTTCTTCTCACCTCCCGCACAGTGGTACTGAGAATTATATTAAAAAAGAAAAAAAGGTTTGGCTGTTGCTCTCAGTGGTTTTGCGCTCTGCTGATGCTGAGTGTTCCTCTTTTTGTGCAAGTTAATGTTTTACAGACACTTAACCACACTTGACGCAAACATTGACTTGTAAGAGTTTCTCAAGGAGAAACATCCGCAGATGTTATGCTGCTTGTTGTTTACTGTTTTTTTTTTCCAAATGTAAAGGCCTAGACAGGTAGAAGAAAAATGAAAATATGTGTAGTTTCAGAAATGGAAAAAAAATGGTGCCTCAGTGAGGTTTGCTAGTTATCCCATTGCGCTGCAGGTGTCCAGTTCAGTGCTTGCTATCTCACAGTGAACCTGGCAATAAACGCTATTTGTAGATGTGTGACTGTTGTGACCCCCTTTTCTAAAGGAAAGCTGCAACCTGTTCAGGGCTCTGACAACACAACGTCAAAATTGTTGTGCTCATTGTCAGCATCAGCTGTCACAGAACATATGAGCATAAAAAGGAATAACTGGCTCCCTCTGTCCCAGACATCTTTATGTCATAAGTGTATGAGATGGGGAGAGAAGAGATGAGAACAGGGTGGTGGTGGGGGCATTTGTGGTCCAATTCTTATAAGTTGCAGTCACCACACACAGTCTGAGTCATTTTTGAGGCTTTCGTATGCGTCCTGCTAGAGGGGACTTGTGAAAAGGGCTTTGCATGGATGTAATTCAGCTTTGGATTTTGGTAGGAGTTGCTCATAAATAAGAAATAGGATGTGAGAAATTTGGAGGGTTGGAAGAGCTGGAGGGGTGGATATTTGTGATGTCGGCTAGGTGGAGGTCCTGTTCGACACTATAAACTTGGCAGGAAATTGAACCCTCTTGGTGGTGTTTCTTCAGTAGCAGTACTACTAAGTCGGAGCACTTTTATAGCCATGAAACTTAGCTATCTGGCCTGGAAAAGTATTATGAATTATACTGAAGCATGTTGCTTTTTTTGTTGTAGAGAGATCTCAACAGAGAAAAAGGATTTGGCACGTAACTTTATGTTGTCTAGATTTAAACCTGGCTGATGTGAAAGTCCATCTGTGTAAGAATTGTGTGCTGAAGATCTAAGAGCTTGTCTTCAAGTGGTGTTGGTATATAATACAGCTCTCTGTAGTTCTGAAAGCGGTGCCTGGCATGAAAAAGTATGATACCTTTCAAGCAAGCAGGCATAGCTTAAAAAGAAGTTACTGTCTTCCTGGTGGTGGTCGTTGTCTTGAGCTGTGTTAGTCAGGATGTGGACACTCGTAATTTGCGTTGCTGCAAAACCAGTCATGTTACATTAAAAAAAATAATCTTTGGAGGTGGTCGCATCAAGTCAGTGGATTACTGCGATCCAGCTGTAGGAACAATGACAGTGCAGGATATTTGTGCCCTTCAAATGGCAGTGCACTAAGATAATCACTGCAGCATGGTTTTGAATGATGGTAAGAAGAGCAAGGTGACATTTTTTTCAGCAACCACAAAATTGGATAATTTAGTGTTCAAGAAAAAGATAGGAAACGCTTGTTTATCTGTCTGGCTTTCCCCTGTGGGTGGAATAGAAATTGGAATTGAAAGAGGTTGCAACATGTAGATGTTTGAGCAGAGAAATGTAAAACAACTGTTTGTTTCAATGGTGTTAGCCCATCTAAATTACTTTAAATATAGAAGATTAGTTAAAAAAGAAAAGTATCTGTAGGCAATAAACAGGGGAACCTGATCAAGGGGAATTGTTTTTACCTACTGTTTCAAAACAAAAGTTGCCACACTTGAATTGTGTTGCATTGTAATTCATATTGAGCAGTCTTATTTTCGTAGCTATTTATAATTGAAATTTCTGATTTGAAAGCTCTTAATTTAGTGACATTGCAAGAACTGAATTTTTCTGTTTTTATTGTTTTTGCCTTCTTTTACCTCTGGTCACTAACACACCTGTATTTTGATTATATGAAGTAACAAGTGAATAGGTTTATCATTGCATGTGTGGAATATTCACTGAAGGAATCTGGGTGGAGTTTAAAAAGCTGCAGATAGATTTGATTAAAATCATTGATTAAAAACCAAACAAACCAATCAAAACCACCACCACCACAACAACAAAAACTAACACCATTTCCCACCCCCCCAAGAAAAAAACACCAAACAAACCCAAACAACCAAACCAACAAACAAAAACCAACCCTAAAAAACCACTACCAGTTGATCCTTGGTGTTGTACTTGGTCAAAGAGTTCGGTCCAAGTAGAGTCAGGAGAATGACTGGATATGTGGCAGTTTAGCATTCACCAATTCAGATTGTAATGGAAGGACAGGATTGTATTTTGCAGACCATTAAACTGCAGCCAGTTGCCCTATGTGTTGACCATAACTTCTATTTGTGCACTTGTTTGATTCTTATAAAAGTTATTAAAATGTGTGCAAAGATGCTAATTCCAGGTGCGCATTTTCTATTGGGCTGTAGCCACAGGATGGGAGAGTGAGGGTTGAGTGTTTCTGAAGGTATGTGCTTCTGGTTTACAGATGACATCTGGATGTCTGAACAGAGCGGATGAGCTTTGCATTTCTTTTGTAGATAAATGGAAGCTTTTTTAAGTAGCAAAACTGTCATTTGCAAACCAAGCTATGCAAGAGTAATTTGTGCTTTGATTGGCTAGAGCAAGGGTACTTGTTGAAATATATGGAGCACTGGTTTTATCTTGGAAGGCATGTGCATGCTTGTGTACACAGTGTAACCTGCTTCAGTGACTTCTATTATTTTTAATGCCCCAGTTGAGGTAATTGATGGTATATCACACCTGACTTCCCTCTTCAGTTTTGGATTGCTGGTACCATCCTTTCTTGTGCTGACTTGAGGTTTTCTCCTGTTTTCAAAGTGCCTTTGCAGGCTCAGTGTGGGTAGATGAGCTTGTGGCCCCCAAGGCAAACAGAAATCTGGCAGGTGTTGTTCCCTTCACCTCCATTCCACCTCGGTTTCATACATTTCTGGGGAGCTTCTGTCTCTGGGATGATCTTTGTTGGCAACATTTTCTAGTGATATATCTCATGCTCTGTTTTCCTTGGGTCATCCTTACTTCAACAGTGAGAAGAGGGAAAGCTATATAGTACATATTATTATTATTATTATTATTATTATTATTATTATTATTATTATTATTATTATTATTATTATTATTATTGAAGCATATTGGTATTAACTGTTTTCCTTATGTTAAAATCTTCTAAAAAAGAACGCCCCCCCCAAAAAAAATCACCCAAGTGATTGCTTCAGAAACCGTTCATTTTGGTGAGAATTATTTATTGTAGTCACCTTCTTTACAGATGATGACTTTGATCAGTTTGATAAGCCTGGTGCAGAAAGATCTTGGAGAAGAAGAGCTGGAGATGATGACTGGGACAGGTAGGTAGAATATTTCATGTTCAGTTTCTGTATGCTGAATTACATTGCTCTGTTTTCCTATTGTAGCATTTTGTATTCTAACTTTTAGAGCTGCTTACATTTAGCTACTAATGAAGATGTTGCTTGTTATGCATGTCATGTGTTTGTGTTTATTGTTAGCTGCATATAATTTATGACAGATGATAAAAAATCATATTGTTTATTTAGTGAAATTCTAAGGGAAGTGGTTTCTTCTTAGATTGCCAAGCTGTCTTTATAAGTGTTAAGTTCTGTGGTTGTCTGGATGATTTCAAATGCTGTACATGGATATGTTGCCTAATGTAATTGCTTGAATTTTTTTAACTATTGGCCTAATTCAGTTTAGGACACAATTTCTTGAAAATTGAAAAAAAAAAAAAAAGCTGAATTAACACAGCAGACATAGTTGGGGTTTTTAACCCTTCATGCTTTGTTTTGGAACCTAAATCACTTTTTTGTGGGGGAGGGTGAAGTGGTTATGCTGTGAGTTGTACATTTTGATCAACTATCAACTCTTACTGTGCTGCTACTTAACTGAGTCCCATCCCCCAGTCATTTAAATAATTTTGAATTTCCAGATCTCTTTGCTTTCTCAAACACAAGAGCGTGATAACAGGGTTGGAAGGCCCCTATTGTTTGGGAGTACAAATGTAACATTGTTCTTGGAAATTTTTTCCCATTACATTTTTTTTACGAATTCTTTTCCTAAAACACTTGTGTCCTTGCTACTGCTTGTGTTTAATGAGGCATGCTCATGAAATTGGAGACCAGAAGCGGCTAGTCTGACGTCTTTATCACAGGCTGTTAATTTATACATTTATCCTTATAAGTAGCACAAAGCTTGAGTTTGGGAAAATACAGTTCTGTGCTATCCTGTGAGATGACAGGGCTGATTTAGTAGTTGATTTTTGCTGAAATTTGCTTACTCTGACCCTTCTCCGAGATTATTCATTTCTCTACACAGGCAGAAAACTTTCCACTTTTTGTTGCTTTCTTTTTTATTATTATTTTCTCTTTCTCATTTGGTGAGCTGAATCTATTCAGTGAGGGGAACGTTGAGTATTGGGAGTTGAGGAAGGGGAAGAAATGGGTCTGTTTCTTCTGAAAGCAGTGAACTCTTGGATTACTTGAACACTAATTTCCTAGAATTGTGCTTTTAGAAGGACTTTTTTGTCTTGATGATGGTGAGAGTGAGTTGCCTTTGGAACTATCGCTGTTGTGTACTTTTATTCCATTTTATTATGTGTGACTTTATGGGGTATTAGATTGCAACCATTTGTTTTTGTCTGTTTCTCAAGTAGCCTAAGATCTCTTAGTATCTGGTCATTTATTTTTTTTAATTCTTTTTAATAGTCAGATCTGGTAATTCTGGTCCCTCTTCTTTCTGACAGATAACTTCAGATTTGGCTATTTTAAAAGAAGCTTTAGATAGGATGGCTTTATTGTGCAGGCTTTTCACTGTTACTCTGTTTATTCAAAAAATTACCCATGGTGATTTTTCTTCTTTTAATTTGTCAAAGAAAATATTGAATGACATTGAATATTTTAATAGGTTTTGAGGGGTATTCTGTGAAGTACTTTTAGGAGCTTCATTTATGTGCTAGCACAAATTTTTTGGACTGTCAAGTGATAAGCCAAAGCATTTGAAAATCTAGAGTACATATGCAATTACTTCTATTGACCAAATGTTTAATCATCTTTTAAAAAATAAAATCAATGGTCTTTTTTAGTAACATGTTGAATAGCCCTGACTATGTTTAGATAATTAATTTAATCTTTTGCTTTCTTCTCTATTTATTTTTGATCTGAATTTCTTACTACCTGAACTTATTCTTCAGCTTTGAATGCTGCTGTAACACGCTCTCTTGCTGTCTTTTGGAATTCTCTAGTGCAGTTTTATCAAAAGCTGTCAGTGGTGGACCATAGTGCTGGGAAATATTTTCAAACCTTTTGGTGCATTTGTCAGATTACTGGCATCTGAAGAGATTAGTGACTTTTTCCTACTTCAGTTTTGGCTCTAAATTCTTCTGAAACCATTTCTGTTACGTAGAGTTTTCTGTTTCTGAAATAAAAGGCTTAAATTCCCTTCAGCTTGCTTTTTGAGATGTATGTGTTTTATGTCCCAATTTTTGTTTAACATTGCAGTGAACACAAAAAAATGGCTATTTGTTAATGTTCAGCCATTCCTGGAACTGTTTGAGATTGGTAACTATGGACAAATACTGTGTACTGATGATAACGTCCTATTTAGTGCTGATTTGGAGTATCATCTGTTGTTTTCTAGCCCACAAGATTTTAATTCCCCCCCTGCATTATCTGTATGGGAACCAACATTGAAAGAGATGTATCTATCTGTAAAAACAACTTTTAGCACTGATTTGTGTCTTGAGATTGGCTTCCCCTTTTGCAAGTATTTCTTATGTAGTCCTAAGGAATTTTTATACATATTCTCATTCTGTTCATATAGCCCATTCTCACTTTGGGGTATTTAATTTTTATGTGCTATCTAAGGCATGTTTGGTGGTTGTTTTTTAATTAGGGTATACAGGTAGAAATAGGTTCACATTCCTGGATTACAGCTCATATTTCAAATCGCTGGCATCTCAGTATTAGGACGTGCATGTTCTAATACAGGCATTTGTTAGTAATAAGTGTTTATTATAGAAGAGGGAAGCTATTTATTCCTGTCACTAGATAATTCTTTCACTGAAGGAAGAATGAGATTAAGCAGTTGTCCTACATTTTAACTAATCTGGACTGTGTTGCATCCTGTTTATGGGACAGATGCTATGTGACAGCAGAAGTTTTGTAAGCCAGGTATTTCTATGCTTCCTGAATTCTTAGCCACACTTACAAAGATGGTAAAACACGCATTTGGTTTTGTCATCCTACAAATGCCTGCTTGACCTTAGCCTCAACTTGAGGAGGAGGAGAGAATAAAATATTTACAAAAGATCTAGGTCTAAGTGGCTCCCATGCCGACTGGCCTCTCAGTGCCTCCTTGCTGAAGTGCAGCTGAGGCCATGTGGTGATCTGTAGACCGAATCTTGCCCACAGGACATTACTGTCTTGTGTGCTTCTTCCCTGGTGAGCTGAGAAACAGCAGTTTTGACAATATGCCCAAAGGGCCTTGAAGGATCTAGAGCGAGGACCCAGCTAACCGTGGTTTAAATGCCTGCGCTTTGCCTAGGTCTGTGTGCTTTGTTATAGTTGGAGGGATGTGGAAAGGAAAGCATGTGAATGAAGTGACTATCGTTTCACTGGAAACATCTCCTTTTTCAGCTTCCCAAGTGCTTTGCTAGAAGGAAAGCTTTGTGGACACTCAGCAACAATTCTTCTTAAGTTAGTTTTTTAAGGCGCATACCCTGTATGGTGTTCGTTTCTGTTTTCTGAGATTCAGCTTCTTACATTTGTTAATGTTTTCCAGTGAACTTGATGATGACTTGCTTGGAGAGGATTTGCTAACTGGCAAAAAGGTAAGATACGTGCATTAAAGTGAATTGTTACAGATATTAAAAAGTGAATGTTATCCAACTTACCCACTTTAGTTGTTTGCTATGGCCTTTTACATATTTTACGGTCACCTGCCCAAAGCCTGATAGCCACAGGTACGTTAGATCTGCCCTGTTGCCAGAGTGCTTGGCACCCAGAGCTCTATTTCCTTTTGTGAAGTACCTCCAAGTGTGGCTTTTTAAAATAAAACTTTTAGAAAAATTATTCTTTTCTGAGATAGTATTTCTTCTCATAATACTACTCAAAAATGAGATAGTTCTCAAAATCAGTTTCTCTGTAGCTTGTATTGACTTAACAATTAAAAACCAAAACAAAAAAACAATTATGCCTCCTGAGTGCTGATTAGCATTCTGGATAATTCACTTCAGCTGCCAGCTTCCTGGCTATTAAAAATTACTCATCAAAATACCAGAAGTATTTACCAGCGAGTAAATAAAAAAACTATCGGTAGCGTCTATTAAAGACTTACTCACTACACATAATCCACTACTGCTCTGTCTGACAAGTAGGCAGAGGATTTCTCCTTCTACAGTGAGGGAAGAATATGGGAGCAGCTAGCACTGGAGAACATAAACGAGTCCCCCCATGTCTGCTGTAGACTCCTCATTCTGGTATCTATTTCCAAAATTGAACTCTATGAAAAGAACTAAACATATGTTTGGATTTGCCAGGTATCTACAGGAGAAGGTAGGGCTTCCATTTGGGAAATCAAAACCGGCTGGTACCTCTTTCTCCACTTGGTCTGCCAAACAAATTCATTTGGAAAATAGTTTTTAAAGTTTTAATTGGAGGTGAATAGGTTCATTAAGAAACCCAGATCTGGTAAAAGTTGAGTTTTAATTGATGCAGGTTTTTTTTAATAATCACACTCTAAATGTTGGCAGTTAGCTTCTTGAAATTAATCTGTAAGTAATCCCTATTAAAGATAGGAAGTTCCTTTGTCTCATGTACTGATTTAAAAAAGAAAATAAATTTCCAGGAGGATAGGGATTGCAGATGTGTGTTATGCAGTTATCAAAAATACAAGCACTGAACATTGCATACATCTTTGTAATTGAAATATGAGTTGATAAAGCTACTTACCTTAAAATAAAATCTGTGTGAATACTAACCAATACTATATTTCTCCAATGTATTATGCGTTCTTGAGCTTTTTCTATTCTTGTTTTCAGTCTGCCGTATTACAGGGCTTTGAGCAGTATCTGTGGGTATGGACTCATATGGCAGAGTAATAGATTTCTCAGGAAGTTTTCCCTGAGCTATTTAGGCTGAACTTGCTTCTACTTAATCTTATCCCAGTACTTTTAGATAAATCTACCCTTGTTATAACCTTTCTGCCCCTATTACTTTAGGGGATGAAAATAATGTTGCTGAGCAAAACTGCAGTTATCTCTTCCTAATGGGTAATTATTTAAGAAAAAAAAATAAATGCAACAACTGTAAGTATGATAGACAAATGAGGGGGAGTTCAGAAAAGGCGTGATATTTTCTTCTACTTATTTTTTTCTCCACTTGCAAACTAATTATAGTTTTAAATTTTTTTCATATCATCATATTCTTCCCTCTAGAGTCTCCTAAGTATCTCTGGTCTCTAGAAACTGCAGTAACTTAGTGCCTTTTCTTGACTTGCCTAATGCATCAAGGTCACAAGGCAGCGCACTGAAGTTAACTTACCTTTCTTTCTGGTATTTCTTAATTGAGTTGTCATCTTTGGCTATATTTGAGAATGCATCAGTGAAAAGTATTGATAGTTAAGCAAATTGGAGTTTTGTAAATTTACGTAAGACTGTCAAACATTTATTTTTAGACTGTTGTCTTGTGTAGTATATTTTTTTTCATCAAATTAGTTAATTTCATGGCATGTATGGTCAGATGCGTTCATTAAAAAATACTTAGTGTTCAGAAGTTTCAGTAGTTTCAGTACCTAGTTAAAAGTTTATATCCTTTTTTATGTTCATGATTGACTTTTTCTGAAACCTAGAATCAGTCAGACTTGTCAGATGAAGAGCTGAATGATGATCTTCTGCAAAGTGACAATGAAGAGGAACAAGATTTTGGGTATTTCTTTTCTAAATCTTGTGTTTTGGATAACTCAAAGCTAGTAATGACTACTACTACTGATAATTAATAATGGCTAAGCTCAAGTTACTGGTATATACTTAAGATAGTTTTGCTTTTTACCTAGCCAACTACTTAATTTTATATATATTTATATGTTTATATATTTTTATATATATAATGTGTTCAGTAGCATTGTTAGCATTTCATTAATTTTTTTAAATTCAAATTTAATAAATTTAACTCAAATATATTAAAAATAAACTTGTAAAGAAGAAAGAGTGTGATCTATGCACTTAGAATTATTTGTAAATACTTACAGGGCTCTTGTGCTGTGCCGCCTTGGTATCACTGTAGGCTTCCTTCTCCTGTAAAGTCCTTTTCTGCCGTATTTCTTTTAAAAATTTATCTTAGCTCCTGAGACCCTAAGGAGGGGAGCTCCCTAGTTCGTAAAGCTTGATTTGTGGCCTAAATATTTGTGTACAATTACACAGCAGAAAATTTTGTACAGGGTTTATAGGCTTGAGCAGGTACTTCCATGGGAGATTACCAAGGATCCTGCCCTGTGAATCCTCTGTGGGGATACAGCTCCACAACTGAATTATGGACATTACAGATCAAAATGAGCGTCTTGACATTTTTGCTTTTCAAGCTGGATTGAAGGGGGAAGGAAGATGCTTGTGATGCAATAGCACTGCTGCTTTTAATGGCCTGTGTGTTTTGCCAACTTTTACTTGTTGCATGCTATGCAGGCATGTCTTCCAAAGGGATATGAAAAAAGATATATGTGTAGCATATATATATATATATATATCTCTATATATATATCTGTGTTGCTCTGAGATCTCCTTTCTGTCCTTGGCTAGAATTAGGAAGAGTCTTGTCCCTGTGTTTGATGAGGATGTGGTGAAATACCTCAACCATCAATCCCTCCACTGGCTGCTGTTCTGCTCCCTGCAGGAGTGAGGGCTGGACTGTTCCCTTCCAAATGGGGAATCTGGGTTACAGTCCTTGCTGTTTCTTCCCTGGATTTCCTCCTTGTGAGCCCTGGGCAGCAGGGATGGTTATGTGACTGCAGGAGCGATGATAAAGTATCTGAAGTGTGATAACAGTGCTCAGTGGAAGCAGGTTTCTGTAGACAAGTCTTGCATTTTTAGCAGTTTTATTGCCAGAGAGTGGGAGCCTTGCTCCACTCCTTTTCCTCTCCCTCCATTTCCATTCAACTCATTTATGCCTTTGCAGTTGGAAGGATAATGATAATCCTGCATAATGTCTTCATTTTCGTGTTAAATCTTCTCCATCTTATAGATGCAAATAGCTCAAAGCTGCCTGGATCTCATTCCTCCAAACTTAGAAAAATAGTGAATAATAAGAATGTAATTACATTAAAAAATAAGAATAATTTAAAAAAAAATCTTTGTTTTCCTTATACTCAGAGCCCTCAAATCAAGAAGAGCTTTCCCCCCCCTGCATTTCTAACTAGTCTGCAGTTGGTTAGTTGCTCTTTTATGTGTTGATGGCACTGGCTGTTGTAAACAGTAAATTCTGAGTTTTGCTTTTCCTCCAGATTATAAACTTGCCAGTTTCTGTATTGATTGTTTTTTGCCAGTGTGCTGTTACTAAATTTAGAATAAGTCTTAGGCATTTAAATAACAGTTCTTTACTATATATCTTGCATGATTTCAAGTAGAACATTAAATCTGGCATAAAAATGTAAGTTTGAATTAAAGATAATCACGAAGGAACAATATTAATACATTTAATAAAAGGTAATTCACTAGTTTATTCTGAAATATTGAGAAAACAGATGCAGTTATAGTAGTTTTATGTATTTTTTTTGTTAGTCTTGGAATTAAAATTGAATCCAGTCTGCTTTGGTTTCCAAGCAGGACTTTTGCCAGTTTGACCTGCTAAACCATCTGGGTGGTTTGATTCCCCTGGTCAAATAGCCTGCAGCTGGTGATAAGCTGCGGTACAATATGCATTACGAGAATATGGCATGGAGTCAAATAGTGCGTGAGGTATAATTTTGTCGACCAACTTAGAGAATTTTTATTTGTTGGCTTTGTTTTTCTAAATCTTTGTGAGTAGTTGACTGTTATGCTTCAACCTCTGCGTTTTTTCCCCCCCTCTATGCCCTAGTTCTCACGGTGTCACAGTCAGCCTTAATGCTACGTCTGGCATACTTACATCATACGACCTCTCTGAGGCCATCAGTGATCCGTCAATAGAACATGAGTCTGAGTATGACCAAGGGGAAGATGAAATTGTTTATGACAAATCTGAAGAACCTGAACTATATGCTTCAGAGTATGCAGAGGAAGGACATTATGAAGGCAACGATCCTGAACTGACAGAAGACCAAATAGAATATGGGGAAGAGCCTGGAGAAGAAGATGAAGTGCTAGACCTTGAAATCAATGAACCCCTGGATGAATTTCCAGTGAGTTTCTTTCTATTGTATCTTCAAAGATAACATTGCTTCACGTGCATAGGGTTTTAGACTGATTTGAAATCTGTTTACTTCCCTAGGGAGGAGGGGAAATTAGACCTATTATCACTGTCTGCCAGTTTCTTTATCTAGGCTGTGACAAAGTTTGTGTTGACAGCTTGTTTGGCGGTAGGTAATGCTCTTTTGTCATGCCGCAAGGCAGTTGAGAATCGTGACCTTGAGGATTGTATCCTTAAGGAAGAAAACAGCTTTGTGTGGTGGAGATACACTGCCAATTGTTAGAAGTACTTAATGCAAAAGCTTTTATCCAGGCTTTAGACAAGATCTGATAAAGTCCTTCGAAGGTGAAAAGATTATTGACCTGCTAAAGACATCTTTAAGGTGCTAATATCCCAAAGTGATTGATGTCCTGCTTCATCCCTTTTGTAACTGAGAACTGTCTAAACCTGAATAAAGAGATTGGAGGTTAGTTCAGAAAATGTCACCTGCATAATTCAATATAATTTAAGCAGTGTATTAGAGAACATGCACTGGCTTTAATTGTTAGCGAAATGATTTAATCTTAATTAAAACTGTATGTGATCAGTGAGGTGTTTTAAAATACAAGCAAACTTAAAAGTTTTGCTCATCATTTTATGTTCATAATTGTTCAGAATTGAACCCATTCATGTGTAAGCACTTACAGAGTGCTTTAAGAAAGTTTGTGGTTCTGTTGGGGTAAAATCTGATGTTAATGTATATGTACTATAGATGCATGTTCCCTTTAGTAAGAAAGTACTGTGGTATTTGCTTCATAAATTTGTAATCAAAGGTTGTAGACATGTAGAAGTAAATGGGATCTTTATGATGACGTTGCTGGGATCTGAATGTAAAGTGTTTTGGTTATGCGTTTGATAATACTGAAATTGTCTAGTTAAAAGCCCTGTTGATTATACCTGACATGGTATATCGCTTATAATTGACTGTTCCGATAGATACAAAACTCCTCTTCCAGTTTTGGAAACAGTAATGATGCATACAGACCCCATCTCTGTAGAGTTGGTCTGTATCTTTTCACCTTCCTGTGTTATTGCCTTAGGATGAAGATTACATGCAATCATATAATGAGCAAGGAATGGAAGAACCAGAAGAATATACAGCTGACGAGGAGCTGGAAGAATCCCAGGCAATAACAAATGAATCAGAAGAGGTATGTTATGAATTTAGTGGAAACTTAAAATAACTAGTTGTTTCAGAATTTGAATTTGTAGAATTGTCCCTATTGCCGAGTAAGAACTGATGCAACTTTGCATCAGTGTTTAATTACTGGTGGCATTACTCTTTGTATAAGATGAATTATGATAGCATCTATATTGTCAGATACATCTGATCCCTTTTCCCTCTTGAAATGAAAATCATAAGGGAGAGCTCAAAGTGTCCATGCTCAATCTTAGCTTCAACATTCAACACTTCAGGGGCCCTTTTGAGTAGGAGAATGATAATACTGCTTGCTGTCTGTTAAATCTCTAATAGCTATGGTGCCTCACTTTCCACATGGATAATTTGCTGCTGTTGGCAGTGTAGATACAGTTCTTGGGTATCCTACTTTGAGCAGGAGTGTGAGCACAGCAAGTTCTGTATGTTAGAAAGACAAAAGTCAGATTGTTTGTTGTTTGGAAGTAAATCGTGCTGGGATTGAAACTTATGTGAAGTTTATCTTAATTCTTCGATTAGGAAAAAGTGTAAGTTCCTTTATTTGCAAGGAGAAAGCTTATGCCAAAAGCTGTCAAGCATTCACTAGTTATAGCCTGGAACAGTGGTATCATACCTCTTATTAGTTTGCAGCAAGTTTTTGATGTGGGATTTTTTTCCTTTCCCCACCAGGAATCTGTATTAATATTACTTTTATTCCAGTTCTTAATTAAATAGGATTGAATGGATTACCTGTTGAGAAGTGTAGTCATAGTGTGTTCCCTCTTTGGAGCTTTAACTCATCAGGAAATTAATTCCTCAAAGACACAGCAGCATTCTTCTATGAAGTTCTAACAAATGGGTGTGCTCCGATACTCTAGTTTTATCAAACTTACTATTATAAAACAACATTCTTTGGTAGGTGAAGAGAGATGCATTGAAAGGGGCCACCTACATTGTTCAGTCTTTGCTCTTGCAAACATGAGATCTCACACCAAATATACTTCAACGTAGTTAATTTTCTATTTCCTGAGGATTAAATCTACCCTTCCAAAGAACTGTGAAACACTTAAACACTTTTAATTCATTCACTAGACTATATACAGTTTTCCTTCTGGTGTTTTGAGAGCAGACATGCATTTGTGTTATTGGCAGCCACAGTCTGTATAAGACAATGAAAGCACCTCACATACTGTAAAATTAACTAGATAGCTGAGGTTCGCTGTCAAACTTGCTGCTTTAAAAAGCATGGCTTTATTTTTAGAGTATGAACTAGTGAGAATTCTGTAATAGTCATGTTGTCTAAATTTGTCTGATTCAGAATTAAATTCCTTTCTTTCAAAAGATAACATTAATGCAAATTTTTAATTGATTTTGTTAATAGAGCTTTTAGAGAATTTGTTCGTCATGTAATGTGAACATTTTGGCCATGTCTTTATTCAATTAATCTAAATTCTGGCTTTATTCTGATGGCTTGCAGGTTACCACAGGTTTCTTGTTTCCAAAATAGTACCATCTTCTTCTTCCTTTATTATTTCCTGTGTAGCTTATTCACATTTGTTGGTAGGCTCACAGTTGCACTCTCCTGAATGAGAGTACTGCCACAAGGGATAACCTTTGTAGAGTTCATTATGTGGCTAGATGCATGTCTCCAACTCTGAATAGTTCTGTTCTTTTTTTGAGTATTATATAACAGCACTCCCCCTTAACTCTCAGAACATTCACTGCTTGTATAACAAGGGTAATTGTTGGCTTTCTCCTGTAGAAAATGCACCACAAGAATTGAGCTGTAATAGGTGCAGTACAAATAAATAGCATTATTTCTTGATTGAAATTTAGCATCTGAGTAACTTAGAGTGAGCCGATAGAGACAGGTGTTTGGTGGTGTTGTATTTTAAGCAGTTTACACATTAAAACCAAACAAAGCTGCTTATATTGCATGAAGAGGTGGTGTAAACCAAGAGAAAAGCTGACTGGCTGGGGAATTGGAACATGATGGGAAGAAAACAGTAATAAGGGAAGTGACAGACCTGTTAAGAGTGGCACTCAGGTGGGAGGTGTGAGTAAGAGGCAGGAAAAGTTTGTGTCCTTGGCAAAATCAGGTCCAAGGCATGCTTTTTCACTTGATATTTAATTTGAAATAGTGCTTAGAACTTGGATTATGAGTAAATAACAATGAGAGGAGCTTCCTTGAAAAATGTGGCAATGCTTCAGAAAACACTTTTGCCTTCCTAAGGTACAAAGCAAAACCCAATACCCAGAAGTTGCAGCAGCAAATAGATGTGGTAAAACTGTCAGTTACATGAGTTATCACATCCAAAATATTTTGAGAGGAATAGTGTCACTAATTATTTCTGTAAAATGTTCATAAAAATGTAACCTGCTGAAGTTAGAATTCATAACTTTTTTTTATATATGGAACTAATCTCCTGTTAAGTCTATGATAGGGAGTTTCTCATTGCATAAATTTAAACCATTTCTTGGGTTACGCTGTTAAGAAATGATGAGGACTTTAATCAAGAAAACATGTCATGAACAAGTGCTGCATACTGGTTTTCTTTTAATAGTATACAACTTGGAAAAAAAAAAAAGCCAGTGTGTCTGAGAGATTGTTCTATCTGTGTTTAGTCAAAAGTTACACATCTTAGTTCTTTTGTTGAAGGTTTTAGACAATACCTGTCAGCCTGGAGGAAAATGATGAAAAGAGCGAAAATCAGAACAGTCAAGTTTAAAATGTGTCCTAGAAGCTCTTAGGTTTGTTTTTTATTCCCATTTTTCATCTGTGAAGTGGAGGTGCCCTTGGAATAGGTGTAACATCCTCTTATCTGCTCTCTGTTATTTCTTGATCCCTTGGGACTGAGCAATTGCAGCTGCTTCAGTGTTAGCCCCTGGTAGAAGCCACCACTGCTTATTTTCTAGCTAGTTAAGAAAAGTTCTTTGTTTCACCTTCACAGTGTTTCACCTGGAAGGGATCTGGTTTAATGTTTACAACACTTAGCTGTTTTGTACCTCATAGTGCTCTCTGGCACAAAGCTCTCCAGCACGCTTGACAGTCTGATGTTTAGGAGGATCCTGTGCTCAGATCAGCATTTATTGCGCTGACAAGTGTTTTCTCCTGCTTTCCTTGGGCTGTGTCTTCTATCAGCCCTGCAGCTGCCTGGGAAGCTGTTTGGGGCAGGAGCACTCACTCTGGCTCCATAGGAGATCATAACCCAGCACTGGGAGTTCTCGTCAGTGACTGGGATTTGTGGCATAATTATTTAATGCGGATTGCAGAAAACTCTGACCTTGCAATGGAAGAAAGGTCCTTATTTTTCATCATAAGGAAGAGTCAGCAAAGCTCTCTGGTAGCTTTGTGCAGGGAGTCATAATGGGAAATGTTCAGCTCCCTTTGAGGAGAGCTGCTAAGAAACCTCTGCTGGCTAGTCCAGTCAAGTGACCTCAAATGACTGTTCAAGGACTGTTTATGTATATTCAGAGGTACTAATCGTTAGCAAGTATTAAACAGAATCCTGTAAGTACCAGTATGTATTAATTCTGTGTCTGCGCTTGTGTCTTTTCCTGTGTACATTTCTTTTGAAACATAGAATCCATTCATATACTATAATCTTGGCAGAACAACTCATCCTGTTAGGCTGGAAGTTGGAAAAGGTGGTATAAAGAAATCTTATATGCTACACCTATTGAACAAATTGCGGAGGAAGGGTGGATACTCCTACACAGCTCGAATAACCTTTCCTGGAGCTGTATGTGGAGAACATATAGTTGATTGTGAGACATGCTTGTGTCTCCGTTGCAGCTAAAATGAATTCCCCAATAATACATTCCCCAATAATACTTGGACATGGGTCAGTTATCATTCTCAAGCATTGCCTTTGCTTGGTGCCTGCTTTTTCATTAGATCTTTTGATTTTTTTTTTTTTCTTTAATATTTAATGCTTGTACAGCTGTTGTTTGTTAATAGATGCCTGAGCATTATACTGATGAATAAAGTGAGTTAGACCCAGAAGACTACAGAATCAGCATAAGTGGCTCAGAATAGAATAGTGCTGGTCTAAAAAAGTTTGAGAAATGTTTGTTGTTGTTGCATAGGAAACTAATTGTGGTGTAGTCTGTTACAACTTTGCGTGGTGTGTTGGTTGTTTTTTTGTTGTTTGAGGTTTTTTTAGAATGGATATATTTTTTTTTTCCAGCATGAATAATTGTCAAAAGGCAACAGAGTTTCCACAGGTATATTCTGTAGTATTTCATTAAAGCATTGCAAAATTTTTCAGGACAATGCAGACTGCATTTACCTTTCTAGTCCTGATTCTGCAGCCTGAGCCACATGTAGGACCTTGCACGAGTAACTTTTGCACTGACAGATGAGATTACATGACTGAAACCAGTCTTTGAATAAAAACTGGAATTCCAATATAGCTTTTAAGGGGCATGGTCATAGAGAGTGGATGTGTCTGGTGTTTATGCTCTAAAGTAGAGCAGGAGGCTCAGTGTAGTAAGAGGGCATGTCTCAAGCATTGAGACAATAAAGTTATGGGGTTTTACTATATTTAAAATCTAGATTTGATAGAGATACTGCTACTGCTTTCTCTTTTGGGAGCCCCTCTTTTGAAAATAAAATGCTAATCCTGTCTTTCTCCTTTGTTTTTGTTTGTTTTGATTAAACCACCTTAACATCTCTTTCCTTGCTAACATCCCTCCTCTGTTCCGTGAGTTTCAACTGCCTGTCCTCAGAGGTGCTTTGATTATACATAGATATGTTAATCAGACCAGGTGTTCTCAATTTGGGTTTGCTTTTGAGGTTTGGTTTTCTTTCAGTCTTGAAGTATTTTTTTTTTTTTGCCTGCTATCCTGTCTGTTGTTTTTAACTGCATTTTTGATATGGTAAAGTCATTATATAAAAGCAGATATCTTTTTAAAATGTAAGCCTTGCAGCTTTTTGTTAGCTTTGGCTATTCTCTTAGCTATATCTTGAAGCATTTTTGTGAGGTCAGGAAATGCAGTGCTTCAATGTTTACCTGGAATGGTTAAAACATATTCTGAGATAAAGAGATTATAAAATGGAAATAACTTGGGACCAGTAGCCCATTAAATCCCACTAAGTCAGTCTACAGGTCATTTATTTACCACACCAAAGATGGAGAAGTTTTGAGCATGAGTTTATATGGTATGCTGTCTTTTAGAGTAGAAATTGTCTTGCCAAATCCTGTCTCTGATCTTCCTTCCCATGTTTCTTCTTGATTTTGGGTGAAGTTTGTGTCCTAAATAAGGACATTTACAATCTCATGCAAAATTCTGCCATTAATTCTTTTTCTTGACTTGTGACTTAGTGTCTGTCCACTTGACCAACACACCTTTTGCTTACAAGTTACTGCACCAATCTGTATAATTAGAAGATTAAACCATTTTTTAGATATTTCATTTATATATTTTATTTTTTAACTGCCCTCAGGCAACATAGGAGTTATGAAGCATTTGATGCCTTTACAAAGAAGCAAAATTCCTGTGCAGGCTCTAGAAGATGAGCAAGTGGGCTTGTACAAGGAATAACCAAAGACTTTATGGAAAATCACACTATATTAGAACACCTCTAATTTTCAACTCTAGAAATCAAATATAACTTGTATAATTTTCTGAACATTAATTTTATTATGCCCGCACAGGAAAATGAAATGGATTTTTTTGTTTTCCTACTTCTTTTAATTTGAGGGTTATGTTTTCACTTTGGACATAGTTTCATCTAAATAAATGTTCTGTGTTAGAGAACTAGAAAGTAAATGAGGAAAAGGGAGTAGCATTCCAATATACAAATTTAGTATACTAAAATTTTATCCAGTCCTGTTCTACATTCTCCAGTTGCTGATTCAAAACTGGGAAATACTCAAGGAGTAGAAAAAGTAAAGACAAGTACAGTTATACATACCTAGAGAAATAAAACTGAGATGTAAGGCTATCTCTTTTTTTTTTTTTTAACAACATGCTACTGATGATTGTTAATAAATAAAATAAATGTTAGTGGTTTTATATTGCTTGAGTCTGGTAGTATCCCAAGTTTAAATCTTAGTCAATTCAGTGATAAATTGCCACTCTGTGTGCAAAAGTAGCTACTGATCAGATGGTGGTTCTAAATGAAGTTTCCGTGTTTCCTTAAAGATTGCAGCAAAATGAATTTTCTCAATAGATTTAAATATATAATTTATTACATGCTTCATATATTCGTATTTTTAAAAAGTTTACCAAACTCTTGAATGTTCACAGAATAATGTATAATGCCAGCAAAATTTGTACAAAGGGGCTTTTAAAGAAAGCTTTGTCTTTTGACACTCACTGATCACAACAAAGTAGATTTTTCAGTTTGCATGTCCTTTGTATTTTGTGATTCAGGCAGCTATTGAATCTCTGGAACTTCAAGAAGAAACAAAAGAAGAATCTGATGAAGAGGAGGATGACGACGAAGAGTCTGGACGATTACGTTTCAAAACTGAACGGAAAGAAGGAACGATAATTAGGCTCTCAGATGTGACAAGAGAAAGGAGAAACATTCCAGAAACTTTGGGTGAGGTTTTGTGACACTGAACTATTTTGAGGAGCTGTAATAAATGAAAGTAAACTCAGGCCTGCTAAAACTTTAAGAAAAGAGTTTGATGGCAAAAGATGGAACAGTCACCTTCTTAGACTGGCCTATATCCACGTTGACCAAAGTAATGGATAGTCTGTTGCAGTATGATTAGGGTCTCTCTCCTTGGGAATAATATCTAAATGTATCATGTTTTGAAAAACAGCGCAGTGTTTTTTCACTGAGACTTTTGTGGTGTCTTTAAAAGCTTTCCTGTTTTCAAGCAGCAGCTATCTGCTCTGTGCTTCACTACATATCGTAGTGGAATACATTTTTAAGGAATTCCTTTGGACTTCCATCCTTGGGAGATTTTTTCAGTTGATAACACAAATCTTGTTACTTGTTTTCTACTGTGAAATACCTGCGTGTTTTGATGTTTTCCCCCAGGAACATAAGTGTGCTGTGAATCTGTTGTGTTCCTGCTGCTGGATTGGCCTAGAGAAATTGTAACTTGCTTGGGAGTGTGTTAGAAAAATATGGAAACGCATGTTTTCTGGGTTCAGCTTTTCTCACGTGGAACAATCTGGATCTCTTATACCACCTTGATTCTTTAGGCAGTGTCCAAAAGGGTATATTTCCTTCGTATTTGAGTAGCATAACCCAAGTGTGTGTTTCTAGGAAGACTACTCCATGTAACTAATGAATTTGCCAGTGCTAATTCAGAAGAAGCGGTATGTTTGCAACTTCATTGCAGCCACTCTGGTTTAGTCTATAAATAAAATCACACTGGTTTATGGTTTTGAGAGTTAACTTCAAGACACCCCTTATGTACCCTGAGTACCCAAGAAGCTGATACTGGTGTTTTTAAAGATCTCTGGTTTATGCATGTCCTGTGAGGGGCATGTTTGTCTTACAATGGTGGTATTAATAAATAATAATAATAAATCAAATTTAATTTCTGCCCATCTCCGTAATATCACCTTTTAAGTTTTGCTTTCAGAAGGGTGTACTGTTCTCAAAATTTTGCTACTGAACCAAATATCAATTCCAACTATGGAGAAAAAGCCCTGATCTTTTGAAGAGAATCAAGATATGCAAGGGAGGTGAACTGGTAATGGAGGTAAATTGTCAGATACTATTGGCTAATTGTCAGATACCACTGGGAGAAGAGGTATTTTTTTATGATACTTCAAGTTTTGCCAGACTGTAGGGATGAATTCTTCATAGGATTGCTTTAAGATGGATTTCATGCAGTGTGAGCTTGATATCTAGGTGCTGCTTCTTTCCTTCCAGATGAGTCAGTGTCTTTGAGACAACAGGGCATTTTGGAGTTATGTTCCCAGAGAACATACCTGGGTTATTGGAACTCCTGATGAAATTTTCTTCTTACCTTAAAAGCTTTGCTTTGTAAAGGATGTTAGTTCTAAGGATTTTTCTCTTGACTTGCATAGCCTCCTAATTCTTTAATTCATTTGCAAGGAACTTGGGCTTTTACTACTCCTGCAAAAATTGAGAAGCCTTAATTCTGTAACAGAGATGTTGTGGCTAAGAGGACTTGTTTGTGAGCAGCAAAGAGTCAGCTGCAAAGGCTGAACCAGACTTTGACAGCGGTGTTCACATAGGCCATGTCATCCTGTGAGTGAGATGTTGGTGCCTGCTTTTGAATCAAGATCGTTCTCATCTGTTGTTCGTATTTAGCAAATACTTCTTCTTACTTGCAACTTTAGGCTATTAAAGGTCTTTATTCAGCATTGTTTTAATAATCAGAAATTGATTCTAATTAGAATAAGACTGAAGGGAACCCTGTAGAGGCGCAGACCTAGTCTATATGGGCAAGGGATATTTTAGCTGAGGTACATTCCAAATGTATTTTCAACCATAAAACCATATTTCTACATCCCACATATAGACCATATGTTATTTATACAAGAGGTTCTGGTGGCCTTACAAAACAGATTATTTAAAAAATAAGAGTGCACTGGAATAGCTAAATCTCTGCATGTAATTGCAAGGTAAACGATAGTTGCATGCGTTTTCATGTTTCTGTGGATTTACTCTAGTTTAAAATAGACAAGACCAGCCAACGAGCAGAAAATTTATAGCAGAGTTTGACTGTTAAAGGAGCAGTAATTCCAATTGGACTTATTTTTAAATGTAATTTTAAGTGATTTGAGATATAGCTCTGAGATACAAGGAGAAGGTGATGCTAATGTGGATGAGTCTATAAACTAATGAGCTTTTTTTTGAAACTAATCTTTGGCAAAAATACAGTGTTGCTGTTGTGAAATAGTTTCTGTTCATACCAGTTTTTCATGTTAATTTGTTGATAAAGAGACCAAATAATGGACCATGTGGTGGAAAGCTAAACAGCAAAAAATAGTTGGTTTTTGCATATAAGTATCTGCTTGCTTTTGATATTATAGAGCAAAATTTTACAGATGCTACTGATTTAAAAAAGAAACTTCATTCCAGAGCTACATCTCCTTACTTTAAAGTCTGAACATAGTTGAGAAAACACTTAAAGAGGAATTAACATTTCAGTTGAAGTTACAAACGTAATTTCCATCCTGTCACATTTTCGTGACCTTTTGTGACAGCTTGTCTCTATTGGAGGAGTGCATTCTTACTTGCTGATTAAAGATGTCATTTGAAACCATTTTATTACCAGCAATAGTGAAATTAATCTTGACACTTAGAGATACCAGAAAAATAATTGCTGATGCACTGCATTAACTGTGTGAGAACTGTACGGTCAAGATGAGAAGTGTGTGTTGATAAAAATGCGTAAAAATATAGTGTTCTCATTAATGTAGCTGAGATCTTTCCTAAATATAATGTAAGTAGTGGTTTTGAGAAGTTTGAAGGAGGGGTATTGTAGGATAACTGCCCAATTGATTTCTAGAGGTACTGAGTTTATCGTCTTTGAGAAATATATAACTTCAGTGCAGGTATTTGATGTCTTCCCAGACTTGGATTTGCTATTACGCTCTGGATTTAGTTACCTGTTAAGGAACGTGAAGAAGAAAAATGGCTTTGTTTGGCATCACCAAACTATTCTCTCCGTACTTAATTTAAAACAAAACCAAACCCCTACATTTCTGCAGAGCCATTTGCAAAGTAGTAACAAAAATTACTGGATGTGCTAGTACTTCTTGTTACGTCCTACTTAGTTGGCTTCTGTTCACTCTGATAATGAGTGGCTGAGATTTTGGGCAAAAGTAGGAAATCAAAATGAATGGTTTTACTGTTGCCCTGTTGCACTGTGTGCAGGTTGCAAGTCTGGATGATGGGGAGAAAAAAAGTTAGAGGAGGACATTTGCTGTGTCTCTCAGTTTAAATTGCATATGTATGCAAATGAAAAAAAAGTATATATATGTACTTTTTTTTAGTAGCTGTTTGGGAATGTGATTTATGTTGTGAATCTGTAGATAATTCAGGATAATAGGGATTCTGGGATTCTCACACCTTGGGATTTGAAATGTTGTTGCTCTCAGGGAGCCACCCCAGGCAGATGTAGCTGCAGAGACCTGTGCTGGGGGTTGGCACAGGCAGGAGCTGGTCAGTGACCGCGTGTGGCAGCACCCTGCACGCTGTGCCCAGGGGACGCGGCAGCACCCAGCCTGGCCCAGGGTGCTTTGTCACAGCGCACACGGGCTCTTAGCCAGGGAGAAGCAGTGGGCCTTTTCATGTGAATACCTAGCTGTGCTGTGGAAGAGTCTAGGGGGCTAAAGACGATCTCTTCTTCCTTTGCTCCTCACCTCTTCTCTGGTTAACAGTCGTGTCTTGCTTTCAGGGAAGACAGGAACTATTTTCCTTGCTCCCCTCCCTGCAAAACCATCTTCCATGCTGTCTCCTCGTTCTCTGTATGTGTGGCACGATGCTCTCAAATTCAATAAACAGCTCACCTAGTAATTGACCTGACTGTATAAAATATACAGGCGGGCTGCATGGTGACTGACAGCAATATAAAGCACTTGCGGTATTCATGAGTTTAGTTCACTTCATGAGTTCTCACTTTTGCTGTCTGTCTCTGAGACTCTGAGCCTGCAGTTTTGTCTGTAAGCAGAATACTTCACAGATAGGACAGGGTTGCCTTCAGTGGCATGTTATGGGGGAAGTATGCTTGATGTTAATGTCGTCATTTTTTTAAAATCAAGTGGTTATATTGTACTTCTGTGGTCATAGATATAGTATGAATGTAATGATGTTGGCTGCAGTGAATTCATGGCAGTTTTTGTTTTGGCTGGAGTGTTTTTTCCAAGGTCTGTGTTATATATAGTTTTACTTCTGGCTGATAAACTGAATACATGGACCGTGCCTTTAAAGACACAGCCTGCAAGATTTTAGAACATTTGTGTAGATGGATTAGGAAAACAATTTATTAGTTTTCATTTTAAGGAGAGTGAAAAGCACCTGCACATGGAAGATCATCAGGACTGATTTTTCCCTGGATGCTGTCATCCCTTCCCCAAGCTTAATCAACACAGCCCTCTTAAGTTGTTTAGTTTGCAGCAGCCCATTCTTCCTTCTAAAGTTGTCTCTTCCCAGGTTCATTAAAAATTGCTTTCCTCGCATGTGAAACAGCACCTTATCATCTTGAGTGAGTATCAGTGGTAGGTATTCGTTGCAATAACTGAACTTTGCTTTCCAAGCTACCTTGCTGAGATCAGGATTGCAGTGTGGAAGATGGCAGAAAAATTGCCCTGCCTTTCCTATTCACGGAGAAGAAAAAAAAAGGGGGTGGGGGGGGAGGGGGAAGAAACCTTTCCGGCTGGCAGCATGCCCCATGCCCAGGATGCTGGCTCTGCTCTGGTTAAAGCAAGTAAAGCTGTTACTTTGTGACTTAGTGGCACCATTTCTGTGTAGATGTGAGCTAGTGGTCTTCTTTTTCCTGCAGACCAACTAAGAGCCCATGTTAATCCTTTCACTCTTGCAAACCTGTGAAGACAATGAACTTTCTGCAGGTGTGGACAGGAGAGAGGCTTGAAATCAGAGCTCTTATTTTTCCTATTAAACTAAATTTTTTTCATCCCTGACAGTTGAGGATGGATGAAGTGGTTGTTTTAGTTGCATCTAATGCTTTTGATTGCTTTGGACGAGAGTACATTTGTCTTAATTTTCCTCAGAAATCCATAGTGTGCATGTTTAATACCATACTAAGACTTGAGGGAATGTGATTTCTTGCCCCTTTCTGAGCATGCTATGAAATTTTCCTGATAAAGCCTGATTGTCTTGGGCTCTGCTGGTCTCTGGAGGCAGGTGCTAGGGCAAAGGTAGCATTTCATAAGAGTATCTGGTGTGATTGCAAATTAAGGCTTTATGCCACTTAATTGAGTGTCAGAGGGATGAGAGAAAAGGAAGTAGAGAAACTTGTCTCATCACGAACATGCAGAAATGACATAGAAAATAAATCCTGGGCTTCTTGGAGTCTGTCATGTTTACCGTGTTCTTGGACAGCGGATTCTAAACTTTTCTTTTAAAAACCAAAAAGCCTCTGCTTTCTGGAGGTGCCGAATACCTCTGAAAACTGGGACATGCAAATTTACAGTCTTTGCAGCTTAGTTGTGCAGGTAGTTTTTGTAGCCAAGTAAGAACAGCTGCCGCGGTGGGAATGTGTGGCACTCACCCTTTTCTGCCCTTCTGTCAATCCTCAACTTCAAAGACTAATTGAGATTACTTAGGAAGATGTTTAAGATGGTGATTTAAGTAGCTTTGGCTTTTGGACTTGTAAGAAATTTAAATAGTTTTCTAATAGGTTATGAAGTGATGTGGAGATGTCGTAGCAGTGTCTCAGCTGCTGGATGCAAACTATTTTTATTCTGATCTTCAGATATTATAGCCACTATGTGTAATATTAGCAAGTAAAAACACTTTGTCCTGAAAAGTTGTCCCTCTAACTAGTCGCCTTAAAGAGCAAACTTTTTAGATGGAAGACTGAACATCTTGCAATAATTACCATTTATATGAACTCAAAATATGTTTTTATGTGTAAGGAGTGTAGTTTAGTTTAAAGTAGTTTAATTTTGCTGTGTTAGAGGCAGAAGACAATTTTAGAGGGTAACAAGGGATCTGACTGGCACATGGCAAAATCCCATGTTTGGGTTACATTTTTCCCCTTTAACTGAAACCTGCTAGGTAGCATTGCCCATACCGTTGTGGTATGTTTACTGAAGTTTGGTGTAGACTTTCTCTGCATTTTCAAGTAATTGGATTACCTGGGCCTGTTACTGCTTGGTTTTTTCTTAATGCTATCAGCATTGTCTCAGGTTTCAAGGAAATTTGCCAATCTTCACTGAGTACCATCTGTTCTGTGGTGTTTACCTGTGATGCATGTTGGGTGGGTGTTATCAGTGGCCTTGTATTTGACTTGACCTGAGCACCGATTTTGAAGTGTGCTCTCTCTTCAGTGGAATTATCACCTGTAAAGTACAGTCACTTCTTAAACCTCATATAATAGAATAAATATTAAGTAGTTATGTATTAGAAAAACTCTTCAGCAACCAGAAAGTTCTCCTTTGGAACAGGCCTATGTAAAAGAATCTGGCGAATAAAAGCTATTTATATGAAAGACTCAACATATCCTTTACAGTGAAGTTTACTGTGGGTTTCATTGTATTGTTTGACATCTCTGCAGATAAGCGAGATGTTTAAGATAACACAAATGTAGGAGGAGCCACAGCCTGCTCTTGCAGCATAGGGTAGACTTCAATAGCATTTAAAAACAAACCAAAAAACCAAACCCAAAACCCACAAACAACCAAAACAAAACCAAACAAACTTCTTCCTGTTTGTTTCGTTTACCTGCTTTTTTTCCTGTGCAACAGACAGAAATATCTGTGTGCTTTTTCCTTTTAAAGATGCCTTTAATGAAATGTTAACATGCCACCTAAAGGAGATCAAAGTGCCTGCAAATTTTGTTAGTTGCAAATCTTATGTTAGTTGCAGGGATGTGTCTATAGTTCTAGTGATGTTTTCTTCATGATGTTTTCCATCTTTTCAGCATGAAGCTAAAATATTTTTACCCTATGTCTCTCTTTTAACAGAACTTTCTGCAGAAGCCAAAGCAGCATTAATGGAATTTGAAGAGAGGGAAAGGCAGCTTAAACAGGGCCGGTATGGCTCAAGGAGAGGAGGGCGAAGAGGAGGCTCAGTTATGTGCCACGGAATGGGAGAACAAAGGAGAGACAATAATGATAGGGGAAGAATGAAGGATCACAGGCCTGGACTGCTGCCAAACCAGCCATCGACAATGGTACCTTTTAATCCTTAGTATTCTTTGAACATTCTTTCAGGAAATGATGGAGAAATGCATTCTAAATCATGAATCTTTACAAAGGTGAAGTACATACTCCAATGTGCGCTTTTTGCTCTTTCAGGGCACTGTTGGGTAAGATGGACTTTGCGTAACATGGTGATTGTGAAAGTATGTGCTTAGTCCTGCTACCGGCCTCAACTTGAGGCCTCCATATGAAAAATGGATTTTGACTCGTACAACGTAATCAGGCTTACCTACTGGTTTGCATAAGGATACAGGAAAAAGTTCATTCCTCTGAGAAGTCTTCTACAGGCAACATGGAAACGTGTTTGGTCCTACATTATTAATAGTAATCTAGTTTAAAGAAAATATGATTCTGTAAAATATTTCTTGGGTTTTGTCAAACTAATATTTTTGCTGATACTTCTAAAATAAAAAAATCGTATACCAACTGTGGAGGCAAATAAAACCATAGGAAGGTGATCACCACTAGATAAATTAGTATCTTGGGATTTCAGATGAAATTTGTCTTTGTTACTCTTTTTTACCCCCCCCCCATGTTTTGTGTCACGTACTGGAAGATGGTACTTTTTCCATCCAAAAAAAACCAACAAAAAAACCCCCCAAACAAATCACAACAAACAACCCAGCAAGTGCGTGATTAAGACGTAGCCCACACTTGTTTTTGTTAAGTGCCATAAAATGTACTGGAAGCTGAGATTGTAGAACAAAGCCTATGTATGTCTTTGCAGGACAAGGTCATCTGTATTAAACAAAGGGGATTTTTTCCAACTGCAGTAACTGTAGGTGCTGAGTACTAGCCAGAGTCTGTGGATATCTCAGCAGTTGAGAGCCCTGCACTAGAATATTTTGTGCTTTTAGAACAGCGAAGGTGGAATATTTTTTTTTCTGTATTGCTGCAGTCTTTGCTAGCTATTTTGCTATTAAATGTTGTAAACATTTTTGTGTTCATCACAATATCTTGTTCATACTTTATAGCTACTTTGCTTTATGTATATGGCTGCTGAAAAAATGTCACATCTTTGTTACTAAAAGGTTGTCCATTTGGGACTCTTCTTGCAGTACCATTTGGAAGTTACTGGACTAGGACTGATACCTAGTATCAGTGAGCTTAGAAGCAGGAGAATGTTTCTGAAAGGAAATGTTGTGGGTTTTTTTTAATTATAACTGATTTTGGCCATTTGTGTTTGAGAATGTTGAGCAGCAAGAAACTTTCTTTGTTACAAAAGGTACCTTTGAAAGGTATCTTTAAAGTTTTGTGTGTTTTTTTTTTTTCTTCAAGCAGTGTAGAGATGTGGGCTACACTGATATCTTAAGAATCCAGCTTAACTTGTGTTTTGACATTTTCTGCTACTGTTAAGTTTGTTTTCTCAGAGGGGCTCTTCTATACAGGAGGCAAAGTGAGTGGATTTGTTTTGATACTAGGACTCAGATTTCTGGTGATTATCACATATACGTGGTTGCATTTAATGACAATTTCCAGTGACATATGCAGAACCCTAACATAGGAAACTTGCTAGTTTCACTGTTGAAATTAAGTGAATGAATATCTGCATTCTCTATGTGCTTCCTTGCTCTTCACTGTCCTCTCCTTCCCATGAATGTCTTCAATTATTCCTTTGCTTTCCTGATGGTGCTTAACAGTTCAGTTGACGATATAAGAAGTTTTTGTGTTCATATTTGGCCTTAGTTGTTCTCCAAAGGTGTTTTGGTTTTGTGCTGGTTTATGTCAGGATATTTTAACTTTAAAGCCTATTGACTTTATTCTTTTGTCTGACTTTAGACTCATTCACAGAGGTTAATTCCAACACACCAGCAACCTGTTAGGAGTCTGTTCCAGCATCACCAAGAGCAGCACCAACAACAACAGCAACAACAGCAGCAGCAACAGCAGCAGCAGCAGCAGCAACAGTTACAATCTCTGCTTCCTTTACAGCATCAGCATCATTCTTCTCCTCCTCCAGGGCTACATATGCCCCCTCAGATAGAAACGCCTAGAATAATGATGACTCCACCTCCAGTGACACCTCAGCAACCGAAGAACATACATATAAACCCACATTTCAAGGGGACAGTAGTGACGCCTGTACAAGGTCAGCTTTCTGAATACCTTCCCAGTCATGTGAACGTGACTCATCTTATTCTTTGCTAGAGATGCAACAGTTTGTTTGTTTATCACTTCATGAAATTGTGCTTCAGGCTGATATTTTTTCCTTAAGCGTGAAACAAATGTTTTGCCTGAAGTAAGATGTAACGTTGTTCAACTGCGGCCAGCTGAAATAGTAAAGCCATTCCAACTTCTTTGTCATTTTTGTTACTCTACTGTAAAGTCTGCAAAGAGCAGTAAAAGTGAAAACTGAAAAGAGAATGTGCTTTTTAAAAGTAGCAAATGTCAGTTGTCATGACTAGGTAAGTACTGCAGTTTATTATTTCCCACATCATTCCAGCTTCAGCCAAGCATTCACAGAATGACCACCCACCTATTTCAAGTGAGATCACACCAAGGCGCTCCTTGCACTGTAATCTCTGGGAAGGGGACCAACTGCTGTCCTTACTTGACGAGATACATGCCCTCAGTTCTCCTTTCAGTGCCACATTTGTGATTGTTTGATTCACAGCCTGCTGGCATGTCTTTTCTGTAACTTAACACAAGCAATCTTTAGGCTACACTTTTTAGGGCAGCTCTCAGCAGAGCTGTTAACATTACTCCTTAGTTAGGAAGTGTTTAATCCCTAAGAGGATAAAAGAGACACTACATACCTTGATTCTGTTGCGACTAGACAAAGTGAAGAAATATATATGTTTTTATACATATTTACCATTAGGGTTTCTGTATTTTTACCCCCTTCAAATCAGCAGAACTCCAAGCCAGTGCTATATTTGTTTCATTTATTTGAAAGGTAGGGATTTGGCAGGGTAGGGTATTGCTAATTGATAGACATCTATTAGGCTTCTCGCAGTTGGCTTCATAGTAGCTGTGTTGTAGAGACTCTTTTGCATTTTCCTGTCTAATAAAATCAGTGCTTCCCACCAAGTTATGCATCAGGACAGATTATCTGGAAGCAGTCCAAACAGTGCTTTGGTCTTGGATTTATTCCTTCTGTGTATTTTCCTAACATTTCCAAAGCAACAGTTATTGTTTTGCTGCCTCTTCTCTCTCCCCGTGAGTCAACAAATATTCTGCATCTGGGTGAACAAGTGTCCTCCTAATGCCAGCAATGGCTACTGAGGATTTTTACTTTTGCCTAAAGTCAAACGGGTGCCAGTGTATTTTCTTTCTTTTGTCTGAAGTTTTTTCACTTTATCAGGTGGCTTCAGGCTTGTCTGAGCCTGGGTATTCCAGGTCCCTTGCTTTACCTTGAGCATGGTCTATTTTCGTATCTTCACTTGCAGATCCTCGTTTTAACAAAGTTGTGTACCTTCCTGCATGTTAGATGATCTTCGATATTGTATTTGTAGTCTTTATTTTAGGTCTTGTACTTGCTGACTTTGTGTGCACATTCATTTCTAGACTGGTAAAAGTCTAGTCATCCTCTCAGAATGAGCGGCCCTGGAGAATGAGGGATCCATTTTTTAGTGGTCCAAGACCTGTATTTCAGAGAGGAAGATCTTTGTGTATTGATGGCAGCTGTTTCATGTGAAATACCTTTGTGCCATCCATTTTACTGAAGGACTCCTTGGCAAAACTACTGAATATTTCTGCTAATAGCTGTGCAGTGTACCACTAAACACAATCTTTTAAATCGCTGTAGAATTTTAATCTTATTGATTAGAGAGCATGTATGGGGAGCTGAGTCTTCTGCAGTGACTGAGAGTGGTGGCCATGTCAGTCTTTTTGTCAGCAGCAGTACAATTACGTTACATGAAAGTGTATGTTTGAGTATCTCAGGAAAATATGTAGGAATTCAGTAGTCTTCTTCGAGGAAGAGGAACATAATCCTAAAATCTTCAATGGCATTTGCATATTAAGATGAATTTTTAATCAGATAGTAGACAGAAATTCAAGTGTAGAGAGCGCTGTTCTAAACTTCCACTTAAAAATCTCCTTCTCAGTTTAATCTGTCTGCTTGAGGCCCCAGTAGGCAGAGACTGGTAGCTGGCAGTATGAGGAGGTGTTTCACATGCAGCATCATTTATTTCAGGGTGACAGAGAGTATGAAAGATCGGGTTGACTTCATGTTCTTGATGATGTCCTGTCCCTTCTTGGCTGAATATATTTCCAGATCCTTGAGGGTTTTTAAACACTAGAGAATACAGTCAGGTGCAAGGTTTTATTGGGATTCTGTTGTTGAAAATGTGATGCCTGGAAGCTAAAAATGCCACGTCTGGAAGTGCATGATATGCACACTTAGGTTCTGGTAATTTTAATGGTGCGCTGTCATGTTTTAGTGTAGACTGGCATTTTTTCCTCTAATTTTATGGCAGGATTAAGCTCACATACTTCTAATTGTCAGCACCAGGGACACTTTCTCTAACCGCAAATCATAGAAATATACTTACTCAACATCTTTTTTTGTTTGAGTTAGCCTTGAAATGTGTTGAGTATATCAGTCTTTTCTAAAATTGACTTAAGCCTACCGTAAATTGTTATGAAATCTTCATGTATAAGAGCTCTAGTGGGCAGCTACTTCAGCCTGAAAGCGAGTTGAAGCACTCTTGAAGAATCCTATCATCAGCTTATTCCTTTGATGTCTCAAAGGCAAGTCTCTTAGAGTGACCACGAGCTCCCTGCCCAGCCTTGAATCTTGGTTCAAAAAAATAGTTACTTTCAAGTCAGTTTTGTTTCAAACAAATTTCTACTAGTTTTAGTCTTTGAAGCTTCATAAATTATTAAGGAGGACTCAATCTATCAAAACCCCTAAAACGATTACGTGAGTCTCTGCGCATTCCTGCTGCAGATACTGCTCAGGTGCTATTCAGCTCTACTTTTTGTGGCATTTGAATCACATGGCTTTTGGTTGCTTGCTTGTCATATAGTTTTCCCTTTTCTTTGTGTCCTATTCTGTAAATTAGTTTTGAGTTGTAAGTAGTAATTTTTGGCTGAATGCACACTCCGATTTGATTATGACCAATTTACAAATACTGAGGGACTGCATATAAATGTACTATGAAATACTAGTTTAACCTGTCATAGAGATATTGATTGTTTTCCCTTTTAAGTTTATACCACAAATGACTGTTTCAAGGATACTGTGATGCTGCCAAAATTGACATGAACTAATGAGGTATTTATGGCAGCTCGGTAGATTAGTATGCCATTTACCCTTTAAAAATGGTTTGGTGTCTTGGGAAAAATTACATCATAGTTCTCCTAAATAATCAATATGGGAATTGCTTCTTCATCTTTTCAGGTATAGCATTGGAATTTACAGCCAAAAGCAACTTAATCTTCTTAAAATAGTGTCTCACGACATGCTGTGTATTATTTTTGAAACATACTTTTCAAACCAATAGGAGATTTTACATCAGGAAAATGAATGCTTGCTTGAGGCTTCTTTGCTGCTTCAGCAAGTGTCCAAGGATTGAAAGGGCACAGAGTTTGACCTACCATCTTTCATGAGTATCAAATTCATTTGTTTAAAATGTATAAATATATCTATATGCTACTACCAGAGGCAGGTTACTGAAATAGACATGAGTGCCCTGTTCAGTTGACATTTCTCTAGTTTTCCCACCTTATGTGATTTTTCTCAGTGCGTTCCTGGCCTGTGATACCCGTGTTATTTTAATCCCGGGTCTGTTAAGAGCCCCCTGTCAGTTTTTTCCAGGTGGCTGTGACTGTTTGATATTGGCAGATGTTCATTAGAACCTGAGATGAGACAATTCAACTGATTTTTCTGCTGTAACCTAATACAGAGTTTGCATGCAGTCCCTGAGCGCTGAAAGACCAGTGCAATTAGTTTACCCTTTCCGTCCCTGAACTAGTAAACCGCAAGTACTTAACAAAACTGGATAGAAGCCAGACATGGACATGAGCTAAAACTAACCACTAATGCATTAGTTCTCGTGCCTCAGTTACCAATAGAAAAAGGGATTTTTTGAGGCATCTTAGCAAACTCTGTTGGGAAATGCAGCTTGTTTAAGGGAGAAGCTGGGTGCATTTCTTAGCGTCTTTCCTGCTCCGAAGTGTAATACAGTAGTTGTCTATGAAGTTGATTTTTAACCCTGTGTGGGGAAACGTTTTCCTGTCACTTTCAAAAATGCTAAAAACAAATGGAAGAAACATAAACTTAATAAAAGTTTTTAGTAAATGAACAAGCAGGTTCAGTGCCATTTGATTGAAATGCTTTATTTGACACTCTGGGCCTTTTGTTTAACATTGATACATTTGTACATCTAACTATGTAGACAACTCCAGAAAAAAACTTGCCCTGGGCAGTGAGGAGTCTTTCGTTACTCTTTTTGCTGTGTATTCAACTATAGATTCAGTGCCCAAGGTGATCCAGCAGTAGATGCTTTGTGCATTATGCCATAATGTTAGGCGAATATTGGGAAGTATTTGGGAAGCATTTTTCTTGACTGGTCTCTTGAAGTACAGTTCTGTGGATAAGTCATCCATATTAATTCTCCTGAAATACTAATTTTGGACAGGTTACTTTTCAGGAAGAGAGTCTCCTAATTCTTCTTGGCATCTCTTTATGAAATAGTCTTTCATCTGAGATCAGTTCCGTGATTACACAAACTATGATCACAGTTGCATACACCATTACAGTGCCAAGGCCAGATTAAGTACTTTCACTTGCTGTTAATTGTCACTGCCTGCCTCATTAAAACCTCCTCTGAACAGTGATTTATACCAGATAGAGCCTCTGATGCCAGTGCTTGTTGTAGGAGGTTGGCCGTGAGATTAGGAGATACTCAGGAAATCTTGAGGGGCGTGAAGCTGAGAAGGTGAATTAATCATGTATCCTTCTATTTGAAACATGGAATTGTAGTTAGAGGCTGTGTCAGCTTTGTCTAAGAGATGTCTTTGGCTGAATAAGTATTCTGGTTTTCTTTCCTGGAACAAGGAGCAATCTAATTCTGGAAAATGCAGAATTAAATTATGTAAATTAACTGAGAGAATCCTAATTGCCCTGTTGCATGTTACGGGGGAGGGGAATGGTTGCTGAAAATTAATTGTAGGAACTGTGACATGTGAGGGTAAATGTAGCAGATTTTAATCATGGCGTCTTATTGCAACTGCTTTTGGAAATAACAGCAACAACTGTGAGGTAAAACAAATGGTGTTAAAAGGTGCTTCTTGTTTCAGTGCCCTTGCTGCCAGTTCCAGCCCAGCCAAGACCTGCTGTAGGACCCCAGAGATTTCCTGTGAGTAGCAGCTGTTTCTTCTTCTCTGATATGGATAAGCATACATTTGCAAGGAAATATTAATATAGCAAATACAAGCTGTTCTAGTGAAATATAATTTTAACGATTGGTAAATATTGACAATACACTCTGCAGTTGAAAATGTTTGTTAAAAGCTTAAGGTCAATGGATTTTCGAGAGTGGAATTAATTCTGTTTAACTGTAAAATTGTTGAACCAGTCTCTCCAGTGGGAGAGACATGAATGCGTCTTGTCTTGAAGAATATGGGCTTCATTTTATTACTTGACTCTTTCTGTATAAATAGAATCCTTATTTTATTTGATATAATAAAAGGCTATTTGAAATAACCCCTAAGCTTAAAAAGCAGTAATATATATTTATTGTAAAAATCAGCAATCATTTTTATTATTACTTTAGGCATTTGAATGCCCTCATGGTTTTTATATAAAAATGGGAATGCCACTGCATGACCTTGCTTTCTCTTATGTTTCTAACTTCTAAAACAAACAAGGCATTTAGCTGCTTCACTAGACTAATTTCAGTTGATAATTTCTTTAGTTCTGTGAATGGCGAAGAGTGCATACTTGTGGACCTTTTCTCGTAATTTCACAATTTTGTTGCCCTAAATTTTTAGTTCAAGTGGTTTGCAAATATTAATAAGCAAAAGAAAAAATAGTTCATTCAATGTGGCCTTAAATATTTTCAAACAAAGACCCATATGTTGTATTTCCCAAATATATAAAACAAACAAAAATTATCTTCTGTTAATGTTTGTAGTATTGAAGGAGAAAAGTACATGTTTGTGAACATCTGTGTAGTATAATGCAGTAAATTACTTGCATAGAGATCAGATGTATTTGAAAGAAGCAGATTTCAGAAACATGCTGTGACTTTAGGTTGCCATGTGCATACCTGGTTGTGCGATGTCCGTATTTTGTACAGTAACTCAAGCTTTTAAATTGCCATGTTTCTTCTGTGAAGTATAGAAAGGTTTAAGAAATAAAATTGCAGTTTTATTAAGTAAATTCCTGTTATGTAACTTCATCACACTTTAACTGGAGATATTTTCTATTAAAAAATACTGTGGTTCGCAGAGGGGAATAGTTTTCTTCCACAACCTTTGGTATTATGTGACAACCTTTTTGACATTTGAAAAGTAATTGGGTTTTTTTGATGAAAACAAGTATCTTGCATTTGTTTTCCTTTGACACAATGTTGCTTTACCAATAAACACAATTTGGGATGGAAAAGAAATTGGAGGACAAGGAATATCTGTAAAGGCATTGTAATTGACATCTTTGAAGTGTGTTTACATCAGTGTAGAAAAATTGGAAATTAATTTTTTTAAATTGACCGTGAAATTAGATTTTAATTCTGTTCATTTTTGGTTTTTGCAAGTTGAGAAGTACTGCAAACGCAGCTAATCTTGTATGCAACAGTTTTTAAAATGGAATAAAGTAGATGGAACATTTTTGGTAAGACTCTTGCTCCTTTTGCCTGAAGGAAAACACTTGACTGCTTGCTGCCTTTTTATGTAAGCAATGCCCTAGCAAAAAGCGTAATCATTTTTCATAAAGAGGAGGAGGGATGTCTTAACTAACAAGATCCAATACTTTGAGTTGGTAGCCCCGAGTGTGGGGTTTTTTGTGGTTTGTTGTTTGTCTTTTTTTTTTTTTGATTCTTCTTTTATTTTTTTTCTTCTTCTGCTTTGGCTGGTGACCTGCTATATGACCCTGAGAAAGTTACTTAATCTTTCTGTGTGACTCACTGAGTTATAAAATGGGTATAATATGGACTTCCCTTATGAAGTACTTCATAAATTTTGCATAGGTTATCAGTCATATTAGCATTAGGAATTAAGTGTCACTGTGTACATATCTCATGTTTGTTTTATTAAATGTAGTATGTTAGCTGTGAGCTGAAGTCAAATTTGCTTTCCGACTTGAACGTTTTATCTTGCAGAACTACCTTTTTTGCTCTGTTACCTGTCAAATGCTTTGTGCCATTATAATTCACTTGTTTATGTATAAATGTTGACTTATAGCCATGGTTAGACAACTTTTACAAGCCAGTTGAAAAAGATCAAAGTAGTATTTCAGAGTATAGTTCATTCATCTTTTTCCTCATTGTAGAAAGAATGTCTGGATATGTAATAACTTGAATTTGCTCATGTTAATAGGATTGCCTAATCAAAGGGTGTTAGTCAACTGATTTTTCTGATTGCTTTGTTTCTAAAAAACTGTGGGTTAGAAGTAAATATTCGTAGCTTGCTTTCCTGTTTAACTTCGAACTGGATGGTTTATTTTGATTGAACGTGGCAGAGGTGGAAACATTAAAGGTAATGACATTCTTGCAAGGGAGAGACCTAAAATTGGCCAGTGCCCAAATTGAAGGAAAAATTGTCTCTGAGTTCCTGCCTTATCTAGGAGGGAAAGCTCTCAGCACAGAGAGCCTGTGTGTGCGCTGAACACAGGAAGAGCTTCAATCAGAGCTAATCAGTCGCAAGTCATAAATCCATTGGAAACCAGGTGTTTGTAATTTAGGGCTAATGCAGTGACTTGTAAGCATGTAATAGTTAATTCTTACAACCTTCTGCAGAAGGATGTAATTGAAGAGTTGAACAAAGTTGTAATGAGCATCTTAGCATATCGGTGTGAGTTCTAAATTACAAGAAATAATGTAGTAGTAAACCAGGGTAATGTTGATCAAGATTGAACCTGCTTGGAGTTGGAACTGGTTAAGTTCACTTCACCTTGAATCTACATTTTGATATTTCAGGGCAGGGTTCATTGTTCAATTATTTCTTACTTAAAGCTTAACTCCTGAAATGTTTAGAGAGGAAGTGCTAGAAAGGACATAGTGGAATGAATCCGTGATCTGTACTTGGAGTTATTTTAACATTTACAGTAATCTCGAATCACGCAAGGAAGTTGTCTCACTCTGTAAGCATTCAAGATGACTTAGTGTGAGTGATGTTTGGGAGCTATAACCAGCTGAATAGGACTAAATAAATGGTGGATCTGAGGCATGTTACAGCTGAGAAACATGGTGAACTTGTGGTACCTGGGAGTTAAAGACATGAGTTCTGCGGAGGCTTCTGTGCTTTGTCTGAATTGCACAGGTGGCTATAGTGATAGTAATCCAGTCTTGAAGCACAGTCAGTGAGAATATTTTTCCAGGTATTTGAATTAACCTGGGACTGTGCAAGTGCCAACTGTCTGTTTTCTTTAAGCTCTTTAAAGAACAGATTGAGCTAACCTCTTTGGCAGAGTCCTTCTGAAGATGTTGCTTTTTCATCTGCCTTTTCTTTGAAGTGGTGAGGATGCCTTTTTCTGAGTTCTTGTCTCAGTGTCACAGTGTTTCACAGAGAACACTCTGCTTTGGGGACAGAAGACTTTATTCATAGACTAGTTGTATGGGTCTTCTGAACTTTTCATGTGTTTTCTGACCAAAGTATTAATTCTTGTGATTGCCCCAGTGCAGGTACGGAGCCTGCGGTTTTTCTTGTTATGCAAAAGAGACCATTGTGGTTCCTGTCCTCTGGTGTTTATTATCTGGGCTAATTTATCTTTCAACTCCTTTGTTCTGTGAAGAATGATGGGCTGAAACAAGGGAAGAAGAAATTAAATAGAAAATAGGTGTTTCTAAACGCTGCTGCTAACTGACTATTATAGAGCCCACATCATTACTTAATATGAAACTATGAGCTGAGTTGATGGTCCAGATCTTTCCATCCCTTATGTGAGTCCACCAGCTCTTTGTTTGAAATACTTCAGTGTTTGCCTGGAGAAAAAATTGTAAAGACTTTTTGCTTCAAACATTATTTCTTTAACTTAAAGAACACTGAGGTAATATTCCTATGTGACACATTTGTGTGCAGTTTTTTAAGGACATATAAAATGGAGTGTCATGCTCACTTTGGGATAGCGTGGCAGAGGGAAGGTGTCCTCACTGCCAACACTCTTCAGCCAGAAATGGTGAGGTACCCCTAGTATCCGAATTTGGGGCTGGGCTGGGGCATGTGAAGTGAAGAGGAGGATGGGGAGGTGACCAGTCATTGTTCAAAACAGAGGCTACTGTCCTTCATTGCCACTTGCTTGAAATTTTTTTTTTAGACAAGCAATATATTAGAAGGGCTATACAAATTTATTATAAAAGGTACATTAGAATACAATTTACTTCTTTCTCCCCAAAGTGATCTTTGGGCTGACTTGAATCAACCTGCAACGCCATTTTAGCAAACTTGAGCTGATTTAATGGATATTATTGCCTTTATGTCAACATGTCTTGCAGTATGTAGACGCATAAATTTGCAGTGCTTTTGAAAGCAAAACTCCTTTGCAATAGTGTTTGTTGTGGGAAATGCAAATAGGGAGGACAATTTTTTTTTCCCGTCATTTCAAATTTGATCACGAGTTGCTACACGTAAATAAGGGTTTTATCATGGCTCATTCTCCAGTATTCACAGTTAAGACAATTTGAACAGTCCTGCATCTGAGTACAGTCAATCATCTAAAACTAATATTTAATAAGTAATGGTATTTAGTAACTAGTTAACTAGTGCGTGTTTGCAACAGTGTGTATGTAGCAGACAAACTGTTAATGGAAATAAAAAGTCACTTGTGCGAATGATTCTCCTACTTCCTCACAATTATTTTGCTTTAGCTATGGCTTTACTATAATGAGCAACAGTAAATGAAATTTTCACTCTATTACTGTGTAACAGTGGCAGATCACAGGTAGTGTAGAAAGCATTTTGTTTTCATTTAACAGCATACGTGGTATCAGGTGGTGTTGATTGACACTTCTTGGATAGTGCTTTACACAGCATTTCATGCAAATCATGTTTGAATGAGACTGCTGCATTAAATTACATTTCTTGCAGATTATAGCCCTTGCAGATGTGAGACAGAGCTTGTTCAGCAGCTAGTAAAAAGCTTTCTTTTTTAACACTTAGTATTTTCACAACTTGACTGTAAAGCCCTATAATTACAGCACTTAAGATAGTGAAGGAATGATGGGCACTTTCTCTTATCAGATCTATAAGTAGTAGCAAGCAGATGCAGCATGAGATCCCTCCAGCTGTCAAATATTGTCAGGCTGGCTTAGAGGGAATGCAGTTTAAAATGCAGGTGACATAATACCCAACATCCTCCATTTGCTAGTGGGCTTCTGATTAATCACGATTACCATACATTATCATACCATCAAATTTAATCATATCAATGAATTCCCATCTGCAGGAGGAGCAGCAGCAGCTGAACATGATGGTAACAGCTATTAAATAAGAAAGAAATACATGGTTTCTAAATGCAGTAACCCTTTAACTTGTCTTGTGAGCTCCACTATGCACGTGCTCTGTAGATATTAAAATCAAACAGAAAACTTGTGAATTTGTATTTCATAGTTGTTGTCATTTACCTCTTTGTTAAGTAATTGCTATTTAACACTGCCAAAGAAACAAGAGTTGTAGATTTTTCTTTTTTTTTTTTTTTTCTGGTGTTAATGATGCTAGATTTTCTTCAGTCTCAGATTTATTTAGTACCTGCTAAATACAGAATGACAGAAAGGTTGAGGTTGGCAGGGACCTTTAGAGGTCATCTGGTCCCACCCCCTGCTTAAGCAGGGTGACCTAGAGCAGGTTGCCCAGGACTGTGTCCAGTTGGCTTTTGAGTATGTCCAAGGATGGAGACTTCCCAACCTCGCTGGGCAACCAGGGCCAGCGCTCAGTCACCCTCACAGTGAAGTTTTGGTATAGATATTTATTTATATATATATATTTTTATATATATACACACACACATATATGCTGTGATTTTGAGGTATTTCTGTGAATGAAGTTTGAACTTTTTTAAGCCTTGTGAGCAAAGCATAAATTTTTACTGAGGCAAAGAGGAAAAACTATTATACGTATAGTTACATAGTCATTAATTAGACATTGTTAAAGAGAGATTTTGCAGAAGTCAAGACTCAAATCCAAGTAGAACATGCAGTTGACTTGTTACAGTGCAGTAAGGCTAATCTAGTGCTTAAACACTCAATGGAGAACTAAAATAGATTTGGTTATAACATTATAGAGTCCTAGATGATAGTGTAGTTCTCTTAAGATATTTTCACAGAGCTGAGAAAATGTCCTTTTAAAAGATAATTCAATACGCTTGTGTTATTCCAATAAAAATAAAAAAATCTAAAAAAATAGATCTATAAACTGGTATTTATTCACCTTCCACACCTTAATTTCTTGCTGTTTCTTCAGAATGTGGAAGAAAAAAATGCTTCATAAATTATAAAACAGTAAATTGTACTACTGTTTACAGTAAAATGAGTTCATTTAGAGGAATACTGTGGGTTGACTGTAGGATACCCAAAAAGGAAGGGTGTTCAGGCCTTCGTATGCAACATGTGGGTAGTACCTGCAGTCACTTGGGTGGGAGCTCTGGGTATGTAAACTTCTCGTACCAAAATGTTTGCAAGGTCAGAGATGTGTAAAACATCTTTGAAATTAGATTTCCTTACACAATTAAAAATCAAGAATCAAGGAATTTGACTACTAGATAGTCAGGTCTGGAATGTCATTTTATAATACAGATCAAAGTCCAAGTTAGCAGCAATTCTAATATTTGTTGTCTATAAAGCTGACTGCTTCTTGGCTTTTTCATACCAATCTGAGCATTTTTTTGCTGAAGAGAGGAGCATCGTCCCCAGGTCACACATATGTGTCTTTGAGGTTCTCATTTTGTTTTTAAATTAACTATAACTGTACCTTCAAGCTTGGAGTGCAATGTAGAAATCCTGAATTTGATACTTATGACCCAGTTTAGTTCTGACCTCACTCAGGGTTTTTTTTCTAACGAACAGTGACTTGCAGATCACCAAAATACACTAGGTCAATAAACACTGTAATAATATTTGCACAGTGTAGTCTCTGGTAAGCCCAAGGATAAAGTATGAATTTTGTTGTATGTTTTATCTCAATAGCTCTGAAAGCAGAGGAGGTCCACAATTTTTGGGCCCCTATTTTTTACACATGCCTTTTCTCCAATTTCTATTTGTGATATTTCTATATTGTACTTAATCTTAAAAAGTTGGAGGGCACTAAACAAAAATGATCTCATGCTCTTCTACACCACACCCCTGAAGAGGATTTCAGAAATTAAAATGAAACTGAATCTTCCGAATGAATTAATTTAAAACACCTGTTTAAGAAATTACTTAGATTTATGCTCCAATCTGAGAGGTTTAGGTTTACTCTTCAGGCAGCGCAGGCTGCACAACTTGTCTATCACACTATTTCTCATTATGGCCTGCCTCTCCTTGCTGGAGATGCTGTTCCTTCAGCCGTACAAATCAGATGGGAACATGGTTTTTCTGCAGATTGGCACTGGTACAAATTGAAAACCAGAACTGGGATTTAGTTAACAATATCTTTCCTATGCCTGCATTTCATTTAGGAGTGTTTTCTGAGAATGATTCTTGAATGGGACCACTTGTCCTGCAGGTTTTCCTTTTCTAATGTATGTACCTCGATGGTCAAGCAGATGGGGGTCCAAGCATCTGTGAATCAATCTGTCTGTGTAAAACTGGTTCCTTGTAGGCGAGTTTGCTTTTTTGCTTCTCTTACAGAAACACACTGAAGTTGTGTTTGTCTCCATTTGCAAAATGAATATGTCCCTGCTTGATGTATTAGGAGGGATGTCCCGAAACTTGCTGGAAAGGGATACTTTTAGTATACAGTGAATCTGATTTTTAGCTTTAGTCTCCTGAACTGTTTGGGATTGTCTTAGTGTGCTGGGAGTACCCGTCTTTTTCTGTATCAGTTGTGTCCTTATTTTAGCTGTTTGATCAGAGTTGTCTTAAATAACAAGGGATTCCATGCCTTTCTCTCCTTGCGTGTACTGGTTTTCCACAATGGCTGAATTCCTTTTGGGGCCCTTAAACAGTGAAGTGGAGCGTTGGTGATTTCTCTTACATATCACCTGGACTTGCACCTGAATGTCCCAACACACTTTCTTATCTCTTGGAGTTGTGTAGTATCAAAGAGAAGCTTGTCCACCTTATGTGGAACATTTTAATATCAAAAATTACTTTTGGCTCAGTTGAGGAAAAAACATCAACTCATTCTCTCTCAGACTCAATCTACCTGTAATAGAAGGATCTGTGCAGGCCACATACTTGAACCAGCAGTTGCAATCTCCTTGTGTTTTCTGCTCAGAAAATAGATTCCAGAAGCTTTGAAAGGACTAGTGTGTGGGTAGCTTACATTCATTGTATTGAGTTTTCTTATTGCTCTGAACTTCAATTTTTTTTTGTTCTTGATTCATATGTATTTTAAGTCAGGATTTTTTATATAGAGTCTCTTCTAATACTGTTAACGAATCAGCTGGGAAAATCATGGTGCTTGCTAGGTTTTAGTTCACCTTGATGGAATTATGTGATTGTCATAGACATCACAGGTATGCTAATGAGTCATTTAAACCATATTTAAGGAAATACCAAAATGTTTTATAATAAAACTTCAGTAAATCATTCCATTTCTGTATGCAGTAAATGAGAAAACTGTGAAACTTGAATGTGAAGAGCCGTGGTTTGTAGGATGTACATATTTTTACTTGCAAATTTTTGAACCACATCCAAGATATATGAAGCAGGGTTTCTTACATAAGAGGATGGTAAGTCAGTTCCTTGCACTGGAATGCAGGCATTTTAGGAAAGCTTTTCAAAAAGTCTAGTAGCTGCTGAAATAAGAGGATTAACATCTTGTGACAGATGGCTATAGTTTTAATTGTCATAGGGTATAGTGGTCATTATTCTTTGCATTTAAACCATATAAGAAGAATTAACTGAGTGGCCCTACTTAACTGTCAGTGGGGTTCTCCTAGCTCTTTGCATTTTAAGTGAGATTAATAAATGAAAACATGTTGTAGAGGCAGGGTGTATTTTACTGAAAGATTCATGAAGTTTCAATGACATTGTTAAGGTATTTAATTAGTCTCATAAAAAAAAAGTAGAGTGACCCTTTAGAGAAGCTGATAAGTCATATAATAGCTGTTAGATCCTCTTTATTCCTTGCTTTATGAGATTAACTTTGTGCTAAGCAATTTATGCTAAGTTTTCCCTTTTATTGGTAACCAAAGTTATCTGTGCTTCATGAATAGATTATTGGAGATAACATCATGTAATTAACAAGAGATGCAGAAAAGTAAAAGTACAATTTGTGTAAGAATTGTATGAGAGAGAATGTTAATTTCTTAACTAGGAAGGATATTTAAAGGGATAAAAGGAAGGCAAATAGTGCAGTTCTTTGAAAGGATTAAAGTAACCTTATCTCGTGTTCTTTCAGAAGGTGGGATTGCCTGTGTGTGTGAAAGTCATGTTCAATGAGCTATTCACAACACTAATGAATGTAGACACAAATTGGCATTGCATTTTTTTTTCCAGAAGTGATTGATAAGGTGTAAGTTATGCCTTAGCTATATTGAATAATGGAAGTTAGTAAAAGGGGAAATTGTACAACCTGCAGACATGCGGAATTGTATAGAAATGTCAGTCTGAGGCGCTGTAAATTATAGTGTGTGGAGGAGGAAGAGTTGGTAGATTTCTTTTTTTCTTTTTGTCAGGGTAAACTTCACAAAATTAAAGATTCAAGACAATAAAATACCTGTCAGTAGCACTTCAGTGTGTGGTTATCTTCTCCTTTGAAGTATCTCTAAAATGCCTGTGATTTGTGGTCTCTGGAAATCCACACAGAGCCCTGTTTCCATTGTAATTTCCTTCTAGACCGCAGTTCTTGTATTCATAAAAAGATGATACTGAAGAATTTTCAAAGTAAAATTGCACAAGGATAGATGAAATTATAGAGTCCAACACACTCCTTAAAAACAGGAAAAAGTACAGACCAAAAATTGCTTTCTTCGGTAGCTTAAGAAAAATCTTGATGTACAGTACTTTGCTTTCAGTGTTCAGGCATGGTCATGTTTTGGTTTCCACAAGAAGAAGAGGAAGAACAGCCAGAGCTGTGTCCCCTTGCAGCCCCCAAAGCCTGTCTGAGAAAGCCTTCAGCTTTCCAAAATGACAATTTCTCAGGTCTTTGAAATACTCATTAATGCCCAGGCTGTGGGGACTGGATTAGAGGGGACAATGGTGCAGGAGTGGCTGCAGTTTTGTGAAGGCGACGTGTTGGTTGAGGACCCAAGGCCAGGCTGTGGCCCGACGGGTCCATCTGCTTCAGGTCTTGTGCTGTTTCCACATTCTGTGCTCTTTGTGCAGCTGGCTTTAAATCTGGCTAAAAACTCCATCTTAGGAGTCTTCCTTGCAATTTAGTGCACTTCTACTATGTACTCAATCTGCTAATAATACTGAATAATCGATATTAATGATACTATATAATAACAATTATAAGACACCTCCTTCAAAACTTAATGTATGCGCTCTACTGGATCTTTCTCATGCAGACATTTGGTAACTCAATCTTTGGAACCATTGTCTATATGAAATGTGATCCAGCCTTATGGGATCTTGCTGGGAAGGCACATAAATATTTTGTATGTTCCCCAGTGTTGGAGCTGGCCCCAGTGTTGAACTGAAAGGTAGAACTTTGCAGCCTTGGCTGATCATATGAATTTGCAGTTCTCTCGTTTGTTAGGTTGAAACCTGTTATCTTGAAAGTAGGTGGTATGAAGAATGTGGGGTTTGTTAAGTAGGGAAGTTTCCTAAAAGGTGTAATAACAGTGAAGTAATAGTTAAAATTATTTTTTGGTAGGGAGTCTTAGTTGATGTGTGTACTGAATAGTCAGTTGTAATTTGAAACTGTCTGGATAGCAAAACCATGAAAAATGGGAGTAACTACTGTGCATATAAAGATTTATTATGCATCTGTGTTACAGTATGTTTATTTTATCAAAAATAGACCATTATGAAAACTGGCTTTTGCACTATTAATTTTAGAAGTTAAATAGCTCTGCGTGGTCTTTTCTACAGAATAGCAGAGGGCACTTGAGGGTTATTAGCAGCAAATGCTTGCTGAATGTAGAGTTTAACACTAATGGTAAAATAATCCACTCCTAGAATTATAGTGTAACTACTGTTAAGCAAAAAAAACCTGAAAACAAAACCCGTAAAAACTTTAACTAATAGAGAACTGTTATATTAATTTATACTATTTTTAGGACAATTAGAATTTGGCATAAGTAAAAGCTGAAATTGTACTTTTAGTGTATCCCTATTACATTTTAAAAAATGAATAAAAATGTAATGATATTTCAGAATAATAGATAAGTACCTCATAACTTAGAAAAATACTCATAGTAGTTCACATGTTCTCATTAAAAAAAAAAGAAGTTTGTGTCTGGAAGTAGCAGCTCTGGCTGAACTTTAGAGTTTTAGTTTCACATGTAGTATATGACACTAATCCATCACACAATCAAATTCTTGTTGGAATTGGCCTGGAATTTCTTTCAGAAGAAAAATCTCAGCAATGTAAAATATGAAAATACAACCCCACCTCCCCCCCATATTGTAATTTAGGGCAGAATTTTATTTCACTCTTTAGGGATGGTAGAAGCAAAGCTGGTTTAGAGGAAAAAAAAAAGTGGAGGTCGGTCTTTTTCACATATGTTAGAAGGAAAAGAATCAAACTAATTTGATTGTACTAATATCGATAATTCTGGTTTTGACAAATAACAAATGTCTTTGCAATTAATTTTTCATGATTGGCCTTTGGTTATCATCCAAGAAATGTGATCAGTCATATTTTAGTAGCTCTTCAAAATGTCACATACACAAAGTTAAAACTGTTCAGCGATCCAAATATGCCAGTGTTTCTAAACAATATTCATTTGTCTGTATAGCTTGCAGCTTTATTGTGGTGTGGTTTAGATCAGCCATAATTCACTAGTTTTGCCATTTTTGAAACTTTTAGGTTTCAAAAAACCCAACCTTCTGTTGCATTGTACGTGGAGTAAGTACTCTGGCAGGAAGGGTCGTTGTTTTGGTCTGTTTCAGAGTTATTTCGATGCAAATTTGCGTTGGGGGGTATAAATCATATGAAATATACCACTAATAAAACCAGAGCAAAAAACCACATTTTCTCAGTGTATCTTGGTGGGCATTTTGGGGGATTTTTCAATAGCAGGTTTTGGATAGCAAATTTAAAATCAGTGAAAGTACTTAGAATACAGTAAATATTTGCTTTTTAAGTCAAATGGGCATCTTTGATACTGAAGGGAGCCTGAAATCAGTGTTGCTTGTATTTTTAACAGTAAAATATGCTGCTAGTTATTGGTTTCTGTAATTTTTTTGTAAACAAATTGTAATTCATTTTTTTTAAAGTGTGGCCTTTCTTAGGTCTAAAATAACTTCGTAATACTAAGTTCTAAAACTGAACTAAAGCTTATTTCCTTCCCTTACGATAGGAAATATAAAGCTGTTCTCAGCCTGTGTAGAGCTACCAGCCCTCTGTGGTTCGAACCAAGATGTTGTGCCGGTTGCCTGCTTCAGTTTGAATCACTTTGGTTGAAATTCTCCAAATACTTTCATTCCGAGCTTGAAATGGTGGAAAAACATTGTTATGTCCAAGTGAGCTATTTAGTAATATTTTATTACTGCTCAGTATTTCAGGGAAGAAAATGGAGTTTGGCTGCACTGAGGATGTTTCAGTGTGTAAGAGGTGTGTGAAATTCAACAGGACTTCCCATGTATTTGCAATTCAGGGCTCCTTTGGGACGAGGTAGAGCTGGGCATAGAAACAAGGGTGTGGTTTGGCAGGAGAGGGAGAGCTGGTACGAAGAGATGTTTATTTAAGAGACAAGTAGAGGATCTCTCTCAAACTCCGATGTCGCTTACCTCTCCTCTCCTGGCAGGAAAAAGAAGGGCAATTGCCTGGACTGAGCATAGAGACAAAAAAGCAGGGGCCGGGTGGGGTAAATGGAGCTGCTGGGCGGCAGCCACGGGACAGGACCGCCAGCTTGGAGTCAGGGAGCTGGATCCGCGCTGGGATTAGGAACCAGCAGGCAGAGTGAAAGACGCGGTGGGGATGAGAGGATGGATCTGAAGAGCAAGCAAGGCCAGGAGAAGAGTGAGGCTAACTGGAGAAAGAAGATGCTTGAGACTGGGTTACAAATTAGGGGAACAGGAACAGAGAAACCTGCTTATTTTGTAGTCCAAGCCTGTATATCGTAGCATAGGACTGAAGCTGAAGTTTGGGAATGAGGAGGGAGACCGATAAGGATCTATTACCTCGACCAGGATGGAATATGTCGAGTTTGGAAAAAGCAGGTAGAGGGGACTATAGCCACTGTGGTGCCATTTGGTGCTTGGAAACAAGCCCAGCCAGGCTATTACTGCTGCCAGTTCTTCAGCTCGAGTAGCAAATATGTGATACTTATGCTTTATTAGCCAAGGTTTCAGTAAGTTTTCACGTACTTTCTTTTTCACTGGATATTTTAGAAATAACTAAGATATACGTAGGCATATATTGTGTCTGGAGAAAAATTCTGGGAGAATCTCAGAGCTTCTGAGTCAAGGTCTCCGAAACCAGAAAAGAGCAGGTTGTCTGTTGAGGCCGCTTTGTGTCTCTAGGTGTGCTATGCTTATGTGGCTATGTGCTGTAAATAAGATGGAAGATAAAAATCATCTTTTGTCAAACTGCCCTGATGATCTGGTTTCTCCCCTGGCTCTCTTGCAATGACTTTATGCATTATCCAGTGATAAACTAATAACAAAATAGCTAAATATCTGTTGCTTTGCTGGGTGCCTCCCTTGAGGCCGTGCAGCTTGCTGTGTGTTCCCTGGGATGGCTGTAAGAGCAATGCTTTCAGAAATGGGCTTTTATCACCAAGGCTTCCATGATGATGGACTGTGTTTAACCTTAGTTTGAAAGCACCTCTGGCAGCTTCTATGTGGGGTGATGGTAGAGCTGCATTTGGGGAGCGAAGGGTCAGGACCCTCAAGGTTTGTGTTCAGTTGTTCTTTAGGCAGGCAGCCAGCATTGTCCTCAACACCAACACACTTAAACAGCCTTATTCAGCTAAACCTGAACAGACTCTGATGGGACAAATAAACATCGCTTTTCTCTGTCCTAAATAGCTCCCTCTTCCTCTGACTGCTGCTGTTTGCACACAGGCTGTAAAATTCAAAGGTGTTAGTCTATTCCGAGGTGGCAAGAATATTTTGTGTTGGTAACTGTTCACTTGCAGAAGGGTAGCAGCTCCTCCTACAAACAGTATGTACGTTATGAGGACTGTCATGCTTGAGTTTATTGTAATGTCTTTCCACTAGATGAAATAGCCACAGGAGACTGGCTGACTGATGCCATTGCACAGGCAATGGAATATAGACCCTTTAATTTCTAGGAATGACAAAGTATTTAGAGTTGATGGCTGTATAATGATAGAAAACAAGTAATCACGGCCTCACTTCCAAACAAGTGTTCTTAGTATCTCATATATTCAGCTCAGGCATTTTGAAGAAAGCCACAGATTTCCTAATGGCTTCAAGTCTGGGTGTTTCTTCTCTACTTGTTTGGGCCTTGCCAGTGCCAGTTGTGTTGTGCTGGTAGAAGGGCGTGAAGCAGCTTTGTCTTCAAGTAAGGAGTAGACTTCAGTTCCCAGGGCAAATACCCATTTTTGCTGTGTGAGAAATTATTTTCCTGAAATGCTAGTATTTTTGCAGTACAAATAGGATAGAGTGAGACTGTGTACTGTTGGTGGGGGCAACTCAGTAGATCAATGATAAGCAACTGCAACTTGGTCATTCGGTCCTTTGCTGATGACCATATTTCAGTCTAGTAGGGAGTGTTTGGTCTGAAATCTGTTCTGAAAAGCTGGTCTTCAACAACGGCAAGTTTTAAGCTTTAAGGTGAGCATCAAATGTAGACAGAAGAGATGCCACAACTGATTTCAGAATCCGTATAAAGAGGAAAACAAGGATGTTTGTAGATTATTTTCATTACTTACTTGATTTAAACGTAAGGAAATGCCTGTGAATATAATGATTTATGTGAAGTGAAGCTGCTTCTGTTTATCAGAGGTTGCCAACATATTTTGCCAACTTTTGATATAAAAGAAAAAAATGATAGTGTGAATTACTTGCTTAAGTGTATCTTCTGCATAGGTTGGCTTCTGGATTAACATCCTGCTTTCTGCAACATGTAAAGGCTCACTTTGCATTTGAAAAAAAAAAACTTTTTGGAGGAAAGAGAATTTTACACTCAAGCATCAGATGCTGAACTGCGAATAGACAGAAGTGTTTCTCTCCTGTTACTTTTTGAAAGATGATTTCTTTAATTTTCTGGATGCTACGAATTGTCCTTCACCCCCTTTTTAAGTAAAGCTGCTTCAGTTCTCTAGCTTACATTGTACTAAATTGCTGGTGAAGAATAGCACAGTTTAAGAGGATAAATGTCAGGAATGTCTTCTAAAGTAGACATTCAGATTTTTTTGGATTAATGGGAAAGAAGGTCAATAATTGCGTGGATTTCAATAAGCTCAAGAAGAAGCGGCATTCCTGTGGTGCTAGTGATTAATAAAACGTTGTGAATTCATTTCAAGATACTGTACTGGGGTTTAATGGCTCTTCTGTTGTGAAAGAATGACTCAGTAAGGGCTGTCAGTTTGCACAGATGATAGGAGATAACTCATAAAGCAATTGTATTTTTAAGAGAAAAGAGTTATAGCAGGCAGTAGATAAATTCCTGCATGGTAGTCTTAATCTTGGTTCTGTTTTATTAAATAGGGCCCTCCAGACTTCCAGCAGCATGCGCCTGGACCAGTTCCTACCAACTTCTCCCAAGCCCCAAGGCTGCCAATCCAGGACCAGTGGAGAGGGCCCCCGCCACCCCCTCCACCGCTCCCTCCTCCACCTCCTCAGGACAGAGATCCTTTCTTCCTCGCAGGTAAACATTTTCATTGCCACTAACATATAAAATCCATTTCATGTAAGTGGCTATGCAATGTGTGTGTCATGTAACCTGAAGTGTTCAGAAGAACCTGGAGGTTGGAAGATCCTGTTTGATGTCGCCAGACTACTACATGCCAAAAATACTAGTGTTCTGATATCTTCTTACTTTTTTTGGTGTAATTGTATGTCTCCATCTGTAACTACTGTCAGTCTGAACGTTATACAGATAAAATTAGTATCTAAGTGATTGTTGCAATAAAGTTGTTGTAATTTGTTACATTTTAGATAATTAGTACTCTCCATACTTTTGGTTTCCGCTAGTAACTCTTTAAACCCCGACTATGTGTGTACTGTAAAAAAATCTGTTAATGTTAGCTAAAATGATACGGCATAGCAAACAAAATAGCTTGTAAGTGTATGTGTGTGTATATATAGAGATATGTATATACCATGTATATGTAATATGTAAATATACAGTGTATATGTTATAGACATTTTAAACACACGAAGTACGTAAAACTTTGCTAAATATCTCGTCAGCAAATGGTATCAACCTTTTATGAGTTCTCGTGTGGTTTAAAGTATAACCCCTGGTATCCTTCATTGATTTCATTAAAGTAGAATTTCTTAAAGTATTGGTAATTCCAGCAAAGTATCACTTGTGCTGGTCTTTCAAGCATCAATTCTGTTTATTCACAAGTGGCAGAAGTGAGAAAAACATAACCTTGAGGGTAGCTCTTAAAATTAAAACATCCCATACAGTTTTGCTTTCTACAAATTTCGGGTTACTTTTCCAAATCAAGATAAGAGCTTTATGTTTCAAAAGTATGTTTGTGTCCTAGGGAGGCTGTCATTTAATCACTTCTCTGATTCCCACAGATCCGAGGTTTCCAAGCCATCACTTGTTTGAGCAGCGGAGCCCCCCCCCACCACCACCTCCCCCTCTTCTTAATAGCGCGCATCCCGTCCCTACCCAGAACCCGATGCCGTTCACCCAGCCCGGGCCAGCCTTTAACCAGCAGGGACAACCACCTGTGTTTCCCAGAGAGCGGCCGGTACGGCCCAACATGCAGCCTCAAGGTCCTGTGGGGATTCTCCACTTCAACCAGCCGGGTTCGGCCGCCCCGCGGCCCTTCATCCCTCCCCGGCAGCAGTTCCTGCAGGCGCCGGGACAGCCCTTCCTCGCCCCGCACACACAGCCCAGCATGCAGGTATGGGGCACGGATGGGGTGTCTGAAGTGGCCCAGTGCTGCCTTGTAGGCTTACAGGAGTAACGTAACCAAAGTGGAATGATCCAAGATCACAGGTGTGAGGCAGATTGACCTGTTAACCCTTTATTGCTGCACCTTAAAAAGTGATTGTACTCGGCCCCACCTCAAATCCTGTGTTCAGTTTTGGACGTCTCACGACAAGAAAGCCCTTGAGGTGCTGGAGCGAGTTGAGAGAAGGGAACGGAGCTGGGGAAGGGGCTGGAGCACAAGTGTGATGGGAGCGGCTGAGGGAGCTGGGGGTTCAGCTGGAGAACAGGAGCTGAGGGGAGACCTTCTGATCTCTGAACTGCCTGAAAGGAGCTTGGAGCGTGGAGGGGGTTGGTCTCTTCTCCCAAGGAACAAGTGACAGGATGAGAGGAAATGGCCTCAAGTTGCACCAGGGAAGGTTCAGATTGGATATCAGGAAAAAATTATCCCCGAAAACGGTTGTGAAGTACTGGAACAGGCTGCCCAGGAGAGCATCCCTGGAGGTATTTATAAGGCATATAGATGAGGTTCTTAGGGCCGTGGCTTAGTGCTAGAGTTAGGTTATGGTTGGACTCGATGATCTTGAGGGTCTCTTCCAACCGAAATGGTTCTATGGCTCTCCCCGGTTTCCAGCACTGAGGTGTTTCCCGGCTCCTGTCGCTGCAGCTCCGCTCCGGCGGGAGCGCGGCCCGGCCCGGGCGGGCAGTGGCGGGGTGGGAGCGCCCCCTGCCTCCCGAAAACGGGAGGAAGCTGAATTGCGGCTTGACGTGGGTGAATGTTTCAGGGATGTGCAGGGCGATGTGGAGGTGCCCTGCATGTTCAGTGAGCTTTGTGCGGGAGCTTTTCATGGTGTCTGTGTTTTGAACGTGGCGAAGTCCTGAAATCTGGTGATGTTTAAGGAAAGAATAAAAGGGGAAGAAAAAAATCAAGCCAGTTTAGAGGCATTAGAAAAGGGCACAGAGGGCAGGAACCCTTGCATTTGTCTTTTTCCGCTTCAGCTGTTGACTTACACAGGTTTAAGTGCACAGCTTCTGTTAGTCTGTTTTTTAGCCAGTATAGTTTTGGTTAAGCCTGGTCTATAGCTGCTTACAGATGTTTTGAGGACTTGGGAGACTGAAGCTACTTTTCAGGAGTTTATTACCTTGAAACTAAAACCAAATAATCTTTCTCTTCATGTGAAGGGTCCCTTGCATCCTCCGTTACAGCCTCAGCCACAACCTCAACCTCAGCAGCATCATCACCAGCAGCAGCAGCAACACCATCACCAGCAGCAGCAACACCACCATCATCTTCAAGCGCCACCACAGCCCTTGATGCCCATGAACCAGCCGCAGTTCAGGCCTCATGTGCAGCCCACGCAGCAGCAGCCAAATAACAACAGGATGCAGTGTCAGCCGCGACAGGGTCCAATGAAGCCAAGGCATGTAAGTACCACATACACCAGTGTTGCATTGCGTAGTTCTGTGTGGGTAACATGCATGTAAGCACAGGTTTCAGAACTCACCAGCATGGTTTTGCAGTCCCATTTATTCCATTGTGCTCTGTCACCTTCTTCCACCATTTCTTGCTCCTTTTTTGCATTCATCATTTTATAACCTACATCCAAAAATAGCACGTGTATCTTTCCCTTCTCCTCTTCTTCCCTGGTCTTCAATGTTTTTCATGATCTGGGTCCAATAAGAGATGATACAATTGGCCAAGAAGTGGCAGTCAAGGACTTTTGGAGGATATGTTTGTTTAGGAGGATTTTAAAACTGCAGTAGCCTGTGACTGTGTAGGAGCCCAGTTGTCTGACACTGTCTTTCGTTTTGAAATCTGTGTACTAATCTGTGCTAATCAGCTTTCTGGTTCAGATGGTGCCACTCAGGTCTTGTGAGTTTTCCCCAGTGCAGGGTATTCTGTTGCTCAATAGGTTGGAGTAGCACAACAGTGTGAAACAGCGCTCAAGGCAACATGACTAGTTCAGAATAATTGCTTTGTCTAGGCAAATAAATCACACACTGAAGCCAACTTCTGAGAAATATGTTAAACAAGTGAGATTCAGTTTTACCTTCAGTTAAAGAAAAATAAAACTATTGTTTAAAATGTTCTCATTTCTATAATTTTATTTTTTCATTGAAAATGTTGTGCCTCATCAAAAAGTTTTTTTCCTAAACTTAACTAAATCATGAAAATATGAAACAGGAAACACTTTAGTCTGGTTTGTAGTGAAAGTCTGCAGTTTTTTAATTTTCTCCTTTTCAGAGTACACCATCACAAAATATTGTCAAGCGTCCAAATCAGCAGCTACAGTCAACTGCTCCAAGAAATAGTAACTTGCGTGAGTTGCCAATAGCACCATCACACGCTATGGAAATGAGCAACAACAGGCGAACCTCTACCCCAGCTGCTCAGGTCAAACCCATTACCAGCACGATGTCTGCCACCAAGTCTGTAACTGGTGTTGGAAACTCACAGGGAAGGCCTGAGATGAAAGCTAAAGCAGTCACACCAGTGGGCCAAGCAAAACCAGAAGTAAAATCTGAAACAGAGGTAAGACTTTTTATTTAAAAAATCAAAACCAACACCACACAAAAAAACCCGACCAAACAAAAACTTCCAAACCCCAACAACAAATAAGAAAACTCCCACCTTTTTAAAACTTTTCTAGTCTGACTTGTGAACTCTAAGCACTCTTAATGTATTATTTACCCAGTGTTTTTAGTGCTGTTAGAGGACTTCTTTCTGAGTTGCACTTTCCTCTTTAATGTGACAGCAAAACCAGTCTCCATTGATTTAGGAGGAAAAAAAAGTCTGGAAGGTTGGCGGGGCTGTGGTGAATCTCTTTTGCAGGAGGAGTTGTCATTTCTACTATGAAAAGAGAGAGATTGTCTAAAGGTCATCATTGATAATAGCCTCTGAAATAACCCATCATGCCCATTTTTGTCTTCCAGGATTGTGATTGGGTTTTCCAGATAATCACTTTTTTTTTAAAGCCAACAAACCTCTTCTCTTCCATATCCTATGATGCTTTATGGCTCAAAAAAAAGGGCTGTTTAAGAGAACTGTCTTCCTCATGCTGTTTTCCTTTAGGCTGCCCAGTCTCCTCAGGGTCTTGAACCCTCACGCAGGAGGTTGCAGCTGCATCATTCATGGAGCATCTTGCTCTTAAAGAAGAAAATCTCTTTTATGAAACCCATTGACATTAGGGGAAATAGGAGATGCTCTCAAGTTTTTAATTTTGGAGAAAATGATGCTGTTTGCTAGTGCTGTGAACAATCAAAAAATGAGATGCCAGTGTTTTGGTCTCTACTGGATCTTGCAGTCTGAACAGATGGCCATTTCCCTGCACAGGTCCTCCTGGAAGCTAGAGAAGACTCTGTGAGCACTGTTAGTTTGAGAGAGGGTAGGATTGCAGTGATGGTGCTGTTACCCTGAACGTCAGGAGGTACCAGAGGAACATGATGGCTAAATGCACCTTTTAATAATTTCTGAGTGTCAGGTTATTCTGTAAATCTTTATAGTTTAGTTGACCCATGAATCTTGTCTCAAACACCAGGTTTTCTTCAACAACTGTTGAAGGCTTTAATTGTGATAATACTGTCTTCCCTTTGAGCTGCTCATGATTAGCTGTTCAGGTTCTTCTTGAATTAGCATGGTCATAACTAATTTTCACAAACGAGTCACAAAAGAAACCCATAGCTAGCAGTGTTTGACCTCTTGTGCACTTGCTTTTCAATGGGAATGTGAAAGAAAACCCTTATTTGAGCTTTTCAGCTTTAAATTTAGATTTTTTTTTTTAATGACTTATGTAATCCCCTTCTGCTCAACTCAGTCTCTTGGAGTACTCTCAAGTCACAGAAAATGCAGTGCCTCTTAGAGAAGCCTTTCATTTCAGGACATTAGTAAGGCAAGTTTAGAAACAAATCACAGATAGACCTCCCTATCTAAACATCTTTAAGTTCTTTTGTAGTTTAGTACATGAAAATTGAGGCACTGATTGTGAAAAACTCTAGCGGTGTTTAGAAAAATGAGTGAATATTTTTCACTCTTCTTAATCAAATGGATTTTTAAAAAAAGGGCAAAAGAAGCAGTCATCTTCTTCTCTCCATATTCTAACAAACCTGTAGTTATAAGACTAACTAATCTTACTCATGTGAATTCTTGGGTTTACAAATAAAGCTTTCGCTTTATTTCTGTGTCAAAGCTATCTTTGAAAACAGTTTGATACCTGTTCCATGTAAATTTTTGCAAAACAGGATAAAAAAATAAGTTGCTTTGGAAAAAAATCATCCTCTAGTATTTCCTATTTTAACCATAAAAGTAAAGCCGTCGTAGATACACTGAGCAAGTACTAGGAAAGTGCGTGGACAAGTGCGCACAAGAACCCTTCTCCTTTCCGAGCAGCTGTGGAGCACAGCCTGTTCTGGGAACCACGGGGTGGTAGCAGTTGTCTCTGAGCTGTGCCGCTGCGGTTCTGCTGCTCATTGTGACCTCTACAGCCAGCATTGCTGCACTAGTGATGTTCCTTTCCAAGTGTTTAATCATATACTTCACTGTCGTCGTAAGCTATTACGTTTCTCTCCTTAGGCAGGTTGTAATGTTTTCCAGTCTTTTTTGTGTGTGTGTTTTGCTTGTGATTAGCTAACTTTGTCCTGTTCTTTTGCTTTCTATGAAGATGAGAAAGAGTTAAGTTCTGTCATCTTTTCTAGCTATATTGCTCATAACTGAATTGGGCAGGTTATTTTGCAAGTGTCTTCAACTGGAAAATTATTAAGACTTTTCATCCGTCTTCTTGAAGAGTCAGTGGCCATATTTATGAATACCCTATCATTCAGGAAGCACCAAAGAAATAGCAGTATTGGCTATCAAAGGTTTTGTTCACTTTCAAAATAGATATTTGAAAGGTTTGCAACCTGAGTGACTACAAGATTAAAAACTGTATTTCTGCTTTACTAATGTTGTGCTCATGTTCCCGTTCCTGTGAGGCTGCAAAATACTGACTTTAAATGCCTTCATCTGTTTAGAATAGAATCTGTTAATCTCCAAGATTTACACTTGCATATTCTCAGTCTGAAAAATTGTATGTCAATGAAGCTGGCAAGTACGGGTGATGTCTGTGGGCCTGATTCTGGTCATGCCGAAGTCAGTTTAGGTTAAGAGGGAATAAGGTGATATTAAGCATTTTTGAGTTTAGAGAAGAGGGAGAATGTAGAAAGGTGATGTGAATCTTCTTAGAATAAGTGGATATATTTGAGCTCAGAATGGGAGAGAATTTAGTGAAGCGCTGTATGATCATAGGTGTAATGATATTACCACTTATATTTCAAATTTCATGTTCCAGTCTCCCAAATCCAGTAAATTTTAAGTTGGGTTGTTGGGTTTTATGTTACTGTCTCTTTTTAAAAATGACTTGTGAAATGGAAAATAGTTGCTACATTGCTATTGGAGCAAATGTATCTAAATCCTTTTCATATTTTTGGAAATGAACTACCTGAAAAATTGTACATGTCTAAATTTGAGTTTTCTGTAGTCTAAACAGGTTTGATTTCCAAATTTTGATAATGGTGCCTCCTTGTCTTGAAGCTTCTTCTTGTCACAGTCTTTTTCCAGTTAAGAGATCTCAAGAGGGCAGCGTGCTTCTCTGAGCAACTTCTAACCTTGTTCTTAATTCTCTTCTGTTTGTCTGAGGCGCACAGCAGCTGTGTTCAGTAGGGTGACTCACACCTTCCTAGGGCTCAGGAGCTGATACAATCAGTAATGTGAAACGTATTATGTGTATGTAGGTGTCTTTATTTAAGATACTTTGTGGTTTTGAAGATAAGCAGCCAAATGATGTGATTTGGATCTGGCTCTGCCTTTTATGAAGACTTGTCATGGATTTTCGGACAAATTTTTCTGGCCTCTTGTTTCTAATGTTACCACTGGGGGCGGGGGCGGGGAAAGATAAAACTGCTGAATAGCCTTTGTGTATGGCACATATCAAACCATTTTGCTCTGTCCTTGCACCCATTCTACTGAGAGACACAGGTGAGCCTGGTTGCATGATTCGTTTTTTTTGTCCCTTGATAGCAAGCTGGAACACTTGTAGTATCCAGTTCTTAGGACTCTGCATTTAATTTTGTTAACTAGTAATAAAACCTGCAGACCTCTAAAAATGTTGGTATATTTGTTTGTTTGTTAAATCAAGCAAAGACTTAAGAGATCCAGTTTTCTACTGTAATTTGTTTTAGAGCATGTCTTTGCTGTCTTTTTCTTAATCAATAGTGCCATTCTAAGTTCTCCTGGAGAATGATGTGGGACAGCTGCTCTTCAGTTACATTCAGAAAACCAGCCTGGAACATTTTCTTTTAGCACTCATCAAGGCTTCTTTGGACCTTAAGGCAAAAGAAAACTGTTAGGTCTTCTCTTCAGACTACAATGAGATGTGTTGTATTCAAGAACTGTTCAAAGACATCTGAGTATCTCTGTTTCAAAAAACAAAAGACCAACCAATCCCTAAGCACACACAAGCCCTTAAAAAACAACAAACCAAACAAAAACAACCCACTATGAAACCCAACAAAGAAAGAAAACCCTCCACAAAACCAGGGAAACTGCCTTGTGTCTCTGGCCTGGTACTCTGTAGCCTCCTGTAAAAGGAGGATCCATATGCAATATACTGTTTCTTTATGTTGTGGAGTTTTCTGCAGAATAAGGTGAAGTGTCAAGAGTTTATCTAGGAAAAAGGCTGCTTCAAGCTGTAATGCTTCTTCGCCTACAGATAATGTTGCTTTTGGCAGGGAACTTCCAAACACAAGCTGTGAACTGTATGACATCTTTGAGGTATGTCTACTTTCTCGCAGTTGCCTCTTGCCTTTTTTTTTTTTTGCTTGTTGGAGAAATCTGTACTGGGCTTATTAAACTAATGGAGCGAAAATCACCAGCAGAAGACTTTGCGTACTGTTTCTGTCTTGACCTGATGTACTGTCTTGCCTGTTCTGTATGATGAGGTTCTTTATTATAATACATAGTATAGATCATTTATATATATACTATAGGTCATATGTTTATACACAGATACACACGCTACAGTATAGTATAGTGTAGTATAGATAAGGTGCTCTTAAAGCTAAGCAGCAGAGGATTTAACTGCCCTTGTTTTCAGCCTAGTGAGAAGTTTGCCCATTCTGAATCTGTACTGTTGGGTCATTGCACAACTAATTCAAATAAAACCTGACTCCCAATTCAAATATTTTGTTAATGATCACAGAGTCATTATATTGTTTTGTCTTACTCTAGCTGCAAGAGTGTTTTACTGAGAATAATAGTAGCAAATTGTTTATAAAGATGAAGGATTTAGCTCTACCTGTAGCCTGTTAATGGGCTGATCTGCAGTTGTCATACAACCTCAGAGCTCTTGGACCTTGATTTCAAAGCTTATGCTTGAAGAAGGATTTGGCTTCATAGGATCCATATTGGCTTCCTAAGTATTGAGTTCCTGAAAGGAAAATTTCAGATTATATTTGAGATCAAGTTGCTTGAAGATTCTGCTAAGCATTCCTCTAACTTTGTATGTGTCAGTAATATAGTTTTGTCAGTTTTCTTCTGCATTTAATGCAAGTGTAGTTGAAACCAGTTTATCTGTCCATGCTGAACAGACATGTTGGTCAGAGTCCCACAGAATGTTCTTTCCTTGTCTGCTGGCAAGACTCATTTAAGTGTGCCACAAAGTCACATCTCTGTACTGCTGTATGTAGCCTCTGAATTAGTGTTTTGTACTTACTAGATCATGATCTGCATTTTCCAAGGCCTTCAGAACTGGCTACATGATAATATGAGCAGACAGGTCCCTGATAATAAAGCTGATAGAAGAACTGGTCTCATGCAGGTTCTTGCTGGTATTGACACTCTTAATTGAACATAAAGAAAAAAAATACAGTCTACTTCCAAAGGTAAATTTCCTACTGGCTCACTGGCATCCATGAAGCCTGTTTACATAAAATGTGGAATATTCTGATCTAAAGCAAAGCAGGTGAGTAAACTAATTTATTAAGTTCAGTGGAAGAGGTTTTGTGTTTGGACGATTTCAGCAACTGAGATATTTACTGTCTCTGAAAGTGACTGAAAATTTTATTCATTGCATCAGCATCTGCATAACAGCACATCCTCCTCCTGTCTGGAGCTTACCTGTGTTTTGTTGTCCTATGCAAACTATATTTAAAGGTCTTATTCTTTTCACTGTATTTTGTAAAGGCTTTTTTTTTTTTACTACAGTCCAGCATATCCAGTTTTCAATTTCAGATGAAATATTGAATTTCCTACTACTATCCATTTTAGCTTATTAGAAATACGTTCCCGTTACCATCTATCAGTGAGGACATGTAATCTAGTTGTTAAAATGATTAGCCATTCATCACCATCCTCATAGTCTGGAAAGTATAGAGGAAGATGAGAATCCTTTGATATATCAAGTATTCTCCTAAAAAGGACAGTGTTAGACTTCATCTTGGAACTATAGCCCATATTTAAAAACAAACAAACCCCACCAACAAAACAAAACACTCTTGTCGAAGTCTTATTTTAGCCATTTTTTAGGGTGGAATTCTAGTGTGAGACATGCAGCTAATAATCCTTATCAGTGGGTGCTCAGGAAAGAAGCATTTACATCTGAAGGAAGTGAATGTTCAGGATTTGTGCATCTGGATTCTATGATTACAGGTATTGGTCTACTGAGCTTTTACATCTGTGACCAACTTCATGGTTACATCTGTTCTGGGTTTTTTTTTTTTTTCCTTGGGCTGTGTAGGATTCTGGGATATACCAGAGATAAAAGCACTTGAATTTAAAAAAAAAAAAAAAAAAAAAAAATTGTTGCACATTGGGATCCTATACGTGCAAAAAATGGCATTTGTGTTGATGAGAGCTTGCATCCAGTTACTGCAAGGTAAATAACTGTTCATCATGGATTCACAGTTTTTGAGAAACATTTTAGCATTCTTTATGCTGTAATTTACCAAAATGCAAAGTATGGTTACTTTGAGAGTGATTAATATCTTGAGTAGAATGTTATGCTCATTACCATCTATAAGCAGTCTCTACACATCTCTAACTTAATATTTCAAACGTTGAAAATAAACAGTATAAGGAAAAAATATGCTTTGTATTTTTGAAAAATGCATGTGATTTTATCACAAGAGCAATTTGATTTCTTTTCTGGAATGATGAGAATCTGTATTTCCTTGACTTTTGCCCATTTCATACAGCTTTTCATAAGAACTCATTGTGCCAAAGTTGAAGAAAGGTTATTTGATGGTGTGTAATATTTTCCGAAGGGCCCAGGGCTAGAATATTAAAGGCATTCTCGATATACCATTAATATTCCAACACTGCATTTGGCGACATTTTGATTCTGAAGAGAGTGCATGAGTTCAAGGTCAGAGAGATTGACTTGTGCTGTTCATTATAACCAATTATTGTGTGACAAATGAGTTTGAGATCAGGCTGAAAATTCTGTGAGAAAAATCAATAGTTCTAATCAGGGCCTTTCAGGTCATTTACCACCCTACCTTTTGTTACTTTGTCAGAAAAGAGCAAGATAAAACCTGTGTGACAGTGGGTTGCCTCCGTATTGTTACTTTCCATTTGAAACATATTTTGATATCTTGAATTATATTAATAGTTTAATTAGTTTTAGAAACTTCTAAATGAGTTCCAATTTGTAAAACTTTGTTTTATTTTTTTTAGCACTCTTGATAAGATTTTTCAACTGGTATTAAAGCTTTTTTTTTTTCTTTCTGTCTAGGAAGTAGTATATCTAAGTCCTAAACCAGATTTGAGCTGTTTGCCTGTAATGAATAGCAAATAAACCTTACCAGGAGATATGCTCCACTAGTGGTCTTAGTTTGGTGTCAGGTATAATTTAAAAACCTCTTCAGAGACACAGCTTTACTACATCTGAAACCACAATTTAACGTTGGTTTGACCAAGCTGGGCATTTGTTGAGAATTTTATAAATTCATTTGTATTTTCCTTTGTAGTATCCAGACGAGGATGAAGAAACTAGATTGTATCGTTTGAAGATAGAAGAGCAGAAGCGCCTGAGAGAAGAAATTCTGAAACAAAAGGAGCTGAGGCGGCAGCAGCAGGCTGGTGCTAGAAAGAGAGAATTGCTCGAGAGACTCGCGCAGCAGCAGCAGCAACAACAACAACCTTCCACACAACAATCCTACATGCAGCAGGACGACGACTCCTCTGAGTACCCCACCAACGGCAGCCCTTACATACCCCACTCTGGCTTTCAGACCAGGCAAAATGTGAAAAACAGACTCCTTGTTAAAAAGCAAGATATGGTAGTCCCAAATCTCCAACCCAAACCCACAGATTTCCCACCGGTCGGGACGAACATGCAGTATCAAGGACAGCAGGTGAAGCCGGTGAAGCAGCTGAGGCAGACAAGACCAGTAGCTCCCAGTCAGCCCCAGACGCCGCAGAAAGTCTTACAGACAAAACCAGCTGCAGCGTCGCTGCCCGGCACACAGACTGCTCGAGTGGCTTCCGTACAAGCAAGGCCCCAGGAGCTGAAACCTGGCGTGAAAAGGACTGTCATGCAGCGGACACACAGTGGTAGTGGCGATGGGCCCCATGTCGGCAGCAAAGTCAGGGTGATTAAGTTGTCAGGAGGGGTAAGTTTTCAAGGCTCATCTCATTTGTGTGTGTTGTCATGGTTTGGTTTTGTGTGTTTCATTCTGTGTAATCCCAAAATAAAAAATGGGCCGAAGCAGATGAGGGAAGTAGCAGGTTTAACAGATCTAATCATCCTTATTTTGTATTTTCAGAACTGTAAGTTATTAGCAGTTATTCAGAAATTAATGTTTGCTGTAATGCTTTACTGCCAGGCAGCTATCACTGAAATGACGTAGAAACAATCCTCCTTTCTATTGAGTTTGTTGTAACTTGAGTCTGAAAGACTCCTCAACTGAGCTCTTGCGTACAGTTGGTAGTTCTGATAACTGGTCAGAGAAAATTATTTGGATGGCTGTTCTTAAGGCTCAGTTAAAATGCCAGGCTCTCCTTATTTGATAGTTGAAGCCACCTGATTTAACTGTGTGCAGGTGCTGGCGTTAGTGTGGTTTCTGTACTCAAGGGAAGATTGTTTTTATTTTCTTGGGAAGCATGTTGTGAAACTAATTTTAGCAGTATATTGCAGGGGGATGTTTTCTGTTAGAAGCTGGGTTTAAAACGTTACCAATTCACTTCTGCATCTAAATGAGATTTCCTTATCTTTTGATGAGGGGTCTATTATCTGCAGAGTGTCCCTTGAGCACTGGTGTTGTGGAGGACTCACAATGCTGGTCTTGATGGTGATGTGCATATTTAAGATCTGGGGATTTGGTTAGAAAGTATCTTGACCAAATTTCTCCTGTCTTATTGAAAAGACAAGTTAATTTGTTAGGGCTCGGAAGAAACTGAAATGGGGGGACATAGCCAGATCGTGTTGTCAGGGTGAAATCTGTCCTCAGATTTATGCCGAGTAGGAAGGAAGCATTCGATGTGGTTTAATGCTGTGGTACATTGGAGGTGTTTGGTTTTTTTGAAAAATGCTTCTTAAATTTTTCAGAGCATTAATTAGGGAGACTTGCAGAACTGCTGTAAATCTGTAATGAACAGTGTGTTAACAGGGACTGAACAAGACCTCAGAGGCTAGGATTCACTCTATAGAAATGAGGGGGAAGTTGAAATGCCAAAGTCTTAACTACTTTTTATAAATGTTTTTCTACAGCTCATAAAATTTAAATACACTTAAAATTGTGAACTGCATAATGACCATGTGGGCTTTCAAAATATGAACATAAAGGGCCTTATTGACTCCATAGAGCTGACAGTAACCTGACTATGGGGACATCTGATTCCTCAGACATAGTAACTTAAGTACAGAAGAAGAAAGTACAAAAAGTTGAAAGAAATGGATTTTGTTGGGCTAAAAATATTTTTATATAAATACGTCTGCACGAATCCCAGTGGCCTACAAGAGGTTTGGCAGGTTTGTTATTCATGAATAATTGAATAAAGTAATCATGCACAACTTCTTTTATTATCTGATGAAACAAAATGATGCCAGTCACCACTGTGTACAGCTCTTCATAACAAATGGTTATCAGTGCCCACAGTAGCATTAACAATGAAATCATTTTTGTCATAATGCTTTATTTCAGAAAACCATAAATTGTATGTTTCAGATAAGTCTCATGGTAAGCAAGAGCAATTAGCTTCACTAAATGCATGTGGAAGCCCTCTTTCGTTTATACAGACGCAGACTTGCGCTGTCCTTCTTAAGGTTCAGATACCGAGGTTTTAGCAAGGTAAAGCAGGTTCTTCACACGTAGCCTTTGTTACTTTTTTCTTATTGCCATAGACATTTTAAGTTTTCCTTCCAACTGTAGAAGAATAAAAGCAAGCTTTGCAATTAGCCGTTTAACACTGATCAAGATAGCTGATTAATTTTTAATCAGTTAGTGACAAGCTGAATCTATGACTTTGTTTCTTTGACCACACAGGAAAAAAGAAAAAAATTGAGCAGCGGGGTTTGGGGGGTCAATCTTGTCTGTTTTGACAGTATTTTAAAGAAGAATTAAAAGCTGCTTGGACTCTTAATACTGTAAAGATCGCAGATCACCTTTAGTTTCCGTCTCTACTGTTTAGTCCTGCCACATGCTTTATTTATTTATTTTCACAACTTTTGCCTAAACCCTAAATATAAAGCAAAAGCCAAATCTCATTTTTCTCACTGTTCTCCTTAGCATATTAATTGTGCTTCCTCTTGCTCCCTGCCTTTGGCCAAAGGGAGGCCTGGTATCTCTTATCCATGTGCACTGACTTGATCCTGCAGTTAAACAGCTCTGTTCTTGCTCTTGTACTTCTTTTCCTTTCTAGAGCTCTTTAGTGCAGCGATGTTTTGAAATGCCATGGACAAGTGTGATGGCTCGTGATTAGATAAATGGAGGTTGTTTATTCAAAGCTCTTTGATTCATGTTCGTAAAGGCTTGGAAAGTCCCAGCCATGGTACAGCACTGCGGCAGAACTGGCAATTGAAGAATCTAAGGCCAGACCTTTAGTAACTTCATCCAGACCAAATTAACCTAAACCAGGAGCTGGTAGCAAGGGCTATTCTAGGTTTAGTAGGACTATGCGTAGAACAAGATTAAATGATGGCGTGTTGCTGGTGATGTTTTTTGTTTCGTTGTTAAGGAGATATACTTGGTGTATTGGTGAGATTTATAATGTACAAATACGGTCAGAAGAGAATGGTTTGTTCTCTTGAGGGCAGTATCTTTCCCAGTCTGAGATTCTAATGGTATTTATTTATATTGCTGGGCATTGCAGAACTGCTGAGGATCGGTGACCTCCAGGTAGAAGTATGCCCTGTTACTTAAGAAGGTAAAATGGCCTTTCATCTGTTTCCACAGTATTCTCTCTTGAGAGGATTTTGCTTTTTAAGTATTTTTCTGGAATTGTAAGAATTACTAATTAAATTCCAATAAATACTTTAATTCATTCATTTTGTCTGACACATAAGATGCCTTAGTTTATGGCTTCTTATACTTCCGTTTTCTTTAAGTATAAAATGATTCAGCCTTTCTTGTGTGTCAGAATACATCTGCATGTCAAGGTGACATGTTATATACCATCATTAATGATTTTGCCTGCCTCTTACAACAAATTCCCTTCCCCCCAATACTGATATGCCCATCCATTTCTAACGCTTCTGTAATTTATGCAGGAATGGCACTACAGTGAATAGTTTTAAATTTTAATTCTTCCTTTAAATGTTATGTTCCTGGAAAATGAGGCAGTGCTTGGTGTTTAGCAGATAGGTAAATTTCGAATTGTGGGTTTTGGTATTTTGTTAGTTATGGTTGGTTTTGGGTTGGTTGTTTGGTTTGTTTTTTATGAAGGCCCGAACGTCTTTTGATGGATCTGGTCTGCTTTACAGTTTGTGTGGCATGTTTTCAGAGCCATCCTTTCCAGAGAAAGGAGTTCAGCATATTTGCTGAGTATTCATACTAGTATACTTATTCTGCTAAGAAAGATGCCTGAGATTTTCCTGGCTTGGTGAGGAGCCCGGAGTCTATCCTGAAGATATGCATAAGAATAAACTCAGTGAGGTTGTAGAATGTTGTTTGATGGGAAGAAACACCCTAATAAATCACTTAAGAATGTGATCATAAAATTATAGAAAAAAAGGGTGAAAGGACCATAGAAATAATTTATTCTGTCTTGAAGGGGGAATGAACTCTGTAGCATTCCTGACAGATTTGACCAACCTTTTTCTGAGATCTTGTTACTGGAGATTTCTTTGGCCACCTATTCCAGTGTCTGTCCTGTATGTTTAGGAGAGTTTTCTTAGTGACCAAACCACATTTCCTTGCTGCAATTTTGAATCTATGACTAATTTTATTACACTTTGAGACATGGGAAAGATTTTATGTTGCTCTTTGTGGCTGTCTTCCTCTTTATAGATCTTTTGACTATTTCTGAGCACTAACATCCTTCACTCTCTCTTGATGGCGCATGTTTTCTGACACCTTGGCTGTTTGTGGTGGTTTCCTTTGGTCTCTCTGTGATCAGTCTGTTGGTAAATAGTTCCAGTACCAAGTACAATTGAATTCCTTAAGCCCAATGTATTGGAAGTGTCTTTAATCCTGGAAGAACAGGTTTGTACCAGCTACAACCTTAAATATCTTAAAATCTTATGAAATATGGCTGAATGTGTTTTTCATTTAGTTGGCGGTTCTGTGGGAAATGGTAATATATTTAAATCTCTGTATCATTTGGTCATCTTATATTGTTGTTGGGTGATTTCTCCCTAGCCAGAAAATGGCCTGCCATGCTCAGAGAGATGTGTGTCTGTCCCAAAGGCCTGAAAATGCTGGTTCTTATGCTGCACCAAGAACACACCAATCTGTCTCTGTGGAAAGCTGCACAATGAGCTTTTTTCATAAATACGTATATATAAAAATACGTAAAAATCTCAGTGTTCCCTATTGGATTAGAAGCAATATCTTATTAGTGATCATAGTTCTTGAAAACCTGAGAATCTTCCTCTGAAAACTTGAAGAAAGAGTTGGCAAGTTCTTTTGTTTGAAAAGCCTGTCACAAAAAAAATGTCCTTGGATTGTAAAAAGAACAAGAGAATTGGAATGGAAGATAGACGACTTTATTCCTATCTAAACTAACTGAAAAATGTAAGAGATAAATGTGGTCTTCTAAATATGGAAAAAGATACTGATTGAGATGATTCTTGTTTGATAATGTAACTTTATCAACCAAATTTGCTTAATGTTTGTACTTGTTTCTGCTTGTGTGTGTATGTTCAAGTGTAATTAAAATATTTGACTTGAAAGCTCTATAGCGCCTTTCATCTAAATATGTCAGGATTTGCAAACACTAAATTTTTTGGCATTTGCGTGACAAGTTCTTGAGGGAGCCCTTCACCCAGCTCTGCAGTGCTGCCAGCTGCGAGAAACAACACAGGAACTCTCGCTGAATACCATACTATTACTTTTTAAGAAGCAGAATGGCATTTGTATCCCACTATATGAAGGAGGTATGGATAACATGCATTTTCTATCAGCAGTGGGCTGAAGGGGCTGCAGAAACCACAATCTCTGAATGCCCAAATACCATGTTTGTCGCTTAGATAATGTCGAAATGGGCAAGACCTTTGAAGCAGTACTGATGGAAATGCGGTTGAAAAAGGTCTCTGTGGGCCAAAACCTGCAAGATTACACTCTGGAAATATTTCACAAATGGACATTAATTTCTTAATTCCACCTAAAAAAAGAAAGATGAAGTTTTGTGGTATTCTGGTTATGCAAAAAGCATAGTATTTTCATGAAACGTTTGGAAATGAGCAATAAACCCTGTCCTGTTCTCTAGACCTGCAGTGAGGATGGTCCCTATAGAGACGGAGTATTTAATAGCTCGGAGGTGGTGATACAGGCTGTGCCGTGCTGTTTGGGGCATGTTTGGTTACTGGGAAATTGAAGTGTAAGGGCCTGTGTGGACACATTTAGCAACTAGAGGGACTTAGGGTGGCAACCAAACCAGGCGTAGATGGTACTTTTTATGGGTTTGTAATAAAATCCTCAAAAGGGGGAAGAGATATCTACCTAAATTGAATTTAACTTTGCTGTGGATAACTGAAGTGCAATAAAGTATTTCCTATTGGAGACTGTAGAACAGGTCTCTCCTTTTCTTCAGGAGACTTTTAAATGGTGTGTTGAAGACTGCTGCTTCCTCCTGGACACCCCGAAAATATGGCATTTGCTATTGCTTGTTGCTCTTGTTAAGTCTCAAAGGAGATTTTTTTCTGCCATCCTAAGTGTTGTAGTACAAAATTCAACTAATACAATGTTGGTGTCTAATAGCCCAGTTTCCTGATGAGAAATGAACAAAGGCGGCTGGAACACTGTTGAAGTACATTATGAAGAGAAGGAGCCAGTTTTCAAATGAAAATTAATTGCATGCCATCTCTGAACTTGGAAGGGAAACACAAAGATTTGTCCAATTTAAATTTAATATTTGCAGAAGTCATACATGCCTCTGTTAAATGGTATTTTAGGTTTGACCACTTGGAATATGCCTTTAGTGCAGCGGTGACTCTGAGTTGGGAGAATCCTGGCACTGAGTGGTTGGGGAAGGAGGTAACGTGGGTTGTCCTTGTCAAGACTGCAAGGAGCTTAAGGCAAGATGCCAGAGGAGTCCGACTTGCCATTAATTTTAAGCTTCAAGGAAGATGAACTAGAAAAACTAGATGTGATGTGACAAAGGAGGCTCCAGTTGTGCTGATTTCCGATATCCAGTACTGGCTTTCTGTGCCATAGCTGGTGTCTGGCTGGGAAGCGCTCCTTCAGGAGCTTTGGAATCACTGAAATTTTCCAACAGGAACTTTTTCTCTTGGTGATTTCTCTCCAGTCTTCACTAAAACTCTCTGTGTAAAAAAAAAAATTATCCCTGAGACAGGCAACTGAAAAGGGAACCAGGAAACTTTGCTCAAAAACATATTTGTTGACATCTACATTATGTATTTTGCAGACAGAAACATAAAAATCAGGGTATTTCTGAGAGTAATTTACATGCCCAGTCCAGAACCTTGATTTTGCTGCAGCTTTGACACAACTTTTTTTTTTTTTTTCGTAATGAACTGATGGATTATTGTATTAGAAAAAGGCGTAGTTGTGATTCGGCACTGGTATTGCTTGTTGCTTTTGTTTCATCACCTGTGTTTCTGGCACTCCTGCTGAAACTTCACTGTAGCACAGGGGTGGCCAGGATTCTCTTAACATCTCTTCGGCCAGTTCTTCTCCATGCCTTAGTTCTCCTCTCAGGCAGATGAGGAGATATTTAAGGTAAGAATTCTGTTAGTACATGGGATTAAATGGAATTAGCTGCTTTTTTTTTTTTACAAGACATTTTCTTCTGCTGTTCTGACTTTTCATACACCATTAGGCACAGACAAGAAGATAGTCATCACATCCTGGCTCGCTGCAGCCGTTTAGAAATGTCCTTTTATCAAGGGAAGGGAATTGTTTCTGCATTTTAGTTATTCATTGCTTAGTCTGGGTGCTCTTATTCGAGATAAGTTTGCCCCATCCAGATGTTTTAGGCTGGGAAAAATAAGCAATAATTTACTGGCCAGCACTAGAAGTATCTTTTTTTCTGGTGTGAACAGAGAATGCTTTGGTTATTCTACCACTTCTGGAGTCTGGTGTAGCTTATTTCTGTTTACTCTGAGTCAAAACCGTACCACTTGTATGCCTTAAACCAGTTGTTGATGAATTGTGTGTTAATTGGGTAGTGTATTCTAGTCTGAATTTAAAAAAAAAAAAAAAAAAAAAGACTTGTAAAGGTCTTAGAAGGCCTTTGAAAAAAGGTCTCCAGGTATTTCTCTTTGGCGTTTGACAGATCGAAAACACATCTTTGGCTGTTCGGGAACAGGGCTTGGTTGTGTCATCTGTTGTGGGATATTTGGCAAGCGTTGAGGCTTCTTGTCTGTCAACTGGCCATATCCAAATGGTAAAGGATTTGGCGCACCAGTTGAAGAGAAATATATCATTATTAGGATTTTGCCTTTAATATACAATTCTGATAACTGTAGTGAGAAAATATTTGGATGTATTAGATTATAGTCAGTCTTGCTCTACATGGTTTTTCTTTTACTGTTTTTATCTGTTTGTTACGTGGAGATCGCAGTTGTTTGTGTAGATATGTCTTTTTTTACTATAGACATCACAGTATCAGTAAAATTTAAGTTTGCATCTGAAAACCTATATAGCTGATGAATAGTAATTTCTCTTCTCCTTGAAGTGAAGATGAAAATAATAACCCAAAGGATGGCATTTTTTCCCTCTTAACTATTGTGATACTGTAGAGGTACTCATTTCTAGAAATATTGACTTAAACTGGTAACAGATGAGGGGTATCTCCTTTTTTTAAAGGAAATCAATTACCAGACGTTTCTGGATTGAGATTTCCCTGCAAGATTTAAACCTTCTCCATGCTACAGAGAATTTGAGTTATAGTGCATCTCAGAAAAGTTGAAAACATCTTGCTTTTCTGTGTGATTTTTACACAAATCAACCCGAGTTTATTTCCTTTAAGTGCTTTATCTAGCATGCGCATCCCTTTACTGTTGAGTGATTTTTTTTTTTTTTTTTTTTTTTTTTTGAATTAGCTTTATAAAGATTACGTGGATAGACACAGCATTGTCGTAGTTAATAGAAACCTGTGCAGTGAGGTCTATGGGCTGCAAGATCCCTAACAGTGCCGGTGACAGTGAAGTATGGCCTTATCGAAAGGAGAATTCATAAGAGGCTGCCCTGGGACACCGCACCACTGTCCTTCTGTGTACCCTGACAATGTTATCTGTCCTCTCAGTACGGAGTATCAAATGTCTGTCACGAGTACAGAAATTAATTTAATGTCACCTGAAGACATGCAATTAATCTTTTAGAGGTTTTCATAATACCTTTACAGAAAGAGTTGCCAGTTTGGCGGATTTGGATTTTGGGGTTTAGCAGAAGATAAGGAAAATTAATTTTTCATCAGGGTTAATACAAGCTAGCAGGGCCACAAAGGCTGAGAAAAATGGTTTGGGAATTTGTCAAGTGTTGTCACTCTAGAATAATGCTGCTTAACGTCTGATAGGTGTAATCAAGAGTTGAGATTTCTATAGAGGGGGATTAATCAATTTGCTCACTACAGAATGCAAGTTGGTGATACCATTCCTTCATGGGGTTTAAGAATGAAAATAAGATTTGATCTGTCAAATTGCAAGCCGCTCTGACAGTATCAATAGGCATTTTTATCAGTACATTTTAGAGCATTTGTTATAAATAAATTTGTCCTGCTAATGTTGGTGGCAAATAAACTTCATCTTCATTGTAAAACTGTCATAATGATTATGATAGAGTAGAGAGCTTCAGCTTGCTAAATTCAAGCAGTCCCTCATAAAATTCTGCTTTTAGAATTTGTGATCTAATATTTGACAGAATGGTCTTTATGTTTCTCAGAACACAACACTGACTATATATATGTGTGTGTGTGTGTAGTGAGTCTCACTATTGAAAACCAGCCTCGATAACTATCAGGGAATCAGTTTTAAAATTCATGGGCACTGAATGGCATAATTTCTTTTTTTCGTTATTCCAGTTTTCAGATCAAACTGTAGACTCTTTCTCAGTAGAAGTTTGAAAACCATTCACCATGTAGATAAAATCCTTTTGCCTCGATCGTTTGAGTTTTGTTTAATTACACACAGTATTTGAAATTAACTTGACATTTTGGCACCGCTAACAATCTTGCAGTACTTGAAATTTGAAAGATAGTTCTTACACTTTCCGCTGAACGGAACTTCTGCCACTTAAAAAAAGGCATTGTCATTACTCCAGAATTAACCGAGTAATGGTAAAGTTTAATTCAAGAGAACTCTTTCCTGGCTATACGTTAGGAAGGTAGACCTTTTGTAAAACTTGGAAGTTCAGACCATGAAAGTCAGAATGATACTTAATATAGAAATTAAGTAATAGACAATAACAGAAAAACATTCTTCCTTTATTGGTTTGCAGACAAAGAGTGGAAATTCACTTTTCTGCAGAGGACATCTGCAGTATAAAATCAGAGCTTGTATCAGCCAGTCTCAGGCCTCAGTGGTGGACTGAGAAGTTTTCTGCCTGGTTTCAGTACTTCGTGCATCAAATTGTATGAGGCAGGCCATGATGATGAATAGATGCATGTCTGAAAAAAGTAGTGTTGCCTTGTACATCCCACAATGCTATAGAAAAGGTCAGATAAAAATGCGTTTTGACAAGAGAAGAAGTAAAGTTTTAATACCTCCGTCCGTTGCCGCATACATTTGCAAAGGGCGGTGGTGTAAGCTAACAAAAAAATAGCAATATGGAAATTGTCTTTAGGAAAAGCAAAAGTTAATTTCAAATGAACTAGAACAGAGACATTTTAAGTAGAAGAGATGCTAGCAATTTAGCTTCCAGGATTTAGACGTCATTTGGGGTTCACTGACCTGCTTGCCTGTGGCTTTGCGTTTTTGATTTACCTTCTGGGTGCCAGCTTATTGTATACCTCAGGAGTGAAAATCAGGAGTCAACATATGTATAGTCATCTATACAATCTTTTCCTCCAAAATGTTAATGTTCTTATATGAGCGTGAGACCTGTAAGGAATGTTCTGAGGTTTTATAGCTTTGAGTCCAGACTTTAAAAGCTCTTTGTGGGTGTTTTGCTTGACTTAGTTCTTCATCAAGATGCCTGAAGAAGCCACTAATTGTCTTGCATAGAAGTTTAGAGGATGATGTTGGTGGCAGGTCTAATTTGCCACTAAGTACTGCTACATCAGTGGTTCATTTTGGCTTGGACAGTGCTTGTCCTTGCACAGCCCTGTTTTTAACCAGTGAAAAAGGAATCGCTGCTAAAATTTGTCATCTGAGGCTTTGCTGTTTTGCTTGTTAGTGTTCTAAGTGACCTAGGAGTCACGTTTGATTTTCATTTTCTTAAGGAAACCACTAGATTTTGTTCTCAGTAGAAGCCAGGGCTGTCTGCGAGGTGAAGCAATGTATTGCTGACTTGGTGTTAGTCCTTGAGCACCAAGTCCCTCACTCACGGACCTCTCTTGAGAAGTGATACTGCAGGTCCGTCTCTGCTTCCCCTCTCCAAGTCCTCTCAAAAAGCAGCAGATGTTCAGAGCAGTAGGACAGAGAAGGGCTTTGATCCAGTTGCCCTTTCTTCCTTCTTGGTGCAGGAACAAGCAGACCTTGTTCCATCCCCTTCCCTTACCCTATGGATGTTCTTTAGTGTTTTGTATAGGTTTTCTTAATTTTGACATGTATTAATTCATTAAAAAGTCTGGAGATGTTTCTGCCTTTTCAGAGTTTTGTGGGAGCATCATGCTGGCATTGAAAACCAAAGGTGGCATTTGAAACCTCAGCAGGGAACCACTCTCCATTTTTTCAGGAATGTGAGCCCATGTTGTGTCCTTATCCCTTTGACTCTGTTATAGTTGTATGTTTAGTGTATACAGTTTTATTTGGTGATAATTGGGCTTGGTAGTTAAATATTGGGTGGTTGTTGGCCATCCTAACCTTTCATGGCAAATATTTGCTTTTGAAGTTTCAGTAATGAGCACGTTCGATGTGTTTTGTACCTGAGGGCTTCACTCTCAGATGCTCTTCCTATGTGCTGGGATTGCACTTTGGTTCGGAAATAAATGGTTGCAAATATTTGTGGTCGTTTTTCACAGCAGGCAGTTAGCAGAGATTAGATTTTAACTCCCGGTTATTGTGTTTAAATTCCTGCTAGAATTTTTTTGTTCCCAGCTTTATTTTCTAGCTTCTGTAGTGTTGAAAGAAATAAATTATCCGATCAGGGTACAGGGCTTATGGTGATGCTGGTATTAGAACTAAGACTAAAATGAGGAGGACTTAAATGCTGGTTTCCTGGTAAAGTTTTGTTTGTGTGCATGTGTTTGGGTTTTTCAGGAGAGTAGGAGAGCTGTTGCTTTTATATTTTTGAGCAGCAATTGAAGAGGGAGACTCTGAAGGGAAAGCTTTATAATTTCTCAGTTGTTACTGCTCTCAAAGGCTTATGTATAACATTTTCTGTGAAGCCACGGAGCCATTCAGTTTAGCAGAGAAAAACATATATTTGATTAGAAGTGGAAAAAACAGATGCAGTTTTCTGTTGCTTTCTTGCTTTAGACACTGTGGACGAAAGCCCTTAAGTGGGAAGAGCTTCAAGATTATTTTCCCAATGACAGATTGGGCTTTTGAAGATGGTACATGGCGGGTGATGAAGCTGATTTGTTTGGGATTTCAGTTGTCTGGGATTTAAGTAGTTGAGTTAGAGAAACCGTTGCCTGTATATATTTGATAACACAGAGAACGTGATCTAGGGATGTGAATTTGCAAACATCGGAGTATCCTGGATATCATCTGTACCAGACTATTTATCTTCAAATGATGGTGAAGAGACCTGGTAACCAGTCCTCAGTAAGTGTTTCTTTCATTTTTGTGTAATCGTGGTAGAGACGTAATGATTTTATACTCTCTAGCAAAATAATCTCACTCTTAGACCATAAACCTATTCCTTCTGCAGCCTTGTATTTTGTCTCCTTGTCCACACAAAACATGCCAGTTAGTGTGAAGCCCTCTGGTTGGTGACATGTTACAGATGCAAAAGGAGTTTTGACTTCTGAATATATAAGGAAATGGAAAAAAAAAAAACCTGTGTAAATAAGGGTGCTTTCAATACCGCCCCCCACCCTTCAGGTGTGCCTTCTATTTGAGAGGTTTTGCAGGGGTGCCTGAGGCGGGTTAGGGGTTTTGACAAAACCTTGCATGTGCAGATATAATGTTCACTAGTGTCTGAGTTCTAAAGTTGGAGTCCAGTTAGGGTATACATACTGCTGTTGAAACCATGCAATAATATGATGTGCTTTATAGATGCAAAAGTACTAGATCTTTTGTTCAGGTTCTCCTTTCTCTTGCCCTACAGAGTGTATTTCAGTGATTGATCTCATCTGGATAGCGGGACAGAAATTCAAGGATCACCTGTCTCTGTAGAAAAGGCTGAACTGTTTGGGTAGAGGCAGCATAAGGGAATTATTTCTTACTGCTTTCAGTTTATGCTTTTACTGTACTTCATTGCGCTGAGACATGTAGTGGAAAGAGCTACGTTGGATGAGAGAGGGACTGAGGTGGTGTTTTGTTGTGCTTGTGATTATAAATATCTATAAGAGCAATGAAACAAACAAAACCTTGGAGAAGAATTATTCCAAGTACAGACAGTGTTTGAAGAAGGAAGCTGCTTCAAAGGCTGCTGGTATAGAAGTTGGCAGAATAAATATGCACTTCAAAATAAATATCAGTTTTTAACTAAGGGGAGGTTGAAGTTTTAAAGATGAGCAGAGTTTATGCCAGGTTCTTCCAGCCTTTGCAGTTCTTTGCTCCTCCTCCTACAACGTATATGTCTCTTACAACTCCACCATAGTTCACATGTAACCCTGGAAAGAAGAATGAATGATCTGGAAAGAGAAGTGAAAACACCTTGCTGCTTTGTATCTGAAAAGACATTATTGAACATTGTAATTCTAATAAAGTCAAAATGAAGCAAACTGTACTCAGATACCATGGATTTATTGTAGGCTGCCAGGCTGAGCCCCGTTTGCGTTAGCGAGCAGGTTCTCTGTGGGCTGGGCGAGCTGGACGTGGCAGGAGGTTGCTCAGGAGGAGGGTTGCAGTGCCTGGACACTGAGCCGCCTGTTGTGTTGTTGATCTCAGCAGGGGGGAGAGGATGATGGCTTTTTTCACCCAGAGGGCCAACCCCAGCGGCCTCAACAACCCCCGGAGCCGAAACAGCAGCCAGTGCGGAAGGTCACATTGACAAAGGGAATGCAACAGCAGCAGCACCAACAGCAGCAGCAGCAGGCACAGATCCATTCACCAGCTCCTCAAGGAGTCAAAAACATCCAGGGATTCCATCAGCCTAAAAAGGTGATTTTTTTGGATGCATATTGCTGCTAGAATTTCGACTGTCTGGCTGTGTTGCTCTATTAATAATTAGCATTCTGTTTGTCAATTGCTAGCGCAGGGCTGCATGACCCAGGAGATGCATAATTGCATATAAATCTTTTAATCTAGAGAGGCCTGTTTGTACCCAGCACATACTGAAGATGCCTGCAGGTTGTTTCATCTGCTGACTTGCTGGCCAGCACAGTTGCTCCTTGGGGGAGAAATGTGTGCATCCCGAGATAGCTGCTGTAGGAGGTGGTGTCCGACGTGCTTTCTGGCTTGAAAAATGAGAGTTTTTCTGAAGTTGTGCTTAAGTTATTCTGGCTCTTTCCTGCGTAGGTAGGAGTGCACACCAACTGTTACAGGATGCTCTTTGGTCGATCCTCAAAGTTGGTATTGCCCAAAATAGTCGGTGATCTCGTAACTGGGATTTTGCACTGGGAGGAGGCGGGGAGGCAATTTGAGTGGCACTGCCCTGTGCCTTCTCTGCATTTGCAAATGGCACGATCCCTGAAAATAGCTGGTATTTTGGCTTTTAAGTTATACCTTGGTTTTGAACTGTTTGCCATAATCTTCCTGCTTCATGTAAGGATAAAAATCCCTTGCTGATGCGGAGGGATGTGAAAAGTCATTACCCTCCATAGGGTTTCTAAGTAGGAACCGAGAAACCGTGTTGTGTTAACTAGATGTTGAGTGTTAACTCTGTTTAATGTTTGTCACTGTTTCGTTGTTATTTTTCCTCTCTCCAACTGTTCAACTTTTAATTTATAAGAATTAAATCTGCACAGATCCTGCTCCCAAGGATACTGTGGTGCCAGATCCTACAGGATTTGGAGGAAAGAAACTGAAAAAAATTGTTTCAAAGTTATTCACTGTATGCAAGTACTCCATCCTGATAACAGCCCAAGAGTTGGTAGCAGTAGATGCTGGAGGCACTTGAAGCAGTTTACTGGTCCTGTGGGTACATTAAATTTACCTGTGGGTTGAGAAGAGAAAAAGGAGGGGAGATCACTGATTGGTTTTTGGCCAGACTCAAAATATGGGAGCTGAACACATGCTGCTAATGTGAGCAGTGTGGAAAATGAGGTTATATATTTTGGTCTGAGACTCTTCATTGCTTGGTTGATCTGTGCTAAAGCTGAGGCTTTTATCCTCCATGTTTTTTATATATATATAAAAAACACAATATATAACTTGCTATCCTCCTAAAAAAGGTTTATATAAGCAATGGATGAGTATGTCAATAAGTGGCCTCTCAAATCAGCAAACAGCAACAAGCTGGTTTAAATCAACATGTACTTTAATCAAGCCTTCAAGTAAATCGCCAACTTCTGTATCATCTGTCAAATGCAGCGAGCAGAAGCCCTAGGTAAGTAAATCAAAATACTGTTACTTTTGTTGTTGGCAGGTCATTATGCACGGCAGAGGCAGAGGAGTAGCAGGCCAGATGGGCCGAGGACGCTTGATGCCAAATAAACAGAACCTGCGAGTGGTGGAGTGCAAACCTCAGCCCTGTGTTGTGTCAGTTGAAGGGCTTTCTTCATCAACCACTGATGTCCAACTGAAAAACCTGCTGATGTCAGTGGGACCCATTCAGGTAGGTCAGCCTCCGTTTATCATTTTTGTGCCAAAAGGCTTTCATTCTGGAAAGCTCAATTAATTCCCTGACACTAAATACAATGTGTGTTTATTGGTAATTTATGTTTGAAGGCACCCCCACCCACACAAGCTACACCTGGTAGCAAAGACAAGCACGTGATGATATTGCGGCATGGGAGGTACGGTGGGATTTTGCTAACCACCACGTTCCTGCTGCAAAAGAGTCGCCTTCATTTCAGAATTCCTGTGCCATCGCTGTTATTTTCTTAGACAATACAAGCCTGTCAATTCTGTGAGGCTGTTAAAGCCAAATAATCAGTTCAAAGCAAATTGCTGTCCTTGTGTTTATTGTTGACTTGCACCTACCCTCTTTTTTTGACGTTTGCCTTTTCCTGTCATTGGAGTTTTGGAGTAAGAGCACTTAATGACCACTGCCCAGCAGAGATATTTGTACTGTGTAGCACCATCTACTTTTTCAGATGAAAACACAGTCCCCTTTGAAGGATTCTCTTTTTCCTTTAATGTTTTTACAAGATTCTCTTTAGGAGAGGCCTGTGAGCAAGGTTATGACGCACACACACTCAGTGAAGCTTCTGTTCATAAACTGCCTCCTAGAACCGATGGATCAGTTAAGCTGACTTGAGGAAAACAGGTGGTTTGCAAAGCACCAAAGGGCTTAGGAAGCCCTGTCTGACTTATTGTTACTGCATTTGAAAGTTATCAGCCGATAAATAATGAAATATACAGATGAGGAGAGTTTTTCCTATATATTTTTTTTTTCAGTTTTGGGCGCTTCTTTTGGCAGGGTCAACATTTTCATACAAATGCAATGCAGGAATTGGAGCTGTTCTGTGGGACTTCTTTATGAGAGGGATCACACAACTCTCCTAAAGATGTACAGTCTGCCTCACTCCTTCCCAATTTAGTAAACGGAATAATGCTGATTTATTTACCTTGTCAGTTCAGAGAGGTTTAATTTGTTTGTGAAAGTAAAAATACTTTCACAAAATACTTTGTCCCTTCATGTTCTGTAGTACTTTAGGAAATTATTCATACAGTTTGAAAGCACATTTATTCAATGTATACTTGCTGAATCTTGCATGAGAATATTAGGAGATTCATAGAAACCCTGCTAGGAAATAGTCACAATTAAGAGAAGTTATAGAGAATGTGCTAAAAAATTTATTTGGTACTTGCTGCCCCATTGCAGACTCCAAACTCTGGTGTCTCAATTCAGTGTCACAGACCAACGTAGAAGGGTGTTGTTATAGGAAACAAATGGATAACTCATTTTCCAGTGGGATTTGAGACATCCCTGCGTCCTACAGAACTTGTATTCTTGCAGCAGTGTCAACTATAGCTTTGGCAATTGTGGTTTCTAAATCAGCTGTTTTCCCCTTATCAGATATCTAGAAGTTGTACTTGAAAGAGATGCTCGAATTTAGCTAATGACGCAGAAAGCTTGTGCTAATTCTGCACCTGAATTCAAGTCTGACTTGTAGAAAGCTAGAAAATTCCTGGCTTGTTTGAGACTGAACATTTCAAAAATGTAGATAGTGAGATGCAGGAGGGAACAGATCCTTTTGTAGGAAGAATGTGAGACTGGGACCATCATAAGCAATATATTTTTTTTTTTTCATCGTACCATGATGTGCCACAGCAGTGGTAACACACCAGAAGAGGAAGAGGTAGCAGCAACTTTTAAGTGCCTTGTGAGGCAAGAACTGGAAACAAAATGTTTGAAAATCCATGTTGTCCCTGTTTGCAGTAATCACTTCTATACAGATGGTGCTAGGTTTTGAAACAGGTCAAAATCCCGAAGCACCCAAGTGAATTTTCTTGTAGCTGTAAATTAATGTTTTTACTTGTGCTTTACAGTGCTGTACAAAATGCCCTGCAACTGGAAATGGTCAGGAGGCTCCGACAGTGGAGGGATACTCTACTTGGTTATTTCCTCATTGTTCCTTTAAAATGTGTTTCATATAAGTGATTTACAAGGCAGAGTATAGAAGTGAGCTGCTGAAGAGAATGAGTAATGAATGGAAGGGCTCCTTCCCAGGTGGGCTTTGGGACTTTCACGTGTGGGGACAGTAATGGAGAGGCAAGGACAGGACATGGCCATGAGCAGGGAAAAGAGATCTCGGGTGGTGGAGAGCTCTGGTCTTCTAAGATGGAGGGTGGCAGCTTGGTGAACTGAAATAGGAGGGATTCGGGGGGATGGCTGTTGTGAGAAAACTGCACAGTGAGAAATTCTAGCCGCTTTTTTGAAATTAAGCAAGGTGCCCAGGTTTTTAGCTGGTTCAGATGGAGTTCAAGAGATAATGAAAGGGGAGAAAGGTGAGTCAGTTGTAGCTGACTCCATCTTTAAGATATAATATATCCTGTGTTTAGCTGTTGACTATATTAAACAAAACTTTCCCTAATGAGCTGAACTCTGAGACATTGTTTTCTTGAATTTTATTTAGCCTGGGAGAGGGTCTGTCAAACTCATGCCTATTTTTTTGCAATCATAAAATAAATTTCTAATCTGAATCAGAACTTAAAGAGTTACCTTCCTGCCTGGATGGTGTCTTGAAATGACATGTACCAATTATGCAACACCCAAATCCCTGGTTTAACGTAAAGATTCCTAAACTGTAGTACGTGGTAAACAAGCATCTTGCTTCCACGTGCAGTGCAAACAGAGCTCGTAAATCTGAATATTGCCTCCTGTGTATCAATATTTGCTGCAGTCAAGATGTGAATGTGGGAGTGAAGAGGGGCAAAGAGATACTTCCCCGTGAGCTCTCTGCTCTTTGACTACAAGGACAGATTGTGAGTGCTTGTCCCACCTGGTACAGGACCTCTGCTTCATCTGCACCTTCCCTCCTGGTGCATCCTTAGAGCAACTGATGCCACAGCAGCTCCTATTTTCAAATATATAATTTGGCCCCTGATTTTGTTGCAGTGTGCTTATCCTGAATGTGTTTTCTCAGGATGAGGATCTTTACTGGCATAACAGAAAGTTTTAACATATTTATGGAAAAAGTCTATAATATATCAATGGGGAGGAAGAGATTACTTTGTTTTTCTGTGTACAGGAGGGTTGGATTTTTATTTTTAGCTTCTTCGTGTTAGTATTGTTATCGAGGTACAAGTACCTTGCACAAACCTGGGGAAGGGAAGTTGAAAACTTCCCTCAGTTTATGACGTTCGGTGCTCCCGGCTTTGCCATCAGCTCACATTGAGGTGGTGGTTCTGTAGGTCAGGGTTTGGGAGTAGCTGGGCATGCATAAGAGAAGATAGAGGAGATTTCTACGGTTGAAGTTGGAAATTCACTATTTTTTCCCTTCTGTACCCAAATACGGAGAAAATTATATTTTCTCGTATATGAGCTTTGAAATACCCTCTGTTGCCTAGTCACTGAAAACTTCAATTCTCATCCTTGCTTCATTAAAGCTGCTCTGTTATTAACGGGAGAAAAAAATACCAGTAAGATTCTCCAGATACGGGATAGAAGAAAATCTTTGGGGCCTCAGGAGCAGCTCCTTAGTCATAGCTGCATTTTACAACTCAAACATGATTAAATTAGCAGGAAAAGTTCTTCTTTTCAGCATACGGTTTGCTGTAAGACTCTTTCTGGGGAGAATAAGCTTTCAGATACACACAATGTACCTGCAGTAAAATCTGAGGGCTGAATCTAAAATAATTACATACTATAAATAAAATTATGCATTCCAAAGTGTTGGTAAGTACAGAAGATTTCTAAGCACACCACCAAAATGGAGCCTCTTGGGGACCGTGCCGGAGCAGTGACATTCAGTGCACATCCATCCAGAACCACTTGCTGAAGTAGATTACTAATAAGTTGCAAAGGTCATGAAAAACTCGGCATATTTTTTGGTGCTCTTGAATCCAGGTTTAATGTTTATATTGTCTAAAGAGGGTTGTGTTCAGCTAGTTATTGCCACCTTCAGATTATTACTTTTTCTAGAACGGTGGCAGGTAAAGGGGGATCGTTTACCATATCTCCAGGTAATTTGAGTACTGAGTGATCGTTCTGTGGAGGTGTTCTGTCATCTTTCGTTACATTTTCTTGCGTGGTTGCAAACATAAAACATGAGTGCAAAATCGAAGTGTTGCTTCGTGAGGATTTAAGAGCATAAATTCTGATGCTAAAAACAAGTGGGGGGCGGGGGGGAGAAATATTCAAAAAACTCCACGGTTATATATCAGAGGTGATGAGAATATTGGGATTGTAGGTGTATTTTGAGTAGTTTTACAAATATGAATTTTACTCTGATAACATAGTCATTTCTTTTCTGGTTGCAAAAGGGAAAACCAGTTGCCATGTTGATGCGCTTTTCATTGCTTTCTTAGAGTGACAGTGCTACCTAGTGCTCAGTTGGGGTAAAGACAGCCATCTGCACTGACTGTATTCAAAATTGCTGAATTTATCTTTAGTTCAAAGACGTGTCGGTGGAGATGACAAGTGCCCGGAACACGAGTGCTCTTGCAGGATCAGCAGGGCAGTTCTCCATGTGACACGGTGCACAGGGCTGGCGTGGCGACCTCCGTGGTCTTTCTACGTGTACGAACGTTTTCAGCTGCTGCAGAAGCTGTGGGAGAAGACCCGGGCAGTCCTGCTCCATCCTTGGGGCTGGAGGAAGGGAAGGAGCAGCTCCAGAATGGTCCATAATGTCCAGCTGTGGAGCAGTGTGTGAGCTGGAGATGCCATTGCAGTGACAGGAGATCCTTCTCATCTCATCTTGCATACGGAGATGGAGAGTTAAGTGCTTCTAAAGGCAGATGGTAGGAAGTCAAAGGTGGAAGAAAAGCAGGAAGGAGGGACAGGATGAGGAAGAGATCAGGTGCAACAGCCGAGGATAAAATAAATAGATTCTGTCCCAGCCTCTGTCCCAGAAAGTTGCTCCCAGGAAAGGTGCTTCAGGTGTCAGGAGACTGTGAGGATAAATAAATGTGTCTGCATTTAGTGATGAGAGGGAAGAATAAGTAGAATCTGATAGTTTTTAGAACGCCTGCCGTGCTACTCTTCACTTGTTGCAGAGCAGATTGTTCACTCACTGGAGATGATGTTGGGCAGAGAAGTTTATACTTTTTTTGCATAGACCCTTTTTTAGCAGCTTCGTCTGGACTGCCACTGCCTTTCCTAATCCCAAACTGACCGATGAACTGAATGTACATGTCCATTGGCTTCAGGGAAAAAAAATAAAAGTTTCCCTCCTTATTTTATTTCCCATATGTCTCCTATAATTAAAATGGGTGCTTGCTCCAGTCTCACTCCTGGCTGTTTGGTTTCCATCTCCAGTGTTCTGTTATCTCCCTTGTAACTTCCTCCTCTCTGTGTAACCTCTGAGAGTTTTGGTGTCAAAGATATTTGCTTTCTGCAAGAGATCTCTTGCTTTCTGCTCATGGATGACCTGCTGCTTCTCTCAAGGCTCTTTGTTTTGCAGTGAAGCTTAACTAGAGATTATTGCGCTGCTGTTGTCATACAGGCTGTTTCAATATTATTTTCATTGAGATTGTAAAAGCGTAGATTTAATTACGGAATGTGTGTAAAGGAGAAATATGAGGGCAGTGTAGGTCTGCAGGTCTAAAGAAATGTCTGCAGAGGGAATGGTCCTTTTATGATATTCATGCTTTAGTCATTGGTAATAGTTCAGCTGCAGAAAAAGGTTGATTTTTGATTTGGTTTTTTTTTTTTTTAGTTGTTGAATTAGGTAGTATGTTTTAAAGCAGTTGTAGGCAAACTCTAAATCAAAAGCATGGATGGTCATGAAATATTGGTTGATTGCTGCATTTTCCATTCAGCACAAGATCTGCATCTTCCCAGTGCGGTGCTTAAGGAAGCAGAAAAAGGAGATAACCAAGATCAGCATGAGCTCCGTGCTGCCTAAATCCTTTCCGTATAACATAGACGTTCTCAACCTAAACCATTTTTTTATTTTTAAAGCTGAGAATGTGTCAGAATGTAATCTCTGTTCTGCAGACCCAAATGGGAATATGCCCAGAAAACCCCTGATCTCGGGGGGTGCTGTGCAGTAGATCTGTACGCCCGAATCTGTAAAGTAACCAGTCGTTTGAAATCCCTTGGAAGTTATTGTGTGTATTGTCAATCCTTTACACCTGAGCGGATCCGGGAAGGGGTTTTCATCCTCTCATGAACGTCTGACTGGGTCAACTGAAAGAGAAGATGTGAATGAAGTTGTTTGCTCAGAGCTGTGACGTTCGGGAGGACTGTGATATTTCAGTTTAGGAATTCATGATAGGAGGAGATTCCAGTGGAGCACAGTGTGGCAGCAGGGAAATCTCCCGTGGAGGGAACGTGAGTGTCCTCCCATTAACTGGGAAGTCAAGCGATGCTGGGTGGAACCCGCTGGTCTCCGGAGGCAGCGCTGCCTGGCTGGCCCTGTCCTGCCTCCCCGACCAGCCTTTGGCATCCTGCAAAATCAGTAGATAACAGAGTAATACTGAATTCAGATCAAATTCCTAATGGGACTTGATACTTTGGGAAAGATAGACTCATCTTTTTATCATCATAATGAAGATTGTACGACTAAGGACTACTTTACTATGATGTATTCTTTGAAAATGAGCAAGTAGCTGTCATTGGTAGCGTATGAAGACCTGTCTGATGCTCTTGGCTTCTTTCAGATACTGCCTCAGTTCTAAAACAAACGCGCTGAATTACTTTTTCAGAAATGCCATTAATCTGTGGTACTCACTGTGTCTGAACATTATGGACAGGAGGATTTAACATAGATTTGAATGCGTCTGCCTCTAACATACAGTTATGCTTTTGGTATGGCATTGCGCGAGCCTTAAAGTGTAAACCAGAAATCATCTAGATTCTGTAAGGAAAAAAAAAAAAAAACCAGCTTACCACCAATAATAAGGCATTTCAGTTGTGGCACTGGCTCTTAAGTGCTTGACCCTGGGACAGGTCACTGGCACAGTCCCCTCTGGCCATCCTTGGGGCACTCTTGGAAGTGGGGTGGTGGAGGATTAGCACCTGTCACCAGGGGCTGGTATTATTGCAGAGACTTGCTGTATGTCCATCCAGCTTTGTTGGTTCAAATGATGGATAAAATATTTTCTGAGCAAACTAGAATTTTATAAATCTTGACCATATTAAACACTGTCAAGCAGGAATATTTTTTTCAGGATTAAAAATTGTTGTGCTTCCTACTAATGGTCACGCACTGAGGATTTATATTTCTTTTTTTTTTCCTCTCAGATCTGTATTTTTTCTTACCTTACTTTGGCAGTGATCTTTCCAGCCTCTTGCTGTTATAGTTAGTTCTTGCTTCAAGGTTCCTTGTATGGTGATTTGTAGGAGAGACACCCATAATTTCATGCTACATGTAGAAGTTTTAGCAGCCATTGAGGTTGGTAGTCCAAAAATCAGACTTAAATGCTTCCTTTAAAATAATGTAGTTTCTGTTCTTGAAATTAGACATTAACTAAAAAAGCTCTTGTCTCTGAACACGTAGTAATTTCAGCCTAATGTCATTTAACTTAAAAAGTAAACAAGATCAATAGATAAAATGTACAAATACTAGATTATTTGATTTAGTTATATATTAAATCATGCAAAAATAACTTTTGTTCAGTGGAACTCTTGTTTAACTTGTTAAAAAAATCTTCTGAAATAGGCAATATGAAAAGAAATCACTAAGGTTTATATGTATCCTAATGTACAGTATAGTGTTGGAAATAAAGTTGGATTTTGGGAAACAAAAATAGTGTTGAAAACATTATAGATTAGCATCTATTTTTGTGCCAGGTTTACAATAGGTAATGCACTACTTCAGATATTACTTTAAAAATAAAAGATGAATGCTTGCACGTGTACAGGTTTTTACCTTAATGATATATGTTGGCAGTTGTACCAGTAATTTTGGAAACTTTTTAGAGCATTCTTTACAAGTAAGCTGGCTAAGACAGGGGGTAGTCTGGTTGATGAAAGGGCATGGTTAAAAATAACAGCTTTCTCGGAGGTCATTTCAAGCTCGACTTGTAATGAATGTGCGAGCACCCAAGCTGTCCTGAGAATGTTACGGATGCTAGAAATACTGAATTTTAGCGCTGAAAGTAATGACTGCCAAATTATTTTGAGAAGTTGGAAAAATTACGGATATTAAGCTAATGAGGTGGCATAATTAATATATGCAGAATTAGTTTTGTATGTGTTTCCCTAGCAGGTGTGTTTGGAATTTTAAAAAAAATCAGAAACTAGTGAAGTAAATCTTTAAGATAATGCCTTGAACAACATTTCGAGCTAATTAAATTCCACAGGTTACACAAAAAAAAGTGTTTTCTTCAGACCGTCGCTGTTAACATCATCTAAATGCAGGATCAGCTCTAAACTGCGTATCATCCTGAATTGCGGAAGACAGAAATAATCCAGTAGGATGAGTATGGTGTTGTTTTACTTCAGGTTTCCACTGAAGTGGAACACTAGTTTGTATTCCCAGCCGATAACCCATCTGCTCAGGGTGGGACAGCAGCAGCTCGGGACCTACACACTCCATCAAAATCAGACCTACTTGTTCTGTGCCTGACAATCAATGTTAAGCGTAAAACTCGGGGTTCAAATAGTCATGCAAGTAAGCAGATGTTGTCCCAAAATCAGAACATAAATTTTCAGATTTTTGTTAGCAGGATGAATAATGTTCACATTTGCAAGTTATGATGCATGAGGATGTGTTGGAAAGCACAGCGTCAATTGTGATTCACCTTGAGATATTTGAAATGTTTGTCAGCAAAGATTTATGGTGTTTCAGGGTACAGTGTTTCAGGCTGTGGTGTTCATATCAAAGTAACTTAGCTTAGTAATTGCCTTAAACTTGCTTCTTGTTAAAACAAAACCAGGACTTTTTTTATACCTAAATAAGGTGTATATCCCTAATATACCTAAACAAACACAGAGTGATCCTGCATCATTTTCACTGCCATAGTTTGAGTGCTGTGGAGGCTGAGAACTTGAATTAAAACAGTTTGAAATAATTTTTTTCTAACAGTTTCCAACTGGAGATGTATTGTTTGTGTACCGTTAATATTTGATTTTGTATTTCTTAATTCTCTCTTGTTAAGGCACAGGAATGTGTAACTGAAGTAGTTGAGAAGAACCTGACAGTGGAAGTTGCAGCCTTACCCGTGGGCTGTGTAACGGGGGGTGTTTAGGATCAGATGGGTTGGCTTTTTGTTTCCACAGTTGTCTGTGTTGACAAGTGAAATTAAATCTTATAAAGATGCTTTTCAATAGATTTATCCAAGAAATGATGCCTTGTTGTCGAAGCAATTGAGTATTAAAATTAAAATGTATTTAGAGCTTTGCATTTTTTTTTTCTTTGGAAAATAAGGCAGTAAAACAACATAAGAACAGTCTGTGACATAATATCCAAACTAGTCATTTAATAAAATTTATTAATTCTTAAGAAAGTATAAATAAGTTGTCTACAATAAGATTTAGATACTTCACCTAATTTCACTAAGAAGTCTGCACTACACCAGGCTGCCTTCCTTTAGTCAATTTTTATATGCTAATTACTGAGCAGTTTCTTAATAATTTATCATTATGGGTGTATAAATTCCAAGATCACATTTTGCTTTTGTGCCTCTCAAGAATGTTAATGCAACGATAGCTCAGTTGTTGTGGAAAAAGTCACTAAATGCAGCTCCTCCTCTTCAGTTGATCACAACAGGGGTCTGGAGTATAAAGCATTGGGAGAATGTCCTGTGGTGGTTGAGCGAGACCTGATGTTGTTGGGAGGGTCGCTGTGTGCTGGGCGACTGGAGGTGGTTCGGGAGAGGGGACAGCAGGACAGGCAGGGTACAGCCGCAGGGATGCATCATGCATCCCTGGGTTCTTTTCCAGCTCCTCTTCTCCCACTGCTCTCTGAAATATTCATCCTTTCAGTGATTCAAATAGGTTTTTCTCATATTAGAAGTTTCAAGCTCTTTGAAAAGAATGAAAGAGCCAGATTTACTTCTCTTGATTTTTTTTTTTTAATTGTAGTTCAGAGATTTTTTTTTTAATTCTTACAAGTCTCTTGTTTCTAAATTTCATTATTTAATGTCTGTGGTTAATTCTTAGTCTTCAAAACTTAGTCCTTAGTACTAGGACTTACTTAGTCTTTAGTCCTTTCCTAGCCAGAAAAGTGGTGTCAAGAGAATGTGTGTTAGATACAGTTCTATAAATCATAATAGAGAGACATCGGTCAAGGAGAAGAACACAAACTTCAGCAGCTCCCTCACCCACTCCAGCAGGTAACTAACCTCCAGGAGAACTGAGCTTTGTCCGAGGTCTTTCGCTGGTGCTTTGTGTGGCATGACCGTATTCTCTTTGGTAAGATGTGCTTAACCTTGTCAAGAGCTTCCTGATTTAAAAAAAAAAAAAATCATCTGCCAAGTGTTTTGTTTTTTTAAAAAAGATAAATCCCATTCCTACCAGCTCAGAGACTTAAGAAGTTGCAGCGATTTAGCTAAACTTCTCCCTCATAGCACCTTTCCAAAAACTATACAGTGGAAATAACCCACTTATCAGGTTTGTTGAATCCTTTAACTTTTCCTCAGCTTTCACTTGGAAATCACAGGAGTGATGGAAGTATTAAACTTCTGTGATTTTCCTGGCAAGAGGGAAGTTTCCTGTCAATTACAAGAAGGTGCAAAGTAGCTGCTGCCAAAATGAATGATTTAAATCACCGACTGATAAGTCACTGAGAGAGCCTGGAGCTGAATTGTCAGGTTTAGAAATGAAGAAACGTGATTATCAGGTACCATGGTTCTTGTTAAATAAGCATCGTATCAATGAGAGTCATACCTGTTCAAAAAATATATAAGTAGGCCATTTAAATCGCAAATTTCATCTAGGCATTTCACATCTTGCTTAAAATGCTGCATTAGATTGAATGAACAGGGAACACAAGCCGAATTAAAAATTCTTTCACTGAGAATTCTCAAAGTATGTCACCCTTAAAATGTATCAACAAGTGGGGTTCTGTGTCATTTCCCAAGGAATAGTTGTTTGTGTAACAATGTATGGTACCTTTTTTAGTAGTCTAGATGATGATACAGAGTTTTTGCAGGTGAAATTTAAAATCCTAGAGACTGTCCATCAGAGTGCTGGAAACACCCAAATGTGGGGGGATGCTACTGAGTTCCAGGCGAGATGCAGGAGCAAAGAATTGTGTTTATATGTAACCACCAGGAGGTTATGATGAAATCTAGAAGTTTTAAGGTTTCTGTGCATCTATGTGTCTGTGTGCAAAGCTCAGTACAAAATTGGATTTGCTTTGTGTAGAAACTTATGCACAGGAGAGAGAGATGTTAGGAATTCCTTATTTTTGCATCCAAAGCTATCAGAACAATTGGAAACTGTATTCTGAATGAGAACAATTCTGTCTTGAACGTGCTGGAGCGTAGGCCATCGAACATCCAAAACCTGGTGTGAGATACTGGAATCACTGTGACGTGGAGCTTTAGAAGGTCTGGTTTAGCCGAGCTACGGTGAAATCTGTGGCCTGTGTTCCCAGACGGTGGGATGACAGGATCACAATATTTCCATCCTGAATATTCTGTGATGCTGAATACCTGTTGTGCGTTCTCATTGTTGGACATGCACATACTTCATGTGTAAAAATTAATTGTCTTGAATTTATCAAGTGTCTTTTTGAAAAATATGCTGTTCCAACTGAAGTGCTAAAAAAATTACAAACTGTAACCTCAAAAAGTCTGATAACTTCTCACTGCCAAGGCCACAGGACTGCGCTCTAAGATCACCGTGGCATTGCCTGGTGATTGCTGCAGCAGGGACATGAGCTCTGCAAAGCCCTGCCTGAGGCATGCTGTGGTTTTGGAGACCTCTATATGACACCGGGGGTTTCTGGTAGTTGCAGTATTGTGAAATGCTGCTCTCATGGTATGGGAAGCACATATCCCGTGGACTTGTGGGGGTAGATGTGTGTTGTGTGGTTTCCCGTTACTGGGAGGACCTGGAAGCGGTGACCGAAGCCGTCTCATTGGCATCAGGTGGTTGTTGGTGTCTGTCAAAAGCTAGCTGCATGTTTTTGTTAAAATAGTGTGAGGGGACACAGTCTAGAGATCAAAACCTAACACTTTTTTCCTGTTTCTGTCCTGTTGAACCTGTGGAAAGCCCCAGCCCTTTAATGTGCATCAGGTGAATGACTCCCATGCGCTCCCATGTGAAGTTGAGCTCTGCCTGTTGGAATATTTCTCATTCAGCTGGTGGGAGTTTGGCTGCAGGGTTTGGTTCATCTGTATGGATAGAATTGCAGAGCTGTTGCCTTTGATTAACCATTGATGGGTCTGGGTTTTCCAGTTATTACAGTGGCTTCATGCACCAGCTCAAACACCTTGAGCTGGGTCCCTGACTGCAATCTCAGAAGTTTGTTTCCATTCCCTGGACACCATTAACTGTTCCTGAGAAAAGAAACACGACAACGTTTCAATGGGTTTGATGCAAAATCAGTTTAAGTGGAACTTTAAGTGAATGCTAAAAATGTATTTTGGCTTTTTGTCTCTGCAGAGTTTACAGATGCTTCCTCAACAGCGGAAAGCCATAGCAAAATTTAAGGAGCCAGCGCATGCTTTAGCATTTCAACAGAAATTCCACAGGTAAATAATTAAGTGCTGCTGCCGCCTCGGTTCCTTCCCTCCCTTCAAAAGATTAAATCAACCTCCTCTGCTCAGTGTTTCTCTTAAGCCAATCAAGCGTCTGTTTATTAGTGACCTTCATAGAACCTCCTTGTCTGTTCTCCAACCCTAGAATCAGTTTGAGTACCAGGTTTAAATTTCTTTTAACTTTTAACAGGCACATGATAGATCTGTCCCATATAAACGTGGCACTGATAGTTGAGTGATGTCTGCTGAGAGAAACCCTGACACTAATGGAAGCGTATTGTGGAGCTACAGGAGACACAGGGGCAAAACCATCGGGTTGTGAAACCTCTCAGCTTAGTCTTTAACTGCTCTGTTGAACTACAGAAAGGCAACAAGATGTCCTGCAGAAGAGCTGAACTTGAGAGGATCTGCAAAGGTGGAATTTCTGTTCGGTTTTTCACATTCTGTTGTAACCACATGGAACTACAGATTTTTTTTCAAAATGCTTTCAATGCATGTAGACACTGTTCCTCAAGATCCTGCTGTGACACCACAGTGACTTGACAGAGAACGTTTACATCGAAAGATTTAAAAACTCTCTTCATAGCAAAGAATATTTGATAATGGTTGCTCTTATCTTCAGCACGAGGTATTTGAATGAAAACTCACTTTTCTAAACAAAACACGTTAGTTACGTTGTATATCTGAGAGCACAGAAGGTATTCTCGCATAGATTTAAATGTGATTTACTTCACTGAATAGCAGTATGCTGAGAAGCTTTGGAGGTGACACTGGAAAACTGTAGTTTCGATCTTTGTAAATATGTTAAGCCTGTCTTTCCATTTTTCTATTCCACCACAGACTTCCATCTTCTCCTTCTAATTCCACTTATTCCATAAAAGCCCGTGTAGGAATAACATTGTTGTATTTTCCCCTGGTTTTTAAAAACAAGGATCTTTGCCCTTCAGTAGCATCACGGGGTAGTGAACTCCGAGTTGTAACTAGGTTGTTTTAAATGGCTTTGCCAGATACAAGAAAAAATAAATATTTGGTGGCTCATTTCAAAAATGTTACACAGAAGAGTGACGCATTCCTAATAGTTCTTTTTGGGGTAGCATTTCATGATTGTCTTATGCTTTATTTTGATTAGTTTTTTTCTTTGAGATTTATTTTGTGACTAATGCTGAACCATAAGAAACCCATAACTGAAAAGGACTTGATTTGATGTGTTGTTCCCGATAAATACAGGACTGTAAGGACATTGTGAATCTACTGGTGAACGTGGCAGTTCCCAAAAATTATGTGCAAACATTAAGGAGCTTACATTTTATTCAAAGTAAAATCCATAGTATTTCCTTTTGGTTAGAACCATCTAGATGGTGTTGCCAAAAGAACAGTTTTTTTCAGTTACTTTTGAATAAACTTATTAAAATGTCATCTTTATATTGGATTCCAGTTTTTATGAACATTTCTTTAGTTTTTAGACTCTGAGCTTTTGCTTCATCCTTTATTTTAGGAGTACTTTTAAACGCTCTACCTACTATTTGAAGGGGGGGACTTATAGAAACCTTATAGGTTTGTTACCTGACTGACTGCAGAAGAACACTATTGGTATGTAGTGAAACAGCTGTGAATGGGTCCAAAATAGGCATGGAAGGATGGACTAAGCGAGTTTATAGTAGCATAGATTTTTTTTTTTTTCTTAAGATTTAATGGTAACCAAGTCATAAAGACCTAATTGGCTTTCTTACAGTTTTGTTCCAGATTTTTCCATTAAGTAAGAGTTACTGAAAGTAATGATCGAATAATAAATGCTGTCGAAAGACTTCTAGATAAAACTTCTCTTTGTTCATTGAAATAATACAGAATAATGTGGTCCTTTGGAAATATTCACACTGGGGAAAAAAAAAATATGAAAGACTGCTCTAAGCCCATTTACTTACAACTTAGTGATGAGGTGCAGCAACTTCATGAGAATTTTTACGTGGGAGTTTTACACCTGTCTGTATAGCTCCCCATTTATGCGTAGTACTTGATACAATATAGCACAATTTTTCTACATAAAGTGCTGGTAGCGCTTCAGGGTCGACCCAAGCCCAGGACAAAGAGTGAGCGGCAGGTAGGAGGTGCCTGGTGGGAGCCGACCCTGAAGACTCCTGCGAGGTGACATGTCCCGTGCTGGTCAGCTCCTCGCACCGGGAGCACTAGGACCCCTACGCTACCTCCTCAGGTCGTGTCATCTTTGTTTTTAAGAAATAAATTAGTATCTTTAAGACGAGTCATTAAACAGTTATTCCTCCCAGCATTAGAGTCCAGCTTTCTCTGTCATGAGAAGGATGGGGAGACATCTCGGAGCGGAGCGAGCGTAGTGCGTGTCTGGAAATCTGGGTGAGATGCAGCCACCAGACAAGCCAGCAGCTGAGTTCAGCAGTAGGAACATCTGCAGTTGATCAGCTGTCCTGTCAGAAGCAAGTGTTATTGGGGTTAGAGGGTTTCTTGGAGCCTGAGAAATGCGGGTTTGATTCAAAAGTCAAAGATGATTGTAGAAAAGCTCCTACTTTGGGTTTTGAATCCATCCCAAAGAGGCTGAGGTTCAGCCAACTTAAGCTTTAACAATTTTTATTCAGTTGGGTTTTTAATTTTTTTTTTTTTTTTTTAGAGACAGATGTGTGGCTTTGGAATAAAAACATTGCCTTAGATCTATTTAAATGTAGGAGGCAACATAAGCAATGCCTGTGGAATGACCAGATGCATCCTCTTTCAAGGTGGTTGCAGGAGATGTTGTTTGTGCGCAGGCAGAGTACGGGCAGATCGCTGGGGATGATTTAGCTGCTTATTGCAGCACCTGGGTATCTTACTGCCTGCAAACATACTATATGTATGTATGTCTATATGCATTTTATTATACACATACATACACACACCCTGTGTTGTCACCATCTCTCTAATATCTTTGAAAACTCGGGAGCAAAAGTAGCAGTTAGGTGAGTCGTTTGTTAAAATGTTTGTGTTTCGTTAGTTCTCAAATCCTAACTTGAACATGGATCTCTTGGCAATGATGAGTTTGGATAATACAGCTCCTTTAGATCCATTTGTTGTCCCCCCCAAAAAAAACCACCAAGGGAAGTAGAGGTAAAGCCAGTCGGACGTGTTCTTGCCATGTTCTCTTTCAGCGCATAGTTAAATCTGAACACCTTAAGTTAATTTTCTTGGAAGATCTGTTGCAACCATTATCTTGTTCTTTCTTTATCATGCATTCAAAATATGATGCAAAATGACAAAAAAAAAAAAAGACAAAAATGACATTTAATGTAGTATGTACATATTGACCTTTTAAAATTAAAATGTTACTCGAAGTGCTTACAGTCAAACACATCTTAGCTATTTGTTAGTTTTTTTGTGCTGTCTTATCTAAGTTTAATGGATACAGTTCCATAAATGTTGATGTGTTTTTGTGTATATCTTCAAATTTTTATAAAGATGCTAGTAAGTCAATACATATATCCTGATCTGTGTATTATTTGTTCACAGTTTTTATTAGCATAATTTTATAATGATTTTAATAGGCAACTCCGGTAGGTGATTATATGGAGCCAACTTTTTTTTTTTTCCAAATTATTTTGTTTTCATCTTGTAGCACTGGAGAATTCACTTTATAACTAATGTTTTGCCTTGACTAAAAGATTGGATTGGCCGTATGATCTGTGGTACTTTAGTAGAATGTTTTATTTTTTTTTTTAACTAAAAAAAAAAAAACCTCTGTCCTTTAACTTTCAAGGGGAAATACAGTGCACTGTCAGACCAAGACATGGGGTTTCTAGGTTTGTTCCATTGCGCTGTACAAGTGCAAATTAGGTCTGTCGCATAATATTGTTCTCAAAAGTTTGGGATATTTCGGTTTGACACGTAACTCAAGTTGGTCGTGTAACGCGTTGGTTCATCGCAGTGCGGGCGGAGGCAGCACATGTAGTGTCTGCTGGAGGGATGTGCGGTGCTGGCAAAGCTCGGTGGCACTGGCAGGAGGAGGACAGGTCTGTACCATCTTCATAGCGGGAGGAGGAGCTGCCACGCAAATGTTTTAGTAACGGCAGAGAATAAATTTAGACAGGGATATTGTTCTTGGCCGACATTCATCGCCAATACGACTTCACAAAAGAAGAGTAAACGCTGGCACCCCCTCTCTAAAATATCTTCAGATACGTAGTCTATTCCCCAGTTTAATTCTGAAGATTCACTTCAGATTTCCAAATTTCTGTTAAAAGGTCCTTCTAGCCATTAAAATGCTGAGTAGACTGAGCCTTTAAGGTCTTTGATGTTAGGTTTCAACTGCAAGGACATAGATGAGATATTTTTTTATAAATCAGAATAACCTTGAGGGTTTTCATTGCTTTTTCTTAACATTATCAAGCTGTTTGGAATAAGAAAAAAACCTTTTACTTGGTACTGAATTTTTAATATTTTTTAAAAACATGGTATATTTTACCTGTTCAGCTAGAAATTGTGCAATTTTCCCAAAAGCTGCTGTAGGTGCTTCCTATAGTTCCCCGTGGTAACTGCGTGTCTGTATGTGTGTGTGGGTGCGTTGCCCGTATAGCCGGGGTGCGAGGGTGGGCGGGAGGGTGCGGAGTTTCATTTCTTGGGTTATTGTTGGGTTGGGGTTTTTTTTGGCGTGTTTTTTGTCTAACTCAGGAGATATCCTGGATTTGTTCTCTGACGTAGCACTGTGTTGTTCTTGTCCTTCGCGTAGTGCTGTGTATCTTATGTGGGTTGTGATACTCAAAGGTAGAAACCTGAGTGCACCTGTTCACTGTCAAACAGGGATTTTTGTTCAGAGAGACATGAACCTTTTTAAATTTTTTTTTTTGCCTTTTTTTTTTTTTTTTAGCAGCGTGTTGGATGAGAAATTAAATGCGAAGGAAACAAATACTGAACAGATTGCGGAAAGTTAGCTCTATTATAAAGGTCATTTAGGGTAACATAAGGCTTTTGTTTCAGTGTTACCTTAAATCATGCCTTAACCTCTATCTAACTCATAAACATAATACTTGAAAGTACTTTATCTTCAATTATTATCAAATCCTAAGGATTTTATGTAAGGTTTTTTTGTAACCTGATTTTTAATCATGGAGATGACTTATTGTCCACATAAGCACAGGGTCTTGTGTACAAAACCACTGATTCATATTGGATCCTTACGTCTACCAGCTTCTGGTACAATATGGTTGGGAAGGATCATTTTGTTCTTTAAAATGCTGCTTTTTTCAGGGTTGGGGTTTTTTTATTAAAAACACACCCGTTTTCTACTTCTGTGCTTATTTTGGTGGAAAGTATGGTCCTTATTGCACTAAAGAAAACCTCAAGGGGAAAGTTGATTTCACTGGGTCTTATATGTGCCTGTGTTGCTTTCTCACTTCTTGGTTGGATGCACTGATTTTTCTAACTAACTGGAAATGGGGTTTTTTTATACACACTGTTTTTCAACAGGTTACACTGCTTTTATTTAATGTAGCAGCACTCGGGTTAAGTGATTTTTACCATTTAAATAATTTTAAGCGATATTACAGATTAAGAATGTTTTTGTAAAAGAACCTCTGTGCAGTTGAACGTGGCTGTATCGCAATGTTGTGTGTAGTCACTTGGAAGATCACAGTTTAAAACAAGCTGCTGTATTAATGTTATGTTCGGTCAGTGGTTCAGGATTTGCTTTCTGTGCATCTAATGGTTTTTAACATCATTGCATTTGTTTCCTAGTGTCTGTCAGGCTGACTTTGGAACTTTACAGTTTCATTTCTCTTCATATAATAACAAAAATATTTTTTTTGCAGGATTTCTTTTGCAGGCAGTGAAACGTCTTTCAGCCGTTTAGCTTCTAATTAATACACATTTTCACTTACAGCGAAGACAAGGTGCTAATGCGCATTTATTCACTGCTGATCTTTTGTGCCATTGCATACAATTTTGGTTGATACAAAGTGCCATTAGAATAAGTCAACTTTCTTTTTCTCCTGTGGTACCCTTTGCCTCCCGCCTATGTTTTAGCTCATTTCCGTCTCATCTGCTCCCATTTTTCCATTCCCACGAGGATGTTTATATCCTTGTTACATTCCTGTGCTTTTTGCTCTGTTTTCTGTTCTGATAGCTCTTTCGAGGATACCAGGAACCTGGATCTCCCACTCTGAAAGCCCATTGTACTGCACTTTTGCAGATTTTGGTAGATAAAGCTCAGGTTGCTTTCACAGGTGTCACACCTTGGGACATGCTGCACATCCCAAAGCCCTGGAGAAGCATCACTTAACTGTTTTGCTTTGCAGTTTTACCTGTGTTGGAGAATTAAAACATTTTATTTACATGCTGTAGTGTTTGTGGCAAGCCAGGCGAAACAGGACTAACAACTCTTTTATCCTTTTCACTTTTCCAGGAGTTCTGTTCTTGAATTCAGTGATAGTAATAGCACTTTTGTTTTATTACCACGTAGAAATACGAACACTGTCACCACAATTCTACCTCCTATTACTATTACTGAATGTGATCCTTCCTAACCTGTAAAGTCTTAAACACTGCATATATTTGGGTGTTTTGAGAATCACTTCAAATGTATTGCTCTAATCTGGATTGCAGAGTTTGTTTATTAGCAGTTCAGGATATAAATTCAACAGCCGACTGTATCATACTGACTCCACTTGGGGGTTCGTCTGCCTCATGCTTTCTACAGCATCATCTGCACAAGGTGTTTACTACTCGTTTCTTAAATGTAATACTGAACTATATCAAATCCTCTGCTTGCACAAGAGATCTTTCTGTCATACCTATTTAAGTGAATGTAAAAATGGAAACACAAAGATGATCTCATGTACAAGTTTTTTTTACGTGTAACTCCATGTTTAAAATGTCAATGTGTAAATATATTTATTGTACCTAAAACATGTCAATAAATCTTGATCTTTATTATGTTTCATCTGTTGTCACTTGACGTACAACTTGAACTTCAAACTTGTCAGAAAAAGCTTCACGTGTCGTATTCTTTTACAATTTTTTATTAGGGTGGCATCTCTGGGCCCCTTCTTTTACGTCAGCATTGTAGTGCGATGTTCTTTCAGAACCAGATGGAAAAACAAGTGACGGGGGATAGATCGGGGGTGGTAAAGGGGGCTAGTGTTGGTGTGAATATTCAGGGGGTCCGGAGGCAAACTAGGATCTCACAACATGGGTGTAGGAGGAAAACTTGTGAGTGTAGAAGCTTTTTGGCTTCTTTTCAGCTGTACTGACATGTCTGATAAAAGGTGTCTACTTTCAAATATTGCCCATCTTAATTTATGACATGAAGAGGAGCTCTCAGCAAGCTCAGTATGGTCACCGTCAATTATATTCTGAACACAATTATAGCAACATAATGAAAGCTAATTCCACTGGCATATTGTGCATCAAGAAAAGAGGTCAGAGTTGGCCGCCTTGCACTTTGTAGGGTTTTTTAATAGTATGTTAAAATTATTCACAATCACTATTACCGTGATATCACTGGAAGTGGCAACCTGTGATCCAGGATGGTCCATTTTCAGGGAAGCATCACTGGCGTGTCACGTCATTCCTGGGGGTAGATCTGAAGAGAACATGGTTACCTGGGATGAGACCAGTGATGTTCCCAGTTGCTTGTTTCTGCTTGTACCCTGATAGGGGACAGACTTTTTAGAAGGGCATGTTACAACAAGACAAGGGGTGATGGTTTTGAAGTAAAAGAGAGCGGAGATTCAAGCTGGACATGAGGAAGAAATTGTTTTTATGAAGAGGGTGGTGAAACACTGGCCCAGGTTGCCCAGAGAGGTGGCGGATGCCCCATCCCTGGAGACATCCCAGGCCAGACTGGACGGGGCTCTGAGCAACCTGAGCTGGTGCAGATGTCCCTGCTCATGGCAGGGGTGGCACTGGGTGAGCTTGGGAGGTCCCTTCCAACCCAAACTGTTCTATTATTCTATGACGTATTAGTGACCAGCAACACAGTGACCTTAGCTCATCAAGGTAAAAAAAAATGCCTCTGATGCAAGGATACTTACAGTGAGCAATGTGTAAGAATAACCATCTTTGCTTACAAAGTTCCAACTTAGCTTTCAACATGTGATTTTGTTTTGAATTAACCCTAAGAACACACTGTAAATATCCATCCAACTGCAGCATCGCCTGTTCAGCATCTCCTCCTCTACAGAAAGCTCCAAACGTAAGCAAACCTCACCAAAAACCTTCGAAACCCAAACCTGGTGAGTTCTATCTCCTTGCTTCTTTGTACCTTCTTTCCCTGCCTCTGGCAGTCTGCAGTTTTGGGGCACAAATTGTGTTTTAGTGAATCTGCTACATCCCTGAGCACAAGATTCACTCTTGCAATAAACGGAACAGGTTAACTATTGCACAGCACAGGGCAAAAACAACCTCCCTTTTTGAGAGTACAGGTTAGGATTGGGCATATGAGTCCATGTGGTCTTTAGAAGTTAAAATCTCCAGCTGATGAACTGGTAAAACATTTAAGATAAATTGATTTTCTGAGAGTCAGAAGGCTGACAACAAAGTGATGGAGGAAATCAGTGGGGCTAAAAACTAGTTGTTAAAGGGGACGGAAAGGGAGTGACCAAGGGAGGTACAAATCAACCTTTAAAATACAATTTTAAGATGCCTAGAGAAGTGCTTTGAAAATTGGTCTTGATTGAGCTTAATTAATTTATAATGATTTGTGCAGGAAGAGTTGGAGTGTGCTCACCAAGCAAAAGAGGGAGGGCTCGGATGAGGAGGAGGATCGGAGCATTTTAGAGGAATTGCATGAGCTAGAGAATAAGAATAATAGAGATGAGATTAAATTTAATCTTGCAAAGTGCAAGACCATGCACTCTGGTATTAATAAATAAGGATTTTTGCTGTAGAAGTCAGTGAGAAAAAGAGAAAGATGAGTAAATTATTCGCAGATAACTGATGTACAGATGTGAACTGTGAGAAAGAAGCTGACCGCCTCTTTAGGATGGATGGGTCAGGCACTTCCAGAATTGAACTATCAACGTGTGTATGTGTAGTGTGAAGATCTAGTGCTGGACTTCAAAACAGCAACCCAGTCGACCATCTCGCTACTGCCCTAAGTAGAAACCCCATTGTGAATATTTATTTTAGGGAGTTTTTTTCAATGATTCAGCTATCAAAGATTTTCTCTGCTTTTGCTCTACACATTCAGCCTTTCAAAGACCAGGGCTTAAGCTACAGAAAACATCCTTAGATGGGTTCAATGAGAATTGACTGGTCACACGGTGCCACTGCTCCTTGGTTTCAAATGTCAATTCTGGTAACTGCTGACTATACATTAAATATTTTCACCCATCCATGCTGTTTTGAAAAGGTCTCAGGGGAAGGAACGCCTTCAACTGGTGAAGAATTAAAGATGCTGACTTAGGAAAACTGTTCTGTGAGATGTGGTCTGTGTTGCGGATGCTGTGGGGAGGACTTGGGAGCTGAGCATTTCCATTTCTTCTCGTTCTAGTCCCGTATTCCACTGATTGTTAGGAAATTAACAACCACTTTTCATTAAATTAATGAGGAGAGGATTCTACTTCCCTAAGAAGGATTTTAAGACAACAGCAAGAAGACGGACTAAATAGCCCAGCAGCCTTTTCCAGCCCTGTTTTCTTGGGTTGCAAACAAATTCAGCTGTGTCTTCTGAAACTTGGGTGTTCCACACAGCACCACACAACCTGCACTTGCAGCAAAGCTGGTAAGAACAGAGAGAGAGGGGTTTTGGAGCCTTTTATCCTTCATGCATCTGCAGTGAGTCAAGTACACGACACAGAGCTCTGTGCCTTCCGCAGCCTTAGTTAAAGTGGATCCCCCTCTGCATGGCTGAGGGCTGTAGAAATAGCTAAAAGCTTTGAGGAAAAAGGTCAAAGGTAGCTGTTCCATTTGTTTTGACAGCAGTCAAAAGCTTTTGTCCTGGTTTTGTTAAAAAACAAGTTTCTCTTTTAGTGAATTTCCCTGTCAGCTAAAGTCTTCTTACTAACTGCAGTTTTCCTGAAAGCTAGATACATGTTTTGGTAGACATAGCAATGGAATGCGAGGTCATTGATAAGGATGGATGCACATCCCGCGAGAGCAGTGAGCTGAAACAGGTGACCAAAAAACTGACCAACTAAAGCATTCCATCCCATTCACGTCATACTTCTTATAAAAGTGGGGGATCACAAGGATCTTGTCCCTTTTCCTTATGGCCGACATTGGGAGAGGGCCTTGCGAGTTGTCCCCGCGAACTGAGGGGTAGTGACAGACTGAATCCAGCTCCGGTTGGCTGCAGAGTCCAGTCCAGGACTTCGGGCGCCGGCCCCACATCTGTCGGAGCAGCTGCCGGGACTTTCAAGGTTGGGTTTGTGTATTTTGTATTGTATTCTCTATTTTTATTGGTAGCATTAGTAAAACATTTTTAATTTTTCCAACTCTCTTCTCTCGGTCCTCCTTTCCCTCCCAATCGCCTGTCCTTAGTGGGAAGCGGGGAGAGAGAGGGTTAAAGATACATCTGCTGCGGTTTTATTGCCACCCCGCAATCAAACCACGACGGGTTTTCAGGGGGTCGGGATGCCTGGCTGCTTGTGGCAGGGGAGGCTGGGGTGTCCCCCTGTGTTTTCCAGCAAAAGACAGATCACAGGGAGCTTGGGCACCTTCTCAAATACGAATCATCTATTTAGCACCACACAGAGCAAAATGGTCCTGGGTCAGGAATCATATGATGCTCTCTGGGTAATATTTATGCTGGTAGCAATGGCTGGCACCAAGTATTTTGCACACAGGCAAAATCTGTTTCATTGACATGATCTAATTGTTAAACATGTAGAATATCTTTCTGAAATCTAACACCTTAAGAAAAGCTGATAGAAAATCAAATTACAAATAACACTCTGAACACTTGTCATCTGCATCCTTACTACTTTGTGCTTAGACAGGTCTTTAATAAAATGGGGTCTGCTGTGAATTTGCTCCAGGATGGATTCAAAATTTTTCTGCAGATATTCAGTGGCTCTGATATCTGCCTGTTCTTTGTCACTTCCTATCGTTTGCTTTTCTTTTTTGTTATTACTATCATTATTAACTTTCTTATTGGAATTGGGGCTTATGCAAACAGCAGCTGGATGCAAAATCTGGGTCCCAGAGAAGTAACTAGGATTTGGTCGATGGAGCCCCAGGTGCTGTTTGAGAACCCCTGCATTGTAAATATGCCCTCTTCTATTTCTAGCCTGGATTTTTGCATAGCAAATCCATCTTGGAAGCCAAACCCCGCTTAGCCGAATTAGGAGATCATTTCTTTGTATATTCTTCGTCTTAAAGACTGCCACAAGCTGGCCTCTCTACAAAGTGATACCTCCCCCATTCCTATTGCTATAAACCTGTTTAACGGTGCTAGCTGATTGGAAAGTGCTTGTTTTAATCCACTACGGTCAGGAAGATTCACGTATCGCATCAAAACAGGGAAGATGCAGTTGTTCCCAGGTCTTCCCTGCATTACGGTTAATCAGCTGTATCCAGGGGGAGGATGCAAGTTGCCTTTAATGGGGGTGAGGAGCAGGAGGGATGTAATCATCCCTCATCAGCGAGACCCTCAATCACTGCACTTCAAACAGCTGGGGGCACGTAACCTCATCTTCATTTGAAAATTTTAGTACCTTTTCTCTGAGCCGCTTTCATTTTATACCTTTTTTTTCCCCCTCAAATTTTTATGATCTTTTTTTTAAAAAAAGAAAATTTATGGGCGAAATAGCAGACACCGTGTGAAATGTGGAAGAGCTAAAAGGCTATCACGGCGGTAAATGAGGCTAAATGGTTCTCTACCACCAGCTGTTGAGAGTTCAGTGATTGAGTCTAACTGACAAGAAATAATTAGCCCCTCTCAGAGAGGTGAAATGAGTCCTCACACTGTGAATGCTGCTGATGAAGGGGCCGTCCCAGGAGAAGGCACGATCCTCACCGACAGTTTCTATGCCTACACATCTCAGCTGCTTCAACCCCTGCAAGCATGTTGCGTTAAGGTTTTTCTTGTGCAGGGTGATGTCCTTCAGTGACTCAGCACACCTCTCCTGTCTTTCTAGTCCCAGAGAGGTTCAAAACCTTGACGCAACATCATCTTGCGGGGATGAGCCCAGAGCCAAAATATTCCTTGCATTATTGATTAAAACTGGCGACTACCTCTTAGCCCTTTTTATTTCAAAGCAAGAGCCTGATGTTTCTTATTGCAAGGATGTGCATTAGGATCTAAAAGCACTTCTTTTTTTTTTTTTTTCTTATTTTCTAATCAATTGCAGGTAACAAACCTAATGAGTACATTTGTTTGCAGGCTGGAGATGGTGAATACCTTGACTTAGATCTGGGAAGTAAAGGACTTGCAGAGCTCCAGTGCAAAACCTGCGTTCACACAAATCACACTGAAGCCACATCCTTTTTCTTTTTAAACACAAATCAAAACCTAAATATTTTGAGTATGCAAGAAAGATGAAATGAGACACAAAAATAAGCACGATCATGGTGGCTTGAATGCCACTGTGTTTCTCTGGCTTTATTAGTTATGTTACTGCATTGATGAGGATCCAAACACTTTTGATACAGTGAAACAGATGACTGTCCAGGGTTGTGCTGCATTCTGCCCAAGCAACCCCAGGTACCATCACAGATGAGCTCAAGAGGATGCTATGGCCACATCCTGGCAGTGCTCTGTCACCATCACTCATTTCTTTGGAAGATGGTGGCCATGGTCACCAGATAGCTGCTGTGAGCCACCATGGTGCAAACAGGGCTTGGTGGAGCCTCAGCAGTGAAGGACCAACTCAGTGGGGCTCTGCATCAGCCTCTGCTTCGTTACTCCTCTTTTATGTGGCTGTGCCTGATGAGACTCTGGATTTTAAGGTGAGAATTTCACCCCTGATTATCCCAATAAATGGCCAAGACCTCAGGGGTTTTAACAGGCCATTTAGCGCGCACACAGCATCGATGTGATCTTGATGAGAGCTGCTCCTCTTAATGTGAGCTACTGCCTTCTTAGCTTCTTCCCCCTTGGTTTGGTCTCAGAAGGAGATGGGGTGATCGCTGGTGACAAAGCAGCATGAAAGAGACAGCCAAGCCCCGTGGCCACCCCAGTGCCAGCCCCTGACCAGCCTCCATGGTCTTCATCAGAGGGTTCATCTCCACAAAGCTGGGGGAGAGCAGCCACAGCATCCTCCAAGCATCCTCTCCCTGCTGCACTGCTGGTGTCTCTCCATTTTGGTAGGAAAGGAGCCACCCGTTTTTCTTCGCTGGAAAAGGGAAGGGTTAAGAAATGTATCTGGGAGCTGCAGCACCCTTGCTTTTCCCTCTTCTGTTGGAATGGTTAATCAAGGTGGGGTGATTTAGTGAGAAGAGAAATACTTGTTTTATTCAGAAGAGCATTAAAAAATATCACCCAAAGCCTAAAACTACCCCAAAAGAAACAAAAAAACCCACCCACAAAACCAGCCAACCCACCAAATTAAAAAAAAAAAAAAATCCCCCAAACCAGGAAAGGACTTCTATCCTTCCATCCACCGCCAGTGGTCCTGGTCACCAGTGGATGCCCTGTGGCTCTCCCAGCTTCACGTCTGCTAAAAAATAGACATAGAGGACATGAATCAGACCCAAGATCTCCAGTTCAGGGGTCTTGGCAGCAGAGTGAGGAGTCAGGTGAGGGTGATCCTAACATCAGGGATCAGGAGGAGACCTGAGGGAAGGTGAGGAGAAACCTTCAATGCCAAAGCATGGTCCAAGGGACCAAACACACTGGTGCAGAGACAACTAGAAAGAAATGAGTTTTCCTGCCTCCTAGGAAAAGCAAGTGGTTCAAGGTTTATTCTCCCTCAGGCTTTTTCCTTTGTACCCAGCTGCTTCTGTCCTTTCTAAAAATCTCTTATGAAGCAAATGAAGGGGTTGGGGTGACAGGAGCCCCCAGCACACAGCCCCGGGCAGGGTTTGGGCCATGATGCACCAGGAAGGCTCAGCCAGAAGGGAGACATGAGTCCCATCCTCACCATACTCCAGAGTGTCCTTCAAGCCACATCTCCAGGAGCCATCTCATCAGCACCCACCTCCTTACTGGCTCCTGCCCATGGGGTCAAGGTTTTGAAGGCAAACTTTTTGAAACATCAAAAATCTGAAAGCAAATGAAAAAATCCCAACATGCTCTATTCAAATCCCCTGGGTTTTCATTGTGGAGCAGACAACTAAAGGGACAGGAACCTCCTCCATGAAGGTGGTATTTAGTCACAAGATATTGGGTTTTTCTTCCTGAATGAAGGTGTGAAGTTACTCGTGACAAGCTGCACAAAAGCCAAGCTTCACAAATGTCCCCAGGAGTTTTTTAAGTTGCCGTATGTTGGCGAGTGTATCTTAAAGGAAGATGTGCCAGCATGAGAGAGAGAGGGAAGGACTGCTGCCAGCTCTGTAGAAGGCATCAAGAAAGGTGATTTTTGGCCCTGGTTGCAAGGACTCATGCTGGGCATGATGGTACAAGGGCTTTTCTTCTTCCTCAGCCTCGTAAAGTATAGAGAATTAAGTCTGGTATATGTCCTCCAACCACAACTTTGCCCATTCTCAGGCCAACAGTTTTTGATGCAATTCCCACAGACACGGGGAGAAATTCTGCCCCCAGGACAGCATCTCCCCCCTCCCTCCTCCTCTGACCTGTTCATGGGTGGACAATGGGATGGGGGGAGCCCCAGCCCACCTGGGAAGGGGTCCCTCCATCCCAAGAAGACCCTGAGACCGTCTCTAATCCATTTTGTATTTTAAGTGCTTACCTTAGAATCATAGAATTATTTCAGTTGGAAGAGACCCTCAGGATCTTGGAGTACAACCATAACCTAACTCTAGCACTAAACCATGTCCCTAAGAACCTCATCTAAACACCTTTTAAACCCCTCCAGGGATGGTGACTCCACCACTGCCCTGGGCAGCCTGTTCCAATGCCTGAAAACCCTTTCTGTGAAGAATTTTTTCCTAATATCCAATCTAAACCTCCCCTGAGGCAACTTGAGGCCATTTCCTCTTGTCCTATCACTTGTTCCTTGGGAGAAGAGACCAACCCCCTCCATGCTCCAAGCTCCTTTCAGGCAGTTCGGAGATCAGAAGGTCTCCCCTCAGCTCCTGTTCTCCAGGCTGAACCCCCCAGGTCCCTCAACTGTTCCCCATCGCACTTGTGCTCCAGGCCCCTCACCATCTTTGGCACCTCTTCTGCACTCTCTCTAGTACCTCAATGTCCTTCTTATGACGAGGAGCCCAAAACTGAACACAGGATTCAAGGTGGGGCTTCACCAGCACCGAGTACGGTGGCACAATCACTTCTCTAGTCCTGCTGGCCACACTATTCCTGATACCTTCCCATCCCTCCTCCTGCCTCTACAGTAAGATTTCACAATGGAGGGACGTAGACCCATATGGAGCAGTGGGGTGGGAAGGAGTGTTGCCAAGGCCACTGGAGGGGGGCGATGCTGAATGTGGTGTTGGTTCTGCTGGAGTTTTGCCTTCTCATGCCAAGCCCAGAGGTGCCAGGAGAGGGGTCTGGGCAGGAGCTGGTTGCTGAGGTCTGTGTGGTGGTTGATGGGCTGCCCAGGCGGGCAGGGAGAGTGAGACTGCATTTCCCACAGGAATAGGGTTCTTGTGCCATTATGAGAAACACCCTAGGGAAAAACAAAAGGAAAAAATGCAAAGAGCCACTGGTTGCAGCTTTAGACAATATTCTCAGAGAACTGGTTTTAACATGTGATTTTGCAAAGCGAATGAAAAAACCTTAGGTCAGACTGAACCAGAGATGTAACAAGGCTCAAAACCCATTTAAAGGAACTAATTACAAGGGGGTTGTGTGGTTTTATTCCTTGGGGGTTTTTTTGTGTGTTTGTTTGGGGTTTTAGTTGTTTGTTTGTGGTTTTGGTTGGTTGGTTGGGTTTTTGCTTGCTTGTTTGTTTGTTTTCCCCTGGCATCCCCAGCAAGGTCTTTCGATAGAAGGATAACAAACAGGCAAGGAGGCAACCAGCTCTTGGAAATGCAGCCCACTGCAGCGTGGGGTGGCGGGGAGGGTGCTCCTTTCAGGACACATCTCCATGCCGTGCGGTGGTGATGAGCCAGCCATGCTCATGCCCCATGCCAGGAGCTGGGCAGCTGTGACTGTAGAAGCCAAGCGAAACACCCAGGGAAGCTGGTGACTGGGGTCCTGGCACTGGAGGTGGCAGCAGGCTGGAGCCTGGTGACCTGTGCGTGAGAGGTGGCTGGTTTGAGATGCTCATCCAAAGTAATCCTGAAGAAAACATTCAACTTGCCAAAAAACTAAATTAATAAGCCCTGCATGCCACCCTGTGATGGCAGGGGAGCTCGAACCCCCAAGCACAGGGACATCCAGGCTCAGCCTCATTCCCCATGCTGCCCTTGCTGCCCACCACTGTGGGCTGCACCCATTGCAGGCGTTTGCCCTCTCCATCAGCATCCTTGCTGTAGCTGAAGGAGGTCACTGCAAGATTTGTACATCCTCTGTACTTTTGCTGGGTTTTTGCCTCAGGGGAGAAGCTTTCCCAAACTCTAGTGTCAGCCTTGGTGATGGAAGCAAGGACTTTGTTGTAGGCATCGCTGGAAACACGGTCCAGCTCACAGACCTGCTCCAGGTAGGAAATCAAAGTAGCAGATTTATAGGGGAGATCAGGTAGAAAACAATACAGGGTGTTTTGAAAAGATGGACCCTCTTCCAAAGCAGCACATTTTGCAATGGCAACATGTTATAATTACACTAAAATTTACAAATGGTTTAATGAGTTGTCAAGTTTTAGTAACCTTATAATAAATGCTCTATATTCCCTCTACCTGCTGTATGGACAACATCAAGATGATAGTTGAATTCATCCCAAATGCCTCTCAAAGTGTCTTCTTGCACTGAGGTCACTGCTGCTGTGATTCTGTTTTTGAGATCATTCAGATTAGTCACTAATGGTGGCACAAAAACACCGTCTTTGACATACCCCCACAAGAAAAAGTTGCAGGGTGTAATCTCTGGGGATCTTGGGGGCCAAGTGTGTAGCGCCAGGTCTTTGGGTCCCATGCACCCTGTCCAAAGTTGAGGCAGTGTATCATCTAGAAAACTGGATCCATCTTTTTGAAACACCCTGTAGTTTAACTTGATTTTGTTGCTCAGTTACAGTGTTTGAGGGATGCGGGAGCCTGGCTGATGTGTGGCAGAGGGGAAGGTTAATACAGGGAGAGGCGGGAGGGATGAGAAGTGATTGCTGCCGGTGAAACCTCTTTACCAGCTGGTGGATGGCAGGGAAAACCATAGCATACCACAGACGGAGTCCATAGAGGCTGTTTCTGCCCTGTATTTGGCAGAGATTGCTGTGTGAGGCTGTTTTTAGGGCCGGTGTCGGCAGGTGGTGCTGGGAGGCTGGGCAAGGCGGCAAAGCATCCCCAGGCTGCCGGCACGGCTGCATCCAGGGCAGGGGAACGAAGTCCTGAGTGTCAGCCTAACCTGGAAAAAGTGATTTGGATAGTAGTGGGAAAGAAGCGTGAAGCTTGCAGTGTGATCTTCATCTTGCTGGTTGCTAGTTCTAAATGAGCTTCATTACACACATAATTAAAGGAAGGGATTTAAATGATAGTTAGTGGTGTTTTGGGGGTATTAATTTCAAGACTAAGGGCACCTGGAGATTAAATGAATTAACGCACAACCAAATCAGGTTAATTGTCGTTTTCTTTACCTGGAGTGAGGCTGAAAAGTAGCCTGTTTTGTTTCAATAATAACTGTGGATATATCAACGCAGACTCTTGAACAGAAGGAAACGCACTATGAGAAACAGTGAATTGGGAACTGGAGCAGAGCAGACATGAGCAGAGCTGGGTGGCAGCGTGGGCTCCGGGGCTGGGGGATGGATCAGGCATCCCCAGTGGGCAGCGGGGCTGTGACTCAGCCACCTGCATTCCTGACCAGGGAACGGCCCCAGACGCTCCCCTGCCCTCCCTGTTGCCTTTTGGCTGCCTTTAAATGGACACCTGTTGTGTAGTCAGGTTGGAAGATCCCAGTTCGTCCCAGGCAGGGGTTGGAGAGCCCATTCAAGTGGGGCTCAGACCTGTTGTCAGGCACATCAGTCCTGGGAAAGATGTAGAGCAGGGGAAAAGCAAACATGGAGACTGGATCTCTGTGCTCAAACACAGAGCCCTGGAAGCACCTTGATCCAAGCAGCAACCCAGCAAATCGAACAGAAAATGACGTGCCAATATGACATGCAAATTTATCTTCAATAATCACAGGTTTGCAGTCTCATGTCTCTCCATCAGTTCCTGCAGCAGGCTGTGGCGTGGGCAGGATGCAGGGCAGGCAGGGATGCTGCTTGCTGAGCACACAGACCTGCTCAGGACTGGGGACAGATATTTGGGGTGGGTTTTTTACACCTGAAGGTTTGATCAAGCAAACGTCCCTTCCTCACACTGGGAAGAAACTGGGCTCTGCTCTGGCCAGTGCACACTGTTTCTGTATGCGGGAACAGCCCAATATTGGAGGCTCTGTTAGGTGCTGCCCTGTGCACCCCTCTGGGGTGGGGTGATGCTCCTGGACAGCAGCACAGCCGGTTGGTGCCCACACCTTAGAGGTCATAACTTCACTTCCTAGCCCCCATTATTCCAGTCCTTTCACTGCAGCCACCAAAAATAATGACAGCCATAAGGGAGCTCTCCGGGACGTCTCATCTGGACACACCATCCAGGCATCTGTGCAGGGCTGTGGCTCTGCACACGCATCCCGCAGCTGCTTCGGGAGCTTTCTCGTGACAAACACCTCACCTCTGGGTTTGACGTGCCTGATTTACTTGTGCTTAAGTCTGGCTGAATATCTTCAGTGTGACCTCTGCATCCATCCATCCCTTAACCACTGCTCCTACACCTATAGGTTAGGCTTGTCAGCCCTGAAAATCTGTTCTGACATATAAGTGCAAGTTAAATGCTGCTTTAAATAACAAGTAATTAGCTATAGAGACATCTGTGAAACCTGATGAAATTCCTAGAGAGATGCGATTTACTGCCGAGTGCTTATTTTTCCATGACTGATGTGACTGACCCGTGTTAATGTACATGAAGGACAGGTAACCTTTCAGCAGAGGATCTGTCTCTACGCCTTTATCTCTTAGAGTTCATACCCCACTGGGTTTCTTCCAATGTCTCTGTCATCACCAGACTCACTCTAATCCTAAGGAAAAACTTCAACTTCAAACCCCCTTCTTTCATATGCATACATGTTGCTTCCCAAAGCTCTTCTGCTAACTCTGGTGGAAATACCTCGCCTGATACCTCCTAGCATTGTATTAGCTTTTTGCATGGGTGTGCCACATTCATGACAGTTGTATGGACGCGGCTAATGCCTGTAGGACAAACTTCTCTTTTCTTGCTGCCAGTTTCTAATAGGAATAATGTTTTTTTCCTCCTTATGTGCACAAGGAATACTTTCTATTATTCATTTTGACATAATTTCCATTGTTTAGTCAAGGTCATCTCATGCATTTGGTCACTTTTATTGACCATGGCAACTCTCACTTTGTCATCCACCATGGCATACTCCTAAATTTCTGCCAGGGATATTATAATAGGTGAGTAAAACAATCAGTGTTTAAAGAAATCCATTTGTCTCCTTCCATTTTCCCAGTGAGCCCTTCACAGTCCCTCATTGCCAAGCCTGTAGCTCCCACACTTTTTTCATCTTCTTGGGCTTAGGTAGCATATACTAATATAACATGGTTGCAAATTCTTCTTAGATCAATTGTTCTGTCTAAAAATAAAATGAAATCGCTGACTTTATGAAAGAACCATTCTACATCAACTGACCCAATCAATCTGGTACTATATCCTGTTTTCCTTTTGGCTCTCTATCTTTGATCCTTCTTTCATCTAAAAGTTGTTCCATTTTCTTGTGCAATGCTGGTGTCGAAGTATTTGTCCTGCAATTGCTCAGGCCCCTTTCTCCCTACCACAAATCAGACTTTCTACCTTTGCAGTTGTCCAGTCACCTGCCAACACAGCAGATTTGATGGATGTGTTTAACATCATCCTTCCTGGACGTGTCACCCACATGTTGATTCCCTCCTGCTCTTGGATGGAGAGTTGCAAGGCTTCTTGTTTTAAGTGCATTAAAGAGCAAATTTCATTTCCATGGTGGATGCAGTCATTTTCCATACATATCCTTGTTACCATTAGCCATTTTTCTGTCACTCCCACATTCAACATCAGCATCCTCCTGCAAACCACAGCAAGGTACTTTTTAAGCCATAACTCAGTTACTTTGACTCCCTTGTCTCTGCAGGGTGAACAAAGTTATCCTTACAAATCTTTATTTCAAGAACCTTTAGCTTTTTCCTAGGCAAAGCTGAGCTACAAAATCTGACTTTTGGCAATTTTCCTTTCAAACCTTCAAAAAGATTGGTTTCTTTGCTGCTCAGTGTTTTGCCAGCTTGCGTCCAGTACTGTGATCTGCCTGCAGTTATATTAGTGTCTGGTTCTGCTTTGTGCAAGAGTACCTAAAGGGAACTAGAAATGCATTTTCAACACTTTATTGGTAACACAATATCTAAAACACAGACACAGCCCAGGAAGACATGGGGAGAACAGCCGTTAGTTTAAATACCTCCAAAGGGCTTCATGATGCATTTGGGCAGCATGCCAGGGCATGGTCATTTCAGGTAACACAAGGTTTTGTTGGCAAACTCTTTTTTTTTTTTTTTTTTTCTCTTTTGGCCCCAAAATGTCCAGGGAGCCTTGTGCTGTTATCATCTGGCGACACTCTTGCCTCTGGTATGCGGGAAGTCAGGGAGGTTCTCTCCATTTGGAAAACAGGAGCTGCTGGGGAGGCGGGAGCAGAGGGACCTCCCCGAACCCACTGTGAGCCCTTCCTCTCGCTCACTCCCTCCTCCGTCCTTTCTAAATCCACTCTTGGGCGCCAGGGCAGGAAAATAAAACTCCACAGATTGTTGTGAAGGGTCTGGAAGAGCATATTATGCCCCACCTATTTCTCCAGGCTATTCGAGTGGTCCCAGTGTCTGTACTCCATGAGTAGTCTCGGTGTCTGTAACCCACCATTGCTTTCACTCCCAATGAATCCAATGAGAACTTTTCTAAGGAACAGGTTGTCAAACTTACTTTCCTTAGGAAAACTTTCCTTCAGACAGCGGTGAACCTTTTATGAAATACGTAATACCATCATGTTTCACTTCCTTCGAATGGGTGTCCATGGAGAACCAGGGTGACCTGCTCTCCCGTGGACAGGCTGAGCTGGGGGGGCTCATTTCCAACTGGCTGTTTTATACTCCTCCAGAGCTTCCAGCATCAAAGAATTTAAATGTTCTACCGTGCTACTTTTGACTTGTCTCCCCATGCCAGCTTCAACTGTGCAAACTTTACCATGACTTAAATACAAGATAATTTTAAACTCAAGTTTGTTTGTTTGTTGGTTTTTTCTCTCCAGGTCTTCAAGGTTTCAGGTTCACAGTCTTTGCTGCAAACGATGAAGGCTGGAAGTTAACTTGAAAAAAACCCAACACAATCTGAAATTCACACACAATCACATGGCTCACAGAATAAGAAATTTAAAAATGCCTCTAAGTATCAAGATATTCAAAACAAACGAAAAGAGATTTAGTAAAAATACTCTAAAAAGTCCAACTGTTATGCACTGTTGTTATCTGAGAAGTTCTGTCATCAGATGATATTTCAGCAGCTTTAGACATATGAGATTTCTAAAGGGGATTTCTAAGTTGTGTTTGTTTTTAATTTGGGGTTTGGATCACAGCAGCAGCAACAATTTGTTTGGTTATATATTTATGGCTGCACATGTTTAAACTGGTAAATCTGCACTGACCTATTAGACCACAAAAGTGAAACCAGCTTCTGTATTCTCATTCCTTAGCTGGAAAAATAAACCCACAGCATGCATGTATAAAATAAATTATATTTTTACAGCTTTCAGGTTTGGGACTCAAAAGCTGTGCAAGTATTTTGAATTATCACAGCCCTGGCTTTAAAAATAAGGGAATGATACTTTACCGCAAAGTGACTCTTTCAAGGCAAAACATATTTTTCTAGCTTTTACCTTACATTAAAGTTGTATCATTTTATTGAAAATGAAAATAAAATTAGTAAGGAGCTTAATAAAATGTGCAAGTTTCTTTTGGAAAAAAATGAACCCAAATACAGAAAGATATCAGGTTGGTTTAAGACCAATAAGGATATCTGGGTCTGAAAGATAATTCAGAGTTGGCACCATCCTGCGCTGAGCACCCTGCTTCTTCTTACCCGCCTGTTTTTATTAGCTTTGCTTCTTGTAACAAATAAAAATGTTTTTCTTTGGTCTCTAAGCCTTAAAAGCAAACAGATGTTGAGCCATATTTGACTTAACAGAGAAACGTGAATTGAACCTGTTACTTGGCCCCCCAAGACGTGGTCCTGACGAAGGCTTACCCAAGCAGAGCTGAGAGCCTGGGCTGAGTCTTTCTGGTAGCTGGATTCATTATCTGATGACAAATCCATCTTCTCTGGCTAATTTTTAAGCCTTGGACAAACATGTGAATAATTTCACTCATTCAAGTTTCTTCATGCCCAAAGATGGAGGAGGTTGAGTCCAGAAGATGCTCCTGAGTGGCGGCAGGTGAAACCATAGGTTGATAATTAAGAACAGCACAACTTGGGCATTTTTGGGATAGAGAGCAGCGGTTCTCAGGAATACAGCCCAGTTTTACTCCTCCCAGAGAGGCAGGAGGATCCTCCTGCATCCCTCGCAGGGCTGGTGGGGCGGGTAGAGGGTCAGGCCAAGCTGGCAAGTTGAATGACACCAATTGCGAAATTTTTCATTTCCATGGAAAGTCCTTCTGAGACGTACCTTAGGAATGTCCTAAATAATACTCGCTGGTGGGAGTGGAAGGTGCTGACAAATCTGGGAAAAAAAAAAAAAAAAGGAGCTTTATTGCAAATGGGTGATGAAAGTAACACTGACCACAACAAGGGAGCGTGATTCATTACGGCGGCTGCGGCAGAGCCTCCGCGAAAATTACAGGGAATGTTAAAGCAGCCCTGGAAAGGAGTCAAACAGCAATTTGGTCTTGACATGACCATCATGGAGAGCTGGCAACAGGGAAAGAGAGCAAAAGGGACGCAACGTTCTTGTCCTTCTTCCAGCAGATGTGAAACCTCGTGGTCTCTAATGGATGTGGAGCTGGGGCAGGAAAGAATCAGAAGTCAGAAATTAACTTCTTCAAAACATGCATGAAACTAAAGAAGTTGGGCCATTTTTTTCTGTCAGGAATAGTGTCCTGTTTTTCACCCAGTTGTGGTTCAGAGATTGACACATCTAACTTACAGAATATATGTTTTTTAAAAATATCTGCATTCTGAGTCTCAGCAGAGCTCAGCACCTCCTTCGTGCCCATCCCTGTCGCCTGTGCCAAAGGAATCAATGATTTTTACTGCTTTCCCCAACCCTGAAATATCCTTGGGGAATATTAGACCAGAGCACGCAACCATCTCACTGCTGACTGAGCTTCCCTCGCATTACCCCTGAATGATTATTTCCCTTTTCTAACCCCTTTTTCTATTGATTTTCATGGTAAACCAACATAATGCTGCTGATATAGATATTTAGTTTCTCCTACTGCTGATGAACTGTAACATCCTCTCTCTATGCTCTTTTTTTTTTTTTTTTTTTTAAATATGATAATTTGGGAGGAAAAAGATGACCTTGTAGAGGTGAAACTCTCCTGTTGCCCAGCCTGGTTGAACCCAAGGGTGGGAATGGCTCAGCCCCACAGGAGCACTCCATGTTTGCTACACAACTGGTAATAATTTTGCAATCAGCCTGTGACTGTTCCAAAAAGTAGGAACAAATGAGTTAAATCACAAATCTAGCGCACTTCTTATCCTGCCTGTTCCCAAAGAACAGCACGTCAGCAGTGCCAGAAGACACATGGATGATAAGTTACTAATAAATTCATTGTGTTGCTTATTTTTAATGGACTAGTAAAAACAATCCTCTTCTTTTAACAGTGTGTGACTTGCATGAAAGGAAATGGTAGAGTTCGGGAAAATATTTTATGCTTGAATTGTAGGAATGGTCACTGTAGCAGTCATTAATCGCAATAATTTAGCTTTAATCAAGTATTGATTGCTTTTATACCAGATGAGAGAGCATCGTACCATTGCTCTGTGCTGGCAGCTGTCGAGCTGCACGGTTAACAGGGAATCACTAGAGGTCACTTTGATTCCACCTAAAGCAGTGAATCCTGAAAGGTCTGGGGTTTTGTTTCTGCTTGCTTCTTTCTTCTTTTTCAGTAAGACATTTTTTTTAAAAGCAAACATTTTTGCACATTTTTATAGTACTTGTTTATATAAGCTCCTTGGGCTGAATTTTATTCTGGTGGAAAGGGTGAAACTTTAAAGAAGTTTATAAAGCTGTGCCTATATTCAACAGGAAAATTGGCCCTGAGTTTCTTTTTTAATATGAAACAGCTTCCAATGGATCTGATATTCTTGATAACAGATGTCATTATTTAACTCTCAATAAATACTTCTGTCCTGTCAGGATCCCTATAAACAGGAGAAGAATAGCTCCGATGTATAAAACTGCAAGACGATATTCTAATTTTGATGCTTATTCTGTTATACCCAAATGTGAAATAATATTTAGATGTGTTGCATTCTCAGCTTCAGTTGATGACTAAAGCACAGACATTTTGTCAATGAGAGAAAAAAAAACCAAAACAGAACAACTCATGATCAGGCAAAACATTTTCCTGCTGCAAAGAGCAACTCCAACAGGATCCCAAACTTCACTTCTTTTATACTTGTAAAGTGACAATTTGCCTCCTTGGGAACCTATAGCATGAAATCTGACTTTTCTTTCATTTTGGACATCTGGGCTCCTTTGGGCCCTACCCCGCCAGCCCCTTTCGTTGTGGGGTCACAAGTACCTGAGGCCCAGGTGAGGATCCCATGCCAAGCTCCCTCTGAAACAGCCCCACCACCCACAGAGACACCCCCCTACCCCAATGAGTGGCAGCATCCTGCCCATTGCTATGTGTGGTTGGTTTGTTCCTGTTTTAGGAAAAGCAAAGCCCCTTTGTATCTCTGGGATCTTGAACAGGGAGGTGAGAATCCCCTGGTGATGCCTGGGTCCTTCTTGCTGTGCGTGTCTCAACTTCTGCTGCAAACCTCTGCCAGGGCCCACCAGTCCCACAAAGCTTCACCGTTTCTCCTGCACCTGGTGTTGTTCAACATCTGCTGGAAGGCACCGGGGCCCCGATGAAGCTGCACAGCCCTGCGTGCTGGTGGATACCGGCTGCATCCTTCCCATGGCAGCACCACCAGCTCAGTGTGAAGCTGCTCAGCACTGACAAAAGCAAGACACCCGAGCTGATTTGAAATGAAAATTCTTCAGAAGGGCTTGTCTGTGCTCAGTGCAGAGAACACCTGCCCTCAGGCTTGGGAACGGAGCTGGCTGTGTCTCCCAGAGGTGGAAAGCAGCCCTGCATGTCACAGTGTTGGTTGCACGGACCAGGACACTCACGTTCCCTGAACGAGCCCTTTCGCATCCACACACCACAAAACAAAGGCCGGAGCGACTCCCTGTGTCTCCATGAGTAAGTCAGAGAGCAGCAAGCGGGAGAGCTGTTGGCTGTTCTTGTTCTGCGTCTGATGCCCGGAACAGCTCCTGGCGTCAGGGCTGAGTCACTGAGACCAAGAGCTGGTGCGCAGACCTGGCTGTGTCATGCCCACACCCAACCGCTTGTGGCTTCTCTTGTCCTTTCCATGAGTCACCCAAAAACTGGGCTTTGGAGGACAGGTGGTTCCTGAGATCCCAAAGGTCCTGAGCAAGAAGTCAGCATTGGGTGTGTGTCAGGGCAAGCCTCCATCCATGTGTCCTTGCCTTGCAGAGTGGATGGTCTTGGTCTCTTCTTTTCTCTCCTAGAAACACGCTGCTTCTCCCCTTCGACACTACGGGGATTAAGGAAGATTTCCCAGGGACAGCTCTCCATGCACTCCATGGTGCTCCCTTAGGCCTCCACCACTTTTTATCCCCATGGCGCTGTGTGTCCCCCATCCAGTTCACATTAAGCACTGTGACGATAACTTCTCCCATGAGTATCTATCTCTTCTCCTTTCCTTCCCCTGGGGGAAAACTGAGTGGGAATAGTTTTCATTAACTACACTGTACGTGCACAGTGTTTATACCAATGCAGGCAAGGCTGAACAAGCGTGCCTCACTCTTGGAAAGAGAGGCGCTGAGGTTTGTGGCTGCTCTGAAGTCCTGAGCTTGTCCCACAGCAGAGAACCAGCCTCAGAGAAAGCTCTGGCTTTGGACTACACCAGGCTTACCCCAGCTTGGACACAGACGCAGAGCGTGTTAACACCCAGAGCTTTGTCACTCTGCAGAGCTATGGAAAGTCTACATGGTCCCCAAACCAGGACCACTGGATGAGTCAAGGATGCCCCAAATGTCACCCAGCACCCCATGGAGAGCCTCCGTGGAAAATGGAGGGCTAAAGTGACATTTCGGGCAGGATTCAGCTCTAGGTTAGGATACCTACCTTCAGGCACAAAATTGCGGGTGTTTATGTGAGCTCTTGGTTTCTCAGCTCCCTCATTAGAGCATCGACACCTTGTCCACCCAGACCTCTCTTGCCAGCCAGCGGGTACCTACTTCATGGGAAACCAAACTGCCCTCCAGGCCCCACTGACTGCAGTAAGAGACACATGGAGACGCAATCAGAAGTCAAAACCGTGTCTTAGTCTTGAGCTGCATACTACCTTGTGGGTCCTCCTTGTGACGTACACGTGCGGTGTGAAGTTTAACATCATGTAAAAAGCCAGCTGTCCTCTTTTCCAAAGGTATTTAGAATGGACTTAAATATCCTGTAGGAAACATGCTTATTTTGTATACAAAGATGCCTCATACTGGTGGTTGCGAGAGATTTAAAAATTAAATGTAATATGTTAACCAATATATAAATAAGAGGGCTTTCAAATAGGTTGCTTTGTAAAGGTTCTGGATCGCTTTTGGCTTTCATCATGTACACACAGAGGAGATCCCTCAGCATGACACACAAGTAGTAGATGGTATCTGCATCACTGTGTTTCTCATCATGTAGACCACATAGACCACAGAAAATTACCCTCAGAGATGTTTTTCTGCACATTTCTGATGAAGGCAGAGAGACAACTTGCTCAAAATCAGAAGAAACCCCATCAAAGGGGCGAGGTCCAAACAGCATAGTTCTGGCAACTTGTTTGTCTGTAATGATGGATTTTTTTTTTTTTTACAGCTTTCTCCTTCAGCTGGCATTCCTACAGCTATTTATAGTTTCACTTCATAACCGGTGGTTGGTATTTTCAAAGTAGTCTAGCATGTGGTCACCTGCACAGAAGATGTGGCTGACTCTCCTGAGCTGCCTGAAAAGTGTTGCCTGTGATATTCAGGATCTTTCTGATCCTGAGCTGTTGGCAGAGGGCAGAGAAGATGCTCTGCTGCCTCAGGAAGAAGGTCTTGCTGAGGCCACCATGCTCTGCAAAGCTGTTACCTTCTCCTGAAGGTGCACATTGGGATTTCATGAATTTTTTTTTCTACCGAATTTAATCCCCTCCTTTTCAAAGTACAGCTGTGCGCTTCTAAATACAGGAGTCAAACCTTATTACCCTCTAGATCAAACACTAGCATTTCATGCCTCCTCCTGCACTGTTGTGTAGTGACAAAGTTCCTGGTGACTTAAGTGGGAGGGAGGCTGCGTCCTGGGAGACAAAACTTAATTGAGTGTAATACCACAGGGCACGTAAAGTAGGACAACACAGCCTGACCTCATTTTGCCCATACATAACCCTACTGACATCAGTGGGAGCTGCACATATGCAGTCAGGAGATGACATTTGCCCACTCTTGGCTGCTCTAGGAAATTCCTGCTTGCCTGATAAATTCTATTATTTAATCGTGCAATATGAAAGCGAAGGATATACCGAGTAAAGCTGAGCAAACACAGCTCAGCTCCCTGCCTGTTTGAAGTTGTGAAAAGACTCCTTCTGACGCTGGTGGTTGTTGGACTGAGCCCACAGTACACAGTGATTCATAATCATTTTCTTCAATGAAAGCAACCAGGTTGGTTTGTTGTTATTTGTGGGATCACATGATTCATTATTTGCAAATATTTGAATGACAGTTGGACTTTCTGATGCCTGTGAACCCCATAGCTTCCACCAGTTTTAGCACAAAATGGTTATTCATACAAATACTGTGCCAGAATAGACTTGTTTGATACTGTACATTTATTATGCTCCTGTTTCTAGAAAAACTTTGCAGAGTAGAAAGGGCATCACTTGGCAAAACCTACAAAGCTTACACCAAACCGCTGACTATTCCAAGAGAATTGTTCATGAGCAATCCTGAGACTAATATTTATTTGAATTCATCACAGTCTAATAATTAAAACCAGTGCTTACTGCTGTAGAAAACAGGACAGGACTGACTTAGAGAAGAGGTTAGCTGGGCGAGTAATGTTTAGGCTGTCACTACTTGGCGCAGGCTGCAGGAGCAGAAGCAGAGCTCATCACACCTCTGAGCGTCCCAGATTTTGAAACTGGGATTTCTTAAAACTGATCTTGTTTTAACTCTTAGGTTTCTTTCCCCTCAGAAGAAATACAGAGAATATAAAGGCAGATTCTTGGTGGAATGAATACAATACTGCAATATTTAGGAAAAATGTTAGCTTATTTACCAATACTAGTTACCCAGAGGGGTGGTGACTCTCCACCCTTGAAGGCATGTGGGACCAGACAGGTCTCCAGCAGCCCGCTCTGAGCTGGCCCCATATGGGACTCAGGACCCTCAGAGGCCACTTCCAGTTTAAACTGTTGAAAAAATCCCTCATCAAAGATTCTAATGCTCCAAAGTCACCAAAGCCTGCTTGTAAAATAAGCTTCCTCCACCCAGCAAAACCCTGTGACAGGTCTGTGACATAGTGCCTGTGTGTGATGATACCAAAAGGATGTTGCTGTAATTGCATACAGATTTATCATCTGCTCCCTTGCAGTGAACGCCATCAAAAGACTCAAGGCTTGGAACAATACAGTGTTCCCAAGTATATTTTTCCTGTGAGCACATCCCCTTTTCAAGGGAGACATCGTGGTGTCCCAGAGAGCTGTTCCAGACAAGCGTTTCCCCAGTTATGGGATGAGCTGCCCAGGAGAGGATGAGGTCCCCGTGGCATCCCCAGAGCTGAGCGAACTGGGCAGAGCCACACAAAGCACACGGTGTCCCACAGCATCCCGGCTCCCCGACCCATGTACAAGCCCTCTTGCCCTTGGGCAGCAGCCAGATGCGAGTTTGGTGGCCGAGGGACCCTCTGCGGTCACGCCACACAGAGCATCCCTTGTCACCTCTCCTCCTTGGTAATACGAATGGACATTTGTTTACACCGAACTGAGCAAATCTAATATTTATTTCACATTTAGGTCACAGGACATCAAAACAAATATTTTTACCCCAAACAGATTTCCTGACCTTGTAGTCTGACTCCCAATTTGCAACAATATTTATCCAAAGAGCTGGCTTGCTCTCACCTAAAAATGGAAGGAAAAGAAATTATCCAGGGTCCTGCACTGGGCTTTAAGATAACAGCACAACTCCCTGTGCACCCAGATCAGCTCTGGATGCCACTCTTGATTTTACTGGAACCAGGACAGGATTATTAAACTCATATTTCCTGGATTTTCTCATTTATTTTCAGTCCTGAAAATCAAAATAATTTAAATACATAAGCCTAAACACCCCAAATACAAAGTATTAAAAATTATATTTAACAATCTCACCATAAACAGTGCCTATGGGCCTCATCCTGCTCCCATCAAAATCTGAGACAATCCCCTCGCTTGTTAAGATGCACTTTTTAAAGATTATTTCTTTCCCTTTCAGCCTGTGTAGGCATTAACACTGCTCCATTGAAAGCTCTGAAATGTTCTGTACATGGAAAACTGACCTTATTTTCGGTGAAGCTTGTACTAGTTTTAAGGCAGAAACTGCTGAAGAGAGAATTTCAAAAGCTTAGAAAATCTAGTGGTCCCTTATGGCTTGCAGTAATGAGTAAAATAAAATGCTCTTTCTGATTTCCTTCCTCCTGTAATTGAAATAGATGTTGTACCAGAGCTACAAAACCGCTGCCCAATTATCACCCAACTGGGTTGATTTACATCACCTGCTCAACCTTGGCTTGAAGTTAAATGCTCAGGAGGGCCAATGTAAACACATTTATAGCCTGGTAGGATATGCTGAGCTCTTAATGTAGGGATAATAACACTATATATATATTCATACATGTGCACACATATATCTGAAAAGATATAGCTAAGCAAATTTTCACATATGAGGGTGTAAAGGGCTGCCAACAGTGACATGGCATGGCTACCTAGATGTGAAAGACCTGGTTTGATCCAGTGCTTGGCTTGGATTTTAATTGCACAGTGGACGTGATCCTTTTTTTACTGGGGTATCCAACCTTCCCCTCGGTTTATCTGGTGTCTGGGCATCAAGGCACTGCGTGGAAAACCCATCAGACAAACATGAACTAGCCCCAGTCTCATTAGGGTCACTTCTCACATTGGCTTGGATGGGGGAGGATGGGGAGGCAGCACTAATGGGCCAACCTTCAGGGCATCTCTGCGTCCCCACAGCACCCTGCCAAATGAGTTGGCTTTGCAGAGCCACGCGGTATTTCTCAGGTAAATGATAGACTGTCTACGTGGCTCAAAGTGAGAGAAGAGGGAGGTTGCCACCACCACATGAAATGGCACGGGCAAAATTCCTGCCATGTTTGTAAGGTCCTGTGCCAAATCCCGCTGAACCAAGCACCGGGGTCCCCACACCCCATTTCAGTGTCATCGGGGAAAAAACAGAGAGCTGAGCATGTGTGATAAGAATTTCATCACATAACAGACATTTCAGGAAGTCTCTGTAATTTCTTTAATTATTCAGACAACAGAGCACAAGGGTAATATCTTCAAGTACATTCTTATACATTATTTGAACAGTAATAGATATGTATTTAGTCATAAACTATTCTGTAGCCACCACTATGTGTACATTTCATACAAACTATTGCCATACTCAGACCCTGAAAATGGACGGTGATATCTCCTAGACGTTTTGCACAATGTTATGACAGTACATCCTTCATACGAGAGCTGTAGCTATAGGTTGGATCGGTTCACCTAACGAAGCACTTCTAACACATACCACGGAGGAATGATCCGGACGTGAGGCGCCAGAGAAAGAGATGTAATAAATATACGGTGAGTGGGAGGCATATAATCACTAGACATACGTGTGATGGAGAACATAGCATGGCATTTCTTCGCTTGGCAAAACAGGTTGGTCCTAGTAAAAGACAGCATCTCAGCTTCTCTCACACCACAAAGCTCTGAGCTCATCTTGGCCTTTCTGTGAAGATTAAACACAGCAATGTCTGATATGGTCCCTATTAGGGCATGTACCCTGCCCTGACACAAGCTTGGGCTCTGGTCTAATGGCTCTTTTTCATCTCAATTACTATTTAGACTGAAGCCCCCAAGCCAACAGCTTAAAATTTGATCACTGCCATGCCTAAACACCTCCAGTGCCTGACCTCTGGAGAAGGAGGCTCTGACATGGTTGGTTTTCGACCATAAAGGCTCTACAAAATGCCAGCTGCCCTTCAAAGACCAGGGTAAGAGAGCTCAAATGCCCAGGCACTGCCGTACAAAGGCTGAACTCTTACAGCAGAGAATCATTCATTCCGCAATCACATTTTTACATGCCGCAAAACAGACGTGTTTGCAGCCCGCAATGCACCAGCAGACCCCAAAGACACGGAGGTGGCAGAGTCCGAGCTAGGTGGGCAGAGGGTCCCTGGCAACCACTGGACAGTTCACGTTCCCCCACGATGCCCCACACCTGGTGACCATTGAGGTGGCTCGGTTCCCGTCCCAGTGGTCTACATGGGCACTGCAGCACACCGGCGGTCTCACCGAAGTCTCACCACCCTGGCCATGACTGAGCTCCATAGGACGGAGGTGGGACAGAAGCTGCTGGGAAGGAGAGACCACATCCATCTGTTAGGGATAGACATGAGGGTGCTCATGCCTGGGGCTCAGCCACCAACTCCTGACACTGCTCTGGAAGCTCCCAGGCTTTGAGTGTGGAAGACCATGGTCTGTGCTCTCCCAAGGTGGCCCCAGGCACGGACATCCTGAGAGGCCACCTGGAGTTGCCGTCCATCCCAGCAGAGGACGTGGCTGCATTTCTGGAGCAAAAGGCTGCCCGATGGATGAACATCCTAGGCTGGCAAGTAATGGAAACCAAAGAAAAGGTGAGAAGACATTCAAGGAAAGCTCCCTTCTGACACGGTCCTGTCACAGATGCGCACACACACGCACACACAATGTTTTGCAAAATTTTTAAAGGGATCCTGGAAACCCTTCAGGGAGGAGCACCCAGTGCAGCAGAACCTCACTCATCAGCACCCGACGAGGACAAACCCCTCGGCAGGGGTGGAGCTGGGAACAGATCGGGGTGCAGCACTGGCCCCACCACGTGTCTCCTGAAACACATCTCCAAGACATTCACCCTTCGATGGCTCAGGATGGACTCTGAGCTAAGGAACATCTCTCAGAATAAATGAACGCATTTTTATCCCTTTTGTTTGTTTGTTTTGCAAAGGATGTTTTGTTCTTTTCTTGGTGGCCCCAAGTCCCACATCTTTACTCAGGCAAGGTGGCCAGCTCATACTTCCACCGTCAGCCACATGAATCCTGGCTAATTCACCGAAGTCAGTGTTGGTCCTCCAGATTTCTGTCTTCCAGGCGCCCAAATAAAAGCCAATTAAAATCCCGGCACCATTGAGAGGTGAAGGCAGCTGCTTGCCTTCAGATTTACATGCTTCAAAGGGCAAACTTAACACTCTCAGAAATAAATTTTAGGAGATATCTGTGGTCTCCAGACTGGACCAGGAGGTGGACACAAAGCTGGGGCTGGAGCTGCAAGAGGAGAACATCACCTGAGAGTGGATGGGGAGCTGGGGCTCCCGTGAAGGGAAACCACGTGTCCTGGTCACTCATGCAAATAAGTGAGGTTCTACTGTTAGTACAAGAGATTCCAGGTTACGCACGGATGTGATGGATTCATTTCCTTAATTAAAGTACCAGAATTAAAAGATATCAGCAACACATCAAAATAAAATAACGGGCACTCCTTTAGGCATCACGTTTCCTAAACCAATAAGCAAAAAGATAAAAAAAAAAATGGGATGCACCAGGAACTCTTAGTTATTATATACTAACCAGACTGTGCATGGCACATTTTATTTCTATAAAACTATTAAAACTATTACAAAATATTCAAAAAATACATTTTAGTAAATTTACAGCAGTTATTTCTCAATTTATTAATGCAAAACATCCTTTTCTCCCCTCTGTACAAACTACCGTCTCCATCGTCACAGAATTGCCACCATGTGCGCTTTTTAAAAAATATTATTTTCTAATAAATTTTTTGAAGTTAAAAATAACAAAGTTTCTTACGGTTTTTGCAAATAAAAAGTTTGTGTAACAGTCTTGACTTCCATGAACGTGGCCAAATGGTGTTTTTACAAAGCAAAACATGGAAAACAATACAGAAAATGACGTTACATTTGAAACTATTTAAATTAAAATAATATATTCTCATATTTTACACTATTTCAAAAAACGAAATGTGATTCAGTTAAGTATTGATCTCTCAAAAAAATCTAATTTACAATTCTGTGTATAAAAATATAATTTACGGACCCCCGTGAAGTTTGTCTTTTTTGTGTGTTTCTTTGTTTGTTTGCTTGTTTTTTAGACTTGCTGAAATGAAGGAGCAATGTAATGGAGAGATGGGAAAGTACAGAATTTTGCTTTCTGAAAGTCAGGACACACGTGACATGTAGAAAAATAGACTCTGCGCAGTTTTGCTTGGCCTCACAAAATAATTTTTTCCCCTGTGAGTACAGTTCACATGATAATAAATTATCAAAGAAACTATTTAAGGCTCTTGAAGGTCCGGTTCATATCTTTTAAAACATCTATTCAAAATACCAAAGAAATAAATATCCAGGAGAGAAGGAAAAAAAAATAAACAATGAACAAAACAACAAAACAAAAGAACAAATAAAAATATATATATATTTATAAACTAAACAGAACAGAACTTCCTGGGGTCTTTGTTTCCCTTAAAGTCTACTTTGGACTGTCCTACTTAATTATTATTATTTTATTATTATTTTTTTTAAGTCTTAATCCGTGCTTTCTTTTAAAAATATGTAATTTTTTTCCTTTTTTTTTCTTTTAGGTTTTTCTTTTCTTTTTTCTTTTTTTTTTCTTTCTTTTCCTTTTATTTCTCCTTTCTCTCTCTCTGTGTCTCTGTCTCACCCTCAGCGGCTGGCGGGCGGCCGGGATGGCTTGGGATGCTCTCAGCTGGATGGTACCACCATGCCCAGCGGGTGCAGAGAGTCACTATCCAGCACCCAGCTGCCGATGCGGTAGAGGAGGCGAGAGTACCAGTGGATGCCAGGGGTGGCAGGAGCACCCACCAGGGTCCCCCCGCCGGAGGGGCACAGGGCGTCCAGCATCCCCTGGAACAAGCGAAAGGGAGCGAAGGCCAAATGCGCCCAGCTGTGCTCCTCGATGACGGCATAGCAAGAAGCCAGCACCCGGTTGATGAGGATGGTGCCCTGGGCGGTGAGGGGGGCGTAGGCTCCCGAAGCCTCCTCCTGCAGCGAGACGCTGTGCACGGCCGCCGGCAGGAGCTGCCGCCCGCCCTTGCCCAACACATAGACCCGTTGGCCCGGTCGGACGCGGCTGGCGAAGAGCGCCTGGCTGCTGGGGATCCCCTCCTGTGATTCGTTGTGTTGGGGGGCCACGAAGAGAAGGTGGGCGGCCGTCAGCAGCAGCCGGGCTCGGGGTTGCCGTGTCTCGATGGCGTAGAAGAGCTTGTGGGAGCTGTCCTCCCGGTCGAGGAAGGTGAGGAAGTCGCTGTAGAGCAGCCGTCCCTCTGCGTCGGCTGCCAGCACGCGGTCCCCAGGGCTCAGGTCCTTCACCAGCTTGGTGCCACCGTGCTCCAGGTGCACTGTGGCTGAGCCAGGGAAGCAGCCCCCTGATTTGGCCGCCACCGAGTTTTCTGTGCAAGAAGAGAGGCACAGTGGGGTTAGACAGGGCACCCACCAGGCTGGGGCATGGGGATACGGGGCGTGGGGACATGTGCCACTTCTCCAGCTGCCCTGACCTGCCCAAGAAGCATGGGTGCAGGATGCAGCCTCATTCCCCACTGAAGTTTCTTAATCATCATCTATCAACTTGCCCTGTTTGCACTCAGGTCAAATGACAGTCCCCCTCCTGCCAGATTTGAGGTGGTGCATCTCCATTTGGGTTCGGAGCTACAGGGGTCACTTGTCTCATTATGGAAATGGGCCAAAATATTTCCCCTGAAAAAGCTGTTCCAGAACCAATCTAGTCTGGAAGAGCTTCCCACTCAGATACTGTTTGCCCTGTGCCTGACACCTGATGTCGGATAACTTGCAGGCTTTCCAAGCCGAGCGATTTTGCTGGAATAAGGTTTCTCCTCCTCTAGGTGAGCAACTGTGCTCTCAATGCTCAAGGTTTCCACGCCACTCTTACTCAAGGACCCCATCTAGGGCAGCAAAGAGCAAAGGGCAAGAGGAGACTTTGGCTCGAGGAGCACACGAATTTGCACATCACCCCACTGGAAAAGCAAGACCCCAGATTTCCCGAGCGCCCCCTCCATTGGCCTGTGTGTGACCCCGCGCTGCCCCCCAGCCCTCTCTGCCCTTCTGCTCAACACAACGGCTGCTGGGGCACGTGTCGTCCTCTATAACAACCCTGCCTGGCACTTCCACTTCTCTGGTTCATTCCTGTTTCAGAAAAACCAAACCCCAAAACATCTCCTTGATCTCTTCCACCCCACTGGAAGGAAAATGCTGTTCTCTGTCGTGGGGCACTTGGTCCCCAGGCAACCCCACACCTGTTCCAGACCCAAGCACATCCCTCCTTCACCTCCTTCAGCTTTCAGAGTTACTCAGAGTTTAGCTACTAAATGTTGTTGCTTTCCAGTGCTCCCAAGAGGAATAATTGCAGGTTTAAAGAAAGCAGAAATAGTAATGAGACTTTGAGTCTCTCTTGCAAATCCCTTTCTGGAAGCTCAGCCACATGCAGGACAGTGGGAGAGGAGCTCTGCCCTGTTCCAGGCTGGTCTCTGACTTAACCAAGGGATGCTGAGATGTTCCTAAAAGCTCTGATTTTCTATATATTGGATTGTAGCCCATGGTATGTCACAGAAACAAGTGTCTTTGCTACAGCTGTTGACATTCTTCATCCCTCCCTTGCCTGGTTTCTCTCAGTTACTCCCTATATGTGTTGAAAGTCCTGGTAATTTATTTCCTAAAAGTGGTCAGATTTTATATTTTGCCCCTGTGGCTGGTACTGAAGCTCTTATGATTTAAATAAACCCACGGAGTGTCTCCTAATGACTTTCTCAGGAAGGACAGGAAGGGCAAAAATTAGACTGTTATTGATTTGCTAACGACTTTATCACTTCTCCTTCAGAAATGAAGCAGCGAGATCTCCAAGGCCTCTTCAGGGAGGACATGGCAACAAACAAGCTATGTGCTTTATGTGGAGCCCTCTGCTAGCAAACTACACCTTCCTACAAGCTGGCGGTAAAGGTCTGGCTTGAGCTTTGTTTGCATATTCAGGGACTTGATGAATAGATCTAGTAGTGTAGCAGCTCTACAAACATGCCAGTGAATTGGCAGAGGTGTGAAAATCCGCTGCTTTGAGCAGTGCTTGTTTGGGTTCTCTAATTAAAATCCAATAAAGGATCAGCATTGTCATTCTGATTCATGTAATAAATGCAGACACTCTTGGAAGAGAGGACACTTCCATTTTTTTCCCAGCTTCTTCCCCCCCTTTTCTCCCCCTCCCTATTTGTTCAGGTGCAGAAACCCTATGTGCCAATTCACACACATACTCTCCAAAAAACCCAGGACCTTCCAAGCACTATTTGCACAGCAGAGCCACTTTTCCAAGGCACTCAAGATGTGTATTTGAATTTTAAATGTAGAAGCTTGCTCTAAATACTTTCTGTAGCGCATTATCAATGTCCCTTTTACCACCCCTGCCTCTCCCTCCTCTGTCCTGGTTACAATAATTCAGGCCTTGGAGGAACTCTTCTTTGCATTCCAGTCTCTGGGATCATACTTTTTGCAAACAGAGATCTAGATAAAGAATCTTCCTGCCTGGTATTATGTGGTTTAATCTTCTCATAAGATGCTCTGTCATGAAATGAGGTTTGGACAGTTTGAAATCAGGCTGAGCGGGTGGAATTCAAGCCTGCTCCTTTGCAGCCCATCTGGTACAGTCACACGACCCTGCCTGACACCCTCTAAATATCGCCCCCAAGTCCGTGTGTGCCGAATCTCAATGAGCAGCTTGGGGTTACTTCTCTCCTACGAAATACCCATAGGGGTGGATTAAGGGGTGCTCTTGGGCTGAGGTCACCATGCACCACAATCGGACGCCTTGCGCTCTAAAGCCCATCTTCACTATTGAAAGGGATGTTTCATATCACCAGAGGGCTGATAGCTTTGCAGGGCCTCTTTTTGGCTAGGAAGGACTGGGGAGCTGAACAAAAGCAGTAGCAGTCTCTCAGGACAAAGCCTGAGTGGGCCAGGAGAGGTGCTACCCCGGCTCAGCCCCTGAGGAGCTTTGGGCTGGAGCTGAGGGATAAGCCCCTTTTGCAGACAGGCACGGCAAGGCCAGGCTGGTTTCTCTGTTGCGGGGCTGCTTATTTAGAAGCAAACGGCTATATTTAAATAAAGCCCATTATTTTATTTTGCAACCAAGTGTTTCTTGACACTTCCATCGGGCTGCTGAGCTAGAGGATGCTATTAAAAGGCACTTGAGCTGCCATGTGGCTGGGCGGAGGGAGGCGGCGGGGGGTGGGCTGGCACTTGCCAACCGTTTTGCTCCCCAAAGTGGTGCCAAGTGTCAAAAAATTAACTCGGTGAGTCGGGGATTTCTCGCAAGCTGTTCCCGGGTTGAGACAGTGTGTGGCGTTGTAAGCACAGGGGAGAGAAAAATATTACATGTACTTGTATCCCTATCTGGGAATTTCCTAGCGGCTGCCGCTGAAGGAGGTAGGGGACCACGTTACTTATTTATTTTCCTGGCCGGCTCCCACTCTGAGATTAGCGATCGCGAGTAAGGCGTGCAGCCAGCGGGGCGGCTGGAGACGGCCACTAGTGTTTGTGTTGAACATGCTCTTGGGATGGGGAAAGCAGCAAATCCCTCGGGGGGAGCAGAAGGGTGTGTGGCTGCGGCGTAGCGCTCCCGGGAAGGCTGGGCAAGCAAATCACCCAAATAAAACGCTGCCAAAAAAATGCTGCAGCTGGCTGGGCTTTTTCTTGTTGTTGTTTTCCCCCTTCTTTTCCTCCCTTTCCGCCTCCCCGCGCTGGCGGGGTCACTAAGAGGCGGGGAGAGGTAGGCTGCGCCCTCGGGGGGCTCCGCTCCGCATCGCCGGGGAGCCCCGACGGGGCGGGCAGGGCTGACGGGGACCCTGTGGGGCGCGGAGGAGGGAGCTCAGGGGGCACCGGGCAGGGCGCAGAAGGCTCTGGTGAGGGGAGGGCGCTGAGCCGTGTCCCGGGGGTGTCCCCCCACCCACCCATCCCGATGTGTCCCTGAGCAGTCTCTCCGCCTTACCTGCTTTGACGGAACAGTGGATGTGCGCCTTGGACTCGTAGTAGACCCAGTCGAAGCCGGCCTCGACGGCCAGGCGGGCGAGCATGCCGTACTTGCTGCGGTCCCGGTCCGAAGTGGTGATGTCCACGGCGCGGCCCTCGTAGTGCAGGGACTCCTCGGAGTGGTGGCCGTCCTCGTCCCAGCCCTCGGTCACCCGCAGCTTCACCCCGGGCCACTGGTTCATCACCGAGATCGCCAGGGCGTTCAGCTTGTCCTTGCAGCGCTGCGGGGATACGGGCACATGGGGAAGGGCGCATTGTGAGGGGTGCTGCAGCCAGGGGCAGACCTCCCCCTTCACCATCCATCCCCCCCAGGGAAGCATCCTGCCTTCCCTCCCCAGGCAAATCGGTGTTGGTGGTGTGTGTTCCCCCCTCCGCCCCGAACAGCGACGGGCCGAGCCAGGGCTGAGCATCCTCTCCTCCGTGCCAGGGAGGGACGAGGAGGCAGGTGAGGAGGAGGAGGAGAGTGAAACTTGGGGACACGAGGGGAAGAGGGGGTGAAACACCATGAAGACCCACCGAGACGGAGCCGCCCACTCCCCCAGCACCTGCCGCAGGGGCAGGGGGACCCCCGTCCCCATCACTGGCGCTGGGGTGTGTGTCAGTTCAAAGCCACCTGCACGGAGCAAATTCCTGCCGCTAAGTGCCCTGTCCCCTTCCCGAGAGCAAAGTTTCTGCCGAGAACAAACACTCGCCGTGTATCTTGGAGTCACGGATTCCACCCCGGAATGTCTCTCCGGGTCTTTTCAGCTTAATTCTGTGTTGAAAGGGGTCTCAATACATGTTAACAGCCTTTATGTGCTGGAGGGAGGGGTAGTTTGAGTTTGGTTTTGTGGTGTTTTTGGTTTTTTTTTTCTCTCTTCTCCCATCACTCATTAGAGCCCTCAAAGCAGCATGGGCTGGGAGCATTCCCTCCGCTTCAAACATACATCGGCGCTTACCTACAAAGCCGAGCAAATCCACACAATAATATAGCTCTTAGTGGGAAGATGAAAAGCAAGGGAGGGCCAAGAAGGGAAGTTAAGCGAAGCCGGGATGCTATGCAAGCTAAGAGACCCTTTGTGTGGAGTGAAACTTTTTCCAGCTCCTTGCGGGGAGCACTAGAGGGTTTTCCATCACCCCTCCGGAGCCGCCGGCCTTCCCCGGGGCTGAACCGTGCCCGGCAGGGCCGGGGGGCCTGCGGGGACCGAGCAAATAAGGGGGATAGGATGGGAAGGAGGTAGGGGAAGAGTGGCTACAGCTCTACATGGAAGGGGGGCGATTTCTACATGAAACCCTCAAAGTTTGGGGGGGATTCCTATCTTAGCCAAGGGGGAGAATAGACCTGCCAGCCGTAGAGGTAAAGGACTTTCAGCCTCCTCGAAATAGGAAATCAGCACCGAAAGCATTGAAAAGCACCTGACCGAAGGTTACAGGGTTGGAAACACACACGTTGCCAACTTTTTTCCGCCCTGTTTGAGAGGAAAATAACTAGCGGACATACACGATGTGGCTCATTCGATGTAAATATCTATGCGGATTAAAGCCACGGCGGGATGCAGTAAGCTGCTCTTCCCTCACTTTTGCTGGCCTGACTGGGATGCTTGGCCTTCTGCAGCACCACTCTCCCCAGTTTGCTCCCAGCATGCCAAGTAACAGACCCCAAAGGCCCCCGTCACAGCTCCCGGAAAGGTAAAGCCTCTCCATTATTCCCGACGACCGTACTTTTAAGGAACGCAACAACGTTACTCAAGAAGAAACTTTGCGTGTGTCCATGAACAGCCATAAAAAGCAATTCCACCAACACAAGGGTCCCCGAGAGATATAAAACGCAATCGTGAGCTCACTTTGGCCTCTCTGGCCTACCGTTTTATGGAAAGAGCCGGGTGTTTGGTTTTCGGCACTGTTCCCAGCAGCAAAGCCCAGCAGCACAAGGAAGTTGATTTATTTTTTTCCTCCCCTGGGCCCTCGCACACCTGAGAGGATGGATACGCTCCTCCATTGATTTACACGGGGAAGAGGGTGAAGGATCAAACATCTCGGCTACTGATAAGGCGACAGACGTGCGCGACACGGCGCTGTCCCGTCCCGGGCGCCGAGGGGCGGGCAGCGGGGCGGGCAGCGGGGCGGGCTGTGCCCAGGGGCTCCTGCCGCCCCGGCCCTGCCGTCACCAGCTCCCGGCTTCAGGCGAAATAAAGAAGAAGAAACGACCTCCTAAAGGACTTTCCTCTCTTTTATACCGCCTGAGCTGGATTGTGAGAGTCAAAAGCCGTGAAGCCCAGACTATTTATTAATTCATTGGGTCGTGTGCCACAAATCAAGCCCAATTCTGTTCAGCCACCGTGAAGCTCAGCAGGGCTGCCTCCACTGACGCTTTGTGTGGAGGCAAAGTTGTTCAACAAGCCCTCTCCTGCCAGCTCCTAATCTCTTCACAAATGAATTGCTTGAAGGAAACACTTAACAGGTACCTGTCAGTGTAAACAACCTGGTGGGCTTCCTAAATGCCAAGTTGATCTCTAAATTCCTCACATCACGCCCCGGTTGTGTGCCTGCGTTACACGAGATTGCCATTTTATTTCATACAAATTCCAGCTTTATCATACTGACCTGGCCTCCTTATCTCTCCCCCGGATCCAGCCAATGGCTGGGGTGGGGGGGAGGGAGAAGAGGAAGGGGGGAGCCTTCAGCAAACTGCGGTTGTCACCTGCAAAGTTGAGAACCTGACTTACCTACCTCTGTTTGCGTTTTTTCCCCCCTTCTGGAGTTAATATTAACTAGCGGCTAATGCATTCGGCAACTATTCTGCAAGTTTAACGATACTGCTCAGGGAAGATCTCTCCATGGTTGAAGGGCTCGCGAAGCAGGGCTTTAAAGGCTGGGATTTAACGAGAGCTTGCTGGCTGAGGGAGGGAAGGACGGAAAAGCAAGGCAGGGAGGCTGGCGGCAGGTCGGCACCTCGGGGCGCTGCGGACCCGGCCATGCCCGGGGGAAGGTGGGCAAGGGCAGCCTCTCCGCCCCCTCCCCAGCCCCACTCCGTTTCCCCGCTCCCTGCCTCGCCGAGGGGTGCCGGGGCCCGGCTCGGTCCCCCACCTCACTCCCCTCTTCGCCGCCGGGGACCCGGCCTTGCGGCCTCCACGTCTCTGCTGCCCCCAGCCCACCTCCCTCCTTTGTGTCTAAGGCACAGCAATAAGCACTGAAGGAGAAGGAAAAAAAAAAAAAAAAAAAAAGTATTTGTTTTCGTTTCGTTCGTCTGAGGGAAGTTGACAGAAGGTCAGGGGTTCAGATGCTGCCAGCTAATGCAGCGAGAGCGGTCAGCCGCGTAGCCGGCGCGGCGTGCCCCGGGAGAGAGCCACAGGGCCGGGAGCAGCCCGCACACCGCCCCGGCCCGCAGCCCACCTCTCCGGCCGGCTCCCCGCTCCCCGCCTCGCCCCGCTCCGCCACGCACACGCACCGGCGCAGCCGCGCAGGGAGGGATGCGCCGAGCCCCGCCGGGAGCCTGTCTCCCGCGGAGCCGCCGCCGCCGCCGGGCTGCGGAGGGAAGGGCGAAACCCGAGCCGCCGCGATCGATACGCGAGGGGAGTAAGTGGAGCTGAAAATGCGAGAGATGCGGCTGACTCGCCGCACGCCTCGCACCGGCGGTAGCCAGGGCGGAGGAACCGCGGGCGCGCAAGAAGGGCGCGGAGCGGGCCGCGCCCCGGAGGGAACCCACAGCCGCTCCGCAGCGCTCCGCACCCCTGCGCGGGGCAGCGGCGGGCGGGCAGAGGCGCGCCGCCGCGCTCGGAGGTACGGTGAGATTTAAGGTGGTCGGGAGGAGATGGTGGCGGCCGCCGGTCTCTCGCCCCGGGAGACCCGGCAAACGTGCGGAAAATCAGGCCGAGGAACCGGGAGAGTTTGGGAAATTCCACCCCTCACCCCCCTTGCCCCGCGTCCACTCCCCGCCTAGTCCTTCCAGGCGAGTCCTGTTCTAGCACTGAAGGTGGGGCTTAAATATATTAATATTAAAAAAGCGCTGTTGACCTATATTTGGAGGAAACCCATTGCCAGTGTCTAGATTGCATGTAGTTTCAGAAACTCCGGGATTGGCAGAGCAATTGACTTCACCGAGCTCTCTGTTGAGCATGAATAATAATTATGAGGTGACTCTCGGAGAGGTTCTGTCTCTCTCGCTCTTTTTTTTTTTTTTTTTCATAAAATGGTTCCGCAATCTGATTCCACCCGAGATCCAATATTTACCCAGTTGTAAACCTTGTGCCATCGGATTTTTTTAAAACAGAAGGTGATGCAATGCCGATAAGTTGCAAGTCCCTCCCCTATGGAAGTACCAGAGCATTGGTGGCGAGCATCCTTAAAGAAATATCAATATATTTACGCTCTGATGGGCACAATTGCAAATGATGGTATTGCAATACGAGCTATATAATACGGAATCAGGAGAGGAATGGTCGATCCGGCTTCAGCTGCCTTTTGTGAGTGCACGACAGCATGCTTACTAAATTTAGAATATGCTCGCGAGGAAAAATAATAATAATAATGAATGCTAAAATGAAATTAAGAAAAAAAAATAAATCATAGAAAAAAAAATCAAGTCAGCAGGCGTAGCAACCGAGGACTGTGTTTGTAATAATGAGTGAGTGGCCTGGCGGTCACTATACACTTGGGGTCCTTTGAGCTGTATGCAATTCGTTTGATCAAAGTGCATCCTTGGGGACAAATGCAAACAGCAATCTCTAACCAAGTTACAGGGAACGCCATGGCACGGTAATGACTGTAAGTATCACACAGATTCCCCCACCAAATATCTACATAGCTCAAGCTCCAGCCCCTGCTAACTTGTCTGGATAGATGGTATTTACATTCAATGGGGGAAACTAGCCGAGTTTGGAGGGGCGGGGGAAGGAGGGGGAGAGGGAAAGGGGGGGCTTTCAAAAATACTAAGACAGATGCGTCCTTTAGGATTGCTCAGAGAGGTTAACAAACACAAATACAGGTATCTCTGTGGCTCTACCTGAGTCATCAGTCTGTCAGCTCCCGTGTTCTCTTCATCCTTAAAAATAATGTCAGGGTTGTAATTTGGGGTTAGTTCTTTAAATCTCTCGGAGTTTCTTGTGATCTTCCCTTCATATCTTCCACTGGCCCCTAGGGTCTTCTCTGCCACATTGGGAATAAACTGCTTATAGGCTAAAGGGGTCAGCTTTTTGGGGTGTCTCCTTTTTCCAATGCCCCTGCCTGGTCCACAAGTCAGCCCAGAGGAGACTAAAAGAGCGCAGATGAAGCCCACCAAGAGAATTCTTGTCAACAGCAGCATTTCGTCCATTGAATCCAATTACTTCAAAGCTCTCTGTGCCTATCCCTGGCTGTTTCTCTACAGCTCTCTCTCCTCCTATGTCCTTGTCTGCTTTCTGAATCGTTATACTATCCACCGATCCCTAGCAAGACAGGTGCTGGAATGGCAGGCGTGAGGTCGCTGATAACGGAACACATCGGAGTTTGGTCGGGAGACAGCAATCGAGAGACAAAAAAAGGGTCTGATTTTAATGGTAGCAAAGCAAGACGCTTGTGAGAGGAGTCTGCCTTTAGTTCTATATTATAGCTGCCAGGGCCGAGAGCTGATTGGCCAAGGCGAGACAAGCTTGTCTTCTGATGTTTTAACCCTCAAAAAGGCAACAAATTCTTGAAAGATTTTTTTTTTTTCCTTTTACCTGAAGGGCTTGGAGCTGAGAGGGGTGGAGATCGCGCTTTCTTGGGATAACATCAATTACACGCTGGTTTTTTTTTTTTTTTTTCAAAAACTTTCTTGGCAGAATGGTACATTTGTCAGCAAGAGGAACAGATGCCTCTGTGAAAGAGGAAGAAAATAATAAATAAGATTAGCAGGCTGCCTCAGTGCACGTCAAGTTTCTAAGGGCAGTTGCAGTTAAATAAAATGCCGAATTATCGGGGAGCCAGGCAAATAGAAACGTATTGGGGAAATACTAAAGCCCGAAGTATATGCCATGTAAGAGCGCACCCACCTCAGTGGCTTTGTAACAGGTTTCTTCCCCCTGAAAAGGGAGATTGCTCTCCCTCCTAAAACATACATTTTTAAACACAGTCGCTTTTTAGCTGATAAATGACTACTTTAAAGGCAGAAACAAGTAAGTCTGATGGGAGACAGCAGTTACATGAAGTTAGCGTGTCTGACTTCTGTGGCAAACAACTGCAATATGAAGAGATCTAAATGGCACTTTTTTTTTCTCTTTTAAAAAATAAAATCAAGAGTATAACCCAGTCTAAAATAATATTGTATCTTCAGAAGTGCATGGAAAGTCAACTGATTAAAAATAGATGGTCTCCTGAGCACGCTGGGGCTGTATTCTTTGTTTCTTTGGTCGAAGTCGAAGAGGAGCGATTTAGACTCTTACACCTCCTTGCGGGGTGTCATTAAGTTTTTAAGAAAAGCATAGTGTTGAAAGCATCCGCAAACACAATTAACAGCGATCGATCCAAGCAAAGTGAATGGCAAGGGGATAAGTTTAATGTTAAATTAATTGTTATCTCATGCAGCGTGGCAACTGATGTCTTTATCCCGATCTCCAAAAGCTACTAATCAGACAAAGGTGTTGAGAGACGAGCAAAATTGCAGAGATGGGGCTGATAGAGCAGGTTAGGCAGAAAAGCAGAGTCCCATATGAACAAACACTTCTCCGCCTGTAAAGAGTTCAATTGCTTTTGCTCCTGAGAAAAGAAAATTTGTCCTAGGATCTAGAAACTTTCAGGAGTTTTTGAGGAGTTCTTAAGAATACCAAGACGACATGCTGAAGTAATTCAAAGTCCACCGTCTCAGGAAAAAAAAAAAAAAAGAACCACTTTATTTATTTATTTATTCCTTTTTATTATTATTTTTTTTAAAAGCTCTTTGGGGCGAGCAATTATATGGGAGTTTTCCGGTCTGTGACATCGAGCTGAGTCGTAATCAACTTAAGCCACGTGAAAATGGACTTTAAAATTAGTTTTTGAGTGGTAAAAGAGTTCTATATCCGTAAACGGTAACAAGCGGGGCAGCGCGGACTTTCAAGGGACAAAGTGGTCTTTTTACGTAAACTTTAGGAAAAAAAGCCGAAAGAAGTGATCCGAAGCTCTCACACCGACTCTAACTGGTGCTTTTCTCTGTTTTTCAGGCTGTACTTTTCTTCTGTTATTTCTGTTTCTTTGAAGAGTTTCAGTGAATCATTGATTTATCTTTCTCAACTTTAAATTTAGGAGTTTTGACTTGGGAATGGGTAAAAAGTTAGAAAGTCAGCAGCTTGGCTTCTAGGGTTTTATCGACCAACTTAGTTGCAGAAACAAGTTGTAATACAGCTAAATACCTGCTTCATGCTATTAAAAAACAAACTTAAGTTTTATCTCCCCGTCTGCGTGCATGTGAGAAGACAGATACAAGGAATACATAATTTATACAAAAGAGGGTATGTTCTTTTGATGTGGTTGCTTAAACAGCATGACTTGATATAACAGTTGATTAAACAGTGCCGAGGAATAAAAGCTATTCTTAATGGTGTGGGACACTGCAAATCTTTTATCACCTTTCTTACCTTGTCCCCCTCCCCAAGGAAAGATGATCGATATCCCAGGCACTAGACGGGTGGACATCGCAGTGAAGAAGTATAGAGAATAAGGATAAACTCCCTCATTATCAGATTGCCATATGTACAAAGCAGTCACCCAAAGATTAACAGGAAAGGAAACGCAAAGAAGGAATTAATTAAATGCAAGTAATAAATGCGCGGGGAAGGCGGGGGGGCACAGGGAGAAATCAAGAAAAGTTGTAACTGTGGGAAGCTCGAAATCACCCTCCTATCAAATTAGATGTGAAAGAAAGCAGAGCTGGGGGGTGCGGGGAGGCTCTGCTCAGCCTCAGCGCAGGCTGGAGCTGCCGAGAGCCGGGGGGGGTCCGGGGGCAGCCGGGGGGACCGGGGGAGCCCGCCCGCCCCTCCTGCCCGCCCCACCGCTCCCCGGGCCTCCGGGATGCGCCTGCCTCTCCTACCCACGTTAAGCTTTTCTTTTTCTTTTTCTTTTCTTTTTTTTTTTTTTTTTAAAATGTCAGAGCTTCTGGGGAAAAAAATAACCCCCAAACCGCGCCCTCCTCCCCCCCACCCCGCCACCCAGTCCCCTCGAACTCAGACCTGGGGGAAAAGGCACTGGAGCACATTTCCCTCCGAGGTGCGTCCTGTGCCTGGCACCACCAGCCCAGCGCTGCTGGAGGGAGCATCAGTGCCCGACCCACACCCGTCCCTGCCTGCACTCACATTTTAACAACAACAGCAAAAACCCCAAACCAAGCAAAAGCAGCAGCCACCAGTTGGCCACTGCGGCCTTCTTTAGATGGATCAATCCCTCAGTCATGGGCTATAAAAATTAATGCTGTGTCCTGGTGTCACCCAAACCTGCAGGCCACTCTTCTGCTCCCTGGGTAGGGAGGCTGGAGCTGTCCCAGTCCTTGCGGGGGGTGGTGAGGTGCTCTACACCCCTCTGCCCATCCTGCTGCAAACCAAAGCTGCTGCTTCTCCCCATGGGGAGCAGCTCCCAGGGAACCTTCAGGGCTGCCCAGGGTGAGGATACCAGGGAGGACCACTGGATGCAATCTCAGTTGCTCTGCCATCCTTGCCCACACAGCTGGGTTCCTCTTGGAGCTGCCACTGGGCTGCCTGTTGGGCCACAAAGCCGTGATGGGAAGCCCCTTTGGGTCATCTGGACCTCCTGGATGCAGCAAGCACCACAGTCACAAGAACATCTACCACCGGCCCCATGGAGTCCTATTTGTCTTGCTCTTGTGCAAGCACCCATCACAGCCCCACGGCTCAGCTTTCCTTGCTGATGTACAGGCTCTTCCAGTGGCTCTGCCAAGCCCCACGGCTCCCCCCACCTTGTGGGGTCATGCATGGGGCTATGGGGTCACACTGGTCTGGGCCATCCCCAAAGTTTGTTTGTTTGTTTATTTATTTATTAAATCTGGACTTGATGCCAACTCTTCGCTTGGCATGAAGGCAGGGAAGGGTTCAGACTGCACAAGCAAGGTGGCTTGTTGGCCATTTTAAGCTCCCTGAGTTTTCTTGTGCTGATATATTTTGGCTGATGAATCCCAAAATACAGTAATCTGGAGAGGCCAATGTTTGTGTAGATTTTAGCTAGGTCTTAATTACTTATCACCCATAATAGCCACCACTTGTGCTCACCCTTAATATAAGATTTTTAAAATAAATGATCCATTTTCAGAGTGTTAAGGCTTCATTCTCCAAGAAATTTGGGACCAAAATGATCATTGACAGAGAAATAAATCATGAACGACTTCTGTGAAAAGAGTCGTTATGCTACAGTAAAACTGATGTAAATGAAAGGAGGCTCAGGCACGCTTTTCATCTGAAGCTTTGTTTATTTCTTTCATGTACTCCACCCTCCTTCGTGATCATGTTAAACTATTTTACTTAAAGAAAGGCTACACATCCTTCTTTGCTGGTCCTGGTGGTATTGCAATATCTATCTTGAAAATCAACTTTGAAATTTCAGTTCAGAGTTACTGGCTAGCTAGCAACTGCACAGTGACAAGCAGAACGAGTCTGGTTCCTTGGAATTTGCTTCCAAAAATCCCAAAGCCCTGACATCAACAAGAAAAATTAAGCTCATAGTTTTTCACTCGTTTTGGTTTGACAGCAAAATTCAGGGAGCCACGCAGCTGAAGCCTGGTATCTGCTGCACTATGCCCTTAGTCTGGCAGCAGTCTATATGCATTTCTGCTCCAGGAAAAAAATATTCTGTACATAGAGAGGCAGAAAATTGTTGCTTTCCAGAATAACTGTGTCTAGGTGAATTGATTTTGCAGTTTTCATATCCATCTGTTTGTGGATTAATGCTAATCATTTGCTTGAGTATGGTCAATAAAGCCTTCCATCAGACATGCAAAAAACGTTGTAGGCAGCATGATTCATAAGCCACTGTTATCTATGTTTTGTGTGTATATTTGCTGTCAGCCCAAACTTTAAAGCAGAGTTTCCCACAGGATTCCTTGTATCCTCAGCAGGGCAATACGTACTGTCTGATTATAGATTTATAGAGAAACTCTTGCTCTTTTAGCTCTTTTTGCTTCTCCTTAAATAACCCAGCATTTTCCCATAACAAAAGCCCCGGGTAGGAATGATTTTCAACGTATTTTTTTCCCCTTCCTGGATTGTGATCCGCATCCCTTTTCAGCCACTTCCTTCTGGTCATGAGTGGGGAAAATCCCAGCCGAGGAGTTTGTACCCACGCAGGGAGGGCGGGGGGGCAGCAGCCACTAGGGGAGCTCGATGCTGGGAGTAACCTTGGAGCATCTTCCTCACAGCTTACACAGCTCTCTGCAGTCCCCAGGAGCTAAACTTTGAAAGTCGGTGTTAAATTTGGAAAAAAGCTTTATTTTTTGTTATGGAAGGCAATTTTATAACCAAGTATTTGAAAGTTATTTTCTTGTCTCTCTGTACATTGAATTGTGATGTGTGTGTGTGTGAATTTATCCAAGAGGCGAGCAGTAACTATGGTGCATATTTAAGTTTCTGATGACCCATAAAATTAAGGTACTTTGAAATGTAGCTGCTTAAGCATCAGTCATGAGTAGCAGAAAATCCAAAGTTTAGTCCTGATTGTAATGTTGACTTGCTTTCCTACTCATTGACAGGTGACTTAGATCCCATGTTTGCATCACATAAACATTACTAAGAATAAACCTTCAAAGGAAATCAGATCTTTTTCTTGTTGCTGTTATAAAAATTGTTAATTGGATTATTAATGGTTAGTATGTTAATTAGGGTTTTGGTTGTTTATCTAAGGAATTTATCTGAGCAACTGAGTCAATGATCATTAGAGGTTGTGGGTGTATGAAGAGCCAAAATAGATTTTTTCTTTTCCCATGCAGAGCAATACTAGTGGGTTCTTACTTGGCTGGCTTGGGGTCCCACCTATTCTCAAATGTACCTTTGAGAATGAAGAAGCTATTTATTTTGACACGCTTGCTCACATTTATTTCAGTATCAATGATTATTTAAGCTAATAAAAGTGTTTAACACAAAAAAGATCCCATATTTGATATACATTAATACTCTCAACAAATGGCTAATGGAAGAATTACCTTTTAGCAAGATCTATATTCCAAGATACTGTTTCCTCTTTAGAAAAAAAAAAAAAGTGGATACATAAATAGCATTGTGAAATGCAAGTAATGCTCGCTGTCTGACTTCACTGATATTGCATTTAAGGCGAAAAGTGCAGAGTCATATTTTAGAATACCGAGTGATAGTACATCTCCTGGTCTGTATGATATGACAGCCAGACAGGGGATGCTAAGAGAAACCTGAAGGCATGAGATAAATTCAAACTTAACTTGCTGGCTCTTGCAGTGTGAGGTTGGCTTGCCCAAAGTACACAAACCAACAGACTGGATCAAGGCGCTCTGTTTGGGTAGCGATCAGAAACAAAGCTTGCCCTCTAAAATCCACCTCATAGCCAGATCCAGCCATGGTAACCACTGTATTCACCAGACCATGGTAGCGGGAGAGGTATGTGCATGATTGTCTTAGTTTTTCTTGTTTCCTTACATTTGCAGACTATTTTTGAGCATAGTTTACATGTTTTCTTTCTTTTTTCCTGGCATATTTACAACCCAGCTTTTCAAAACTCTTTGTTCGTGCCAGTCAGTTTAGCACTGTGCTTGTTAAAACAGTTCCTAATATATTGTATATGATTGAAAATGGCTTAATTGTTCTATTTCTTTTTCTGACCCCAATAAAAAAATGTCCCTGATATTGTTTGAGTCACTCTCTGTTCACAAGCACCTTCATATATGTCACCGGGTGACTTTGAAACACTTCTTAGATACATCAATTCAGTTGCTCTTATTTATTTATTTAGATTTGTAATAATGACAGTAAATGGCCATCTGAATCAATCTGGGCACTTTACAGTCATTAATACTGCAGCATCGATATCACATAACACAATTATAGTGCAATAAATTACCCATATGCCTCGTCTGTTGCCCAACCAAAATAAGAGCTCCCCGTATCTATCACATTGCTCATTTATGTCCTTTCCCTCTAAAACACCTTGATAGCGGAAAAAAAGGGCTCTGAAACGTTCCTGAAAGCTTAACAAAACCCTGTCCTTTCCAAGCGAAGGCACAGATACAAGGGCTCAGGAAATTGTGTGTGGGATGCTCCATCAGCTAATGTGTCCTCATGGATGGAGGCGGCCCCAATCCTCTGCACTCCAAAAATGAAGTTAACATCTTAACAACAGAAAACCTCAGAAAGACATCTTTCGTCAGTTAAATTTGCAGCTGGAGTGTGTGACAGTTCAGGAAGTCTTCTGGTCACTCATTTCAAGCCACGTGCGGCTCTCTACACCAAAACCAAAGCCTTGAATTTTGTGGAGAAACCCATTCAAACTAAGTCACTGATGACAGTTGTGAAATCAGTGTGAAGCCGGAGCTAGGAGGAGGCTGCCACAATCCACGTCATCTTCAGATTCCAGATTGGTATCAGATATAATGTAATGAAATGCCCATTTCAGCAGATTTAAACTCCATTCATGGAAGGTCTGGATGCCTGTAGAAAGATTTGCATCTGGACCCTCACCATCCTCTGTCAGGCGATGACGTTAGGAGCTCTTTAGTGCAGCTTCTTTCTGGGCATGCAGCAGCAGCATCCATCATTTTTACCTCAGACCATTTTCTGGAGCATCTTTCCTGGGGGGACAGAGGGAGGGAGGGTTCTTGGATATAAAGGGTCCTTCGTGCCACCATGAAGCTCTGTGCTCCTGTGCTGTTGTGTCATGGGCTGGAAGGGGAAAGAATTTGAACCAATGATATTACAAAAACAGTGGCTTGAAACCTCAGTAATCCCCAAATTCAAGAAATTGGAATCCTTTTTCCAGTTTCCCCGTAGAAAACCTTCTAGGACAGCAGACTTGACCCTGGTAGGCCTTGATTCAAAGTCCTCTGGATTCAGACGGAGCCTTTCTGTTGTTTTCAGTGGATTTTGCATCACTTTGATGTTAAGTCCATGACATTTGTGTTGCTCAGAGCAAACTGCTCTTGGTGCTGTTAACAATTCCTCAGATTCATACGTAAAAGCAGAGACGTAACACAATGGTTTTACAGCATCAAAATAGCATGGTCTGCTCGGTTCCCTGGTGAGATTTCTTTGGGTAACTCAACAAGCAACTCTACGGGGTAACAAACTGTATTAACTATTCATGCCAGACGGTTATGTCTCCTTCTCAACAGCGGCAGCATTGCCCAAATCTGCCATAAAGTGACAACTAATCTATTGGTCAAATTTGTTTGTAGAATTAATCAATTTCAATCAGTAATTGCCTTTGGGCAAGAGTTCAATTATGCCCTCATCTTTTGGCTCTCACTGTCGTAAAAACAGCTAAGTAAGATTTGAAGAGTAATATGCCTCACTTACGTTGAAAATCAGACAGCATTGATGTTAATGCTTATTTTATTCATATAACCAAGTTTTCTGCACATGACTTCTCTCTGGTTATGGAGTAACAGAGCATTACTGATACCATAGTGTACTCAGCTATATGTAAAATAATGTTAATGACCAAAGAAGGCCACTTTTGAGGAGTGTCATGTATCTCTCCAGTGCTGGAACTATGATAACTTAGAATCTCTTATGGCTTGAACCAAGGATAATGTTTTTCTTTTTTTTTTTTTTTTAAATTTCAGTTATTCTCTGTGTATATTTTTCTATATAGAAGAAAAGAAAATTGCTGGAAGTGCAGAGTTTTCTTCAGAAGAAAAAAATACACTCTTGAAATATTCATAATAAAAAACAAACCAAAACCCCCACACTCTATTACTTCACTCAGCCTTCCTTTCAGAAAGCAAAATAAATCATAATTTATGCATGGAGGCTTGAAAATCAAAATAGTCACGAAGTAGCATAAGGGCAGCTTGACAAAATAAAGCTAGAAAATAACCCACCATGTAAACAAGGTAAGTGACACAGACAATTGGGCACTGAGAGCTTCATGATTTTTGAGACAGGGGAAAACATTTCACTGGTATAACCTAAGGGAATTTTGAAATCACTCCAAAATGCACTACCTGAAGACAGGCAATTTTTGGAATGCATTTATATTATGTCATTATATCTAAATATGCTGAGCAAAGAGCGGGATAATATTTCCCCTTTCTCTATGCTGTTAAAATGAATTAAATTTGGGTCAAAATTACTCAGCTTTAATCAGTATCTTTTGCTATTAGTATCCAGTTGAATCCCAGGGCAAGTCAAGCAGGCTGTAGACATCAGTGCGGCTTGATGTTGCTATTTTTTGTTCATTTATCTTTATTGTGGCAAAGATTAGAAGCCAAGAGAGAATCAAGCACCATTTTACCAGGATCTACCCAAACAAATCCAAGGTCTTTTCTCCAAAGAACATACCCTTTTATTTGTACTGTTTGTACTTCACCTTATCTGCATGAAGACCCATTGAAGTAAGTGAAACAATTTACGGAATTAAGATTTCCAATCTGACATAGCAAAATGAACCTTCATAAAAGTCCTCAGCTGTTGTTAATAGGACATAGTGTGAGAAATACCTCACTTGTCTTGGCCGAAAGTCTCATTCACACATTTTAAAGCTTTCTGGCCAACCCCATCTCTAGATATTGCTGAGGCAATTATATTCAGAATGTTTCAAAAAAGACTGGATACTTACATAATTGGAGTATCTATGCTGAGTAGACAGTTTTAAATGACGTGCGAGCTTTAGTAATTTCTAACAAAAAGTTCCATTAATTATCTGGAGCCAGGAGGAAACTCTCCCTTTAAATGCCTTGCCATGTAAATACCTGTTTTGAGGGTCAGCCAACAGTAGTCACTGAACCTGGTTGGAAGGGAAGGTTTTAAAATCCCTTGGTAATTCAGTAGCACAGAGGCCCTTCCTAAGGAGTGACTTGTGCATTTGTAAGTTCCCGCACAAGGTTGAATTGCAACAGCTTCATAAGTCACTTCATGGTGACTGTCCAAGAGGGGATCCTTGTTTGTGGTGAATGTATGAGAAGAGGTTTATGGGGCAGCCTAAGCAAGCTTAAGTTGCTTGGTAGGTGCAGTGAGGTAGGAGAACACGCATGGCTAGGTCATGGTAGGCGAGCTGCAGCGTGATAACTAATTCAGCCTTGTCACCACAGTACGTCTTTGAATACTACAGATCCATAAGTAGCTTTTGAAAATGTCACTTTGGTATGAGAATGTTGCCCAAGTTGTTCAGTGAACCAAGAATCAGACTGTGGATGGCAAGTCTTCTACAGAGGGAAGAAGCAGAAGAACCCCACCTATACCTTTATTCGGATCACTAACACGACATGGAGAATGGATATCTTCAATTTTTAATTGGCCTTTTCAATCTAATATCTCAAAGTTTGTTATGTTAAATTACATTTTCACTAGAAATAAGGATTATTTGAAGCTGTGCTTATAAGATAATATCAGCCTCCTAAAAATGTCTCCTAAGATCTTAGTCTTTTGTACATGACAGCCACTTAGAAAAACAAGATTTTTTTTTGTTCTTGCACTGTACACTTTTTATTTCCTGTTGAATACATTTATTATACATTAACATAATTACTTTAATTTATTACCTTAGTAAATGTCAGACCTGTAAGAAGATGTCAGCATATTAAGCGTATTACACTGCACTCGTTCTGTTTAACAAAGAGCCTCGAACAAATGATCAAACTAAGCGTCAAGTTTCTACTTCATGTAGGCATTTTTGAGAAAGTATTGTGCAATAAAATATACACTTGTAATTAAATTCTGCCTTTGTTTATCCCTACGTACTTCTCTTGGGATCCATGCAGTCTCAGACCTGCAAAGCAATGTCCAGCTGGCTGGGATGCTGGAAAGCCCTGTGCTGCTAGTTCTGACCATAAGTGCTTTTAATATATTAAATGACTCTCACACCCTCAATTTGAGGACAGAGTATTTTTTTTCCCCTAAAGTTTAAAAATATTAGAACCTTCAAATCTGCTATGAAAAAAAACCCCTGGACACAATTATGGGTTAGGATCAGAAACGATCCCAAGAAGTTTATTTAGCTTTGCTTCTTGTGCCAGACCAGGATCACCTACTTACACATATAGATGGCTTTTCTACTAAACAGGCAGATTTTGGAAGAAGCACATGTTAGAGGCACTGAATACAACCCTGTGCATCCCCTGCTATGCTTCATTGGCAGAGAACTGCAACATTTCCTTTCAGCCCTTTGCAGATTCCTCAGCAGTAGGTACTTCATAGGCAACTGCTGACCATGCATTCTTCTCAGTGGAGGGCTGAGGTGTTCTTGTATATCCTCCTCAAACTCTTTGACCTTTTATGCAATCTTTCTTTTTCCCTTAAGGGAAATACATAACTTCCTGTTGAGTATTTTGTACTCATATATTTTTCAAAAGAAAGTATTGTGAATGCTATTCCTGATCTGCACTGGCAGAATTCGCTGGAATGGCTCTGCAGAAGTCATGTTTAGTTCATATACTGTCAATAATTCTAAGAGTAATATCCTAAATTGGCATATTCACGTACTTTAGCATTTCAAAGATTTACCTCTGATTATGTTAGTGCAATGCATTGACAGCTTCTAGGAAGGTCGAGCTCTTCTTGACAAAGCTATACTGTATGGTTCCATAACATATCACAATGACTTTGGAGAGGCCCTCTTAAAACAATGCTTAGCATCAAAGATCTATGCTACAGTATTAAGTTGTAAGTTATGCCTACTCTTGATTTTTCTATAGAATACCTACAAAACAAAAGAGTGTTAGAAGTCGAGATCAAGGGAGATGAAAGTAAAACTACCAGGGAACCTATTTCTCTCCAGATAGGAGAGAAAACACAGTTTTCTTCGCACCCGTCACAGCACCGTGAGGAGAGCGTTTTGTGGGAAGCATGTCTTCCAAACCTATGGATGCTTCTCAGTACAAACCTGTTTGATTAGGACTCTGTTAGACCATATTTTCTATATGTGCACAGCCCGCAGAACAACCCCATGAGGGTTATTAGAGCCTAATATTGTTTATGAGAGATCGTAAATATATCCTTTCTAATGAACTTAATATATTTTTGCATTTGATAGAGAGCTCCTGGAACAAATACATGATTTTTCTAGAATGCAGACTTTAACTCAAAAGACCTGTTACTAAGCAGCAAAGCTATAGACATTTTTGATCAAAATCTGCAAATCTTTTTATTGACATAGAAACACTACAATTTTTCCCTGATAATTTTTTAAAATAAATGTTTAAAATTATTATAAAGGGAAAAAAAATAAATTAATACTGCCATCTCCAATCCTTCCTCTCTCAATTTCTTTTTGGAATGACTGAAAGCTCCCAAACCATTGCATTTTAGACAAGACAATTTGTACCTATTAGGTGCCAGCTGGAGGCCAACTTCTCCCCAGTGCTCAGGGCACTGCTTCCAGTGCTCCCAGCTCTGATCATCACTGGGTTGCCCTACTTTGCCATGGTTCCCAGAGCAAAAGAGGCCCACAGGTATTATAACAACCTTTGCAACAGATGCTTTTGTGGATGATTTGTCATGTATTCATGAATAGAAATCTACATTTTCATGTCCTTTCATGTCCATAGCATGTCCTTTCCTTTCAGAATGTTAAATTTTACTTTCTCTCTCTCAGTTAAAGAGTGAAAAGGAAAATGTTCCCCTGCTAGATAATAACCTTTTCTTCATTCATAAACAATTAACTACCAGATTGCAAAGAACCTCAGTTGGGTCTGCCTTTGGTACGAAGATGTAGATCTTGTTTTGGACTGGGGTCCTGTATCTACTTTTGATTGGAGATTAAACACAGAGAATTTCAACCTTGCAAATGTCTGTTGCATGATCTAACCCCTGTGGAAGGATGTGGCTTGGCTCAGATGAGGCCACCTTCCCTCCATGGACAGAGAACATGGCACAGGTGGCAGTGACCTGGGGGATCTTTTCCCAGGTAGGTGAGTTGGACTCTCTTGGCCTGCTGACATCAGCTAAAACTTTAATTGCACCTTCAAAACAATTGCACCTTCATTTTGAGGCTAATCATGGATCAAGAGACTATCAAGGGATCTGATCACGGGTCAAGAGACTTAGAATGCATTGTGGGTAACCTGTTTTCATGCTTCTATCTTCTTCCTGCTGGGATCTTTTGATGAATCCGATCCAAGGAGATGTGCTGGGGGATGCCTCTGTTACCTATGCAATTTATGAGCTTAGTGTTATAAAGTGTTGTGCCCTGGGCTTTCTTCAGCAGACTTCAGAGTGAAAAGGGAACCTCACGGAAATTACTAAAGCATCACTTATGACCAATGCCCACCGCACTTTTGGAACCTTTACTATGTCCTCTGTGCAAGTGCTTCAAGCACCTTCAAGTTTCGGGTGAATGCTGAGACTAATTAAAGATAGTTATCTTGGTGCTGTACCTCTTGAGTGAAGTACAGTAGAATTTATCTTTGTATGAGCTTTCCAGTAGAGCTGGGTCATTAGATTTCAGTCACGAGTGGCTAGCAGTTACGAGGTTTTTCTCTGAGCAGAGGCTGTCAGTCACGTCAGATTTTATTTGGTTTGTGATGTGGATAAGCATCCAAAAAGTAACAGGCTGAGGCCGATAAACTCATTTCATTTTTAATCTATAGCAGATTTGAACATGGTTTTTTTTACTGAAATACCAGGGTTCAAACCAGCTGGTTTCACCACATTCTTGGTGCTGCCCCCTCCTTTAACCCACAGTAGCAGAATCACATGAAACAATTTACGAGCTCGTGTTCACCTAAAGGTTTGTGTTTCTTTTCTTACCATACATTTCTATCTATAAAAAAATTAAACAAATATGCTTAAATGAGTCAGTGGTCATTGAACTGAGAAGCAGATCTGAGTTTGACAATTAAATGTAAGATGTCCATATTGGGGTGGAGGGAAGTAAAGAAAAAACCCAACAAAACTTTAACATTTTCACATGCCAGAAAAACTAGCTTTCATGTTCTTAAAATAAAAGAAGGGTGAGACATGTTTGGGAATAAAATCGTAGCCATCAAATTCACTCTTCAAGTATACTCTGTTACAGCAGCATGATTCCTTTTATGATTGTATCCATCATGCTGTCAAAACCAGAAATCTTATCTTCACTCATTACTAAATATACAAAGAGCTGGGATTTCCACTTGGCAAATGCTCCTGTTTACCTGAAGGCTTCATTTTACCTGCACTTTGATAAAGTTCATTTGCAGAGATAGACTAAACTTTTTAATCCTTAAACTACTTGAGTTTGTAAACCAGGTTTTGCTCTGAAGTAAGCAGCATGTGCATGAATTTACTGTTGTCTTTAGGAAAATTAAAGATTTTATTATGGAAAGAAGCCAAAGGGCCCATCTGGATCCATTCTGTCTGAGTTGTGAGCTATATCTCCTGTTTACAACAGCTCTATAAGAAGAAGTCTAGGTGAGGAGGCCTTCAGTCGTCGTCTTCAGCCTTGTCTTCTCAAGTTTGTTGTCTTCAGGAAAGGTCTATCAATAATGGAGACTATCTATGGCATCTGTCATCTTTAGTATGCTTATACCTTTTTTCACACTCTCTCCCTTCACTTAAACCTAACAATAAAAATATCAGAATAACTTTACCAGTTTAAGAGACTGGTCCTTAATGTGCCATATGTGTACTTTGCTTTATAATGAATGTGAACGATCCTCTCTGAACATGTCCGTGCAGATGAACTTCCAGAACTGAAGTGTTGCTCATTGTTCCAAGTGCCCTTGATTGCTTTTCTCTGTGTTGTATCCTTTTAAAACTAAATGAACATTTATTATTACTATTATTTCTATTATAGTGACAACCACAAGCCATCAGTGAAATCATGGTCCCATTTTTCTGGGCCATGTTTGAATGTGAGATCACAAACAACTCTACCTTGTTATTTAAATAAATACAACAGAGAAAGAGTGTTACTGTAACTCAAGTGCAGAAGTGATTTGCACAGTGGTAGAAGTGACAGTGTTCCCTTTGATTTGGAACTTTACCATCTGCTTTAGTGGTCACTAGTGTATCTATGTCTCAGGTTGACAGACCTTATTTGTCTAACATGGCATTGCACCAACAGCTGCTGCCACTGAGGGCAGTGCTAAAATTCACCCTGGATTGAAGAGTTAGACCAACACAAAAAAACCCAAACTTTTTCTTCTGTTTAATACTTTCTTGTCCTTAGTATTAACTTCTACTATATAGCGTACATCCTCTATTGCATTGGATCTCATTCATTTCATGTTCTTAATTCAATAAGTTAGTACCAGGTCTGCAGCACTCTAACTAACATCTTTCCAAGCGGGTACAGTCTGGCTAATTTAATCACCTGGTTCATTGATTCTTTAAGGTCATATGACCAAGACTCATCCACATGCTAACCCTTTTGAGTTTTGCCCTCCTATCCCAACCTGATTTTGCCTAGAATTAATCTATAGTCCAGTTATTTATCAACAGATAAACAGATTTTGCTGTGTCCGAAAGTCAAGAATTCTGATTTGCTTACACATGATTTCTCTGTAGTTATGTCAACTATCTTTAATTAAACAATAGCTTTCTAGGTGGTTCCCCCACTGTATTCCTGATTAACGTTTCCAGTAACTTCCCAGTTTATGAATCAAAGTCTGCAATCTGTTATAATTTTCATACTACTGTCGACTGAAATTCTCTTTCTGTAATAAAGCTGAACTTGGCAAACTCCAGAAGATTGTGCAGTGTGACATGTATATGTGCACACATATACACACACAGAGAGTTTAAATCTGCAACTTGCTTCCAGCCTGTCCCCAGCTGCGTGGCAAAGAGACATCACAAACCCTTACCTTCTTAATGACCTGCAGAACAATACGCGAATGCTGCAAAACACAGGAAGATTCAAAATAGAAGAATAGCTATGTATAGCATACGCTGTGTGTCCCCTTTATGTTTACCCACAAATAATTGGTTGATTTTCAGTGAAGGGGATTTTATACAGAAAGCCTTGTGGAAAGCTGTGTTTTCCACACACCTGGCTACTTCCACTGTGTGTGGTATATCTCACATGGGACAGAAGCAGTTAGAATGATAATATCCAGCAAACTTCTTTTAAGAATCCTGACACGAAGGCACTTAACCCAGGCAAGGATTAGAGGGTACCTTTGTAGCGCTCGCACAGAAAATTGCATCATTCTGCTTGAGAGGTGGATTTTGGCAGGTGCGATGGTGCAATCCAACAGCGCTCATGTTCAAAGGAGCCCCAGCATTTCCACGTATTTCCTGGAGTTGTGCACTTGTGTCCTTTCCCCACCCCAGCAGCCAGAGTGGGGATTGCTCACTCCTGGGCCCTGCTCCTACCTGCCCTACTGAAGGTTTAAATGAGGAAATTGCTGTTACGTAGTTGAGTTTAGAGCTGTTTTTTCTAAAAGGCATGACACTGTAAGTGGCGCGATTTCCTCCCAAAATTCAGTAACTTTGCTTTTCTGCTGGGTCCCCTAAGAGAGGTGAGCCCAAATGTCTGCGTGATGTGAGGCCTCAGTGGCAGAGCTTGGCCTGAATATTTCCCACCATTAAAAAAAAAAAAAAAAAAAGACAGAAAAGCATACTTGACATCATTCTCCATTCACACCTGGGATGCAGAAAACCACAGGAAGGCCTTGCTTTCCCTGCTGGAGAACAGAGACTGAGGACTGGGTGTCCCATATTTCCAGTGTGTGTCCTGAGCACTGAGCTGTTTGGGGAGTGAATTTTCTCAGTCTTTCCTGTGAGAACTTGATCATTTTTTTGTAAATAATTCATCACCATAGGGACAGTATCCCTTTTTTTTTTTTTTTTTTAATAATCCCTCAATATGTCCTAGCCATTAGGTTGTTAATGCTTTTCCTCTCCTCTCTCTTTCTCATATACACATGTACATACAAATATTTTATTTTGATCAGAACCTCTGCTCCAGGCTTGTGTTATCACTAAATGAAGGTGAGTTTTTTGCTGCCTTTTTTTTTTCTTTCATAAGCACTGTTTTCACCTAACTGGAGATTTCCAATGCAAACATTTTTTCATCAAAACCGTTTCTGACTATGGGTAGGTTTATGCGGTCAGGAAAGAGGAGTAATGCCATGTTGTGTGATCTAACCAACCAGTGTAATTAATATTTTCAAATTAGAAAACAAACTAAAGGAGAAACGTACAATGGAGATACGTGTGCATATATATGGTATCCTAATAATAACATTTGTAGACATTTTGATTGCTCATTTCTCCACAAATTTTGTATATATTCCTGGGGTTTTTTTCGGGTTTTTTTTTTTTGAAAACCAGGTAGCTAAGAAGTGCTTGCCACCATTCTGACTGCATCATGCAGATGATGTGTCCTCCTTTCTTTGTCTATTCTTTGGGTGAAATATTGCTCTTTGAAATTAATTGTTTTGTTTTGTTTTCTTTGCTGCTGTCTTTAATGGGACTAAATATTTCACCCATATTCTTTAGTCTTACAAGATCCTCAGGGTAAACCAAATCTTGGTACATCTATTCCTGTTGAGTAACACACTCCTTGAGCAATCCCATTGGCTTCTGTGAAACTGTTCATGACTACCCAATGGGAGCAAAAGTACGTGACTCTGGCCCCAAGGTACTTACACATCCCCCTCGCTCAATGGCACCTCAGTTTCGGTTAGTGCCTTTGGGTGCTGCTGCATTGCAGCCTTTAATAATCAGTTTGTTTCAATTCTCAGAGTGAAAATTTTATGAATAGTCTATTAGGTACATGTAGAAACCCAATCTGTGAAAGTGAGAAGAGATTCAAGAAAACGTTTTCCTACCGGTACTTCAGAGAAGAAGAAAGGATGAACTCATCTCAGCAACTATTTGCTTAGTTCCTGGAGATTTACCTTTCTGCATCGATGGTTCAAAGGTTGTCTGAACTTGCAGTGGACTCAAATGTTCTGTATTCTCATCCAAGAGTTATTTTACCATTGAGAGAGATGCAAGTACCCTACTGCCTGCTGTATGATGGTGCTGGGTTCATAATTCTCATTCTACTTCTGCTTTGTTCAACTAAATTGTTCGCAATTCTGGACTGAGGCTAGGCACAAACTTTTTTAAGAAGAACATGCTTTAGCAGGAAGAGTGACAGAAGGCCAGGTTTCCATGTGCCAAATCAAATATATACATTTTCAAAGAGGCAGTTATGGTGAGGTCTTGAAGATACTGTCAAGACTGAAAAGTCCAATCAAAAAGAATTCATGTCACCTAAATTTATTCCCTTGCAACTTAGTTATCTAATCTAAATGGGTGGTCTAGGGTCCCACTATTGTCAGTGAAAAGAGATAGAGTGCAATGAATGGCCTTCTAGAGGTGTTCATGTCTCTCTACACTGACTAGAGGTGGAGCCCAGACAACTGGTTTAGAGTGGGTTATCTTCTTCATGGGCTATCATTAGAGACAAGTGAATCCCAACCTTAATTTCCAAAGGCTTCATCTTCTTCCATCAGTGACTCAGGAAAAAAACAATATCCACGTCTATGCTCAAGGAGTGTCTACACTAACGGAAAATACCAGTTTGTTGTAAGTCCTGGCCTAGGCTGAGAGTATCTGAGTGGGATGAAGTGGGAGCCAGTTGCTGGGTTCACTAGGGGGAGCTAGGAAGAAACCTGTTAGCCTCAACGAGAGAATGGAGTTCCTGCTGCAGGATTCAGGAGAAGGTAAATTCTGGTGGAGGGTCCTCCCAGGTCTTTTCCTTGCCAGCTTATGTACATAGTGATGGATTTGTCATAACTAACTTTCCAGCTGGATTATAACCTCTTGTCCTTTTGATCTTAAGTGCTATTTTTGATCACCTTTCCTGGATAAGACTTGACTTACGTACAGAGAAAACAGGGGTACAAGATAAGCAGGTATTTGTTTTCAGAGAAAAAACAACAGCAATGACAACAATAAATCTATCTGACTGTAAGACTTCATTTCACTCTCGGAAAGACTTTGGACACATGATCACTGAAGTACCTCCAGGGTTATAAGACATATTAATACACATGTGTTTGTACATATGTATATAGACATACACATGCCCCATACCAAGATTTATATCTCTGAGACTGCACCAATAAAAAAGCCTGACCTATCCCTTTTCTTTCTAAATCATCCAGGCAAACTCACACTTTGAATCAGTGATTCTCCAGATCTACAGTTTTTTCCGTTTTGGTGGAGTGAGAAAAGACAGAAATCTTGCTGCTGTGATCACTGCCTTAGCAGCCTGTGGTCTGTATTGCTGAACTCAGATGAACATGAACTTTTTACAGGAGCAGTCCCAGCTTGGCTGGATCTAGCTGGTTTCCATGAAAGTGCATGTCTGCCTGCAAAATTGATATCCCAAAGCATTCTATTTTTATGTTGTGAGTTGCTGTGTTGAGATCTAAAATGTTCAGAATTATTTTTATTGGACAAACATGACTACTGAAATCATGAGGTTCTGGCAGGCTCCAGGCTCTGCCAGCTTAACACTTCTTTGTGCTTGGCAGACAAAACAGTTTTTAATATTTTAGGTTTACTTTGCTAGTCTCCACACAAGGGGGATAATTCTTAGTGACTTTAATCAAAAGGTAGGAAGCATGCAAGCACTGTGAGATTTTTAACTGAAAGGAAATAAGTAAACCATTCACTGATCAATTTTAATAGCAAAAATTCAAATTTAATTTTGGGTGCAAATTTGTATTGTTTGCTGCAGCTTGTTAGCCAGCTGAATTACCTGGTGTGCTGTGTGTCTGTACAGCTGAATGATCCTAATTTTTTTCTGGCACTGGTAGGGGAATTGAAGCCTTCTCTCTGTAATGCAATGTAAAAGCCCAAATAATTCCATTGTTTTGAAGGAAGTTATGTTCTGTTTACCTTGGACCCTCAGCAACCTTCCTGCAAAATACATGCTCAGTGAGGTAGGTTTAGTATGCGCTTCGTGTGATGAGAAGGCAGGAGGGGGGGAAGGAAGGAAAGGAAAACCTGGATCATCTCCAGCAGTAAAAGAGCCCCAGGTAGATCATTGCCAGGTTCTTTTCTGTAGATAAGCTTAAATAAGTGTTACACCCAGTGAATGCTACCGTGACCTGCAAATGCCACAGTGTGACGGAGCCCCATAAAAGAAGTACAAATGAGAGGGAAAACAGAGAGAAAGATTGTGACCTCCAAAGGATCAGTTCCTCCTTTTTTTTTCATAACGCTGGTGCAAGTTTGGATTAATTCTACCAACACTACTATGACACTGCAGCAGGACTGCTGAGCCAGGACTGTGTTGTAAAGATGAAGTGATACATCCTTTTAGAAGCCACTCTTGCAATTTTTTTTTTTTTCCTCCTGGTGACATGTTTCTCTGCTGCCTGATTATTATTTCTTGTGTGCGTCTGACATAGAAGAATAGTTGCATAAAATGCGAACTGAAACCGCCGTCTCAGCGAGGATTCGAGCAGCTCGGTGAGCTCATCATGGCTCAGCAGTCAGGCAGAACTATAGATTGTGATTTACAGCGGAGTCCAAGCTCTGAGCAGCAGATTCAATTTTTTAAGTGCCTTTCTAGTTCAGCCTAGGTAAGAGTCTCTGGAATAGACATCCTCTACACGTCCTATAAATAGCGAGTGGTTAAATGTGTCACTCGGCTCCCTCAGTACCCATCATCGATTGCAATGCGAAGCACATACTTGAGAATAACCAGCCTCACCCCCCTCATCAGGTACCCAGCTATTTATTTATTCCTTATTGTCATTACAGGCAAATAAGAGGTTTGACCTAATGTAACAGAGAGGTGGAAGGCTGATTATTTTATTTCCACAGCTGTTGCATTGCTGTGTTTTAGAATATGTTTATCATCATATGTAAATCATCAGCATACTGGCATGTTACTAGAGCTGAAAAGTCATATCTTCAAGGAAATATATTTTTATTTACTAAAAAGGGATACGAATAGCTGACTATCTTATCAGAAAGCCTGTCTTAAGTCCAGGAACAAGGTCCACCCAGATACTGATCAATATCAACAGTATTGATTTTATTACTCATACTTTATAAATGACATGGATATTCTTAAAGACGGCAAACATTTGCTTTGTTGTGCTATTGTCTTGGTTGGAGCGCAAATCTCTCACTTTTGATATACACACAGTGATTATTGTTCTGGTCATTGTTTCATGACTGGAAGCATTTTAATGATGATTTACGGGGTTATATATAGTTGCACTATAAACTTCTGATTGCAATTAAAAACTAGTTAAATGAAAACTTTCAGCTTGAAGGCAGTGTCTGTTTATTACAGCAAGATATAAAGGACTAAAATGTGGTATTTGAAAAAAATCAATAAACAGTGGGTTTCATTTTGCTCTTTTGATACTACAAGGCAAAGGAAACTTCTGGAAATCTATATTTTCTGCAAATTTTCCAGGAGGAGTATTTTGGAAACATGTTACCCTACCGCTCTTGAACAGTTACAGATTTTTTTTTTTGTTATTTATATACCCAGTGTATGGCATTAGCCTGAGATGTTAGACTACACGTGAAAAATGTTACCTCCAAAATGCTCCTGAGTGTGTTGTTATATGATTGCATTGGCCAAGATATAAACAATTTTGGGTTGAGTTTGCAAGGTGTAAGCAGTGCAAGTGAGTGCAGACAGTCCAGGAATGACATTTAAACCTGTGTGTTTGTACACATATGTACAGGTGTGTATATGTGTTGTATCATCATACCACTGTGGTATATTAGGGAGTATGAATCTATATCGCTCAATAGAATGTCCTGAGTTGGAAGGCAACCACAAGGATCCTCGAGTCCAACTCCCGTCCCTGCACAGGACAACCCCACAGTTCACACCGTGTGTCTGAGGACGTTGTCCAGTCTCTTCTTGAGCACTGTCAGGTTGGGGCCGTGACACCTCCCTGGGGAGCCTGTTCCAGTGTCCAGCACTCTCTGGGTGAAGAACCTTTTCCTCATGTCCAACCTAAACCTCCCCTGGCACATCTTCCTGACATTCCCTCGGGTTCTGTCATTGGTCACCAAAGAGAAGAGATCAGCACCCGCCCCTCCTCCTCCCCTTGTGAGGAAGCTGCTATACAGCTCATCGTATAGTTGTATGTTGTTCGTTACATACTTTGCGAGTGAAATATTTTAGAATTTTGTAAGTCTTTAGAAAACCTGTCATCTTATTGATCACTTTTCCTTCTCTCCTCTGTCTCATAGGTCCAATTGTGTTGGCCACCGAAGACTTTAGTCACTGATGGGGAGGGCTAGATGTGAGCGGAGTAGTTAGGCAGGCTGAATTTGAATTTTGCTTGACCCCTTTGCTGGTGTACCCAGATAAGAGTAGTCCTGATAGGAGCACTGTCACTATCGAGTCCCATCTTGTTAACTCAGCATTATTCTGTTTTCATCATCTAAAGGGCTAAAGTTTTGGCCCTGGCAGTTGCAGGGTTTGTGAAACGCTGTCACTAGGGCACACAGCTATTTCTGATTTGGAAACTCACCAAAAAGTCATAGAAAGGCTGAGCTTTTCCATGAGCTGTCTACTGCTTAAATTCCATAATTCACCTACGTTTTCTTCCGCAACAGGGATTTCACACAGGTTCATGTAATTTGGTATATCCCTGCCAAATACCGATGTCCTGTCTAAACAGCGGATATGCTGGAGTTGCATCTCTTTTCTCTTTTTAGAAGACCACTAGAAGAAGTTGTATATAACCCCAAAATACATATATGCTTCTTCCATTTAATTTACTGTGTAGGTTTTAAAGGTGTATCCCTGACTAATATATATGTTGGATTAAGTCTTCCCTGTAGCACATTTGTATTATCCATTCTCAAAGGCCCTTTTAACCTCCAGAAGAGTAGGCTTGCAAAGGGAAGGTTGTATGAAGTTTATGACTGCTTAGCTCCTCTGTACCTTGGCAACTTATGCTCTTCTGTGGAGCTTCCAGACCAAAATTTGACATTTTTTGGTGTCTCTTATTCACTTTGTCTGGGCCATATCTAGCACTGGACATGGGCTTGAGAGGAAGTGTCATGAGATGATTACAAGATCTAAGAAGATGTTTCTCATTTGCTTGGATTGATAATAATATACTTGTCTATAATGAACCTACTGAGTGTGAATATTTTAAAATGAGGATTTTTTTTGAGAATACTGCCTGTTTTAATTCTAGTACCTACTTCATGTGCCTAAGGCACCCAGATCAACTACTGCGTAGTTGGATATTGACCATTTACTGATGAGTGCTTAAGAACTTCCGCAGTCTTATGCATACACAGAAATGTGAATTTCCTCGAAGATAAAATTGTGACCTAAAATAGGCAACACTAGCACACAGCTGACAGTCCTACCACCTTAGCTTTATTCCAGCTCTTTTCTCCACCTTGGTAAGGACGTTTTGGTGACCAAAAAGTTCAGCTGATTTTCTCTTTTTTACCTTTTCTGATGATCACTGGGCCAGGAAGGATTCATGCCTGCTGCTCTCTCCTTAGGGAGAGGCTACCTAGAGCACATGTGGACTGTGTTGTTAAGGCTTTTTATTCCTTATACTTAAAGATGAACAGTTGCTTGAGTCTCATATATGTCTGCAGAGCTGTGGGGAGTTTTCAGTTTGTCCTTCCAATATCTTCCTTTCTAAACTCCTGCTACCTCCAGAAAATTCAGAGTGGGCTCTTTTGAGTGACCTTCTGTTTCACCCAGCCAGAGGATCAAAGCCAGGTTGTGAAGAGCTCCATTACACTGCAATTTAAGTATGTTTATTGATAAACTAGTGGGTGTATTTCAAAGTAGGTAAAATCGAAGTACCTGAGGGGAAGGATGCCAAGCATTGGTAGATGCTTACAGGCATGATGCACTTGAAGGCAATACCACTGTACCCCTCACTCCTTTTGGGGGCATTTTTGCCATAGTGTTATTCCTGCTTCATACTGCTGTAGCTGAAGTGAAGCCCTTTCGGTTACTGTGCTGTGGTGGGAGAGAGCCACCCAGATGAACTGACGGGGCTCCTCATGGGTTTTAAATGTAAGAGCTAAAATCTTCCTGGGCGGTAAAGCAGCCTGATGTTACCAAATGTCATGATTTTTACCAAGTCTTTGGGACAAATTTCTGGCCCTACTGGGATCAAAATATTGAAATATAAGTCAAGTGCAGTGGGGTTTGATGGTGTCTTATGTATCAGCTGTGGGAGTCACCTAAGTAAAAACTCGGTCTTTTCCTTCCTTCATGAGGAACCAATAAACTTGGATGACATGAAGAGAAACTAGACTAGAAATGAAGCCACCACTACAAGCATCACACTGTTTCTTAACCTCCTGAGGTTCTCAAGCCAGGCTTATGTTTTCTGTAGCCTGACTGGTGATTTTTAAACACTTGTAGCTGTTGATACAGTAGGATAGCTCTGCAGAGGATAGTTCTGAAAACCAACATCAATGGGCAAACTTGATCCACCATGTGATGGTGTTAAGGGTCAGCATCTATGCTGTCGTTTATGCTGGAATGTTGTATGGGCTTGGACTGCTTTGTAAAAGGCATTTTTAGGAGAGCTTGAGAGATAGACTTCAACGTTTGTTTGCGATGTGTCTGTACAACTCAGGCAATTTCCAAAATGCAATTTGTCTGGTGCTCTTCCTCTTTTGTCCCAGCGTAAATGCAATAGATCCTTCTGCCTCCATGGCAGTGAATCTCTTTGCTTCAGCTGCTCTGTTTTAGAAAAGCTTGATTTAATGAATTGTCACTGTCTTCTGGATTTTTAGTAAAAAATACTGTGAACTGACACACTAAATGAAGAACTAGATGAAACCTACTATTCAGGTATGAAAAGCTGACAATTCTTCTTTACTATGGCTATAAATTCACATCAACTTTTCTTAAATAATTGCTATAGGTTGCTATTTTGTGATTAGTCATAGGCTCCTGTATAAGCCAGCACAAATGAAGCCAATGTAGCTAATGAATTAGGCAATAAATACCTACAAAAGAATAATATCAATAAAAATGCTAAAAGAGCAATATTGTAAAGAAAGTCTCTGTCTACACAAATCAGATAAGAAATAATCTTGGAAAAATCTGAAAATGAGTACAAGCACTACTGACTGCTACTCAGAGCAAAGAATTATTGATCCTTGCCTGCTTCTATTGATTTTATGTCACTTCTGTGATTTAATCATGTTTTCCTTGTTATCTCTTTGCAGTCTTTCTTCTATTGTCTGGTATGAAATCTCAGCCAAGGCCTTTCAGCCTGTGTTGGTGGATCAAAATAACTTTGCCTTCCATTTGCATTGTTTTAAAGAAATGATTAAACAATTAAGCTTAGGTGATCCTTGGACAGGCTTACACAGTATAAATACATCTCTGAAAAATGAAAATGTCTCCTTCTTTTCCTTAGTCAGTGACTAAGAAAGGTTGTGAAATGCTGCTGCAGACAATCCGGTATGCAAACATATGCAAAAGTGTCTAAGTGCTTTGCTTTTTCTTTAATCCATCTATTTGTTTCTTTTAAAAATACTCACATTGTGTTAGAGCTTCTGGCCACTGAAGTCCGTGGGAATAAATTTTCATGTGAGAGAGACAAAACTTGCATTTTATTAAAGCAGTATGGCTACTGTCAAGCAAACTTCTCTCCAAGATAATAGTTCTTTTTTTTGTGAAGTGCTCAAATTTCGGTTTCATGAAAATGGCTGCAGCGAAGAGCAGGATTTCACCTAATTCTTGACTTATTTTTAGAAATGCACATTTATGTTTATGTTATTGTTGATTTTGAAGGAAAAAATTCTAGAAAAGATAGTTCCTTTGAAAGAACAAATATGAGGTATATATTAATAGGTATATACAGTGAGATACCTATTAATAGGCCAGCATTTAGATACCTCCTACTCTACAACTCACTGTTTGCAGAATATATTTCTTTAACTTTTTAATTTCAGTTTTGATTGGAATATGTTTTGTGCACATAGTTGTACACAACTGTCAAAATACTGTAGTTCCTGCACATGCACTTGAAATCGTTAACATTAGATCTTTCTTGCTTTCTGGATCTATTTCCATAATGGAGCACTTTTTTCACTCTCTGTATTAAGATTCCATTTAGGAAGGGTTCAGAGAGGTTTAATATAGAGTCAGTGGATTTATGAGTGTGTTACATACGTAATTATTATAGATGGTTATAAGCACATCAAAAGGAAATGTAATAGATGTTTGTAAGCTCTGGTTACATGGAAACTGTTGGACTCTAACAACTGAATCACCATTTATTAAACATACCTTAATAATTGATCATAGCTTTAATATAGCTTTTAACATAATGCTCAATTATTTATTTTTCCATTTGAATCTGGACTTTCTAACGTAGTATGCATAGGCCATAGTAAATTCCACACTGGGAGAGGGCTGTATTGCCAGTGGAATGTAATTACAGAATATTATACAGGTTTACACCACTCAAAGGTCCAGCCCATGTAGATACCTATATATGTGTATATATATATAAATACATATATGTGTTGTTTCTCATGGTCTTGTTTAAACCTCTTAATGAGATTATGTTACACTGTAAGTTGCAGGAAGAAGAGAAATCTATTTTACCAGATTCATTCTTTGTAGACCAGAATGTTGCATGAGTCCATGGGACCTTTTGTACTAAATGGGCCACGAAAACCTTTCGGGTCTTCTCCTTACATCTTTGAGCTGTAGTAGAAAAGACATAGAAAAGTGTCTTGGAGACCACTACATTTCTGCCTTTCAAAATAGGTAAGGGCTGGTCTTATACGATGTGGCAACCCAGTTGGCTTTCCAATGGACATCCGCGGCAGACAAAAGGTCAAATTGGAGGCGGAAATCAGAGTGGGTGGGGAAAAAACCAACACATAAAAATGCCACTGTGCTACTCGTTGCCCTATGACAAAGATAGTGTGGGAGGATGGATTGGAAATGCGAGTGAGACCTTCCCTGGGCACCCGCAAGTTGCTCTCTGCAGCAGCCCAGCGTAACTTTTGTGTTCTAGTTGACAGCATGTGCTCTGAGCCCTCAAATATAAATAGTTACTGGTGACTCATTCAATGTAATTCTTCAGCTATGTCAGTGGGATGCAAGGGTGGCCTTATGGGTAAAGGCATGGCTTTCACGCAGGAAGTGCACAGTTTATTCTTACCACTTGCCACAAGATAAGTCATAAGGCATTTCTTTAATTTTTCCGTTTGCCATTTTGTGAAAAAGAGACAAAAAAAAATGTTACTCCCTTCAGAGCAGTATTGTAAATTCATCTGGGGTCAGCAAAGCATCCACTTGTCTGTGTCAGGACTGCTTGTGCCAGGGTACCAGAGACCTGGCCTGGTTGCTGCTGGTGATGGTGGGATGGGAGCTGGGGCCAGAGCAGCTTTCCTGCTGGGAAATGGAGAGACCCCTCTCAAGCAGCAGCAGGCACAACTGCCCCAACTCCTTCCACCATCGCAGATCAACAAGCGCAGATTTCCTCCCGTCCCTGGTACATCCACTGCTTCTCTACCGTTATTTCCCACGTAAAAGCATCCCTGCATCCCTCATGCTCCTGCTCCTCATCCTTGGTACAGCAATATTTGATTTTACAGTTGGTGCTGAGAAACCTTGGGCTAATTCTGGTCAAACTCTTTTGTATGTTTGACCTCTTGAGACCTTAGACTTGGGTACTTCAGCGGTTGTTGCATTCCAGAAAAGCAGATGCGGTATAAAGCTGTCCAGTGTGGATACGAGCTATGGACTATGCCTCTCATATCAAGCATATCTGGAAATGTCTAAATTAAGTAACACTGTAGAACTCTTCATCTTTGGGTGGGAAAAGATGCTTCATTTGTTAGAATTTTACAGCTGCTCATCATATGTGCCCATGACTACTTAAAATTATATAAACCACGGGACAGTATTTGGTTTTAAACCCCAATCTCCTTTTCAGGAGAACAGGGTCACTCAGATGTTAAAGTTCAAAGGGTTTGCTCTTTGTATGTCAAAGTCTGCATAACTTGGGCCTGAGCAAGCAGAGGGCACACTCTCTGCAAGACAATGACCCAGTGAAATCTGAAACAAAAGTTTGGAAATAAAATCATCAACACCACCCTTGTTTGTTTGCTCCTGGGAAAGCAGGATTTAACATTTAAGAATGTGGAGATGACAAAAAAATGCAGTATTCAGAGCATTTTAGGCATGGTCAATTTTTTATCAAATATAGAAAATAATGCCGGTTGATTTAATTTGTACTTTATTCAAGCTGAGACATCCTTATGACTTAAATTTGCTTTCATTTATATATATATATTGCACATCTCCTGCATGTCTCCTCTCCATGTGCCTCACTACTCCTAAACAGTATAATTCTGAACTGGGAGTCATATAAACAGAAAACCATGAACCAAGGAGTTACGCTCAATGGAAAGGTTTGCCCTGTCCCAAAGCAGGGCTTGATATTCCTCTTGTTTCTTGCATGTTTGATATCAGCACTTTCAGATGGAGCATTTCAATAGCAACACACAGCTTACTCCCGTATATTCAACAAATAGGTTATTGACAGTGCTAGACTAGGATAACAGATTAAAAAAAGCAAATATTTTCACAGTGCAATAGAGAGTGCGGCTCTATTGTAAAGCTGAACTCTCATGCAGAGGAAAGACTTGACATATAGTGAGAAAGCCTCACAGTGCTTGTATCCAGCTGCCTTCCCTGAAAGTCTCCCGACTTGATGTAATGTCTATGCAGTTACTATTCTTTGCAAGTTCACTTCAACAGCTACATCCTGCTATTGAGTTTTGTTATATTATACTCTTACATGTTTGTTCTTGCTGATGAAGCCTCCTAATATTGAGTTATGTATCAGGTTATTGCAGGAAATCTGAGTGAAGATGTAATATTTCACATGCTTACCTTAGGAGGAAAGAATTGCTAATATCATGAATAATTTCTCACAATAGAGATCCAAGCTGTCAGCTCCAACCATAATGTCTGGGCCCCAAGGGAACTCAGGTTTTCATCTGGAGGTGTACAGATCCAAAGGAAAATTTGGCAGTGTTATCTTGACAGTGGTGGAGAGTTCTACTTCCTTACTCCAGAGTTCCGTTAAATACATCAATAGATACACCGTATTATGAATTTTTAAGCACCTCTCCAGAGACAGTACTTAATACAGAATATTTGAGGACTCAGCCACTGCAGAGTTTGTTCAGTGCCTTAGAAATGTTTCTGCTGGTTAAATTTCTGTGAGAGTAGAGTTCAGCCCTTCATTTTAATCTGTCTTCTTTTAGGATGAATGTGTTTGTTCTTAAGGTCCAGGTGACATTGGCAGATTCTTTTAGTGGCTCCAGACATCATGGCTGGAAGACACTATAAATTTGTTTTAAAGCTTAAGATTTTTTAGCATTGACCAAGACAAAATGAAACGTACTATTTTCAATGTTCTTACCATTTTCCTTAATAAAAAAAAAAAAAAATCAAAGTTACACTAAGAAATTATGTCCCTTTTGAGAAGAAATGAGAAGACTTGTGTTCTTAAAGAGAACATGAGTGCAGAACAAGATTCTGGGACACCATCAGCATGGACGTGTGTGAAATACTTTCTGCTGTTGTTGCAGACTGGATTTCTCTGAAATGACTCATAGATACGAACAACCCAAAAGTGTTTTCTGTCCCACCTTTTAGCAAGAGACAGGAAGCACCTTCAGCATCACCTGCAAGAAAAGGTCTTGATTTTTTATGGTGGGGGGCACAGTTGAACTTAATGGCTGCTTCAAATCCTGCAGAAAACAGAAGGGCTCCACAGAAACTTTTGTGCTCAGAGGTTTGGTGGCAACCTCAGAAAGTTACAGAGACAGGGTGGAAGGGTTCAACATTGGTCATTTTGCAGTTCATATGATACTGCAATCATTCCTGCCCTGTGTACCAACAAGTACATGGAACTTTGTCGTTTAAAGAGACTGAACTAATTCATAAAGTAGAATTTGCTCCACTTGCCCTGACAAAGGCCTTGCTCGGCAACCTGAAGTGTAACGCATTCTGCTGTGTCAGTAGAGGAAGTGAATTTTTTTAATGCATGACTTCATAGTATGTAAATTCAGCTCCATCATTTAGCTTAGTATATGGTATTAATTTTGTCAGAATTCTTTAAAGTAACAAAACGCTTCCCAGTGCTATGGTTCAAGTAGAAGATCTAGGTTTTAAGGCTGGGTGAAAAGACCATTTCAAACCCCAATATCTTATTTTGGCATTGAGCATTACTTTGTCTTTAGCCTCTGGGCCCGCTGCTCAGCTGATGTTGATGTGGTGGATTTTGCACTTGCTTGTGCCAGCTTATTCTGAAACTAGCTGCTGTATTTAAAAAACAAATAAAGCACTGATGACTGTATTTTTGGTGCATGTACAGAAAGCATGTGAAAATAAGCAAAGAAAATTAACTTGCAGCTAAATTTAAAGAAACTAAAATACATACAGGGTAGTAAGCAGGAAAACACACCACTTCTGCAAGGAAAAAGCTTTGCATCCTGATGTAAAGATCAGCCAAGGAGAAAATGGTTAAAGAGGCAGCAAGACTCATTGGATAGGCTGGTGACCTGATGACAGGCGCTCAGAGGCATCTCACATATCCACATGACATTTCTTGAGCTAGCAAGCATGGTAAGGGCTGAACCATGCTTGCAATTTGCAGGTAAATAACAGCTGTATTTAAGCTGGTTTATTACCTGTGGTATTTCTCCATGTCAGTATAAGCTTTCAAGCTAGGCTTAAACTGCAAAGTCAGATGCCGCTGGCAGAGCCGGTATGTGATAATAGAAATTGTGGTGCAAACCCTGTCCACTTACACCTGGCTGCCTGCTTGAGTCACTGCAGTTGTCTTGTCAGCTGTGTAAAAAGCTGCTTATAGGCTCAGAGAGATTGATTTGGGTCTCTTAAACATCTCTGCACAATCACGGCTGGTGGCTATTTTCAGTCTGCACATACTTGGTGTGAAGTGGTGGCATGAACCTGTGTCCAAGTTTGCATGTGGTAATACCAAAGGTTTGACCACTTCCTTGAGGATGCCACCACTGTCCTCAGGACATTTGACTGAGCAGATGTGTTTGAACCATGTATTCTAGCTATCAAAATGTGTTTGATATGGTGGTGCTGGTTGTTTAGAGTTGCTTACATGTGATAACTGCACGTTTGCTTTCAAATTAAACCTTGTTTCAAAAGATTTGTAACAGTTGTGATGTTTTTTCTTGCATGACATAAGGAGGCTGCTTCTGTGTTGGAATAAGAAAGATGTCCTATGCAAATAGCATCTCCCTTATGCAAGGAAGAGTAGTCACTTAGGAATGGCGAACAGAAGCTTTTGAAAGAGGAAATCTTTATCTCTCATTCATAAAACATTTAAGTTGTCCAAAAATGTAAGATCTGGATTCACTAAGTGGGGGTAGGCTCCTAAGCACTATTGATTTAACAGCAAAGAAGGGTTGGTAGCTAGGTAGATTTAGCATTATGGCTCAAATTAAGCAAAACATACCTAATTGAAAGCAAGTGCCTTATCCCTTTGCAATCAGTGGGATGTAAGTACACGCCTGTGCTAGACATGGAGGGAGAGACCTCTGAATTGGTGCCTGAGCAAGGGACAAAACTAGTTTATTTATAAGCACTCTATTTATAGCTTTTGCTGTGTTGGAATACACTAATTCATTTTAAGTGCTCTATCTCTGCGAATGAGCTCATAGCTCTCGTGAAGGTGAAGTCCTCAATCTGCGCTGCCTTTTCTGATGTGGCCCTGCTCTCATTGAACAGGTCTGAGCTCCTCACCCCGGAAAATACCCCCTAGGAGAGAAAGGAAAAAATAGGCACATCCCATAGCAGCCTGTTAGTTAATGAATATACACTGGGAGGGCAATAGTGTGCTGTTCTGGTTTGCTGGTGTTCAGGTGAAGGCAGCGAAGGCCATTCTCACCCTGTGGCCAGGTGGCCATTGGAGAACAGCATGAGGGAGAATGCTGTCCTGCCAGCCCTGAGGTCACCCCAAAATCCTTCAAACAAGCTTATTTACCAAAGCCTTTCCATTCATTTGAAGATTTGGCCCACAGATAGCAGGACAAGTAGCCTACAGCATGGTTCTTGCTGAGCACCACTTGTTTGTTGAATTATCTTAGAGTGAGCTCTACCTTGGGAGAAAAGCAAAGCTCTGGTGTGAGGCTGGCCTTATGGAAGATATAATATGGCTGGGCAGAGAAGAGTCCTCCACCTCCAAAGAGCAGAAAAATGTAAAACCAGCTGAAGCTGAAGCTGAAGCTGAAGCTGGAGGAGAGTCAGGGGATTTCTCTTCCTCCCCTTTAAATAGGAACTGCATGTGAAGCTATTGTCCACATCCTTGGTGACATATTCGTGAATTTCAGGACATCTGCTTCAAAGGATGCACCCCTGGAAGCAGGAGGAGGTGTGTTTCATGTGGGGCAGGCTCCTGACTTGTATGTCTTTCGGGGAGCTCTGAGTCATTATTTGATCCTGGTGAGAGTGGCGAAGGAGGTTCTGGACTGCCCCATGGTTTGGGCTCAACTCCTTCCTCGTTTGTGGTCCTCTCCTAACAGCATCTTGAATTTCCAGTTTGGCTCTTGTCTAAATTTGAAACTGGACCAACCAGTCAAATCCCATCCCCAAGCCAGACAACCCCTAAGAAACCCTCACGGTCCTCCTTTATTAATGGGTATGTTTTTGGGGAAGTCCTTGTTGAGATGCCATCTGAAGCTACAGGAGAGGACAAGCAAAAGGAAGCGGGTGATAGAATCATCTGAGAGTTTCACGATATAACCACAGTCTCGTGTTTACAAACTGTCCAGCCTCACCTTTGATTGCTTTAAGTCCTGAGCACATAAAACCAGGTAAATTAGACATGGTAAAACATGTGCATTCCCCATACTTGTTATTTTCCAGAAATAATGAGAAAAACAAGGTGAAAGCAAAGGCTAAAAAGGACTAAAAAAATTGTTGTAAGAGTTTTTTATTTATTTTTTAAAGATATTAATACCAGTTTGGCCAAAGTGGCCTTCTCTTATGTTTCTCTCTTGAACACAAAAGAAACATTTTCAGGAGCACAGGAGATTTTTTCAATGCAGGCTGCTCTTGGCTTTATCTTTATTTTCTATCGAGTAACTGAAAACGAAACAAAGATCTCAGACATAGGTACATCTTTAAGAGAATTTGCTCACTCTTAACTTTGTTTGAATGGGTAAACCTCCTCACTGTTTGCCCTTAAAGCTATTCTAACAGAGAGCTGTTTTATCAACACTGGCTGCTCAGTAAGGAGAGGCATTTTCTTCCACCTTCAGTGCAGTTTTCTATGCCATTGTTGGGGGGTGGGAAGTTGACCTTACGTGGACCCTCAAGACAAAACCAGAGGCTTTAAGTAAGTGAAGAATAGGCAAACACTAACCAGCAGTTGCCATATACAGAGTACACTGCTCAAAAATCCCAGAAATCTCACTGATAGAGTGTTACGCTGTGACTGGATAGGGCTTCTCCCCTTGTAATTTATACATGTGTCAATAGGAGATTACGCCTGTAAGTACAGACTTGGTAAACTCACTTCTAGTGTTTATTATGGAATTTTTCTGAAGAAAAGTAGAAGTACTGCAGGTATTTTCCCCAGTCACAGTGCTTTGGAATGATGAAACTACTTCTGGAGCTGTTTTGTAAAAACACCTAAACAATGAGTTTAAACATTTTTTTTAAACAATAGACAATTTTCTGGGCTTTGGCGAGAGCAGTTATAGCTAGGAGCTTAATGTTAAAACTCATAGCGATGCAGATCTGCAACAAATGGTCTGCTTGTAATTATTAATTGAACAGAAGTCCCTAAATTGGAGTATATCTGCATTTTGCAAAGTGTGAGAAGCAGATCTCAATTCTTGTGATTCATGTCTCAGGGCTCCGAGAAATCATCAACAGTTAAGCGGTGGACTTAAAAATAAAACTTATACCTGCATTGCACAGATGTTTTGATTTATCTCAGGCCCATGGGGAACAGGTTTAGGATAAACTGAATTAAGCTACTGTTTAAACTGTAGTAAGAATGTCCACAGACATTTTGCAGTGATTTAATTGAATAAATTGAGGGGGAAAAAGTATGGTAAACTTCCTTGTGTTTTCCCAGGAACAGGTTTATGGTTGAGGCACTGGAACGGGTTTTAGGAAATTCTGATTCTACTTCTGGCTCTGCCAAGTCATTTATCCTCTCTGTGATTCTTCTATTCTTTACTGTTCAAATGGGCATAATTAATATAGCTCTGCCAGGCATATAGCATATGCGAAACAATATTTGCTCAGAGACTAAATTACAGGTATGAGAGGAAAAATATAAACATGTACAGGTGAAGTTTTTCAACATACTAGCTATTACTGTTAAAAAAAAAATCAAGATCCTGGAAATTTCACACATTCTGTTAGAAGCTGAACTTTCTAACTGCATCAATATGATGTTTATTTCTGCTGCAAGAAAGAGCTGGCAGTTCTGTTGTACTAAAGTGTTGTCTCACAGTTCACCAGGAAGGACCATGGCAGGTCGGTGTTCAGATGCCATAAATCAGGGATTTGCACACACTGTCACATGAAAAAAAAAATCCAGATCTCCCTATTTGAAGCTTTCTCATGGACATGAGGATTCTCAAGTTGATTCCAATGGATTTTCACTGTATTTCAGGTGCTCAAGGCTTAGTTCCAACATAAGACTGCATACAAAAATAACTACCTCAGCCTTCCAAAAAATGAAAATAATTTTAAGTTGATTTAAACATGAAAAAGTTAAAAAAACCCCGATGCTGATGTATCTCCCCATCTTCGTTCCCCAAGCCTAATTTTAAAAATCCCAAAGCCAACATAGCTGTTTCAATTTTTTTTTTTTAAATTGATTTTCAACATTTGTAATTCAAACATCACAGTGCTGTGGTCTAGAAAGTGCAACTTGCTCTTCGTTCAGCTGCGATGACATAACGTACTACTTAGCCTTTCAGTTACATTACATAAATATTATTAATGACGAAATGTGGGCTGGGTGTTAAAGTATTATGTTAGAATAATCCCAGGCAATATCAGCGACGAGGTTTTTAGACATTATCTAAAATATGACAGATGAGTCTCCCAGCAGGAAAAATGTTTCTCAGGAGATGGGATCATGTATTGGTAATTCTTACTTGATTTGATCTGCTGGTGAAAAGTATAGAAAGAGATGTCTTGGTCTGTGGAATCCAGCCATGCCTATTTGTGGATTGGGGTGTGGTTTACTGCAAGATATCTCAATACAACAATGAATAAAGTACTTTTTTTTTTTTTTTTTTTTTTTTGGTCAGAGTTTGCATAGTATTAGGGACAGGCACACAAACCCAGGCTCTACTGTCATCAAAACTCTTAATCAGGGGCCTAATAAAAACTCTCAATAAAGTCAATGGAGTTTAGGAAGCAATTCATCTCAACCTGAGTTAGACATTTACAATAAGTCAGATGAACCAGTCCCTTTGCTTCTGGAAGCAGGCAGACAACAGGTAAGCTATGCATTGTGTCTGAACTGGTTTGGTGGGAATTTTTAGCTTTCCGGTCTTCTACATGCACTCTTGCTCCTACAGGAATTGCTTTATGGTCTTTGCTGACTATATGGAGGAAATAGGATCTTAGATCTAAAGGGCTCATTTGAAAGGCATGTATATGCACAAACGCACATGCACAAATATTCATGCATCACACACACAGGCAATAAAATCCATAGTTTAAAAACATGCTTTCACAGCCTTTTCTACCACAGTATCACTAAAAGGATGCTGTCAGCTCAGCTACTGAAACCTCAGCATTTTATCTCTCCAGATTTTCAAAGTAGAAATAAACCAAAAAAGGCCTACATTTTTTTGTTAGCTTGTATTATTTGTTTTGGTTGGGACAATGATGAATAGCAGAAGCCTCTGTCTTTTGGTTCACAATATTTTTCACAGGCACTGTAGGTTTGATTTCAGACTGCACTGGATGGTGCTCATTCAGACCGGCTGCTTTAACTGGGATTTTTTTCTTAAGGTCAAACCACGTCTGTTGATTTAAGAATTTGCCACAGTGGGTTGCTGTTGTTTTTATTAATATAAATTAAATTGATAATGTCCCCTTAGTGCTGAGTAGTGAAAAAACATCTTTGTTTTGAAACTGAGCTCCATCAAAACACAAATCCCACTATGAATAGAGGACTGTATGATTTCAACAGCCATATGTTTATAAATGAGTAATAACCTTTACATCAGCAGAGTCCTTCACCAGGAACATCACAGATGGCGATATTTACAGTAGTTCTCTCTGAAGGGCTGACACCTAGAGTGGGTGAGCCTCCTTTAGCACAAGCAATCTTAAAATGGTAATTTTTGACCTTCCGGGCTGGACAATGGAGGAGTTTCATCTTCCAGAGATTTTTTGCCTCCCTTCTGTCATCAGTTTTGCCACGTTGCTTAGTGACCTTCCGGCACTTGACCAGTCGGCGATTTTCAGAATGCAGGAAAATGTTCATCGAGAACAATGCAAATCCAAGTGCCAGCTTTCCTCAATACCCTGCTTTTGTATCTGTACAATTCAAAACCTGTAGGAGTTGGAGAGATATAATACTGCAGCAAGTAGGCCTCTAAACCAGCTATTGAAAATTCATATGTTTTGATGAGATAGCACATAAAACAGTGACTGGCATCAGGCCACAGTCTGATTGCAAATGTTCATATTTGTTGGCATAAACGAGTTTTCTGTGACCTCCCAAGGTCACCTCTCCAGATTTCTCTCTCTGATTCATCAGTAGCAGTTTTGTCAGTGTGTGCAAGCACACAACTATGAGCTCTTCTCTTTCTCCTCTGCTGGCCGAATGCCACTTCTGAGCAATAAAGTTTCCGGAATTGCTTCTGAATATTGCCTGTGACACTTGCCCTGCTCCGGCTCCCGCTGCTTGCAGAGAGATGGCAAGAGAGTGAGCAAAAGCTCACCCACGTGCAACATCAGAAAGTCAGATGGCTGCCAGAATGCCACACAGTCTACAAAAATGCTGTGCATTTGGGGCGTTTTAAGGCAGAGAAATTCTGTCGCAGGAGGAGTGTCTTTCGAATAGAGAAGGGGATTAGGATGCCTGAGGTACACTGAGATACCCGGGTTTCTGGAAGATGAACGAGGTTTCTGCTTTTGTTTGACCAGTCAGGTTCTGCCAAAGTCCAGTTTCAGCACCTACTGGGGTTGTCTGTGTTCTCAATGGGTAGGGGCCAGGAGGATTTCTGGAGAAGACACCTGAACTGTCCAGTCTGTACTTTCATTGTCTTCATGGGCAGATGCATCTTTCCATTCAGCCCTTGGACTGTGCCTTTGCAGTGCTGATTAGTTTGTGATTAGTTTGTGCTCCTGACGTGGAGCACTGAATGCAAATGACAGAGTGGTTCCCAAATCCTGGATCTCCACACCCATCACCCTGTGGATGAAGACCCTGCCTGGGCACCTTTGCTGCCTTGTTGGAGTGTCCAGCCTGAACTATTCACTTCACTACTGGAGCTGACCTCTCATGAATCAAAATCCTGGCACTGCCATTTTCCTCAAATACTGGAGCAATTTAGCGTGGTTCTTCTCTGTTTTCACTGTTTTGGAGTTTTGTGGATACTATTTACACCTGCCCTTGTCAGTGAGGCACCATTAATTTCACCTTCACCATGGTCAAGGGCTCAGGAAACCAATCTTATGACTCAAGCTGTACATTTTCACAGTAATTTTGCCTATAGTTAATCCAGCTCCGAGTTCCTTACTCACCTCTATGTGTCAGGATGAAGCACTCGCCCTTCCTGTGAAATCAGCTAAGTAGAAACACCATAACTGCCACGGGTCCCCTGATGGTACCTTTGACTCCTCCTGCAGGGTTTCAGATTTAATGACTTGGAATGGGTAGCAGATACTAATGGTTTGCACATCTGTTACACTGCAGCTGGAGAGTGTGTTCCTGCCTTAGATGCTTTTTTTCATGTACTGAAAGTAGATGGACAAAAATAAATGCTCATTAAATATTGAGAAGAATTTATATTTTTTAGTCAGTATATTTAAGTCTCTTCTAAAAATCAAAGTTTATGACAAAAAATCTCATCTCTTCCTTCTGGCATGAAATGATTCTCTTTAGCAAAGGAATATGCCTATGTTTCTTGGGGTCATCTCAATTTTGACTTCAGCTACCCACTGAAACTATTCCTTATCATTGCTTTTTCTTCTTTTCTTTCCCCCTGCCCATTTTGCATAAAAAAGCAACCTTGACTCCTTGTAAATACGGACGCATCCACGGAAGACAAAGACAACAACATGGGAAACTTCCTTTACCATTTTCCCAGTCATCTCAATACAGAAATCTCATTTGATCTTCCTCCATCTTCTGGTGCTGTAAGACAATCTGGCGGACTCAGATCCTTCACTGGCAAGGAATTCAAACATGCACTGCCCTTCCCAGCTATTCCCACTGCTCCTATCCCTTAAAGTCTTGCAGGTCTGGAATGCACCAAACAACAAAACGTAAGAAAAAAGATCTAAATCATTGCCCAACAGAAGAGTGCCTTACTTTCTATGCTTCTCTGCTGAAAAGCAAAATCACGATTTTGCTTTGTATTTTGAGACCTTGCAGCATTATCTTCTTTAAACCTTTGGCACTCTTTGTTTTTTGCTGCTCAAGTGATGCTGCAAGGATGACTGTCCTCTCTAAAGTTCTCATTTTCCTAATCTTAACATCGTTCTGTGCATAAAGAGCACCTAAATACATTCAAGCAAGTGGCCTTGCTTATACAGGGTAAGAACAAGAAAGAATGAAAATGAAGTCAGATCCTTGAGAAACTGCACTGGAGCAAACAAACGCAACAAAAATATTACCGTTACAATCAGCGAATGCTGACTGAACTCAGTGGGAGCCATCCACATCCATCTGAGCACAGGCTTTGACTCGTCTTAGCAGTAAAGTTTAGACGTGAACCTGACCTTGAAAGTTCAAGGGTGTTCTGATTTAAAGTTCTAGTTTGATCTCATCTGCACTCGCAACAGCAGGACAACAACTTCTGTTTTCTCCTCTTTGTTAAAGAGGTCACAACTTGCCTTGGTTTTCAAAAGTTTGTTATTTTCTTGGAACAAAACGCAAGAAGAAAAAGAGATTTTGGTTTTTCTTGTTGTTGTGTGGTTTTGTTTTCTTTTCTTTCGTTTTTACAAGTAGATAAAAATGGGAGAAAAAGGAACTGCAAAGTATAGAAAATAATTGTTTTATCTGAGAAAAAATAATGCTTTATTACAACATCTAGTTTTATCACACAGACCTCGGTTTATTCCTGCTCTTTGTGCAGCAGACAGGAGATGGAATGGGACTAACTGTGAACATGAATATAAAGGTATGCATGTATGTAGGACTTTATGAACTGCATGGGGTAGGAATCTTGATTAGTGTTGCTGAGTAACAGATTAATTCCTTTAGCACTTTTCCCGTAAACATGCCTGACTGTAGATACAGTCAGTGGTTTTAAACTGAATGCATAACTCAAATTCTGCCTCTCTTGTCCATGTGAGCTGACATCACCTGTTTCTTCAGCCCGTTTCTGATTTTTCTGCTTTGCCTTCCCTTCCCCTCAGTGGGGATTTGTGCTCCAAAGTGCTTTGCAGGACTAGTTTGCAATGTCATGGCAGAGCTTCGCCTGCGTTTGCACTCTCCCAGCAATCCAGGGGCTGAATGGGGATGAGTAAATCCTCCCAGCAACCCAGGGGCAGAACGGGAATGGGTGCCGTGTGGTCAGATGCTGAGCAGCCACTCAGGGTTTCAGTACTGAAAGGGTTAGGGCTGCCTCCACTCCTGCCAACAGGAATCCTCCCATTGATTTTTCACGAGGAGCAAGTTCAGGCCCTTCTTCGGTAAGTTACTGACACAAGTATCACTGTTGATAATAGTGGCCCTGCAGCAGATGGAGCGCTTCAATTATCTTGGGCCCGTGATGAATGAGTGCTATTGACAGCTGCTGCAAAATCCATAGCAGACCGAGTGCTGCACAGACAATTATGATATCACTGGTAAACATATGGCAGGATTGGATCTCTTAAGAAACTACAAACTCAGGCTCTGTTGGCCTTGGGTTTGGTCCAGAGCCAAGTTCTAAGCTGAACTTCAGTCACAAACCTTTGGAAAATCCCATAGGGGTGGCAAACCAGGGTAGTAGGACTTTGGTATTTGGAGCTCATTCTGCCTTTGTTGAATATTGTCTTTGAGAATCATTGGTGTTTATTTGATGTGAGAAAAATGAAAGTTTGTTTTCCTGTAATAGTGCTAAAAACGTATGTGTGAATTCCTTTCAGCCTATTTTAATTCATCTTAATACATACAGAAGTACCTACAGAAGATTCTGTGTTTGAGTAGGTTGGTCAGAAGAGAATGCATTCCTCTACTGAACAAGCTAAGGGGACATTAATATCCATTTATTTTAGCCTGTTACCTGCAGTTAATATACCAGCCAGCGAAGCAGGAGAGCAGAGCTGGTTTTACCATCTGCCCTCTTGCTAATTCCCACCTCTCTTTTCACTACGAAAATCTGGTGGATTTGGGAGTACCCGGGCATGCTTACAGCTCCAGGAAAAGACCAGCAGATGAACTGGGTTTCCTCTGTAAGAGAATCCCTACCTTGACCTAGAGCTGGAGGGGAGAAAGACAGGAGCCCTCTTGGCTGAGCCACATTCACATCTGCATCACAGCCTTTGAGCGGGAGGCACAGCCTGACCACTGGCATTTCTGCACCACTCTGACCCATATGCAGTTTGTCAACCAAATTCCCCTCCCAATCGCTGAGGGCAGATGCAGGCAGGGACCGCATGTGATGTCTGTGCAGCCACACAGCAGCTTTCCCTCCTCACGTCCGGGACTGACCCTGTTCCACTGGCAAAGGGCTCCTTGGATGCAACTACTCAGTTGTTCTTCCATGGCCGCCTACAAACCACTTCTCATTTACTTCTTCTGTGGCTGCTTAGTATTTCTGAAAAGGACCCTGAGGTAGCTGCACATCCGTGTTTAACCTCCATGGTCACTTTGGGCACAACTGTGACTGTCTCACCAGGGTCTGGAGGGCTCAGGACCCCCAAGCCTTGTCCAGGCTCGGTGGCTCACAAAGCTCTGCCTCATGGTCCTTGCCAAGCTCTGAAGTGATGTCTTACAGACATGATGAGCTTTTGTTTCACTCAATCCAGAAAATATATCTAAAATGTAAGGTCTGGTTTTCAGTCTTTCTGCTGGGTGAGGGTAGTTTTTCAGTTGCTTTTTTATATAGTTGCTGTCCTCCTTTTGCAGTGTTAACTATATTATGTGATTAACAAACAGATGCAGCCAGAACTGTTCGTAATAAATGTCCCGTCATCTGAGGGAACTTAAAAAAAAAAGAAAAAAGAAAAAAAAAAAGGTGAATAACTGCTTTTCCTTTTATTTGCTGAATTAACATTTTGAACTGACCCTCCTGCAATGGGCCATATTCAGAACTCTGCATGAACATTAGACAATTGAGAGCAAAATTTGCCCTTCTTACGCACTTTGCTTCTCCGATCACGTCACATTTCATTGCCTCCCTAGAAAATGTACTGATTTTTATTCTTGCTGCATTGTCCTTAACACTTGTTATCTCATCGTCAGCTGGCAAAGTTACGAGATCAAAGGCTTGAGCATAACAGGCAACCACTTACTCTAAAATATTAGAAACATAGCCAGAGTGATCTTATCCAATTCTCTACTGTTTGGTAATTTGGGAGGGACTTTTAGATCCTATTGTCTGCACTGTCATTTGATTCTTTTTAATGCCAACTTGTTTCTTAAACATTATAAATGATGATACCAGGTGCAAACATTTCTCAGCACAGACCACTCTCTGAAAAACATCTTTAATTGTATCAGATTATGTTTTTATTTTGTTTTTAATAAATAAAAATATGTGAACACACCTACACAGGCAAGGGATGTATGAGCTTGTCTGCTTACTTTGAAACCTACTTACATGCAGACAGTTCAAAAGCTTGACTCAGACATCATGCTCTGCTTGGGGGAGGCTGAATAAAGAGGTGATGAGGGGTCAAAGAAGGAAAAAGATCCAAACAAAATGGGTTCTGTAGATGACCACAGTTGATGAGACTGCATGTATTTGCACTGGGCTCATTAGAGATATCCCTCTTTGTCTGAACTGAGCATTTGGTGTTGTTTAAGTACTGGTACCTTATCTTGGCTACTAATATGTGGCGTTTCTTTCCCCTTTGTTCACGGCACAAGTCTTTCCTTTGCTTGAAAACAGGAAAGAGATTACTGACAGGTGAGAGCTGGGTTTAAAGACCAGAGCAAAAGGTTTGTGGATTCAACCAGTATTTGAAAGAAGTGTCCTGCCAGTTCAGACCATTAGCTCTGTCATCATAAAGCTCCAGCCTCAAGCCCTTTCCTTTTGCCTCAAAAACAGAGGGGTCTTTTGGCCGTGCAACTGCATGGTCAGGTTTATTCTCCTCTTTGTGCCAGCCTCAGGCTCTCCTTGACCACTTCTTCCAAACAGCAGCCTGTTATAAAGTATTTTTCAGTTTTATTTATTTTTTTTTTTGTAAGTGGTGTGGAGAAAGGAAAAGGGAATAGCCCACATTTTGGGCTGTCGCAGTGAAATTCAAGGAAGAGTACAGATTATCCAGTATGTTTTTAAAAGCAGAGGTAACTGCAATAGATACATCTTAAAAAAAAAAAAAAATCCGTTTTAATCCCCCGCTAACATACACAAGAAACAAAAAAATCATTTGCTAAAACAAACTCAGAAAGAAACAGAGGAACTGGGGACAAAAATGGGAACGGACACGCACAGAAGATCATGGCACTGCTTCTCTGCAAGGCATTGCCAGCCTCTAGTTGGCATTGGGCATCATTTCCACAGTGGCACACGGCTCATTGTTCTCTTAGAAAGCATGTAAGGGTTCAGCATAAATGGTTGTGAGGTTTGAGGTGCTTACTAAACTCATATTAGTAAAAACACCAATCTGATGTAAAAAGATGTTCTGGGGTCAGATTGCGCTTGTTATCATTTAAATTTAAAATGAGGCAAGAGAAGATATAAAACCCAGATATTCTAGGAACTGACACAGCCCCAGGTCTGACTTTGAACAATTTATCTCAGAGACTAGAGTTGTCAAGGGATCAGTCATAGCCTGTAGCTGAAAGTCATAGACTGTGAGCAGGAGAAATCCAAATATGCAGGAGGAAAAAGGAAAAGAAAATACCTGTTATATTCCATTTCTCTGTAAACACACAATTATTGTCCTTGTACAAGTTTTTGCATTTCATCAAAACTAACCAGGAAAAATCCCATAAATTGTCCCTAGATAGTAAGCTGGAACCAGCAAGGTGTTTTTCCTGATTTTTTGAATATTTGTGCAAGGGTGCTGATACTTAAGATTAACACTGTATCCACTTGACTCTTAAAATGCATTTCCATGATGAAAGCTGTTTTGACCACTGGTCTTTATAGTCTTATCACCTACATGGTCACAAAGGGGTTTAAGTATAATATCCCTATTAAGATGTATGAAAGAAGTCCACACTTCTGCTGGATTTATTATTTTTTTTCCAGCCTGTCTGGCTATAGATTCAATCAGATACAGGTTCATGGATTTGCAGAGCACAGTCTGGATAACCAAAAAACATAGGCGCTTCAGGGCATATTTTTCCCTTCAAATCCATTAACATTAGGAAGAGTTTCTATGTGGGTAACTTAGGAATAACTGACTTGTGGACTTAAAAAGAAGCTACCTCATTGCTGAAACAGTTAATGAGATGCTTTAAAACCCAGGAACTAAGCAAATGCTTTCAGTTTGGACTGATGGCAATGGGAAGAAGTAATGCCACACCACGCCAAGCCACAGCCCATGAAAAGCTGAAGTGCACCTAGCTCAAGCCCAGCACATGGGGTGAGGGCTGTGTGGAGACCAGCACCTCTTCTCAACCCACCAGCGTGGTCCCCTCGCAGCTGAGGATGCACTTGAGTTTTTAATATAGAATCACAGAATCGTAGAGTAGTTTGGGTTGGAAGGGACCTCCAAAGCTCGTCTAGTCCAACCCCGCTGCCATGAGCAGGAACATCTTCACCCAGATCACGTTGCTCAGAGCCCCATCCAGCCTGGCCTGGGATGTCTCCAGGGATGGGGCATCCACCACCTCTCTGGCCAAACCGGCCCAGTGTTTCACCACTGTCATAGTAAAAAAATTCTTCATCATGTCCAGCCTGAATCTCCCCTCCTTTAGTTTAAAACAATCACCCCTTGTCCTATCACAATAGGCCTTGCTAAAATATCTGCCCCCATCTTTCTCATAGGCTCAGCAGGAGCTGGGCTCTTCTGAAGTACGTGGAGTCTGCTGCAGTGTCTCGGTCGACGTAACTTGCCAGAATGAACACGCTTTTTAACACTGGGAGATATAACGTAGCGGTCTGTATCTACGGACAAATTGTTTTCAGTGTCATAATAGTTTTCTTCAGGATGTGTCCTGAAAACTCTTTAGAGCTGTGCTCAGAGGGGGCTGGATATACGCAGTTTCTCACCGGTCTCTGCCATTCCCCCACGGGTGCAATCACCAGTGCACGGGCGGTTCGCTGTGCAGGCGTTGTACTCAGCTCAAAGGAACCCAGCTGGGTGCTGCTGGCTGGACTTCTCCCCATCCACATGTCTGGACATGGGTGGAGATTCATTAACTCTGTACTTCTGCTGGAATTCCTCTGCTGTGCCAGTCTCCTGCTATCTGATCTTTTCCAGCAAATTTATGTGGCCAGTCACGTAAAATTACGGAAAACTCTGACAAACTAGGGCAAACCATTTATTAAACTCTCAAATGAAACAATTCACCATTTCTACAGTCATTTAAATACAAATGGCTTTTCATGGATTCTAGTGAAAAACAAGGTAAGCTTCGATAAATATATCAGTGACATTTGTAACTCCACAGATTTCTTTGATGTCTTTAACTAAGTGACGTCTTTGAAAGCATTTCTCTGTGGACTTCATTTGTTAACACGGTTTGTGGCTCCATAAGCCTTACCAGCCACTCAGCGGACAGCCTCTTCTCTACTCAACAGTACCAGACTAATACCTGTCTACTTTACGTTGATCAGTCCATATGCTAAAACTGGTGCTCCCTTCTATTGCTTTTCAGTACTACTATCGCAACCTCTTTTCACTTTACAACTGTCAAACCCTCTCTTGCTCATTTTTTCAGCAATCACAAATTTTGCAGCCCCAATATGGATTCGGTTCCTGCGTTTATTCTGTTTCCTTAAATTTATGCATAACTACCCATTTCCCTAACAGTGGCTGCAGAAATCCATCCTGTGTTCAGCATTGTGTCTCTGACAATGGCCTGTAGCAGGTATTTAGGGGAAGAGTGTAAAAGCAGAGCAACCACACAGTGATACTTTATTCTGGCACACCCTCCCAGCAGTCTGTGCCTTAAGGGCATCATGAGCCAGAGATTGTATCTGCATCTTTGTGTTTTTTAACGCTCGATGAATTTTTCAGCCAGGAATTTGTCTAATTGCTTTTTGAGCCCATTTATACTTTTGGCCTCTACAACATCCTGTGGCAATGAGTTCCGCAGTTTAATTATGCGTCATGTGAAAAAATGTTTTAAATCTGCTACTTGATAAACTTATTTGATACCCATCCTTGATACTCCTTTTCTTGAGTAGCAATGACTGATGTAGAACATATCATCCTTTTCTTATATTTAGGATACTTTCTCTTCACATGTACTACCCTACATTTATCAACACTAAGTTTCATCTGACAGTTTTTGTCAGCTGGTGACTAACTAACATGAAATCCTTCAGCAGCATGTCACAATCATCTTTCGCTTTTACTTTTGCTTTTGGTCGTTTGTATTTTTTTTGGTTGGTTGGTTGGTTTGCTTTTGTTTGTGGTGGGTTTCTTTTCCATTGCTTTTGTTGGTCAACTTCATATCGCAAAAAATTGTCATCTTGCTGCTCAGCTCCTTTTCTGGTTCATTTACAAATATTTTGAATAGCATATGTCCCTGTGAAACTCCACTGGTAATCCCCACCATGGTGAAACCTGACCATCTGTTGCTACTCTTGTTTTCCCATCTTTCTTCTAGTTGCTGGTCCACACAAGAATTTCCTTACCTACAAGTGCTCAGTTCCCCTAAACAGTGTCAGTGAAGGATGTTGTAGAAAATATTAGGAATCTAAGTGCGTTGTGGAAATAGACATAGTGTCATGTTGCAATGCCCTTTTTTTCTTGCTGGTCCCTTGACAATCCACATTGCAGGGAAGTCAGTTCACATCTTGGGTCTAAATTGGTCATCCACATGCAAATTTTTACCTTAGGATGCAAGAGGCAGGGGCAAACTCAGGCATTTTTGACTGGGGGACCTCAGACTTGGGTACTCCCAAGCTACCACCAATATTCACTCCTAAACACAGGCAAGGTGCTCAGCAAGTGCTTCAGAGGAACTTGGAAAGACCTGAAAATAACTTTAGCCCCATCTCAGTGTGGTCTGCATTACTGGACAGATGGGCATGTCCAGTCCACCGAGCTTGTGTCTCATGCAGTGTGATATCATGGACACTCTTAATTACAATTTCTTGAAGCAGAGAGGCCCTGAGAAAAAGACAACACTCTCTCACGGGCACAAATGCTGTTCTCACACTTTGTGTCAGTTAGCTGCTATCTCCACAGCGCCTGTCCCACTGGTCAATATGATCCAGGATCTCTTGCAGCAGAGGCTGGTGACTACAGATGCCTCAACATTTTATATTTTGCACCATCATTTATAGATGACAGCACCAGTGGGGAGGAGGAAAAGGGGTAGATGTGTGGGACCTTTGATTTCTTGTCCCACTTTGAAGGTATTCTTGCTGGAGTCTATGCCTTTGGGTTGTTATTTTTCCTTTTTACAATATTTGTATTATGTTCTTGGTTAGAATTTCTGGTTTGCTGGCCTGCCTAAGCCGTTTAGTTCTCACTTGTGAAACAAATGCATTTTATAATCAAAGCTATGTGCTCTCCTTCATCTCCCAATAGATTTTTGCCTTCTACAGAAAGTGTTCCCAGCTCCAGGCTGTCTAGTGTCTGGATATACAGAGAAACTTTCCTGAAAAAGCAATGTCCATGAAAAAGGATTGTTGCCAGATACACTGTGTCTTCATGATAAAGAAAAAAAGTAGGGTTGAAAGAGGTCTCCTAAAAAGCACACTAGACAGCAGTACACTGTCTATTCCTCACAGACTTTGGGATGGCGCAAGAGAATGTTCAAGTGGCAGAAAAAGAGGGTGAGGTATGGGTCAGGAGAGGAGGAAAGAGAGTTCTTCAGAGAACAAGGGAGGGGAGTGCTACAGAGACGACACAGGCCTGAGCATTAGCTTTTTTGTATGCGTAGCACTTTTCTTTATAAGTGGAAATGGCTTCCTGAGCTTCTCTTGCATACTGGGAGTGAGAACTGCCAGTGTCAGGCTTCGTAAAAGTGACTTATGAGACCAGATCCTCCTGTATGCACTTCCGCTGGACAGACTCCACAAGCTGTGGCAGATTCAGCTGGCTGCAGGAACGCAGATGGTACTAGGGACTTTGGTGTTTAGCCTTTTCTGGAGTCTCCAGCATCTCGTTTTGAGCAAATCAAAGGCCATACATCACCTTTAGTCTAGAGGAATTCTGGGCTTGGCTAAAATTCTTGGCTGGGCCTTGACTATATATGCTGGGCTCCATGAGTACAGGGAATATACATCATAACCACAATCCAGGTGGTTTCCTAGCACTGTTGGTGGCTGTCTCTGCTGCAGGAGAAAGTGCCAGCTGCACATGGATGTCAGTTCTTGGTCCATGGAGATTGTGAATAGTGAAGTCATACCTAGTGATTGGCTGGGGCTTACAAAGACCAGTGAGTGATATTTCTAAATGATGCTATAGTAAGCCCTGTCTGACTGATACTACGTGAAGGCATAGAGCAAGTCTGGGGAGGTGATTCTGTCCCTCTACTCTGCTCTGGTGAGACCCCACCTGGAGTACTGCGTCCAGTTCTGGAGTCCTCAGCACAGGAAAGGCATGGACCTGTTGGAGAGGGGCCAGAGGAGGCCACCAAGATGATCAATGGCTGGAACAGCTCTGCTGTGAGGACGGGCTGAGAGAGTTCGGGTGTTCAGCCTGGAGAAGGCTCCAGGGAGACCTTGTTGCGGCCATTCAGTATTTAAAAGGGGCCTGTAAGAAAGATGGGGACAGACGTCTTAGCAAGGCCTGTTGCGATAGGACAAGGGGTGATGGTTTTAAACTAAAGGAAAGGAGATTCAGGCTTGGATATGAGGAAGAAATTTTTTACAGTGAGGATGGTAAAACACTGGACCAGGTTGCCCAGAGAGGTGGTGTATGCCCCATCCCTGGAGACATTCAAGGCTAGGCTGGATGGGGCTCTGAGCAACCTGAGCTGGTTGAAGATGTCCCTGCCCATGGCAGGGGGTTGGACTAGATGAGCTTTGAAGGTTCCTTCTAATCCAAACTATTCTATGATTCTATATTTCAATGTCCCTTTCGCTCTTGCACCTATGCTCTTGAGGTGACATGTGGTTGCCAGCAATAGGATGCCAACTCTTCACACAAGAAAGCTTTTTCTGCTGCTCTTGGACCTTGTTCTTCAGGACCAGGTAGTCGACCAAGTAGGCACTTGGCTCTTTTTGCCAAAAACTAGTAAACACTGAGGAACAAGGAGGTTGGACTCACCCCAGCTAATATCTGCACCAAGGAAGGTAAAAAGCAACCTTCCACTTGCCCTTAATCACAGGAGAGACATGTGTTTTCCACCACAGGGGAGATTTTCTTAATCTATAGGGATGCTTGCTCCATGCATCCTTGGTGGTCTGACACTTACAAGAGTGTCCAGTTACAGCAGCAGAATCAACAGCAGGAGTACAAGGACTGCTCAAGACAGCAAAAAAAGACAAGAGAGGTTGAGTCACATCCCTGCTTTTAAGCATATTATCATAATAGTGGCATGAAGAAGAATAGATTGTGAACATAGATCCATGAATCTGTGTAGCACTGTGCCATGGTACACACTATTTGATGGTTGTGGCATGTCCACTTCAAAAGACTCTGATCTTACAACAGGGGAGAACCAACCAAAACTATGTGACCTGGAAAATACAGAGGCCCTTTCAGGTGTGGCTGCAAAAGGCAGTGCAGATCTCGTCTGTATCTCCCCAGTCAACATGGTCCAGATATGCACAAAAGCTGCATGACCTATCTCAAGATAGTGCCCTCATCCCCCACATGAAGAACAAAACCCCTCTTGATTCCTTGCCTTCTTCTGCATGCTACAATTTATTCACACTTGCCTGGCTTGCCTTCATTTCCAGGACCCATATGCAGAGGTGCAGCATCTCACAGCCGCACGCGTCTTCTGGCAGGCTCAGTATCTACTGATCCTTCAAGCCTGACCTGTTTCTGCACACAGCTCTTGGCAACAGGTGTCTTGATTTTTGATCACTGAGGCTTTCTTAGAGATGTTGACTAAGCTAAAAGAGCAGGAACAGAATTTTAGAAGTAGCCAGAGAATCAGGAATGCTTTGCTTTTTTCCCCCAAGGCTGCCTCTTATATCTCTAGGTTATGAAGTTTGCTGGGACTCAGTAGTTTATCCATCTCCGAAAACCATCAATCTTTCATGCTGCCCATTTTCCCAGGCTAGGAACAAGATTATCCTTTGACACTACTGACTGATCACGAAAATAGTTCTGCCACATTTCTCCATCTCATCCTGACTTTTTTTCATGCAAATAGAACTGTCCCTTTCTTCTTCAGTCATGACCATTTTTGTCTTCCCTTTGACCAAATCAGTAAGAAACAGCTTCGTTATTGCAAATGACTGATCATTTTTCTTTCAGAAAAATCTGAAACCCATTGCCAATTATTTTTATGTCTCTCAATTTTCAATAAGCTAAATATGTCTTTAAAATTATCTTCCATTATTTTAATTGAATTGGAATAAATGCCACAAGAAAATTAAAGTAACAGCAACAAAAAAGAACCCCATTAAGATGGCGAGCAAATTCTTATCTCCAAAGCACATCCAGCACTATTTCATATCCCGTCCCTGGTTTGAATTCCAGGTGCAAAGCATGGGTAATCAAAAAGTTTCTCTTAACTCGCCAGCACATCACATTCCAGATCTTAACTGTATGGTGACTGTGGTGTCACAACAGCTCTTCAGCTTCCAGGCAGCACAGTGAAAAATGTTGGACTATAAATAAGCCAGAAGCTGTAACCTTCTCTTCATTAGACCACATGCCTGTCAATCAGTGTCATTATTCTTATCCTTTTCCTGCCTCATGTTGGTCATCAATACAGTGAATCCATTTGCTGAATTTTCAGAGGCCAACACGTTGGTATTGCACCTAGAAGAGGCACTCTTGGGTACTCGTGACGTGGGAATTCCTCATGATTCAGCAGTTATAATAACACTGTATCTTTGACACTGCGATGTTATTTCCCTTTGTTTTTCTCCTGTGCCAAAGGGCTTTAGCGAAGAAATGTGATTAGTTTTAACAGCTATCTGATAACAAAGATCCTGTGTTCTGTTCATGTGGATCAGCCCAGAGAAGGGACATAGGAGGCTCATGCTTCGAGATCTAACATCAATAGTCTGACAAGGATATTGGCTACATCATGTGAGGAGGGAGGAGCATTTAGAGCAGCAAGTTTAGGTCATAGCGAGAACCAGACATTCTGCAGCGGTGAGAACGATTAGTGTTTCTTCCTGTGAGGAGGAGTAGTTTCAGGAATGAGATGTCTGCTCTGTGGTCAGAGGGAGAGAACTCTATATAAACATTTCTGATGAAAGGTAGCACAAATGGCTCTTATTTTCCTCCATGAGCCCCATTATAAGAGATCACTTGTAGATCAAGATAAATAATATATGAGTGCATGAGTGCAGGCATAGATCACACCTTCTCAGAGATCAGATGTTTCTCTTCTTTTAGAGGCTTCAGAGCAGAAATAGAAGCCAGCATTGATGATCTTATTGGTCCTCATGTAACATGCGGTTGCACCTTGAAAATTAAATACCTAATGCCTTGGGGGTGAGGGCAATGAGTTAACCTTGCATTAGATATTTGGATACAGTGAGCAGAAACTAGCCTATTTATTGTCTTTAATAATAAACCGCCTTGAATTCAAGCTTTGTTAACACTCATAGCAGTAAATAAACCTCTGTAGATCTCTCTTTTCCTCTTAGGCCAGCCAATACTATTAACCACATCTACTTTTATGTTAGTGATCATGCTATGCATTTGAAAGATCTCTTTAGTTTCCTAGTGTAACACTTGTGATGAGCCTGTCAGTGCTGGTGAAAATTAAGGTATTTGCCGTAATTTGATGAGAAGAAATAGAAGTCTCATCTCACTTTTAGTAATGAAGGTCTTTGCTGTTTTCCTCTGCATCAGAGTGTCATAGGTACCTTGTATAGAAGTTTGGGATGATTGTGGTGGTCTCTGCTGGCCTTGGAGTATGTGAAATCTCCTGTTTCCCATTTATAGTCCATGCAGAGGACAAGAAGCTCGGATTGTCCACAATGTTACTTCTGACAAATGCAACTGCTTTCAAATAACAACAAACATTGGACCTCGAGCTTCAGGGACCAAGGAAGGAATTTCCCTTTGGTGAAGAACTGTCTACACACACACAAACACATAAACATGTACTGGAATGTGAAGAATATGTCCCACAGATAAAGAAAGACCTCTAGATGGGACAGTGTTGTGTTCCCAGGTGACACATTGAATCATCCTTGCTTCAGTCTCGACCAGCATGCCTTGTTCACAGGCTCAGGTCATGCCGATTTCCAGATTTGGGTGTTGGACAGGTATTTTCCATGAGGTCAGATTGCAAAAGGCAATATCCTTCCCCTTCCGTTGTTCCCTAGAAAGTGGAAATCTTACAGGGATCATTTGGGCTTATCCCAATTAATCAGTTCCCTGCTAATGCAGGAATATCAGGCTATATTTTTCTTGTTATTTGAGTGTTAAACAGGAGGTCAAATGAGATAATTTGGTGGTTTCTTTTGTCCTTGAACCCTACAAAACTGTGAAATAAGAATTTAGACCATTTGGCTTGTACTGAGTGGAAGACTGAGTTGTCACTGCCGTAATTCAAAGGGAGTTATGGATGCAATATGCCCTTGAGAACTCTGAGATTTTATACACAAAAGAGATGACAGAGTAAGGGCAATGAGCAGAGACAGGCCGCAATGCAGAAATTCTGGTGTGTCTAGAGGTAGAGTGTTCTTGCCCATCTCCAGACCCACTGCAACCTGTAAATTGGAGCAGCTCTGCTGCAGTCAGCAAAACTGTGCCAATTCCCAGCCAGCAGATAATTTGGCCCTTAATCTTCACATGTGTAAATGACAGTCATAAACATGGGATATAACAAGATACTCCAAAAGGTCGCATTGAGAGTGATTGAAACACTGACTTGCACAGATATTCAGGCAATATTGATAGGAAAGGAGTGTCAGGCAGAATGCACAGAGTAACAAGTGGCAATAAGGAAATATTTTCCCTGGAAACTTAACTAAAATTAAACCAAACACAACTATCTCCTTCCCCAGACAAGAGAGTTCAGCTGGCAGCTCTAAGAGCTGGTTCTTTATGACCGTGTTTAGCAGCAATTCTCTTTTGAGAAATAGCTGGTAAAAGATCCACCTTCTCAGAGGGACTTAACGCAGCGGGGCCAAGATTCCTCATTAAGTGTGATACTTGGTTTAAAGTGTTTTCCACCACTCTCTGGTGAGGATAAATCTGAGCTAATGGTGGATTTGAGAAGGCAGCAGTTTTATGATCCAAATACATTGCGTTGTCTATGAATATAACCTATTTTTGTCAGTTACATTGGAAAGAAATAAATTACTCATCAGTCAATCCATTATTATTATAATACGAGCACGACGGTACTTAATTGCACCAGTTAAGTGGATATGACTTTGCCAATGCTCATAAATGCCATTACATCAATCCACAGAAATGGACCTGTTGATTTATTAGATGATGATGGACAAAGAAGATGTTGCAATCTCTTTTATAATTTAACCTGTGCTTAAAACATGTAGGTATTTAAGGCCAATACTTGTATAGTTATTACCACAGAGAGGGAAAGTGAAAAGGGAATTGTAAACCATAACAACCTCTATCAAGTACATGTCTATTTTGGTATGTGTAATAATCCTGAACGTGCATTTATGTAACACACTGTATGGTACTTAAGCTGCTGTGGGCTATAATGTACTGTAAATCCACATTTAATCAAAGGGCCCGTGGCATATGATTGACTATAGTAAATTTTCTTTACTGTGGATAAATGCAACTGCAGAATGGCAGTTCCACAGAAGAGCTGCAGCCGTGTTGACTGCCTAGCAATAATAAACTTCTCAGAGGAAACTCAGGTCCATCACTGGTGATTCATTTACCGAGTGCCTGTTTTCATTTACTTCCATATTTTTCACAACAAATCACTACCCAGCAGTGAGCCAAATAAATGTGGTCCTGGTAGTGATATTATTAAAAGCAATGAGGACAAATAAACTGTTGTTGTGATTTGATAATACCCCTGCAACAGCTCTTCAGTTATTTTTGCATGATTCTATTTTTCTTCAAGAAAGGCCTTCTGCATGCTCTATAAAGGTCAGAAAGGACACAAAAATGGAAGTCACCCCATCTCTTGTGAAAGTTGCTTCTGTTTGCCTTTTGCTCTTCCCTGCCTTGCTGAAACAATTTGAGTTTTAACCCTTCTCTTGTCTTCTGCCTACGTTTTGGGACAATGATGCTCTTTTGATAATAGCCTGATTGGGGAACTTTAAATTATAGGGTTCCAGAAGTCTTCTTCACCAAGAAGAAAGGTCAGGTTTTCTCAAATGTTTGAGTCCCATTTAGGCACCTGACTGGAGCAGTCATAGTCAATGAATTGCTCCCACACAGAGCCCTGGAAGCTCTTGGTTGAGAAGGTCTTTGAAAAGCTGAAAAGTGTGGCTATAACCACAGATCTCAGTTGTTTGAAATTCCCACTTGGAACCTCTGTGGGGAAATCTGCATAAATTCTAAAGTTCACATGCAACTTTAAGTAGCTGACAGAAATGAGAATTAGATTGAAATTTAATTTGTTTCAATTAATTAAATATTGAGGTTTTATATTTTTACTATTTGCACTTTCGACTCCCCAGCGGGTATAATATTATATTAGGCTTCTCAATAAGTCTTCTAATTATAATGCATCGTACGAAGTCTAGAAGGTCAGCATCTTATTAGAAATAAAAATTGAAACTTTGGAATAATACTGAATGCTGTAGCACCTGAAAAGCTGCCGTGCCTGTGTTATCCAAAGCCAGACTCTTGTGCCCATTATTCAAGCTGAATAAATAGATTTCTTCATAAGAAGCTTCCTTGAAGTCAGTGGACTGTGTAGTAAGTCCCCCTTTGCTGTGATTGAAGGCACCAAGTTCTGACCTCAAATAAGGAAAGAGATTTTGATTTTGCTGAACCTTTGGACCATATTGCACAAGCCACTGGATTTCCTGGTATGCCGTCAAAGCAGAAATCTGCACAACAGCAAAGACTTCTGATTCATCTCAGGAAGGAGCAGAATGGCCAGTCCCTTTCAAGAATTTCTCTTTGGCCTGCACATCCCATTCAACCTCCTCCTGCTGGTGGCAAAGCAACGGGAGCCACAAGACGCCTTCAAGGGCTGCCTCCTCTGATCTCTGTTCTTACCACTAAGGGCACCTTATTCCTGTCCCCCAAAGGAATGTTGCTGCAGCCCTATGAGCTCTAACATTGCTGTTCCAGGCAACAAGCAGCTTTTTTCCCCCGTCTAGGGCTCTGAGTCTTGTGGTGGAACCATGAAACCTTGAATAAACTTCCCAAGGATCCCGCACAGACCGGGGGCTAGCCATAATCATACTCTCTGGACTGAGATTTTGTCAGGTTGCTGCAATGAACATATTTCTTTGACATTTTCAGGAGAGCCTCAAGAGATCTGATGAAGCATGTCAGAAAACACAAACCCAAGAGCCCACCCTATACGTGTCAGAGGGGGATCTAGATCTAGTGCAAAAGCATCTCCAGTACACTGACTTCAGTAGCGTAACTGACAGCAGGATTTGGCCCATTGTTTCCTGGGAAAATTAATGAGCTGTAAGAAAAATATCTGACCATCATTTGACTTATCAAAGCCATTGTGACTCCTTCCCTAAATAACATTGAGATGAATCACCTATTATTTAAGAATCGAGAGTCACGGTAGTGACTGAAGTCAAGTTAGGAAAATAGCACTGCCATTACTAGCTTTGCAGGACTGAACTTGACTTGGAATCTGGGGTTTTGCCCTGACAATACCACAACGTTTGAAATCTTATTGACTTTGTGGGGTTTCTTTTGTACTAATCTACTCACTCTAACATCACATGAAACCTTTAATAGGTGTCCTACATACACGAATTTATCGTCAGCTGCTTGAATCTTGATCTCATGCACAATGGTGCAAATAAGAATGAAGGTGCTGCAACCAGTGCAGAAAATGTCTATTTTCCTTCTGTGAAAGTAGTCACTGAATTTAACAGTAAAGAAATTGGACATGCAGGTAGATTATTTGCATTACTTTGGGGATGCATTTTGTTTGACCTTTGTTGCTCTCACACATTTTTTAAAGTGTCTTTTCTGTGTTCTTTATTCTTTCACTGCTTCAATTGCACAAATGGAAAAATATGGGAACCCTCTGGTGGCCAAAATAATATCTGTAAATCCCACTCAGCCTTAACCACCTCTGCATGGTCTAGCAATAAGTCAAATTCTGTTGGAGTCGCTTTATTAATATGTTTGATCACCTTCTTCCTTCTCTTCTGTCCATGTACGTTTGTACATACCCTGCATGTCCTTACCTCCGTTACACAAAATGCCCTGAATTTACCTAGGCAACTTAAACAACATGATTTTTATTGTGGTTGAAAGTCTGTTGGTCCTTAATTGCTGATCACATGTTACAGTGATTGGTACATTTCAGCACGATTATATGGCAAAGAATTGGATTAAAAAGTAATCAGGACTGCCTATCATAGAGTCCTCTGTGCAGGTCAGTCTAGACGTAAGCATACTTTAAGATACTACTTTCTGCCTTTATCTTCAAAAATGGATGGCATTTTTCACCATCCCACTCCCCCTCCCCGTACAATATTACTTTTGAAATTAAAACATAGAAAATATGAGAGCTCTGGTGGCAGGAAAAACATCTGGTAAATCCAGGGTTACTGATCAAGAGTTACGGCTTGGGGCAACTGAGCATCAATAAATTGGCAGAACCTCTCTGCCTGCTGTAGAGCAGCTTCTTTTCTACACTGCTGTCATGAGTAAAGGCATCCAGCAATGTAGACTTCAATGTGCCGAACTTCTTCTGCAATGGTGTTTGGACTTTTTTGACTTGTCAGCTTCATTATGTCTCCTAATGAAAGCATAGACTCCTGATTTCCTTTCAAAGTGCAAGATAAGCTGCAGGACAGCCTCATTTTTCTTAGCTACCTTCCCTGGATGCTGCAGAAGGATTTAAATTCTGCCAGAGATCTATGGACCATAGTCTACTAGTGCCCTCCAGTTTGTCAAATGGATGAAGGTCTGATATGAATCACCACTTTTCCATTTCGTGCCATTGTACAATCAATATACACTCATATAAATGAAGATGCAATGGCCAAGGCTCCAGAGGGAGTTGGGCCCCACAGATTGCTGCATCAGAAAGTGGTTGCATCAGATTCCTGCTCTTCTTTGCTGATGCTAATGTAAATTTTATTGCTGCATTGACAAATTTGGTCCACTGCAAATCTTGTGACAATTGCAACAATCAGCATTTCTTGGTCAATGTGTTGCTTACATTTTTATTCCTTTCTTATAGAGAAATTAAATATGTTGCTTTTTATATATTAATTTCATTATTTTATTGAAAAAGAGTTCATTCAGACAACTGTATACTAATCTATGGTCATGAAATGCATCAAGGAATATGCATGTAAGCTGTTCACTTGCTTCCTAAGCTCTTTAGGGTAGGGAACATATATCTTTGCCCTGTAATCCTCTGCAACGCCTACTGTGACACAGGTCATTTGTAATGCCAGATTCCACATGCATTACAGTTTCTTACTTGACATCGACTATTTGGTATCAATAAAGCAGTAAAGAGCGTTCTTCACCTGCTCTCCTTAACTATCTGAAATTTAAAGAGTCTAAATTTAAGCAAGTCACTTTTCAAACTGCTTATAGTCAATGGAGAAATGTTGGCACTAACAAAGGATGATTAATCACACGTCAAGCTGGACATCTAAGGTAGGTGAGGCATCCCCAGGGAGTGAGCCCAGGCATTGGACTGCTGATCACCCATGTTAAAATTGTTGGGTTATTCCTTGAAAATGTTCGTGCATGTGCAAAACAGCACTCCCCATGATATTCCCTGGGCTTATTTCTGGGGAAAGATGACCAGATGATGTCCCAGGTCATCATCCTGGGACAGGGCTGCACCAGGTATGGTTCACCACTGCACAACTCTGTGCCATTGCCATGCTGTACACCTACAACCTCTGTTTTGTGCCATGAAAACATCAGTCTGACAGGCTGCAGCACAGCCCTTGCATGATTTCAGACACTTGCAACTGAAAAACGCTGTGTCCATGGCCACAGAGGCAGCAAATGGAACCCAAAGAAGACCCAGAGCAAATCTCATGGGTGAAGCTAGGCCTTGCTGCTTACTTTCAAGGTCAATCTGCTTTTTATTCAATAATCCCTGTCCCTTTTTTATAAAGTATTATAAATTTAACCAGGTTTTCATTTCGGGTTTTGATAGCAGTATTTCTCTCATGTCAACTATATGGTGATTTTTTTTTATAATTGCATTCTATTTAAGCAAATACAAACAGAGATAAGTAAAGGCCAGGAGCAGCAAGTAGGCATAGTGGGACTACGTCAAGAGAACCAATACCTGCTGGATGTGACAGTACTGCTGTATCAGACACAAACCTCTTCAAAGTGAACCTGAAGATATTGGTTTCCAAAAGAACTATGAAGAGCCAGTTCACTCAGCCAGTTCAGCCTCTGGCAGCAGATAAGGGCAGAGAAAAAAGCAGCCAAGTATTGACTGTTTCATTGATGTGCTGCTTCTAGAGAACAGGAAGAAACGCTGCTTTGTGAAACTAACTTACTGCTGCCCATCTGTACATCTGTAGTGTTGCTTTTTTCTGAAAAATCATTGCAAAAAATTTCACCACCTTGCGCTCCTGGGTCCACGCAAATGTAGCAGTAAAAGGGCAGAGTGCAGAATTTACCTTTTAAGTCCCAGCCACCCAGGACTGGATGTATTGCTATTTTCTACTCCTCCCAAGGCATTAGTTACTTCAGGGAAGATGGATGGCACAGGATCCCTGAATTCCTCAAGACCTGGAGTTTAGGAAGTAATTTGGTCTGTAGAATCGCTTCAGCAATGGTAAGACACATTAAGAAAACTCATGTTCATATATTGTCCTCAGACTGGCTGGACAGCATGGACGGTTAGAAAAAAATAACCATTTACACACAAAGTGAGCCCATGCAACCTACAGCCTTTGTGACAGTCCAGGCGTAACCCTGCAGTTCCATTTTTGCAGGTACTTTTAAGAGAGGAGTTGCATTTAAAGTCCATGTTGAGGCAAGCAGAGGGGAAATATCTTCTAATTTCTCAGCAGCCTGTAGCAAATTGATGGTATTTTGGTTTCGTGGCTTGGGGAGGAGTAGATGAAGGCAGAGAACAGTACTCCGGCAATGTGGGTTGTGTTCAGACCACCTACAAGAGGTGCCTCACTTAGTTGTCATGACTGTTATGGCAACTTAGTTCAATAAAGCAGTGAGCACACCAGACGCCTACAATCCAGGTCTGTTAGACTTTGGCTCCCTGTGCAGACAGTGGACAGAAGCAGTCACTATGCCTAAGTCAGGCACTTGCAGTAGGAGGGTTCAATGAAGCCCCATGTGCTTCTGTCTCATCTGCAGAACTGTGTTGCTTTTTACTCAAGCAGGCTATGTAATGTTGCCAGGAACTGATTAACATCTGAATCACGTTGTCCTCTGTCTGTACAGCAGATATAAATAGGTTGCAGTAGAGGTGGGCTGTGTCCACGACTGCTCGTCTCCTCAGGAAATTGTCTTATATCAATGTGCACAAAAGTGGGGAAGCCTGAGTCTACTCAGGGAAAGCTTCCAGGACGTTCCTCTTGAGATGAGGAGTTCTCCTGCTGATCCTGTGTTGTGGAGTTGCCCCTCTGGCCCCTTGTCTCAGAGGCTTTACTGCTGGCAGGCTCTGGCGTGGCACAGCACCCATTCGACCCACGCATGGTTGGACAGCTGAAGAACTAGCGAAACTTCACCAGCTGAAATTTGCTTTCAGTTTATTATCTATGTAGTGTCACTATAAAGGTCTGAGCTAATCTTAGCTGCATAATGGGGTGGTAGAAAGTATTCCATTTGTTATACAAATAAATATTTGCTTCAAATGTGGTTTCCCAAAGTAGGGTCACCTTGCACGCATCTGCTTCCAAAAATGCATCTGCTTTACAACAAGGTAGTAATTATCCTTTCCTCAAGGGGGTTCAGTTTGAACCTACTATGTGTACTAGACTGCTGGCGAAGTTTTTAATTTGGGTTTATGGTGTTTGTAGTTTTCGGAGGCACAGGATCAAACGCTTGAAATGCAGTGTTCATCTGATACTATGTACCAACCCCAAATACAGGTAGGGTTTGCTTGGTGGGCTATTTTCTTCTTCAAGAACTGTTCTTTTCTCCTGTGCATTTTTATTTTCTGAAAACATCAGTCAGTTGAGGGGATAGATGCAGAAAGCCAGTAACTTCATTTCACCGGTAAAATACCTTAGTGGAGTAACACAATAGCATTATCATCCTTCTTTTTTACTGGTTCTTCTTTTAATCTGTGTGTCATAATAATGTCATTAGAGGGTGACTTCATCTTTTTAGCAGGCTATTTCTGTAGTACTTAATGTCTGTTTGATCTTTCATTCAGATAGCTATTACCATACATATCTATTATAAGTTGAAAAGGTTTTTAGTCTGACATAGCATTGAAGGGGAAGAAATGTCAGCTTCATTAAACCTCACAGTTCTAAGACTAGAGGCAAATTACTTAATCAGCACATTTTTTAAGAAACACATTGAAAAAAATTCTTGTGAAAATATGTAGTTTTTCTTTACTCATTTTTGAAACCACCTCATAATGCACTTTGCTCTGCTTTCTCTGGAAAGAGTGTCTTGAATTAAGAGCCAAATTTCTACTGGACTGAGCAGCTCAGTGAGCTCGGAACTGGAAACACGAGGCAGGAGGAGGCTGGGCAGAGACATGGTCTTTAGCCTCTCACAACCTATAGCTCCACACTGCAGTGGGTGATTTGCAGAGTGCACCCACAGCTATCCACTTCAAGACAACACCATTCTCCCATCATAAACTTATGGGGGGGTTAAGGCAGCAGAATACTGTGTGAAGTCCCGGGACCATCAAAGTCAATAAGGTGACTTCAGGTTTTTTTCACCGTTGGTCCATAATGTCGGGCTGGTGTGTAATTCAGGTGAATTAGGGCCTGACTTAGTAAGGAGCATAAGCACTTTCACAACTTCCAGTGCACAAACCATCCCAGCAGAGCAGATAGGATCCCATAGGGGTGATGCTTGTATTTATGCGGCTTGCTGAACCAGGACTGCAGGAACACAGGGACAGCAGTGGTTTTTCTCCCAGGGTTTGTGGCTGTCTTCATCTGTCCGACAGCTCTCAACAATGGCACCAAGGCTGACAGTCTGGGCATCAAAAAGCACAAAACCGAAGTCCTTTAGAAGCAGGGAGGTGCAGGATGCCTACAGAAAGGCAAGAGGAGGAGTGGGGCAAGGGGGCCTGAATGCTCAAAGGCATTAGCACACACTGGCTGCTAACTCTTATGAAAACTAATAGTTGATGCTTTCACTTTAGATTTTTCTCCTTTGAGGGATCTGGTAGGTGAGTTTAGGGGTGCAGAGGCTATGTTTTAGGTTTTAATCACCACACAGACATTATGTAGACTGGAACAAGGGTACGTTTGCAGATGCCCTGCTGTAACTCCTGTATAACACTGCACTGCTTTTTAATTTCACTTTCAGAGGCATCTACAGTTGTGTCTTCGATGTCTTGACTGAAATAATGATCCTGTGTGTTTTAGCTGGATATTCTTTGCTGCAGTCCATAACAGATGCCATTGGTGTTTTTGTTACTATCGCTACTCGATGGCTTTCTTCAACCACACTTCACATTCCTGAAGCTGAAAGTTTTGTTCTCTTGGCCACCGAGAAACACTACACTCTTATTTTGAAGTCTCCCTGCATTCCAAGATAGCACCAGTAACAGAGGACACGCAAGGGTCAACAGCTCCTCGGCCAGCAGCACAACCTCATTCATTGCAGCAAAGAGATTTTTGGAGTCTGGAAATGCCCTAGAGAGCTTTTCCTTCTGTGGTCCAAAATGGCTGTCGTTTGCTCTTTGTTCCCAGGCAACCCAGGGAGAAGTAGACAACTCTAGTCAAATAATCTGCACCCAAACTTGTCCCTTGCACTGAAAACTCTCACTGATCTCACTTGGGGTCTCGAATCCACACTGGGTGCCTTTGATTTTGTGATTGGTAATGGCATGTTTGTGCCATTGCTAGGCTAAAGAAAAGCTAGTAGTAAGCTTAAAGTGTGACATTTGCACTAAATTGTTCCAGAAATACCTTATTCTCTGGAGCAACTGAGAAAATGAAGGTGAGAACTTTTAGCAATATACACCTCAAGTTGTATGAAATTCTGCCCTGGATTTTGTTTATATTAACACATAGAATTGGATTCACAGTTATAACTGAGGTCTGTACTTGGCCATGAATAATATAGACAATACTGAGATTTAGGTGCAAAAGGAGAGATCAAGCATTTTGACAAGATATTTTACCTCCTTAACATTTTTACCTCGTTATATCTGAGGTGTGATGTACAAATTGTTGACAAACACTTGGTATGAGGAGTTGTTACCAACTTCTAGGTTTTCTTTTTCTCAAGAGTCGAACTTTTACGAGTAGCCTGTGAACTTACTCTTCCACTCCAGCATACAAACACAGTAATCTCAAATGGAAGGACCATGGCAGTGATGACATCTCTCCTTACAAATTTCCATCACTAGAAATCAAAGATCTCATTTCCAAGTTACCTATAGCTATATTCTGTTATTGCTTCCCCATAGAGAAATGGGATAATTTTTTAGTTCCTTATTGCTGTATGTTTTTTTGCACCAGTAGCTTTTTTGTTTTCTCTGTTGTTACTCTATGAGAAACAATCAGAGGGTTCTTGCATATACCTAACATTTTGTTAAATAACGACTAGAAATGCATGATCTGGCATTAACTTCTCTTAGTTTTAGTGAGTTTTCAACATGTATTAATTTTAAACAAAGGAAGACAGGAAAAACACTATTTGTTTAGAATGACAGCTCTCAATGTGTGGTAAGATCTGACTCTGGTTTAACACACCGAAAGTCACCAGTTTTTATACCTGTGTCTGTCCTGGTTTCCACAGGAAGGTGTCTGTCCCCACAGCAGTGCCAGCAAGTCCTCACAATACTGATGTGGCATTTAGCAGAAGGAGACTTTCTACTATTGGAAATACAACCTTTTTGGGCAACATAATCTACACCGGTAAGATCTTTCTCCTGTCAGTGTCCACACAGAAGCTTTTTTTCAGCCTAATTTTGGCTGCAGCTGATGCGATTTTTTCATACTGGAGCCAATATAGCTGTTCTGGAAGAACATTTTTAGCCAGGCCCAGCCTCCATAAATCTGATTTTGCTGAGCATCTGGATGGAGAGGCAGGAGATGCTTTTGGGAGTTGCTGTGCCTCTTTGCAAGGCAGTCAGGAGAGTGAAAGTGAAACTTGTTTGTGAAAGCCGTGTTTTCGTTCCTGGTGGCACAGTGTGGGGCTGGCACAGGGTCCCGGCTGGAGCAGTGACACACAGAGACAATGAGTCCTCAGGAGGGAAAATGTATGAGAACACAAGGCAGAAACCTGAGAAGAACAGTCGTACCCGTGTATACATTTGTAAATAACTTGGCATTTTAGTTGGATTTTCCTAAAATGCACTATGCACATCCACATGGGTTGTAGTGCTGGCACCAGCCTGGGAACAAGAGAGAGCCTTGATCTCAGAGTGGCTCAGTGAAGCCCTTTGGTCTAGGGTCAATCCCTAACCTTTGTCTCTCATTAAAATATCGTTCAAGTCCTAAAATCGTTCTTCCCACTGGTTATATCATTATGAATGTTTACCCTGCCAGTACCTGGAGAAAATTGCTCTCTGAGGTAGAGCCAAATACCATTACTAGATCTGCAAAAGATTTGACAGTGAAATTAATTAGTTAATCTTTGTAAAGTGCTTTGAAGATGAAGAGCTCACTATGAGTTTTAGGTTATGTTATTATAGGTTAGTGAGTCATTTTGTAAATTTAAGGCAGAGGGGTCTCTTTTACAGTGTCTTATAGCATGGCCTTCACTGTGTCTGTGAAGATGGCCGGTCTTGTCCTGTTGCCTTCTGCATCCTTTCCTCTGCCTGCATTCCTGTGCTGTCTCTAGTCCTCTGTTGCGACCTCTGTGGGTAAGGGACTGAGCTGTTTTAGGGGCAGATTTCCTTTGGGCATTAAGAATTTGCTCCTAAAAATTACTTTCAGCAAGTTTCACACCTTGCCATTGCTGCCCCTCTTTCCTGGGAATTTTGCCATCTGAGCCTGTTTTGGCAGGTGGCTCTTTCTCCTCTGCCTGAACAGACTCGGACCCCAACGTCCCCAATCTCCCACAAAAGGGCGGCCCAATCCACTCTGGCTCCCTGCCCTGGGCCCCACCTGGGTGCTCTCTGATCTGCTTGTGGAGCTCATGGTTGGGATTAGGTCAGGGACTTTCCTTCTGCTCTGTGTTTGTGCAGAACGCAGCACATTGGTTCCCAACCAGACCTGAGATACTGCTGCAATGCAGGTAATAAATAATAACAACCTTTAAACCTCCAGTGCAAATTACAGCCTCATGCAACACCTACGTAATTTTGTATAATATTAGCACAGTAGCTACCTTGGGAGAGCTATATTCAGATAAGGAATACACAATAATAATCTTTCCATCTGAAATCAAATGGAATTGTCTAAATACCTACAGCTCCTTCTCTGCCATCATGTTTTTTAAAGAAAATAAGAAGTACAGAAGGGAAGAGAGGATGTGAGATAACCAGAGACAAAGGAATCAGAAAATAAATATAATGCATAATAATGGTGCAATTTCTCTTCAATAACGCAAAAACATTCTTATATCTAAATCCCCCTTGCATGTAGCACTCCGTGATTACACTGGAGGTGAGACCTCTCCCAGCGTTTATAATCTGGGGTTCCAATCTTACAAACATTTACATGCATGGTTAACTTTATGCACACAATTAGTGCAATTGAAGTCATGCCACTTGCAAGACAAGATGCAACAAGTGAGTGTATCAAACGCTAGGTGGGAAGAGGGCGGCAGACAGATGAAGGGTAGTAATGATAAGATCATGTGGTTACCTGGGCTAACTCTGCACGCTTAGTGACTCCAAATGCCTTTTTTATTTTGAATCATCACTTAAAAAGATTTCCCTGTCACTCTATAACTGCTTGTTGTGACTCAGAAAATGCTGGGCTTACTCATGTTTGTATAGTATCCAATTAGTGGACTTTTCCATTTTCCCTTCATAGAAATGATATCTCTCCACCACTAACTAACCTTACTTTAAATATAAGAAAAAAAAAATGACCCCAAGCCTTTCTCATTTACTCTACTGCTTTCCTTCTCTCTGTTTGTGTATTAACCTCCCCCTCTAGATACCTTCTCCAAATGAGCATCTTCTAGTTTCCTGAGGCTTTTCTTATCTTCGTTGCAGCTGTCCAAGAGTCAAGATCTGAGGAACAGGAAAGCAGACGTCTCATTGACCAAATATAGCAGATACCCTTCCTTACATGCAGGGCCCTGGGGTTGTAAACCACACGAGGGCTGCACTTGACAACGTCCTGGCCTTGATCTGTCCCTCCCGGCACTTACCAGTCAACACAACATGGAGAAGCAGACCATGAAGTCTGGCAGTGCCAAAATTACTGGGGCATCTGGACCAGCCAGGAAGGGCAAAACAGTGTTTTTCAAGGACCACCTTGCTCTCATGTTTCCTAGCTATCTGGGGAGACAGCACAGCCCTTTTGATAGCTAAACCTCTCCTTCTTGGAAAATATCCTAAAAAGGCTGTTTCCCCACACACTGCTGTGGGAGGCTTTGCAAATTCAGGTTTAGAAAAGTCACCCCGTGCCACTCCACACACACTGCTGCGTACTCGAGGCACATTTGTGGAGCAGAGAAGCTGTCTGAAGTTGGATGGACTTGGGAAGACGATTTAGTTTACACTTAACATTGTTATCACATAAATTAGAATAATTATCACATTTGTGTTGTATTTTCATGATATTTGCTTCACTTAAATTGTTGTTATAAAATAATTTTATGAGTTATGTTGCTATACTCTGCGGCAATGTAAGGGAGTTTTCTGAACTCAATGGTGAGGCCATGTGATTTTAATTGCCACACTATTTGTTAATTAGTCTGGGTGAAAATGCCAGCACCTGAATGTGTTTGGAGAGTGGGCGGTGAGAATGTAGCTTTCTGTGAAGTAGTTCCAAAAGCCAGAGAACTTGAATTTGTGGTTCTGATTTCTTGATGTTGACTTCTTTAACTCTACCAGCCAAATAGCAAGCATTTAAACTGTTCACGGGCAGAATTTTTCTTCTGTATCTTATACATCTGAGTGGAGGAATGTTGATCTGATTCATCGCTAGATCACATTTTGTGTAGTGAAAGTGAGTTTGGATCACTCCTGGACCAAGGAGGCAGAATTTTATGTGTTGTTGGAAGAGCTTAAATGACCCAAAATAGAGGGGGCACCACTGACCCTTTCTGTGTCTAGCTGATGTAGCTGTAGAGCAATTCGCTTTACATTAGAGGTAGCCTCGAGTCCATGTAGTCTTCAGGTAATTTTTAATGATCAGGTGGATAGCTTGCAAAATCTTCGTATAGTCTTGGTCCTGTAGGAGAATCTGGCCAAGGCAGATACACCAGATAGCAAAGATAGTGTCGCTCATGCATATTTTGTAGTAGATATGGGTAATGATGTGTAAGAACATTGGCTTTTTTCAGAGACATGTAGGGCTGTTAATGAAGATTCTGATGGGGCCCAAGGAGCTACAGGTCTTTTCTCGGCCATTGGTCTGGTTGTAAGAAGCGGCAGCCACAAGGCTGTCAGTCTTCTCAATGTTAATATGCCCAGATCTCAAGCTGCAAGTTACGTTTTATGTGTGTTACTTCTAGGCTAGCGAGTTTAAAGTTCAAACATCAAATGAGTTTTGTATTTCAGGGAGCAGTAAGGGGATGCCACACTCTCATGTTCTTTCTGATGTTACAAAGCAGACTACGGCAATCTGTGAGCTGGCAGAGTCAGCCACAGCTTTTAAACAGCGTGGATGAGAAAGTAGCCGTGCTTCTGTCATGTTTCGGAAATACAGGGTAAAGCACTCCCTACATAATACATGTTTTAATGACTTCAAGGCTCAAGGAAGACAAATGGATCTAGAAAGGATCCTTTTGCTGCATCATAACAGACGAAGCAACAGCCTGTCAGGAGAGTAACTTGAGAGAAAGAAAGTAACTAACCTAGTGATGGATCGATGGCTCCTTTGGTGCAGTCCAAGGCTGCAACGGGCTCAGTGCAAAATGAGGAAGAAGTCATACTTGCCAGCCATCCCTGCCTACCCGAGACCCAAACTGGTTACACACAGATAGTAATCACACTGGTAATGCATGTGTATACGCTTGGAGTTAGCTGGCTCTGGTTTAGTTTTCCCGAGTTACTATTTTCAGCTCAAGAACTCATCATAAAGATGTGTCAGAAAGGTATGGCTAAAAATGTCTCTCTACAATACACTCATTAAAGCAATTTTCTTATATCCACAGAAATGGTCTTCCATTTAGCAGGTGGGTAAGCCCTGTGTCTACATCATCATTGTCTTCTGCTATGTTGACCATAGATGGCAACAGTAAAGATGACATAAAAAGGAGTTACTGACTTGCACTAGCAGGTGGGAAAACTGCTGAGTTCTGCACTACTCTAGATGTGATTATTTCACTGGCATTTCAGAGAAGTCTGCTTATGTGAGAATGAAACTGCAAGTCACCTGTGCTTAATATCTAAGTTCATATTAATTTATACGCAGTGCCCTCATTTATATGCACACTGCCCTGCAGTGATTATGCAAGAGGAACTGAGTGGAGAATTTGATCTAGTGTGATTTCAAAAATAGCACGGGGAAGTAAAGTTGGTATAAATGTGGAGGAAGTAAGTCCACAGAAGAACATAACCTAGGGTGTAAAAAGCAAGTCAAGTTTGGGTGATGATGCTGCCAATGAAAACTCAGCACCTGGACGGGGTCCCTGGCCAAACAGCAAATTCTCGCAAACATGCTCCAGTCCATCGCACATATGCAAAGCCATCAGCAGCAAGGAAAGGCAGGATGCTCCTGGGCATGGCAGAGCTCTGGCTGAGGAGCAGAAAAGTAGGGAAAGAATAGGCTGTTTAATCACCCTGCAGATAAGATAATTGTGGCTCAAATTCAGAAGTGTAAGGTAAAAATTCACTATATGCATGAAACTAAAACTGTTTTATTTCAGGAAAGCTGGCAGAGCATTTCGAGAGCTTCCTGTGGCTTAGCTGCTATGACACAGTAGGAAAAACCTTTCTTCTGTCTGGGTCTTAGGAAGTATTATGTTTCATCCTTGCTGAGTGACCTGCATTTCACAGGTCAGATGTAAAAATTATCCAAGACTCAATTCTCTTGCCCCTCAGCATGTTGAGGGTTCATTAAGAGAGTGGCTGGTGCGGGGCGTACCTGGCACTCCGTGCTCCTTCACCCTCGTTCACAGAGCTGCTCACGTTCCCATGTGTCTGATCACTGGCCAAGATGAAAGCTGGGTCCAAAACCTTCAGAAAGGGGATCTTTTCCCTTCCCTTCCCTTCCCTTCCCTTCCCTTCCCTTCCCTTCCCTTCCCTTCCCTTCCCTTCCCTTCCCTTCCCTTCCCTTCCCTTCCCTTCCCTTCCCTTCCCTTCCCTCCTGCTGCATCGGTGACATGGGGCACAGGCAGGACCGTGGGGCAGAAAATTATTCAGCTCGTAATAGCCACTCTTGCTCCTCCTTGTGTCTATTAGTCAGTGCCAGCAAGGGCAGCAATTGTGAGGGATCGCAGTGCCTAGAAAAGCTCAGGGTCTTCTGTTAACAGGCGGCTGTGAAAAATCAGCATTAAATTTTTGTGGTTTTGTGCGGAGTTTCCGTTAGGGCCTCATGTAAAACAAAGTCATTGAACTGCCATTCTGGGTTGATCATGAGAGTTCAAGTCACATATTGTGACTCCGTCACAATGACAAGTGATGGTGCTTCAAAGGCTATTTCTTATGCTTACTGCGCTCAGATAATAATTCTGCTATAGCGTGCTACATCATTTCCAAATCGGAAATATTCTGATGGTGGAATAATGCTTGTTTTCCAATCTTTCCTTCTTCCCAGGTGCGTAATTAGCTTTTATAGGGACATAATAATGTGGTAGCTTGTACATAATTATAGTGTGCAAAGTTTGTAAAATTAAAAAAAAATCCTTTAAAATAAGTTGAGAAATAGCAGCAGAGCATTTAGACAATTTTGCACATTACCCAAGGTACTTTCTTGAAATCCAGTAGCAGCCGTAAGAACATGAGTTAGATGTTGGACATTTCCTATTCTGATATCGATGTAAAGCCATGGAGAGGGAGGTTTATCAGCTTTCAGGTTACAGGACTTGTCCTTACAACTGTGCATCATGAGTGACATAGTTGCACACACACTTAATAGCTACATAACAGCTTTAACGCAGAGGTCACATTGTGTTTTTCCTCAGTATAGCTCTCAAATGGCCAGAGAAATGGTAGCTGTAATTCTGAAACTGAAACATGGGGAAAATGAAATTATTTAACTGAAGATTCAGAAAAAAACTGCTGCAGAGTTGAGGGGCTTTGCCAGCATCCCTTCTGGCACTTGGAAAAATAACTGATTTAAAAAAAAAATAAAATTACTTATAATTTGGATTTTTTTTTGTTGGTAGCACCTAAAAATCAGAGAGATTAAAAAGAAATACATTACATTACATTACAACATTTTGAGTGATCTGATCACATTTTTCTTCCTGTGAAAGGGGATATCTTCCAAAAACCCAAAATTCATTTCAAACTGGATTGTCATCCTCAACTAGCACACATATTTATTCTTCCAGTGGGCTGAGATGAGGTGCTTAACTTTTAGGGACTTAATTTATGAGAGATTAATCCAACACTAGGGTGAGGTATGGTACTGGAGTTATCCATACGGTACTGTTATAGGCACATGTAACTAGTAGCTAGCACTACCTGCATCTATATGTTAGGCACTTTTGAAGTCAAAACTTAAAGGATTAGGAGCCAAATTCACTGACTTTTATTCTTCTCCTTGACCTCGATCCAGCTAAAACCTGTAGAAGAGATACACAGTGTTAAAAACAAAAACTCCCAGTCAAGGCAAACTCCTAGATGCTGAAGGTTTTGCGTAAGATCACTATGGGAGCTTCAGGCAGATAAACAAGTCACAAGGCAGCTTAGGTGTGTAAAATTACTGTGGATCTCTTGAATTAAGTCCAACTCATCTCCTTTTTACATCAACATAGGGCCCCATAGGCCCAGGGCTGTGCTTATGCTTTTCCAGCATAAGCATTTTTCTGTATGCAAAAGCTCCGTCTGACCAGAATCTTATGAACATAATTTCTAAAGCTTTGCGAGATCCCTGGATTAAATGCAGTGTGTAAATGTAAATGGCACTATTTAAGCCACTGCGCTACTAAAAGCGTTACTTCGATGATACCCAAACATAAGTTCGATAATTATTTGATATGATGGATTGGTTAACAAGTGTCTTGTGAGTAGTCAACAGCCTAAATTTGCTGCACCCCAGTCTGTACCTATGGGGCCAGCTCTCCTCCTCACCCTTCCTGGAATGCCAGCTACGATGAGCAAGCTATTTTCAGTTTCTTATTAGGAAGCTGCCTTTGGACCAGTTCCTACACTACTTAGCATTTTGCCTGAAGAGCAAATTCAGGATCTGGCCCTAGGAAACCTGTTTTCTTGGCACTTCGAACCAATTCCTTCTCAGTGTAGTTGCCTCTGATATCTGCAATGTGCTGTCTGCAGTGTCCTGTGCAGGCCCCTCTGTGAAGATGGAATTGTTGTGACACTTGTCTCATGAAAGAGTCTCTCCAGTTCTTCACTTTGAAGGTCCACTAAAAGGTGTGTCTATGATGACACATCTGTTCTGGTATTTTTTTTTTCTTCTTCTTTCTCATATTAAAAAGTACCGTGATAAGTTCTTGTCGCTGTGCCAGGACGTCACTCGATACATGTAGAGTAGAAACAGTTTAAAGCTACTTGACTAACAGCTTCCTCTGTCAAATATGACATTAGAGTTATGATTGTCTCTTTTTTATCTCTTCACTTTGATGACAGGCTTATCTGAGGTAGCGAGACAAAGAGCGGAGTTGATTCAGCCTACCATGCTGTGCAGGTGAGAGTTTTGAGATCAAGTACAGCTGTTCGAAGGGCAAGTCGTAGTGCTGAATGACAGCTGCTTTCATCAGGAGGATGGTTTGTTTTTTCTTTCTGTCTTTCTTTCTTTCTTTTTTTTTCTTTTCTTTGACAATGCCAAGAAATTCGACTGAGGCTTAAGGAATGTACAAGCTTAAATATCAAAATGTGACTGCTTGTGTAATAATGTCAGGCTGAGCTACTGGCTCCTTTTGATATTCTTAGATCAGCTCAGATGCTCATCTTAGAAAATCAAATGTGTTATTGCTGATTCTGGTCAGAAGGAGTGAATCTGTTTACCAAACCCATGTGTGTGCATCTGACAGTGCAATGTATCACACCCACTGTAATAAATATTAACATTTCTGATTTGTCACTAGAAAAGAGCTGCAGATTGCTCAGCACTGTGCTTTTCAATCAGTATTTGCCAAGATCATGCGTTTCATCATTTTTTGCAAAGCAGTGTGATATTCCTTCCTTTTCCCCTTCCCCTATCACTCACTGCCACTCTATCCCACCTCTCAAAAACAATTTAGTGATTTAGTAAGTTCATTAGCCCGCTCTCCAAAAGCCCTCAGACAGTGCACGTTCTTAGGACATTTGACATGTGGCCTATTTTGAATTTCCCAGAATACTCACACGCAGATGTAGCATGAGGTTTTGTAAAAAAACCTGCTCAGCCTTTATTGCATGAACAAAATCTCCCATGTAAGCAGGCAAAGAGGTATGTGCTTATCCAGGTTTTTATCTATGCCTGCAGGTATTTGAAGTGTGTGAAGGAGTGCAGGGTTCGTACATGCACTGGTTGGACTATACATACATGTTATTAAAAGCTGAATATACCTAGGGGTCTCTCTCACTTATTCTGCCTATCCAGGAGAGGATATATTTATTTTTAAACTTCAGGTCTTCTTGCATTCCCTGAACAGAACAACCTGACTTCTTCCTTAATCTTTTCTTTCTAGTTGTCTGACATGTCGCAAATATAATCTCTTCCAGAACTATCAGAAATATGGCCACATTCATGCTTTTTATTATTTCCCGTTACTTTTCCTCAAAGACCATTCAGGCAATGTAACTTCCTGCAATTGAGTGGTACTGGCCATGTGATGTTGGAAAGTCTTGAGGATAAACACACTTGTTTTCTATAATAAACATGTCAGCCACATCTCTGTAGAAGTACTTTGCCAGTAGAGTTTTCCCACCAGCACAAGACACTGCTTTTTCTGCCATGAAACACATACAAGTATGGTAGTTTATTTTAGGTGAAAATAAACATTCATGTCAGCCAGTAAAGGCACTGGAAAACACAAAAGTATTTGTAGCCACTACAATATTCCAGTATATTGTACTTTTGCAGCTATTGATTGATATTCACTGAAATCTAGAGAGACTAGGTTCTATTAATACCAAATCTAGCTATTAATATCTATTAATATTAAAAAAGGACTGAAAAAATCATGTGAAGAATCCCAGTAAAGCCAGACGGCTTGGACATATTGTAGCAATGTTTAATATTTATACAAATACCCATTGAATGAGATGGAAAGAAAGATGCTAATGATTCTCCACTTCCATATACACATAATATTATTATGAACCGGTTGTATTATAACAAATTTGTGGGCCAATACACTTGAGAAAGACGTGTTAGGAACACCAGAATCCACCCTTTAAGTCATGTAAGGGGAAGCCCTATACTCCATGGGATCCTGTCCTCAATTTGAAGGCCACTAGTGCCATATGCCATAACTTCCACCTCATGCAAGGCCACCAAATGTAAAAGGATATAAGAGAAGAGAAGCATGTGTCTCTTTGTAAAACTCCTTGATGCAAGCACATCTGGTTAATTTAATTTTGTTTTAAATGGGAACCCAAAAGGGCATCCACCATGTAGTACGGCAGACTTGCAAGTTGGTTAGGTGTCTAGAGCTGCAGATAACCAGCTCAACAGCACTTAAGGGCCATTAAAATTTGAGGCGTTTAGTACCTAGATGCTTTCAAAAATATCAATTTGCCTCTATTTACACCTCTTGACATATGAATATTTTAAAAAATCTGTCTCCTTCTGTTCTCTGCCAACAGAGGCTTCCAAAATTAGGTCCTTTCATTATTAGAACGAGTGGTAGCTAATTGTTATTGAGGAGCTTTTCACTGTGACCAAAACCAACAATAACAAATAATAAAAATCTAATAATCCAAGCAATCGACAGTGTATTGAATAATTCTTCTGAGAGCACAGTGCAAATAGCACAGTTCTGGGCATACTAAAGAGAGTGAAAGATTAAAAACCTAAATGAACACAGAAAATGTCTGTCACGTCAGATACATCAACTCTGTCAGTCCAATACATACACTTAATTAAAATGGTTCAACCATCTGTCCAAGAGGGTGCATGGGAAAACTTTAATTGATCGACTCAGTTTTTCTGAGTGATCAGGAAACAAGACTAAAGCTAGCTCTCCTGGAATGGATTTAAGAATTATAAAACTGACAGTTGGGGAATTTTCTGCTTTAGCTGTTTTAAGCCTCTTTTGTTTCTCCCCACAATTTTGATAGAACTGGGTGACTCAAAAATATAGGAGCATCTTAAACACTGATATGGCAGGTGAATCATGTCTCTTGGTGATGGCCAGGCCTTGTGCCCGAGGGGCGATTTGCTGTGAAGAAGGGTAGGTGTTTCCCTGTCCTCCCTGGAGGATACTGCGGACGAGCAAAGGCAGCTTTCATTTTCTGCTGGGGTGCTCCAGGAGGTCAGTGAATGGAAGCAGCTGAGAGGGCATGCAGAATCCCTCACTGCCTTAATTGCCTCAGCCTCCCTTTGATTTAGTCTTTGCTTCATAAAAAGGTGCAAAGTCAGAGTCATATTCAGCTGGGTGTAGCTAGCTCACCTAGAGATGTGCCTGCCATTGAGCATCCTGGGATGAGATTCAGCTCAACTAACTTTAGCTGCCTAAAAGGTATCTGGGCTAAGCTGGTCATCTTATGACATCGGTGAGAGAACAGCCCCTGAAGGCCTCCAAAAAGACATCAAGTACATATAATTGTTTTCTCTAAAAGGCGCATTGTAATCAACCACTGAATGCAAGAGGCATTCCTCCATGCTAAGAGCTTCATGGTCACTGGTTTCTCCAGCGCAGACTGCTCCTGCTTTTTTTTTTTTTTTTCCCCGAATTCAGGTTTAGAATCATAGAATCATATAATAGTTTGTGTTGGAAGGGATCTTCCAAGGTCATCTAGTTAAACCTCACTGCAATGAGCAGGGACATCTTCACCCAGATCAGGTTGCTCAGAGCCCCGTCCAGCCTGACGTGGGATGTCTCCAGGGATGGGGCATCTCCCACCTCTCTGGGCAACCTGGGCCTAAATTTCACCACCCTCACTGTAAAAAATTTCTTCCTCATGCCCAGCCTGAATCTCCCCCCCTTTAGTTTAAATCATCACCCCTTGTCCTATCGCAACAGGCCCTCTTAAGAAGTCTGCCTCCATCTTTCTTACAAGCACTGAAAGACCACAATAAGGTCTCCCTGGAGTCTTCAATTCTCCAGGCTGAACAACCCTGACTCTCTCAGCCTTTTCTTATAGGAGACATGTTTCATCCCTCTGATCATCTTGGTGGCCCTCCTCCAGACTCTCTCCAACAGGTCCATGTCTTTCCTGTACTGAGGGCTCCAGAGCTGTATGCAGGACTCCAGGTGGGGTCTCACCAGAGCAGAGCAGGGGGGCAGAATCACCTCCCTCAACCTGCTGGTCACACTTCTTGTGACGCAGCCCAAGATACGATTTGTCTTCTGGGCTGCAAGCGCACATTGCTGACTCGTGTCCAATCTTTCATCCACCAGTACCCCCAAGTCCTTCCCTGCAGGGCTGCTCTCAATCCCTTCATCCCCCAGCCTGTATTGATACTGGGGATTTCCCTGAACCAGGTGCAGGACCTTGCACTTGGCCTTATTGAACCTCATGAGGTTCATATGGGTCTCTGTGGATGGCATTCAACCACACCACTCAGCTTGGTGTCATCTGCAAATTTGCTGAGGATGTACTTGATCCCACTGTCTATGTCATTGATGAAGATATTAAACAACACTGGTCCCAGTACAGACCCCTGAGGGACACCACTTGTCATCAGTGTTCATCCAGAGATTGAGCCATTGACCACTACCCTCTGGATGCTACCATCCAGCCAATTCCTCATCCACCAAACAGTCCACTCATCAAATCTGTATCTGTCCAGTTTAGAGAGAAGGATGTTGTGGAAGACTGTTTCAAAGGCTTTACCTGGGATTACAATGTAAGGTGGATTGTTTATCTACTCCTTTGCAACCTCCATTGTCCTCTGCCATTTACCTCCAAAGCATCAGGTTCTTCTAGCAGCCATCCTCTTGGAAATGTCCTGAAGGATAATTTGACCAGCTCCAGGGGAAAAGTGTTACAGATTCTTCATATGGAAACATCTGTACGAGAAAAAAAAGTAACAGTTGCTGTTCTCTCTTGCTTTTAGGAGAATGTTTACCAGGTAGCCCAGGTCTCTCCAACCAATACTGTATTGTCATTCACAAACCTCTGAAATAACAACTTCCTGTCATGAGGGTGAAGAAAAGGCTCCATAGAGCAATCACTGAAGCAGGAGAGAATCCACTGAGAGTAGGAGCAAACCCTTCTATAATCACCCCCTTAGGCCCTTCAAAACCAGGATGGTGAGAGCTCAAACCCTTCTCCAGGGGCCTCTCACCAGCCTCTGCGCTGTTGCCTTGGCTGCTTACTCTCACCAAGACACACTGGCTCCAGCTGTATTTTATATTCCTTGTTGTGGGAAGAGGTTTATGCCTACCCATTGCTTCACTAATAGCTAGAGGAGACAGCTGAGCAAGCTGAGCAGTGGTAGGAGCAAAATGAGTACTCCTTCAGCCTGCTCAGTAGCCTCAGGAAATAGCACGGTTGGGGCACACCCTACTCGAGCAGCAGGGTGGGTGGGAATCGAGCTTAAGAAGTCAGTCTCTATCCCTTTAGACCACTGGCAATCTTCCAGTCTGTTCAGGTCTTTGCAAACTGGACAGACCCTAGGAACCATTCCTACATGTCTATGAACTGGAAGCAGTCACAGCAGCTGGTTAACACATGCACGCATCGGTCTGCTGGTGGGAGGCGTTTGCAATGGCATTGCCATGGGGAGCTTCTGCAAGTTGAAATACACACCAACACTTTCGCGAATGCATTGGGAATCCAGCTCTATCTGTGGCTTTCTGGTTCAGAACTTCAGGTCCGTGAAGAGGTTTTAAACTTTGGCATGTGTGTGCTGGCAGCTCAGCAACCAGCCGATGCCAGGTGACCGGCCGCATGCTGAAAGTAACCATTGATCAGAGCATTTTCAGAGTTGTTCCTATGTTTTGAGTGGTAGAGATGATTTTTTGTAAGCTTGTCCCAGTCTATCTGCAAAAGAATTGCATAAGTCAAGGGAGACAGCAGTCACGTGAAAAGCTTGTGGAAAAAGTGAGGAAGTGTCATGAATGGAGAGATTATGCCAGGCTTGTTTCTCTGATGCTCCAAGTAATGTCTTCTGATATTATTGACCTGCCCTTGGTCCTGTCTCTAGCCTCCCCACCCATTCTCCTCTCTTGTCCCACTATCCACGTCTGTTCCCCTGCACTCCCAAGCCAAGACCCCTGCCCTGAGCGCAGAACCCTGCTCGATCCCGTATGACCAAACCACTCCGAGCGTTGCTACCGAATGAGGCCAAAACCATAAGTGTGTCTCACCAGTGCCCATGCCCCATGCCTTATCATCCACTCTCTACCTTTCTCATCCAGGACTCTGTGAACAAACCCCACCGTTGTCCTGTCCACAGGCTCTCTCTGCTTGTCCTGGACGCTGCACCAAACGCTGAGATGTGCACCCACCCAGAGGGCAGGTTCTTAGACATTTTTGTCTGTGTTTGACAAAGGGCAACTTCCACTCCTGACACCAGACCTTGTGCCTGTTGCACTGTCCCACCAGCTCTCAGCGACAGTCCAGTTCCTTGTGAAATGCTTTTTTTTTCCTTGGTGGCTTTTTCCCAGTGGCATCATACTGTCTATTTGTGTTCACTGAGGCAAAACCTTATCTTCTAGCCACATCGAGCTTGATGTGTTATTATCCTAAACTAATTTTCTCATTTAATTTCAGGGATATAATTGTACGATTTGTTTGGAAACTCTTGTTTCCATTGACAGTAGCTACTGCCTGCTGTAAATTACACTGGATTATGTTATCTATTATTTTTTTAATGATAAAAAATAGATTGTCACCATCCCAGTCTTCTGGTGTACTGATTTGGTAGTTAAGCTCTGTGGGTAAACTGGGGAGAGTTTACAAGAAGACCTATCATCCCTAATATTTAAAATACACTTTAAGATGAATGACTAATTGTGTGGGAATAATGTCATCTGTATGTTTACATTATAGCTCTATGATCAAAGATATATCTAAGATATAATCTAAGCTAACTTAAATCCTAATGAGAAATTACATGGGAATGTTGGTATTTCAACAATCCACAAGAGTAGGTGAGCTCAATTATCCTGATGTCATAAGGGATTTGTTTGGATAATTGAGACTTCTGACCATTGAGACAGTGTTCATTGAAACTAGTAGACATTCAGGGATAAATCTCCATTTTGAAGAAGAGGGAACTGTGGACAGCTATGGCTTTGGAAAATCAAGTTGCACTGTAAGCCCAGTTTGGATGCCCATGGATCCTTGTGGTTAATAAATAAGCAACAAGATGGGCCTGGAACTCCTCTGAGGGATTCATCAATTGGTTCATAAACACGATCAAGTTAGTACAGAGATAAATGGCTCCACCTGTTACCCAGCCCTGCAAAATTTATCAACTTGAGATTAAAATCTCTTTGCCTATCCTTATGATGAAGTTCATAATTATGAAAAAATGTATCATATATTACTCGCAAGTCAAAACAAATACTATTCTTTAGATTAGTGGACTAGCACAATTACACAAGTCTGCTTAATACTTTCTTCTTGAATTAATTAACAGGGTGCGAAAACGTACTGAATTCTTTGTAAGGGTGAAGTCTTTTTGCACTTGCTAAAGACATTGTTGTCTTTCTGGCTCTTTCTGAGCCAAAGGAGGTATTGAGGCCAGCTGGACAAGATTCACTCCATGCTCCCATGGTTTCGGACTCATCCCAAGATAATAGAAAGCATGGAGATGGGAGCAGAGATATGGGCAAAAAGCTTACTGTGTTTCTATCTGAAGACTGTGAAAATAGGTCAAGTAGGTTTGTTTGTCTGTTAATGAAGTCTGTAAGAATTTTCCCATTTCTTCTTTAGGAGAAGGCTCTTCTTGTAACACCTAATGACATCTGACTGGCTGAGAGAATAAAGGAAGGGCTGAAATCTTTACAAAGATGCGTGATTGCGCATAATAATGAAATTTTTAAGAGCATCTTAGGATCACCACTCTCACTGAATATTAGTAAAGGCTGTGTTCACAATTCACTCCAACATTTCTGAAAACTCCACTTTAATTAATGAAGATTTTAACATCTTCTACTACTGTTGACAAGCCAACAGTGTAGAGAACAGAACAGACCACAGAAAAATGAAGATAATCTTTCTGCCACTCTATAAATCCATGACACATGCATGTCTCATGTACTGTATGAACTCCTGGTAACTCCTTGTCTACGGTAATAAGGAGAGGAAAAAGAATTACTGGAGGAATTAAACAGCTTGCATACAAGCAGAGACTGAATAGACAAGGTTCCTTTAATTTGGACAAGAGAAGATAAAGAAAGGATGCGATAAGAGATCTAAACATCCATGAATGTTGTGAAAAATATAAAGAGGAAATGATGAATCACTATTTTCATAATGGCAGCAGGTTGAAAATTAAAAAAGAAATCATTTTTTTGCACAATAGAATAGTACCAACCGGTTGCTATAGGATGTGGTGGAGCATGGAAATGCAGCGGGTTCAAAAAAGCTAGAAAAATTCGAAATGAGACAAAATGTAAAGCGGTGGATATTAAAAATTATAATCCATGTGCCACTAAACTATTAATAATATGGGAAGATATGTTAGACAGGACTTGTTCCCACTTGATTGATCTTGGCTCTATACTATTTTGGAAGCTAAGTACCTTCACCTTTATCCCATTGCTGCTTGGTGTGATGTAATAGTAGAGCTCCTAAGTGCATTTCTTGTCAGAGCATCTTAAATCATGCAGAACTTAACTGAGTTATTAAAAAATAAAATTTCTTCTCTTGCTTAGTCTATTTTCCGTCCTCAATGACTGAGGTCCACTAGTAGAAGTCAATCATATTAAAGAGCAATTGGCTTCTTGCCTTGGTTTGCGTCATGGAACCACAGCCCGTCTTCTCTGGGTGTGCTTCTTGAGGGTTTGGTCAGCCAGGCTGGACCGCAGCAGCAGGCTAGAGGCATCACTTGAATTCCTAAGGTCATATCTGGGACTCTTCCCACTACAATGTTACTATAGACTCACAGAGGCAGAGTTTGGCAAGGAAGAGGGGATAAACTTGTTATTCTCAATGACACAGTCACAAAGAAGTCCTATTTTCTTTCCACAGTCTGTGTAAAGCAAGAAGTGTCCCACCAGTGGGCTCTTTTGCTTGACTTACTTTAAGTCCTTCAATTTCCTTCTTGCTTTTCTTCTAAGGTGACCACACCATAGATCACATTCTGCAACATCTCATTCACTCTTTACAAAGGGCCATGGAGGACTGTATTCAGATGACATGTGACGGTACTTTGCATTGAAATTTGTACGTTCAGTGTCATCTATATTTAAGAGATAGATGAGGCAGACACCTTGCCAATCTACCAGAGCCTGGATCCTCGTCCAGCCAACTCAAAGAGATAGACACAAATTCTGAGTTATGTATTTAGCTTAGGCAATCTGGTCACAACCTCTACTTCTCTCTGGGACCTAAATAGGGCCTGATATCTCCTTTTCAGTTTAAGATTAATGGTTTATCCTAACTTTCTGGCTTGCATTCAAAATAATGCTCTCTATGCCAGATTTGCCCCTTTTCTGTTCTAGTCCATTAGGTCATAGTGGAGGATATGCATCACCCTGGCATCATTAATTTCCACTCTGGGGTCCGTAAGAGGCTCATCAGCAGAAGGCACCAGATACTATTAAGCCTTCAGTTGTCATGGCTACCTTCCTTCTGTCTCACTCGTAGGATCGCCTTGGGAGCTTTAATGGAGAAGACACTGGAAATCTTGCATCACTGCAACTTCTTTTTAACAGACTGTGAGATCCATGGGTTTCTGCACCTTACCTGGGAAGGAATTTCATTCTCAGGTTCCTGTAGGTCACTCCACAACAGGAAGCAAAAGATGAGGCTTGGATGAAAGAACAGCTCTGGAAAGAGGAGGAAAAAGGAGAAAAAGGCAGATGAAAATGGATGAAGATAGAAATACATCAGTTGAGAACAGAGATGTCATCATAAGGAGCAGGAAAGAATGCAGGTTGCAAAAAAGAAAATGGAAAACAGGTTAAAAGAAGAGCAAAACAAATCAGATTCTGGTAGCCTGTAGCACATAACCTGGGAAGAATTAGGATTTTAGTGTTGTACGGTAAAGAAGACGTCTTCTCTAAAACTGCAGGAATTGGCTCAAGTCTGGCCCCAGATCCCTCTTGTGTGTTGACAATCACATCTGAAAAGCAAGGTGAGATCACTGCACTTTTGCTTGTTTTTTCCAAGTCCATGAAGGAAGCTGGGAGGAGACCTGGTGGCTTGGATGGCCTCAGACAGTCTGAGCCCATGAGCTACTGACCAAGGTTGAGCAGAGAGATCAGGAGACAATTGCTTCTAAGTGTGCTGGTCCCAAAGATGGGCACATTTAAATGGTTTCCTGTCTATTGAGAAGCTGGATGCCTGGTATTACTGTACTATTAACCTATTAATAGAACTACGATTCTATTAACCGTAGAAGAAAAGCAGGAATATGGGCATTAGATGCAGAGGACCTGATGTGCTATAAATTTACCATTTGGCCCAATCCAGTATAATACATTCTTGTAGCTTTATCATGTCTGTACAAAATGTTTGTGAAGCATTTTAGGATTTAGTAACAGAAAAACACTGTGTTTTTATTCCGTAATAAGCTTTTACAGATAATATATGTTACACAGGTGTTATTGAGTAGTAATGTGTTACAGTTTCATGGCTTTGTATCACACTCTTTGGAATTCTTCATTTGGGGGTCATCGAAGTCAGCCAAAAACATTCATCTTTCTCATTTTCAGACAGTAGAGCAGGTGCTATTGCTGCCTTTATTGTAGATGCTGGCCCAAGCTTGGACTGAAATAAACTTTGAGCTCTCATATGCTCTCATGGGTCTCTCTCCAGCAAAAGCACTTAAGATACAGGAATCATTAAGCACCGAAACTTGAAGCACTGAGGTCACTGGGACAATCTGTGTGTCTACGCACACATTGCTTGACAAGGGTCATAGGCGGCAAGCGAGCCTGGTCAGTATAGATTATCTCTCCATCTTTCTTATTGACTAACTCCTAACCTGATTGCCTATGGACTTTGCAAATGATGCAGTTACCTTAGATTAGGTGTAAGGAAACCTTAGATAGGTTTTTGTCTTGTAAAACAAGCATTGTCATTTTAACATTACTGTAGCAGCGGCAGGATGCTGATGCACTGAAACGTTTGAGATTTTTTTTTTTCCGATGAAAAGACACTCCATTGTGCATTTAACTTACTTGCATCGCATCACTGAACAGAAAGTGCTTCTGAGTGTGCAGGACAAGCAAAGAGTGTGCAGACCTATTTTTAGTTGCCTGTTACCTAGACTTGTCGTGTGATTGAATGATTTTTTAAATTTATTATTTATTAGAATATTAATTACCAGTCGTATATTTTCTTGAGATCCTTTTCAGATGAAAACACTGTCAGCTCCCTTTTTCTCTTAATGTATAAACCATTTGCTACATGTTTACAAAATGATATCAAGTGTAAATCTAGTCCTGATAAGCAACCTTGACAAGGAAACAACTTAGCATTCCGTGTTCATAAGAAGGGAGGGTGGGAGAGAAAGAGAGAGAAGGAAGGAGAGAGAAAGGATAAGATCTTAAATGAAATCAGCACAATGTACTCCTTTAGGATTGGTTCTAGAGCAGATAAGGTTTCCATTCCTCCATAAACAGGTCAAAGAGTCTCAGCATCAAAACTGTATTTACCAAAGTATTCTGTCATTTGGTGAATTGATCACACATACAGTAAACAAACCTTTGTAAATATGAAACCAGATTAGCATTTTCAGGTTTCTCAGTTGCAGCATTCCCTTTAAAATGGTTGGGTATTTTTCTTAGACATTTAAATCCTATGCAAATAGTTACAGCAAATATATGAATCAGAAAAATGCACTTTCAGCTGCAGTGACCACTCCTTTCTGTATCTCCTTTTATTTGAAAATAGGCAAACACAGTACTGAGTTATTTCTATTTGCTTTTTCTGTTGAATATTTTTAATGGTTTGTACTGACAGAGGGAAAAACTGATGTTTAGTTAAAGTTGATACAACCCTCAAGTGGACATGTCAAAACAAGCTATAGAAAGTTACTTTTGATGTGTTTTATTGAGATATCTATGGTACTTTCCAATTACTTTATGCCAAAAAAGGTAGCTCTACTCAAAAATTATTTCTTTTGAAAACCACAAATACAACTTGTCAGCCTTTTGAACATGCTTCAGTATATTTAAAGGGATTCTTCTTAAAGTAGCAATTGTCTGCTGCTAGAAAAAAAAGGGCAAGTAATACAATAAAATCACTTCAAATATCTTTACATGAAGTACATAATTTCATTAAGGTGGTGATATCAAGTCACTGTTATTTTTGTGTGTGTGGATACATGTGTTTGTGTCTTCAGCAGCTGCATGTGCAGGATTTAAAAAATAACAGTGTAGAGAGCCAAGTTATTAGCTGTGTTATTGCTAGTGCTCTGAGCCAAAACTACGGAGTATTTTATGACATTTGGGTGTCTTTCTGTTTCACGATTCTTCCTCTTACTGCAGAGAAGTAACCCAACCTGAAATTTTCCGGGTTTTTCTGTTTCCTCCTATTTTATTTAGGCCTTAAGACTGCTCCTGAGGGGAAAAAAAAAAAAAAGTAAAAAAGAAAACTCGTTCTTTTTCCATACACAGAGATATGGTTTTCCCCACCTTAAACATACATGATTTGAGTTCAAAGGCTCAGTTTCCTGAGCGATAGTGAAGGTCCGTTGTTTAGCCAAAGGATCAAGAGGATACTGGGCTCGGAGATGTCAGCGTGCCTAGGCAGGGTTGGGAGGCTTCTTGGTGGAGGTGGGAGGGATGGTAACCTTGATATTTAAATGTCCTGTCTTATCCATGGCTGCTGTAACCACAGGGTGAGAAAATGGGAAGGAAAAGCCTAATAAAATGGCTTGTGACTTTTACAAGGAGAAAGTCTGTGAGGCTGTCTGCCCATGCATTCCTCTCCTGCTGGGGTGGAAAGCTGCAGGCGTTGCTTGTCCTGCCCTTTGAGGGAGCACGACGGGGTGGACCAGGAGCCTCGGGAGAGCCACCCTCACCCCAGGATGATGATGGGCAGAGGAACACACACAGCCCTGCTCAGTACCACCAGGGACACCCATGGTAGGTGCCACCAGGGCTGAAAGAGAAGCCAGAGGTGATGCCCAAGGAAGAGCTGGACATCACCAGCCCTCCAGGAATATCAGCCACGGCAGTAGGGGTGCGTGCTCAGGATAGAGAAAAGAAGCTGCTGCAAGGATGGGAGCTTCCAGGGAAAGCTCTGTAATCCCCAAGATGCAGATTTCTCCAACCTGAAAGTCCAACAATTCCCAAAAAAGGTGGATGACAAAAAGTTCTCACACTGCCAAGGAGCCTCTGCCTGAGCAAATGGGCCCAGTCACCCTATAAAATCTCGTGATTAGAGCTGGACAAAGGGTTTGTGGTTGCTGTTGGAGGAGTCATGCAAATATCAGTCTAGGAAAGGCTTCCCTAGTTTTTTCAGGGCTGGGAGTCCTGGGTTGAAGCTCTAACTTTGCCATCCTGGCACTTCGCTCTTAGGGTGCCTTTTCCATATCATACTCGTCCTCCTTACCCTCGTGTCAGAGAGTGGCCCACATTTCCAAGGCTGAATGGGTAGGTAGGCTTGTATCTATGTCATACACCAGGAGCAGACCCTGACAGGAATTATCTGTATCTACTGGGGGTTTCCTGACAAAGAAACTATCAGTCAGTGTAGAGCTGAGGTGCATATACCCATAGCCATGATGGGGGAAAATGAGGATCCCAGAGCACACCAAAGGGTGATAAGGATATTCCGATAGAAGGCCAGTGGACATGACACCATACAAACCCATAATATATGGTCCATATTCTGAAGAGCTTCCTACTGAAAGAGATATGAGACAAGGAGAAAGGAAGTGATGGCTTCAAGGTGCAAATTAGCTCCATTAAGCTTTGTATCTCTTTGCTGTTTATGTCCAGCTGTATTCTGTATTTGTCAGACTCCCAGTCTCCATTGGATTGGTGCCTGCAAGCAAGTGTCCTTCCATCCACAAAGTTACTCCTGTGAGCGCCCTCTGGAAACATGCAGACTTCTAAGGCTCTGTTTCTATATATATGTGTGTGTCCTTGAGTGATGAGTCCTGCTTTAGAAAGAACTGGAAATAGCTAAGACATAAAATCCATCACAGTAGGACACGGTGGAGAAAAATGAGAAGAACAAAGATTGCAGACAACATTAAGTTGTACAGAACATTTACATGTGTTTTGATAAAACTATTGCCACAATATAGTGCAGCCTCTGGTAACTTACACAGCTTTTAGTGCACTAAGGTGTTGTCATTTTTACTGTTCTCATTGCTGTTTTACTCTTTTATTATCTTCTTTGTGTTTTGTGTTTTGATAGATGTTAGTAGCTTTTTTCCCCTTTGTGCACCAGAGCCTCTTGAAACATACATCTGCTGGCTTAGAAGATATAGTTAGAGACATTATGATAGGATTAAGAGTGCTCTTTTCCCCTTAATACCATCATTCATTAAAATACTTTTTCATTAAATTACAAACTGTATGTTGCTGACTTTTATCATTTGTTACTTTCGGTATCTACAGCTGAAGTTTTTATTGACTCTGTCATTAAAATAGAAGAATACAAACATCTCAGGAAGAAAGGACTTAAACCTTGATAAATGAATCTATATATAGCGTTACACCTAAAAGAGAGTGAAACCCAGCCTCAAACATATTCTTAAATAAGAATACTTGAGACCTTGAGCCAAAAGGTTTCTATAATGCTAATAGTTGTAGTATTTCCTGCAACAAATTTTGCCTGTTGACTTCTGTGAGTAAAGACTTTGTCTGGTATTGTTAGCAGGACTGGGCCTAATCTGGCTCCTCACGGTAGAAAAGTGTGTTTGCTGTGACCCACTAGCTGTCAAAAATGAGCGACCTGCCAGAATATGGGTGAGGTTTGGCTCTTTTACACAGCAAGGAATTCAGAGGACATCATTGCTATTTTTTTGACAGTGGAAGGAATCAGATCAGGTTTTAACTTGACTGCAAATTAAGAGCTCACTGGGCATAAGAAGAATACTCCTGCAAAGAGCAAATAGGCTGAGCAAGATGTGTGTGCCTGATCTTGCAGGGAGCCTATTAATGGAGTCACTAAAAAAAAAGTCATGTTCTTCTATTGGTGAAAATGTTGTCCATGACTCACGGACTATCAGTACAACATGCGGTTCTCTGCCCACAACCATCTTAGCCCAAGCTCTTGACTTCTGTGTGAGCATTTAGCTTCCATTTAAAAATCAGCCTGTCTACCCAGTTATGCTGGCTGTCTCCAATTACCTCCTAGCCAGCCTTCATGGGTTCAGAATAGCCAGGAGATCTTTTGCTCCCACCCCAGCTGCTGTGCAGTCTCACAGTTGGCAACGTAGGTAGACCCAGCTGTTAAAGCCAGCTGTTGAAAACCACCTCTGATGCCTCCAGATCCCTGCGATATTGACTCCTTTTCTGGGAGTCATGCCACGGGGCTTGGCTCAGCCAGCATTTCCTTCTTCTCGCCCATTTTCTCCAGCTCAGTGCTGGAAATCCCCACTCAGCTCCCCACTCCCCCAGCCCATGCCCCCAGGGCCAGTGTGCGCCCGTCTACCCCGGTGATACCTTCCACCTAATGTTGCTCTCAGCGTGTTCCACACTTCCCGTGCAGGTGAGACTGCAAACTCACCTGTGTTTGCTCTGTGTGTGCGTGTTTGTGGAAGGCTGATCCATCCATCAAAAAGGGAGTGTGGGTGAACCAGACTGGCCAGGAACTGCGGTGACATGGATTTCACCAGACGTGAAGTCCTTAGATCTGCTTATTCTCTATTGTCCTCTCCCATCTGTTTTGTTCACCCACTGGTCTTCTGGACAACGAGAAGGTCAGAGGTGCTCCCTGAACTCCACATCTCTATGCATATCCATCTGTTGTGCTTAGAGCCGTACAACCCACTTTCGATAAAACTTGCTCTTGATACTCCAGTATGGCCAACTTTAGATGTTGAGAAGCTGTGAAGCTACCAATAAATGGTAAGATTTAAATATAACAAGCATCCATTCAGGTAATTTTATTTGCTGCATAGTTTCAAACTCTTTGAGATACATTCTGATAATGTTTCCCATCTTAATCCTCAAGTAGTACGGGCTAGAGACTTTTATAGAAAGAGAGAATTGATCTTTTGGAACGAACTCTCTATTCCAGTAGGGTAAGCTTTACGAAAGTCACTAATGACGATGAAACATAATAAAATACCAAATATGGGTGATTCTGATATGTGGTAGCAAAACTTCAAAGCAAATTCAACCAGAACAACAGTACTTTACTTGATGAATCTCTTAGAGCTTAAGATGAGAAAAGATGAAATTTGTCATTTTTTTCCCTGGAAATATTAAAGAATATTTATTATTTTTCTAAAGCAGAACTGATTTCTTTTGACTATGAGATTTTTAAGCCTTAAGTAAAGAGAAAAAAATAAAGCAAACTTATAATATAGAAAAGTGAAGTGAAACTTTTAAAATACAGACAAAAAGTTTGTTTGATGGAAAGTGTCTTTGATCAAAAATGTTTAGGGAAGCTTTGTTCCACCTGGTAGCCAAGTAAAGCAGGCGTGTATATTTATTATTCCTGTTGTGCTTCACAAGTCAGACTGGGCCCTATTGTTGTCTGTATACGGTATAGGCACACCTGTATATGTAAAATGCTAGATAGTGTAGCAAAGTATATGTGAAACATTGCTGGTGATTGAGCATATACAGAATGGATTGGAAATATGCAGAATGCTGATCATTATAATGACCTCCATACACTCATGAATGCTTTCCTTTTACTAAACTTTCTTTCAAGTTTCACTATTAATTTCCAAAGACACAAAGACAAGAACTGAGAAATTATGAGGTGTCTGCCCACATTTATCTATGAAGCCATGTCTTATTTGCTTTTTCTGCTGGAGTGCAGGACCAGACGTGAAACATTGGCACCAGCTGTATTTTTGTAAGAGTTTACTTTTACTGAGTAGTCTTCCTCTGAGTCACCTGTCTGAAGCAGGGCAGAGACACATGGAAGAGGACAAAAAGCCTGTGCATCTTCACCCCTGCTGAGGATTATTGTGCCTGTATGCAAGGAAGGCAAGGACCTCAGTGCTCCCAAACATGATTGCTTAACAGAGCCAATGGTTGAGGCCATAGACACGTTCTGTTGCAAGACTCACTTTCTTCCCAAAGCTTCATGCTGGTAAACTACTGCAGCTGATGGAAAAGGAGGAGATTTTAAAATTGTCTGCTTCAGAAAATGTGAGAAAAAATGGTCAATTTTTACTCACCTTTACTTGAAAAGGCAAATTGCATGAGAAGTATGTAACTGGTGATGGGGCATGGCAGAGAAATGCCAAAATGTTTCCCCCACCATTTTACATGCCGTGGAGTGAGGGATGGGAGAGGACCGGGGACAAACACGGTCTTCTGCTACACCTTTCCCAATGGGGTTGCAAAAATGGGAGAACTGGTTGTAGAGGCAGTCAACAGACTGCTGGCCACCTCTTGTGGTCGCTGGGAGTTGCAGGTAGTTCATACCTTCCAGAAACATGCTCTTGGTATGTCTGAAGACATTTGGATTTGGCACTGACTGTTCTACTCCGAAATCTGGGAAAGACCAAACCTGCCTTGCTCACAGGTGCTTTAGCAGTGCTGCTTCTGAGCTGGGGCAGCCCCTTGCTTTGGTTTCTCCTCAGGTAAGAGGTAATTAAAGTTACAGCACTCATGAGTTTTATGGGAATAAGAATGACTTCTCCAGCAAGCAAGAGAAGAGCGTTGTTTCCACCCTTTGCATTGCTTTGGTGGGAACTCTGCAAGCAGCCCGCAGTATGGAAATGGCAAGTTGGACAGACATTTGGAGACATGTATAATAAAGGAAAGCATTAATTTAAGAGATTCTGCCAGAGTACATCAACAAGACTGATTGCACTTAAAAAAAAAAAAAAATAGAGAGCCCATTCCCAGTCTATGGGAAAGTAGGATGGTCTAAAAGAAATTGTCAGCTTTGGTGAGAAAGAGAGCTGCACACAAGAAAAACGTAACTTTAAAATACACAACCACATGATGTCGGATATGCTTAATGGAGGGAAGGACTATATTAATCTGTTTGAGTTGCTAATTGGGGATTTAGTTGGCTGGATTGGAGGCTATAAGATTAAGGCTTTTATTCTGTATTTTTTGTTCTTTTCCAAAGGTAGGAATCCTCTATAGATCCCCGCTCTTGGGAATCTAATGCCCTCAAATGCACAGCTCGGCAGCGGACGAGCAAGCTGATAAAGCATTCCTCACAGATACTTAATGGGTACATTCTGTATCTCCGCCTGCATCTTTCTGTCTGCCTATCATTTTTTTGCCCCTTAGCATGCTCAGAGGAAGGTAAGCAAACAAAACAAACTAAAAGAACTACCTCTTTCCTTCATGTTTATAGCTGCTTTTCCAAAAGTCATTTCCATTTATGGAAATAACTCTCTAAATTTCTCCTGTTTCAAAGGTTAAGATTCCTATTTCATTTCAAGTTCCTTCAGCTGAATAGGACAAAATGGAAAGAGGTCCTCCAGTCTCTACTTATTTTGCACTACAGCTGTACATCAAAACACGCTGGACTCCTTGGAGGATGAAGCAGGTCTGACACGATAGGACGCTTCCCACATTGCCAGATCAGCTCCATCACTCACTGCCTTCCTTTCTTGGGCACAGATACCAGAGTTCACTGGAGGAAGGATGGATTACATTACCCTCCAAAAACTACAGGTCCTCATGACAATGGTTGCATGACCATAACTGAAATAATAATAAGGATGTGGAGCAAATGAGAGCCTTTGTTTTTTTAAGATAGCAAGGGGCAGTTGTTTATTGTGAGGTTGTTTATTTTTGTGCAAAGGGGAGCTGCAAGGTTCTGTTATTTGCACAACTTCCAGTGGAGAGCGATGGCATTTTGAAATCATTGACTTAATCTTTAAAAAGGCAAATACAGTAAAAATGTATTAAGTAGTAAAACTACTACAAATGTCCTGAGTTCTAAAATATATACAGAAACCCTCTTCAGAAATCTTGTTGAAATAATTACCTGTATTTTTTCCCAAAAAATCAACTAAACATATCTTCACAATTGTTTTTGTAGCAGAAATGTCAAAACAGACATTTTTATCACTCAAGGAAAACCACTGTATGTTCTGTGTTTGCTGAAAACAAGGTAACTGTCCTCAGCCAGAAAGCGAAAAACAAATTCTTCAGCTAGTTTCTTATTTACTCTCAGATGGAGCTTCTCTGCTGGGTACAAATAACTGCCAAACTCATTTGTATCTTGCTGTTTGTGTACTTAAATTCCCCAGTGGTTTGCAACTCTTTAAAAAACTGTGACCATTCTTATATTGGCAGAGTACTGCTGACTCCCAAGTTGCCTGTTTACACCCATTTTGCACCTATAAGAATAGTTAAGTTGCAACTGTGATGATGAACTAGATTTAAGATGTTAGCAAAGCTGGGTCTCGCATTTTTCCTGTGCAGTCTGAAATCCTTATTCTCTGTTGTGTGGGCATATTCCTACCCTGGTCAGAGCCTTAATGAAGTCAGAAAAGGACAAGAAATGCTCAGGGATGCACCAGCTTTGATAGTAGATCAGAGACCCAGCAGGTCATGGCAACCTGCCCACTTTTAATGGGATAAATCTCATAGGAAATTTTGCGTAAAATTCATTGTCAAAACAGTGCCAAGTCAGATCCTTCAGTTATAACAGCACCAAAATATGGCTCTGCTGGGAGCTAAAAGAACGATAGCAGATGATGATGGTGTGTGGCTGGAAGTACCACATGATGCGGTGAAGAGCTGAGAGGAGTATTTTTGATAAATTATTGTTAAGAATGTTGTGCATAACACAGAACTGGAGAGAACTAGAGAAAGGTTGGGGCGTGAGGAGTAACACGTGGATGAAGCTGATAAACCATTCCGGAGCTGTAAATAGCAAGAGGAATATTCTTGACTGAGAAGGGGTTTCAAATCTATTTGCCATTCAGGCTTTTTGGATTTAGAGGCTTTAATAAGTTACAGAGCAGGTGACCTCCTTTTGCAGTATGCTTTATCTCCACAACATCTCCACCTTGTTGAGATGGAGTTTGTGCTTCTTGAAGACTGAAAGAAGAATTGCTGCATTTCTACTCAGACAAATGAGCTGTGCTGGGGAGAATCTAATTGTTACTCCTGGAAGACACTTGTCTTCACTGATCCAACTTTTAAAGCATCTTATAGAATTCACTCATCACCCTACATCTGTCCCCTTGTCAGTTGAGCTTGATCAGTATTTCTCGGTTCCTTTGTAGAGATTTAAAAGCTTCCCATTCTTCCTTTGAAATGTGGGAATAAATCGCATATTGGATTTTGCAAAGTGAGTGAACGGCCCCTTTCAACTAGTCAGCAAAAAGTTTCAATAGAGGAATTAAGGTCGATGGAGGAGGAAATGTGATTCTGGGCTTAAAAGTTGTTTTTGGTGCAGACTTCTAGAAACCTAGTGCATACATTCATTGTGTGAGTAATAATGGAAAAGAAATGTCTTAAACAAATACCTTTTGTAGGATAAGTTTAATGCCACAATCATATTACTTGGGTTGTCTGCAGAAATGGGAATGCAAATGATAAACCTTTCCCAACAACACTAATCTGAGAGGAGCTCTCTGGGAAGAATAGCATCTGAAATATTGTACACAATGAAATATTGTGTCCTTCTCTACCCCCAAGGTTGAGGTCTTCTTCCCCTCTTCAGGCAAGTAGCACTAGTCGGATTACAGTGCAATCATAACAACTAAAGATGGAAAAAGCTATTGGCCCATTTAATCTCTTCCCCTGCCAGTAGAGGATTACTCCTGAAGCATGTTCTTCAATGCCTTGTCCAGTTCTGGGTGACCGGAGCAATAGGCTTCCACGAGTTTTTAGGGAGATTATCTTTTAGATAAGACCTAAATGACCTATGTCCTAACTACTCTGCATGAATCCTCAGAGCTGGATTCCTCAAAGTTAGGCTTAAATACAGCTGTGTGCATGCATTTGCCTGTATTTATTTTTAAAATCAAACTTAGGGCTGTCACAGAGATTTTAATTAAAGTTGTTATCAGTTCCTTGGCCAAAATTCCCTTCACTCCCACATCTGTATTACACATAAAGAAACTATTTTGCCATTTGCTTTCAATTTGCATATAAGTACCTATTGGAGTTTCTTCTGCAAGTTTTTATTTTGTAAAGAATGCTGGGATCATGAATGGAGTGGTTCGACTAAAAATTACTATCTAGTTCATGTGGCATATTTTGCACTCTTAAAAAGCCTTAGATAAATTCAGGCTTATTTATTGATTCATTTGTCACCTTTTTTATTATTGTATTTGTGTTCAGATTTTCTTGTGTTAAGAATTCTTTTGTTATTTTGTCAGGGACTCACATTTTGCTTACCAAATTAAAATTGTGAGGTTATGGCTATTTTTCAATATAGAGCTTGGTAAGACATTTTGTTTTCCTACTTCTTTACTGCACTTCTCAATATTATTATTCCTAGCGTACATACACTCTTGTATGTGCAGGAATACATATAGGGCCAACAATGTCCTAACTTCTCTACTTTGTTTTAAAGCAAGTGCTCAGAGAGCTCCAATTCTGCAGACATTAGAAGCTTGCTTTACTTTGAACATAAAGAGAATAACAACATCTGTAATATAACATACAATGAAATAATGGCTCCTTTCTCCCCTAGTGAAGAGGGATCAAGTCTTCCTCCCTTCCTCAGGCAATGGAGCAGTCAGATTATTGGCAAATTCTAATAATGAAAATAGGGGGAAAAAGTTAATTTAAGTGTGAACTGTCATGTATTTAAGCTTGTAGACATGTAGGATCAAGATGTAAATTGATACTATACTGTTGAAGATTTGATGAAAGGAAAAAGTGTTAGCTACTCAGATTTAACAGGAATCTTTTTATGATGTTCAGGTTTTTGCATCTGGATCTGTTGATATTTATTAGAAAAGAGGACTGGCCTTTTCTGTTCCTATAATAGAAATTACATTTAAAGGAGGATTCAAAGGGAGAAATGAAATATGAATGTGATTTAGATTGTGTGGACAGTATCAGACAGACATCCTGCCGGAGAAGGAGGTCATACGGGAACATGGAGAAGGATATCAACAAACTGTGATGGTCTCGCATGTTTGGAGGCCAGAGCTTTGTAAGATAGAGCAAAAAGGATGAAAAATGCAAGGTCAGTAGCAAGTCGATTGGACAAGTTATTTGCTTTCTTTTTTCTGAAAGGGAAGAGGAAACTTTATATGAGGATGAAGGTGATCACAAGTCTTCTCTAATCAATAGTTAGAGTGAATCTAGTTTGTCCATGCTGATTCTGGCTCATTAGTTCATTTCTTTTCACATTGTAGAATCTTCATGAGCTTTATCTGACAATTAAATTATTTACAAGTTTCCACCTAAATCATCGACAGTTTTTTATCATTAAACATATGACAAAAAGTCTAAACTACTTTTTCCAATTTTCTATTGTTAAACATCCGTTTATCTAATACAGAGTCTATCGTCAAAAAGAAGTATGAGGTGTATCTGTGCAACACCACAGAAATTTCAGACAGCTGAAGTCTCCTTCCTAATGTTGAATATAGAAATTTCCAAATGCTCAAAACCAAGAATAACAGGAAAATAGATGCCAGCAATAGGCAGGACTGATTGATTTCATTACAAGCTGCTAAGACAGTCTAAACACTTGTGTGTAGAAGCTAGATACACAGTAGTAAATAAATGGGAGTTTTCTTTGGCCCAGAGGCCAGCTGGCATGGTCTGGCATGGCTCAAACCCATGTGGCTTAATTTTCTCCATCCCCCAGAAGAGTAGCTGCATCCCCTGCTGCTCATTGGCAGTGATCCCCGCTCTACACCAATCCCTGAACTATGCCCAGACCTTGTCAGGGAAAAATGAGCCACTTGGCACAGGTCAAAACTGTGCCACACTCCGAGCCAGCAGTTTCCCAGCATGGGCGATTGCTGGCCGGAGTGCCGGTGTCTTCCCTGGTCTTGCTTCACTTTCCAAAGCAGACTGTAGACCTACATGCCCAGCCTCATGTTAAGCTGCACATGCACGATTTTATTGATTGCAAAACTATAAAAGAATAATTTTTTTTTTTTCAGATCTGTGGCAACTTTAGAGGTATTCTTGACATAAAGTATTAGTAGATGGAAAGACTGGGATACTGGAGAAAGCAAGAAAAGTATATAAATGGTGCAAGAGATGTTTTGCTTAGGATATATAAATAGAAGGAGAATGTAATGAAAAACACTTTAAAGCAAAAAACCCCTGGACCTAGTTTCTCTGTTCCTAAATTGCATCTCCCAGGAGAATACATTTCCAGGTATGTTAATACTTTTTCTCACATCTGCTTGAAAACACTTAGCAGGTCTGATTAAGTCAACCCTATAGCTGGTTTTATCTCAATTGCATTTTTTATTGGTTAATTGTAATTGTCATTTTTATTCTATTGTGTTGCTAATTGGTGCAAAATTTATTTTAGTGGCATCTAACTTACCTTCCAGTGTGTTTTGGTTCTAAGCCATTTCAGTCTTAAGCATACTTAATTCCCTTCTGAGATCCTCCATCACTAACAACACAAGATCAAATAACCAACTAATTAAAATTTATGTCCATCTTCTATTGAAGTCATCGTTCATATCCCCCTGAGTAGGTGATTTCTGACTGTGTGATCCCACAGGAATATTTTTATGTCTACAGTAATATGTGAGTGTGGAAATGTGGAGTTTATTCTGTTTCATTCCTGTGTAAATGGAAAAGGTTTCAATTAAAGGGGTAGGTGGGGGTTTTTTCAGTTTTCAAATATACTGCTCAAAGATTCAGCAAAAATTGCCTTGCTGCAAGGAAACAGTGTAAAGTTCTATGTACATCAATTTCTCTTTAAAAAATGTGTATCAGATTAAATAAACTTAATCTTTCAAGTGCCACCTTTCTTCTGTTATTTCCTTGTAGGCACAACTGTTTCACTGGATATAGAGGTGAAAATGCTTTCTGAGCCATCAGCATCCATCTGAACATGTCATTTGGGCTACTGGGTGATTGGTCATTTATTTGGCAGGTGGAAAATGGCCTTAGTTTGTACTTAACAATATTACCTTACCTCCCTGGATGTATATATGTTTGTAAATGAGGCAAGGCGAAGGCTCAAGCTCGGACTAGATGGGTGGTTCCCCATCATTGATGCCATTTCGTTGCACATTGGCATCCCACCAGACATTTCTTAGTCGCCATCAGGGAATGGCATGTGCCCATGGCCATTCCTAAGAGGAAGTATGAGCAAGAATGCAAATTTTCTGGCTGCCTCCAGCTTAATGGCAATGCAACGCTATCCCAGAAGGATTTGTACCCTTAAATGCATACTCACACGCCATTGTCCAGTGCAAACAATTCTTACCAAAGGCTTCATGATATGAAAACACCACCCTGGTGGGCAGCAACACAGGCCTCACGTGATTTCAAAAACACAGAACTGCAGAAGCACACACAAATGATGATCACTATGTTTTAAGGCCCCCATTGGCAGCACCATACAGCCCAGGGGAAAACCAGGACCAAGAGCTGTGCAACATGGATTTGACGAGGTCATGTCGTTTGGCCTCAGGCCGGCTTTATTTGTCATGAATTGCAACATTTCCTTAGCAATATACATACAAGACAACATTTATGAACTCTGCTTTCCACACGAGAGCAAGGAGGGGGAACGGTCCTTCCTCTCTGCAGTGCACCCACCGAGTCTGTGCTGCTTCTTTCACCCAGGTGGAGGAAGCCATCTGAGAACAGCTCTACAAATGCACAGACCTCTGAACTGACTTCTAAATGGAAAACCACAGTGCTGCAGAGGTGCCTCTGGTCACCGAGAAATGCTGATTACTGTGGAAAGAAATTAGAACAGGGCTTGGACCAAAGTGAGGGTCTAAGAAAACAGTTGTGCATGCAAAAGTGGTTAAGATAAAGCAAAGTGAATAGTGGCTTCCTGATAAACTGGGTCCTCATCAGGTTTTTTGAGCTAAAATTAAAAGTCTTATGATCTTTTCAGCACTATTATTTTTACCACTCTGTGGTTTATTTACTTTTATTTAGATGTTTTCAATGATATTTATGCAGCATTTCTACTGAGTCAGGTCCATTTTTTAGCACATCCAGTTGGTGTGAAGTCTTTCAAACCAGGACAATTCCCAAGTACACAGTGTCCTCAGTCCTAACAAAATAATAAAAAGTTACTGTGGGACTGTGTCGCTCCTGGAGAAAGCTTGCACTGCTGGTTAGTGGTGCTCGTTATAGCTAGATAATATCAAGTTGTGATTTGTAGTCCTCATAGATATGTCTCTCACTGATCATCCAGTATATGCTGCTGAGGTCAGAAATCAGAGAGAGGGGTGTGTCCTCAAGATATGCAGAAGGTGTGGGAGAGCCAAGCACAACACCTCTCCTCAGTCTACACAGGACAAGCACCTTCACAGGGAAAATGGAGGCATCCTAACGTGAAGGTCCATAATACATTAAACCATTCCTATCTGCAAGTGAGACTACAGAAAACATTGTGTTGTCTGCCCTCTAGACACTGAAGTTACGTGAGATGAATCTGACCCTTAATACCTTGCCTGCACATTGCACCAAGTCATATTTACCTGGATCACTGCAGATAAGTGTAAGCTTATCTGTGTAAGCACTGTTTTCCTCCTGATGGTGTGCTTGCTTTAGAACAGCTTGGTATGCCAGGCAGATAGACCCAGCCAACTCTGGAAGCGCTTCAGAGACAGGACATCACCATAGCAGGGCATGCATAGAGCTTCCAGATCTCTGGGCCAAGGAGGTCACCCACCTTCACATCTGCTCATGGACAGGTGGTGCAGCCTTTGGTGTGGGATGGTGAGCTTGGCTGCTCAAGAGATAGTGCTGCACCCCGTGTCCAAATGAGAGGTGCTAAACAACACTAAAATCTTTCCCCCTCAGATGAATCCACTCTTGCACACCAAATCTGGCAAAGCCCTCAAAGCTGAAATGGAGACAGGAGTGGCTTTGCCAGAGTTCTTGTGTCAGAGCAGTGGAGAGATAAAAGGCTGTGCTCTGGGGTCCCACTAGCACGTCTTGTTTTCAACCATTGCCTTTGAACTGAGAGGAGGTGAAATGTGCTTTAGCTCCTCATGGATCTGCTCCTGCTCACTGCTGCCTTTTGAGTCTCAGCCTGGGCCACTGCACAGATTCCCCGGGCAGCAGAGAAGGGACCTGCGGATGTAACCAGTGTGTAGGAACTAGCAGGGGGCTTGTCTCCATTGCAGGCAGAGTTGGCCTGTTGTGAAGGACTTGTACCAGGCTTCGAGCTTCTCTGACCCCCACAGGCTTTCAATGCAGGCATTTCCAGCACCAATGGAAGAGAAAAAGGTGTGAGTATCTTTGTGAGCACTTCAGAAGAAATAACTTTTACTGGTGATTGCTAGTCATCTCCTTCCCAAGCATGACAGTTTTGTTCAGAAATTACTGTGGGATTGATGGAATTTAGGCAGGAGGAGGTGATTGAATGCTTCTAACAGGAGAGAGAGGATGAGAAATACCATGTAGTGGTCCTAGAGATGTATTTCTCCTCTGGCCTCCTGTGTGGGGCCATAATTAGAGATCTGATTTACCATTATTGCATGATTTATTTCCTTCAGTTCTTGCTTCCACGAAGTCTAATAGATTTCTCGTGTTATTAGATAACACTCTCTTTGAGCTGTTGTATAGCTAATGGTTTCATGCCCCAGACCCATAGCTTTAATTTTCACGAGTGCACTTAAAAAAAACAATCAGGCATGAATTATTAGTCAAGTTATTAGTCTCGATTGTGTCACCATTAAATAGTTTGGTCGCTTTCTCAGCTACAAGAGCAATTGGCTGAGTGTTCTCCTGGTCTCCCAGCTGTGGAATGAGCCTGATGATACCTTCATTATCCCACCAGAAGGGCTCACAGCACCCAGGTGCCAGCGCTTATTTGGCCTGACATGCTCAAGGCTCAAGTTTAGCACTTAAGCCAGCCTTACATCCTGAACAGTTCAATGCAATTAAAATGGATGCTTTGTTGAGTAGAAATGTACTAAAGTGCTTGCTTTTTTTTAAGGAAAGGCAGGAGTGCTCTATGGCATTTTGGACAGCGAGTATGTGGGTCCAATTCTTCAACCATAGCAGGTCCCCAGAAAAGCCACTCCCAGCTATTGTCGTGGACTTTTCCATTTTGAAATTGTATATCAAGTTACCTGGGCTTTGGGAGACTGATCGTATCAGAGCCAGAGTTCACTGCGAAGTGAAGGCCATTTCATGCGTAATGGATGTTGTTCAGTAGCGGGGTGAATCAGGCTCTTAAGCTTTTACTGCATCCTGCAACGTGAAGGTGGAGACGTCCGAGTTTTATTTAGCTCCATAAAATATTTAGCCTCAACAGTGATGGAGTTGATAAAAATCTGTATTTTGTAAAAAGCTTGTTTCAAAGCTATCCTTTTTATGATTAGTCCGTACATTCTCGGGAAGAAAAAAAAAAAGAAAAAAGAAAAAAAAAAAGGGCAGCAATATCTATTATTACCAGAGAATGATCCAATAAATGTCTTGGGTATTTCTGCCAAACTTCTGTGAAGATTCCTAATGAGGGAGATACTAAGTTAAAATCAATGTGGGAGTAGTTCTTGTAGACCAGAGGAAAGTGTGTCATTATTTTTGCTGGCCAAATATAGTATCATCATCCATTAACTCCCTAGCTGAAAAATATCCTGTATCTCACTGGGATGCTGATCAAGTCATGTTCTTGGATATGATTTCTCTTAAGACATGCCTAGCATGTATTTTAGCAGGAAGAATTATGCAGGAGTATCTAAAAGCACTGAGAAAGTTTGTGTTGTTAAATTTTACCTGCATCCTACAAATCTCCAGAAATAAATAGGAAAAAAAAATGCTATAACATAAAAAAAAATTGCTGTAGGATACAGGTAGTAATTCTACCTGAATAGACAGTTCTAAAAATTTGAAACTTAAACTAGCAAAATTATCTGGGAAGGTAGACCCAGAGCCTTAAGAAACATAACAAGTCTGAAAGTACATGAAACAAATAATCATCATGAGGAAATTAAGGATCTGATGTTCAACTAAGTTCAGACTATGAAAAGATGTTATAATCTATTACTTATATGCCTAGAAGGAGCAAATGTTCTAACTAGAGCTAGATGATTTTTGTCTGAATATTTTATAGCCTCGAAATACAGTTTGGGGTTTTCTGAAACTATTGATGGATTTGGGTTAAACAAAGTGAATAATTTTGAAAGAAAAAAATAATTTCAAAAGCATATCTCAGTTCTGCATTGAATAAAAATTCATTATGGGTACTACTTATGCTCGGAAGGAAGAATTTAAAATAATTGCTCAAAGAAAGTATAAAGACAGAGTCCTTCCTCTCTTCTAGATTAATGTCACAGTATTTGTTTTTATGTTTCTAGTTTGGCCACACAACTGAAATCATAGTTGTGCACCAGCTCTGTACTTGGTCACATGGATGTACAAATGCTATTGAGAAATTCTTTTCTTTGAGCATCTTTAAAACAAGATACCTCAAATCTAAAGCTTCTGCTCACTTCAGGAATGGGAGGAATCGTGGAGAGAGGCAGAAGATTTCTAACCTTAAGTGAGAGACACGACATAAAATCTACCTTGTTTGATATTTTCTGGTATTGTGATCACTCATACTACGGCCTTCTCAGGGAAAACAGTGGAATGTGCTTCAGGAAGATTTCATTTAACATAAACAAACTGCAGCTATTTGGAAAGGCCATGACAAACTCCAAGTGAAGGGCATTTGAAAGACCTGCGTGGGAGCAGCCCCACTGCGGAGACACGTGCAGCTGTGGTCACCAGCAGTGTGTGGGACGTGGGGCACAAGGAGATGCCAAACCCCAGACCCTTCTCTCTGCCCTCATACAAGCTGCTCAGCGAAGTGTCCCTGGCAGCTACTGGCAGGTCTGTCCTGGAGGGATCTCCCCACGTACCTGGCGGTGGCTGTGCCACCAGGTTTTGCAGCAGCTCCTGAGGGCTGCTGCTAGCAAGGGCTTCCCAGCTCACCAGGGAAGGAGGCCTGGGCATGCACAGGGCAGCCCTTTACAGTAAAGGCAATTCCCACTCTCATTAACCTCCTCGTTGGATAATGATCCACTAATGGAAAGAATTAAAGTTGGCAGCCTTTGCCTTGCAGCTGTTCTCCACTCCCTCCTGCTGAAGACAGGCTTTGCAGGAGCTGGTCTGCCATGGGGATGTGCTCCTTCCCCTAGGCTCTGCCTCCTCCTTGCATCACGCTGTCCTAACCCCGTGGCTGTCTGCATGGCTGAGGCACCCAAATGGCTGCATGTATCTGTTTTGGTGTTATCAGAAGTCAGGAAGGCTTATTTTGAAGCGTGGATGTCTCAGAGTTTCTGCCAGAAAATTAGGAGTCTACTATGAACCTCACATTGCCTGCTACCAGAATTGCTTAAATTTATGTTAAATCTTTGTCATCTTTTTTTTTCCTTAGCTGGTTACATGACTTTTGGAAAAGTCCTTTAAGTCATATTGTAACATTATAAATCACCTGCTGAATGACTGGGATTCAAGGTGGTTGATTCCTCACAATTTCTGCAAGATCAAAGGTATGGCTGTCCTCCAAAAGCTGTGATGCTTCACATCAAAGTTCACAATGAAAACTGTCTCAATTTTCCTCTTCGGCATTTGGATTTGACTTCATGACAATAACATTTCAACTGGTGTGTTCAGCTTTCATTTGTGAGAGGACATGGCTGTGCTCATTAGCATGGCAAATCCAAAACCAAACGGAGCAACCCTGATTTCAAATATTCTGTTTCTTGAATTTATGAATCTGTTTTAAAAAGTCAATGTCTCTAACACTACTATAAATATCCCTTTGGTAAATGTCCTGAGTATCTTTCAATCCATGCTGATCCTTGTAATCACAGCCACATTGTTCTGGTCATGTCATTGAAAATGCTTTTGACAGAACAAGTGATGATCACCTGTGCTGGAGCTTGTAAAAAGTCTAAGATCCAATCTGCTATTTCATCAAGAAAAAACAACATTCACTTCATTTCTTTCTCTCTTTCACGTGCAATGCTTTTCACTGGGACACAATGTTATTTCACTAGCTTTTTAATTCTTTCTCTCCATGAGCCACACAAAACAAATAATTGGTGAGAAGTTCATAAAGGAATTGCTTTTACTTGCTTCAAGTGCTGATGGCCTGGTGTGGGTTGTTATTTGTGTTGTATTTTGTTTTGTTTTTTCTTAAAATGGAAAAAAATGTCTAGGGACTGGATTTTGCTTTGCTTGAAAGTAAGAGTTCTGCAGATGTGCAGAGTCTGATATTCCTGTACACATCCTTGTACAGCAGAACAAGACTTTAAAGTGTCTGAAGTTGGTATATTCAGAGAATATCAGTCATAAATACTTTTATGTCTGACTCATTTAAGCCAGAGTTGTAACTTTCACATTGCCATGTGCTTTTATATTATTGAAGTTTAAAGGAATTCCTTTCGAAGCCTAATGTTTGGCTCATGATGAAAGAAAATCAAACAGCTTATTCGGAGTTACGTTAAATAATTACATGCGTAACCCTTTAAATGCTATATATGCAAATAAAGTGTTATACGGTCACTTATATAGCAAAGACTTAAGGCCAAATTCCTTCTGTCTATCCCCCCTCCCCAATCCCATTCCTGTTTCTTCTTCTGAAGTTATCTGAAACTGAAATTACCCCCAGCAAAAAGGGTTTGATTAGATAAAATCCAATATAATTCCTGAAAAAATGTTCATAACAAAGGACTGTGTTCTATACCCAACATTATTGCTGACAGCACTGGAAATTCAACTGAATTGAAGACTTATAGGATTATTCCCTATTTCTCATGGTACTTGCTGTGACCCCCTAGTACTGTAGAATTTTGCAGATGGGAAAAGATACAGCAAGCCACAGATACAGCTACACTGATAATCACAGATCATGAAGGGCAACTGCTGTTTGTCTCTCACTGAAACGGACACACCAGAGGCGACTTCGGGAGGTGCTAAGAAGACACAATGGTGAACCTGGGCAGCGAGACCCGTATCCATGCAAAACATATAAGAATCCAGCAGCTGCTCCCAACCTATGTTGGACCTTTCTTGTGTTAGCTGACTAGCAATGCTGGTGTTATTTCAAACTTCTCCACAGAAGAAGGAGAAAAAACTGAAGTTCTGCAAAGGATCTAGGCCTAGCAGAGTCAGACAAGGTGATTTAGGGATTTCTTGGATTTATGCCCCAATGCTTCAGGCCCTCTTAAGGTTAATCTATTTAGGATCTGTCATTTCACCTAAACCATTAAAAAAAAGAGATTCACACTACAGAAGGACACATTTTCAAAATATTATGAAGTCTCTTTTATGATATCTTGTTTGTATGCTAAATTTTTATTAACTTAATTGCTGTCCACAACTAAAGAGAATCAGAAAAAAAAAGCCTTTTTTCATGGGTTCAAGTACTTCAAGGACAACACTGGGTTTCATTGTACTAGAGCATTTTTGGCATCTTCATTGCTCTGAACCTGGACAATTTGTTGTCAAAATATGTAAGCAAATATCACAGAGTCTGGAACAGGGAGCAAAATTTTCTCTAATCTCAGAGAAGATTGAGTTTAAAATCTGGGCTATGATTCAGATCAGGTTTTGGTTTTTTGTTTGTTTATGTCTTTATTATTATTATTATTTGATCCAAAATAATCTCCCCTTACAAACTATTTTTTTTTTTCCTGGCAAAACTCCATTTGTCTTCAGTTTGGTTTGCTGGAGCTTGTGTTTATGTACCACAAAAAATGTCTGCCTTCACTGAGAGCTTTGCCAGAATAAAAATTGCAATGTTTGACCTTTACATGCAAGACCAGGGATGGGCATGAACTAGTTCAGATCAAATGTAGAAACAAGTTTTTGCCTTACATAATTTTAAGAACACTTAAATGTACCAGTATGTATTTATGTATTTTTCCTATTTTTAAACCACTCGGAATAACGAACACAAAAGGTAGAGAGAACTGTATTTCTGAGCCACAAACAATACCACAGCACTGTGAGAACTAGAAATGAACAAATGTATTTTTAGATGCTTGTTACCATGATGTTACTCTTTTGTTTAGATCACACAAATATGACCATTGGTTAACTTTGTCATTCACTTTCTAAATATTTTACAAAAGGGAATAAACCACGTTTGTTTTTGACAGAGTGCTGTTGCATGCAAGGGCAGTCACAGTTTGTTTATAGCATACCAAAAGCATTCTGTTAATGAAACATTTCAAGGCTAATGAACCAAAACTTTGCACCGAACAGACAGCGGCTGCAAACGCTTTCTTGTCGGCGTTTGTCAGAGTTCACGTTTCAGCTCTGCTCTCCCTCCACCCACTCTGTGCCGCCGCAGATAAAACAACATCTCCGATTGACAAGTCATATTTACAAGATTAGCTTTCTAAGAAAAAGCTGCAGCAAGTAGTGTCATTAACTCTTTTGAGGCAAATACGCTCATGCTTTTTGGACAAATTCACTGCCACTGGAGGGCCAAGCTGCTGTCCCGTTCCTCTGAAGTTTTAATATCCTACCAATGAGCCTATCGCAAGGTCCAGAAGGAATAATGAGAAAGTACCATTTGAAAAGACAGTTTTCATGTGTATGGTATGCAGTAATGGCCTAGTGGTTCTGACTGTATAAAATCAACTGTTGCATCTTGGGAAGATGGTTAGCTTGGCAATGCTGATACCATTTCAAGACCTTTCACCGTTTTGAGGATCTAATTCATTTGGGACGGAATGTTTTATGGTAGCCACTTCCAAACTGAGTTATGACTAAAGCAATCCAAGAGCTTCATCCTGCAAGCCTGTAAGAAGACAAGTAAACAACCATGGTAAAATCATGATCCAGAGTTAAGTGTTTATAAGACACTACTCTGGGGATCTATGTTCACCTCTTCTCTCTCTGATTTTCTTTGTGGCCTCCAGTAAAGAACTCTTAAAAGACTTTTTCTAGCTGTGCCTTTGCACAGTATCTGGCAAAGGCCCTGCTCTGATTTGCCTTCCCCAGGCAACACCCTGAGTACGCAACTATATCATCAATCAATCTGCAACAATCTTCCACATTGAGCAGAAGTACGGTCTCAGCCAGTCAAATGCATCGAGTAAGAAAAAGGTGTGTGTAAGTAAGTATGATAAGTAAGGTGTGTGTAAGCAAGTAAGAAAAAGGGAATGTCAAAGTATGGGGAGACAGATTATCCTAAATCTTTTCTGGTTCATGGTGAAAATAACCACAGAGTCACAGTTACGCCTAATTCTATTAACAGCCAAAAGTCCCCTGATGCTGTGAAAGTCGTATGAATGCAGGATTGTGTTTACGTCACAGCTGCTGCCCATCTCGGGTCATCATCCCTGCAGTGCTCCTCACCCAGGCTGTTGTCAGGAATCCAGTCCATCTTGTTTAGAAGGGAAGCTCCTTTGTATGTGAATCCAAAAACATATGTTTTAACACAAACCATTGCTTATTTTGATGAATGTATGGTTGGTAATGTGATCTAGAGCAAATGCTCCAAGCGAGTTGTTGTTGACATCCTAGTATTTTCATTGCTATTCCTGTTGTTCACACAAGTCAGTAGATTGCCTGCTTCAGAAGAAGGCAGAGATATACATCAGGTAATTTAGCAGACACTTTTTAAGCGGTGTGTTCTGTATCAGCGGGCTGTCCTAGCAGCTTGCCACAGGGCTTGAAGTAGAGCAAAAAGACATCAGCCAGTTCCTACCACCTACAATGAAGAGGATTTGGTATCAGGAAATTTGAGAGAAGAACGAATCAGGAAGAAAGGTCTGTGGTAGGAAAGTGGATCGCAGTGACAAAGAAGAGACTCACAGTCTTTATTTGGCACGGTGCCATTATTCTCCGTATTCAAAAAGGGATAATTTTATCAGCACAGTTGCAGGTGAACACTCTGCATGTCATTGTCCAACTTTGATTACAGTTATGACTCTTAAACAAACCTATTCCATGGCCATTACACTTCATTATTCTAATAAAGTTACCTCTTACACCTCAAAAACAAACAAACAGAAAAAAACAAGACAAAGCCTTCTCTGAAAATAATAACTATGTATAGGCAATAGCTACTATATTTTTAAGAACAGTCATTGTCTCTTAGGCAGCTGGAATTTTTATTCCTACTGGTTTTGAATCTGAGATAATCATCTTCACCAGCCACAACGAACAGGCCCTGTCTGGAAGTAGAGAGACAATATCTTTAGCCTACATTTCTCCCAGGAACATGTTTGAGTGTGGTTTTTGGTTTGGTAGAGGAGTTCTCTGATGTGTATCAGCTGAAACATAAGAGTGTTTTTTTATCACCATCATTTGTAGATGTGGTCCAAGTTAGCATTGGGTAAACCTACTACCTGCAAAACGAAATATGAATAAATTCACCTGCTTAGTCTGAACTCCTCTTATTCAGTAACTCAACTTTTTTCATGGCTTTTCACTCCATTAAGACTTGAAGTACCTTTAGTGCATAGTATATGCAGATGCAATTTAATAATGGCTTCTTCTTTAAATTAATCAGTGAAATCCCACTATCGAGAAGTAGAATATATTGTTGTCATGTAGCAGGACTCTTGTCATGCTGAATAGCAGGTGGGGAACACAGCATCCTGGGTGTGCAAAAAAAACCCCTCCTCTAGATGATGTCCAAAGTGATATTCCAAGTTACTGCTCCCAGGATGTGTCCTTCAGAAATAAAAAAATAGAAAGGTAGGAAATCAGTGAATGACTAGGGCTTGGTGCCACAAAGTGCTGCTCACCAGCCACATCCAATTCTTTGTCTCTCCCACAAAGCCTTGCAGGAGATAACTCCTGCCTTTTGCTGGAGATGACAGCCATCCCTACTGGGCTACTGCAGCAGAGAAGAGCTCGGAATAAATCTTCTTCATAACTCTTGTGGTTGGAGAAAAGAGAGAAAATGCTAGTTTTTCCATTTTAGTTCTTTGGTAGAACAAGATATCTCTGAGTCTGCCAGAGCTCCTGGGTTTTTGGCACGAGACTTTGCTTTATCCCATTACTGTTATCATTCTTCTTTCCCCTACATTGCACCAGCTGACAACCCCCCAGTGAATATCAATGCAAATGCCAAGGGCAATGCTGAGGAAATGTCATCTCGTCTTGTTTGACACAGCCCTCTGCATCTTGGATGTATTGGTAAAATCCTCTTCAGTACAGTGAAAGCTGATATCTCCATTAAGTTAGTGATGAAGAAATAGATTATTTTATGTTTCTTCAAGAGAAATTTGCAGGGAATACATAGGAAATATCAGGCAAGGAGGTGCATTTTAGCAAAAATAAATGCCTGCATTTGGTGAGGCTACAAAAGCAGCTTGAAGTTTTCTTCTATGGTAGCCCAGAAATTAAGACAGCACAATATAGCCAGTTGCTGTCTTGTCTTCCACTCTTTGGAGCTGAGTCTAATACTTCCAATTTCAAAAGTCAGTATTAATTTTGGGTATCCAAATTGAAACTCCTTAAAAGCAGTATGCTTGAAAAAGTAATAGTGGATTGAAGGAGAGGATCCCTCAATTTCTGCAAATCGGACCTTTTCTAAGTGGCTCAAGCCACTCCTCTTGGAGTGCTTAGATCAGTCCAACAACAAAAGTTTTCCAAATTAATTTATTCATGAGTAAAGATGTATGACACAATGTAAATACACTACAACTAATCCCAAAGAACCTTTTATATGTGCTGTACATTTGTGCTAAATCCTGAAATCAAGAGTGTTTTCAAACCGTTTTAGTAGAGAAGTAGAATATTGGTATAGTTGAGCATTTTACTGTGAAATCTTTTCTCATTTTGCATGACAAAGACAAACAAGATTAAGTGTGTTGAATCATTTCCAAACACTTCTCCTTAAGAGCCAAATAATGCATGAAAGTAATATTTACAATATCTTTAAAATAAATATTGCAAGAAATCCAAAGTGTTCATATTTTACATTTAAAAGAATTCTGCTTCATTAAATTGGTAAGTCAATTAACTGAGGAAAATGTAGCTGACATTTGTTTGAAATGTGAAAGGGATTTTACGTATTTTAATTTTTTTGTGATATTCTGCTGTGAAATAGAAGTCCATAATTATCTGTCACAGCCACCGACTTACCTTTTTTTTTTTCCCAAAGCTATTCCATAATAAAGTGCTACCGTCATAATAGCTATTCTACTTTTCTCTCTGAAGTTCTTTCCCACTTGGAGGAATAATAGGTATTGAATGTAATTCTATAGAATCAGCTTCTGTAAGGCTAAAACAGGTGTTTAACTGGAAAAGAATATTATTTAAAAGGGATTAAAACTGAAACAGGAAGTATTTTGTGCCAAAAATATTGTGCTTAAGGTTGCTCATGATCTCAAAGTTGATGTTTCAGACAAAGGTTTACTTTCATTTGGGTGGAATGATTTCTGTACCTTATTATCCTTTCGAATACCTACACAGAAATGTTAGCCCAGCCAAATAGATGGACACACCCTGTATTTTGGCAATTTTGTGAAAGTGACACCTGGACAAACATCTGGGCAGCTTAATCTGTCAGCAGTAGTGAAAGTCAACCAGAAAGGTCAAAAATGCTATAGACAATTGCAATAGTTCTATTTAATAATATGTTTATCTTAAAGTCATGGGGAAGGTTGTTTCAAAGATATGCAGCAAAAGTGGGTGGGAGTTTGATAAGGCAGGGAAATAAAAAGGATCCATGGAGAAGGTCCTGGTTTAGCCTGGCATTAGCAGAATTTCAGTGCTGTCCCTCAGCTGCCCAGCCATGTCAACTCACCCCACGGGCAGGCCCCACCATGAGCAGGTAGGTGCTCAGCTGTGAGGTTAGAGCCTGCCATCTTCTACTTGATGGCTTCTAATATTTGGAGAGGTTTGTTTCTATAGAGAATGAGACCAGATTTTGAAAAATCTAACACATTCTCTGAAAAATACGTGATCACATTTCTGTGCCCAGCTCTGGTAACTGGTTCTGTTCCTTCAATATCTAGGTTGTGTGTCCATAAACCATTATGTTTCAAGGCACAGAAGAGTTAGAGGCAAAGAGACTGAGATGCTGTTTTTGTTTTATCACCATAAAACTCTACTTGAAGTCCACAATGAAAGGAAAACTTGGTGACCTTTAACTCCCACTGTCCTTCCTTGACTGAGGTTCCTCCACAACTGGAGAAAGACTGAGGAACACAGAACACACCTAAATTGTCCTAGCTTCCCATGTACCATCCTGTAGGTCTCAATACTCTCAAAAATCTCCATCATGGTTCTAATCAGAATGTTCCTTTTCTGTTAAATGCCACTTGACTGAGCCACGATGCAACATTTTACAAAGGGATGTCTGTGAAGCAGCCATGTGATCTACCTCTGCCTTGAGTACTGTTGTCAAGCCTCTTGCTCTGTTCTAATTAGCAGAGTGCCTTTTCACATTCTAGGGAATGGGATGAAATTAGTGATTTTGCAGAAGAAATGGATTTGAATTCTTTAATATGAATTTTTACATTATTTCATCTTTGGCAAAGCATGTGACATTTGGTCTGTGATGAAGAACAGACCAGGCCTGAGATCTGACCATATTTTGCATTTTTGATTGAACTTGATCATAAACTAAAACTAAGGGGGAATGTAGCCTAAAAGGGATTATTTTTGCAGAATAAAACAGTAAAGCAGGCAAGTAATACAGTTTTTGAAAACTGAACTTCTAGGACCCTTTTGACTCTGATCTGCTCTTCTGACCTCAGAGATGAGGTCAGCAAGTTGGCCACCATGTTGTCACAGTTGGTCACAAGGTACTGGCAGAGTTACTTACGTTGAATTCACTCCTGCTTGTTTCCCACATACACAGCAGGTGCTCTCCCCTCCTCATGTTGCATAACACGGTACCCTACAAGTGGTCAGTCTGGTTCCAGCAAAACTCCGCATGAGTGAGGCAGTAGTAATCCTGCTCTTAATTAGCAGAGGAGTATTACTATGGAATTGCTCATGGAAGAGGAGGCTTCTGTCATCAGGATGCCTATGTTGATATATGACCTGTGACAGCTTACTGGTGAGAAGAGAAACCAGTTCATTTTTTGAACAGATGTGATATTACGAATGTGCCACATGTCCCAAGAGCTTGGCTCCTGCTTCCCAGCATCTCAAATGGTATGTTAAGATTTCTTTTGTAGGGTGACAACCATGTTTCAAATACTTCCATCCTAGCTGTTAAATTTATGAAGATTGTGATTTTTTCACACCTGCCAAGCAAATGGACATTACCCTTCTCAATGGACGTCTAATTGGCGCGCAGTTTCATTTGCATGTGTTTTCAGTTTTCAACAGGTGGCACTAAAGAGCCAATAAATGATTCTGTTCCCAGACTCCTGCATACAAACTCCTGGGCAGGCACTTTTATGTGTGTTTATCTGTTTAAATATGGTATTATAATTCCAGCATAATTAGTCATATAATTGAACTGCATGACCACATCCATCCAAGACATTTGCATGTACAATTAATTAGGATTTATCTAAAAGCACTCTTTTTGTTCTCTATTTCCTGCAAGTTAAATTACTCATGGATGGATTAGATGCTGATTTCATTTTCAAAATGTTAGAATATATATACCTGGAGAAAACTAATTCTGCAGAACTGGTAAGCAGCAGGCAAGCAAAGAATTCTTTTTCTTTTCCTTTCTGCTACCAAAGGCCAATGCTCAAAAGCATAGACAATGAGGACCAGTCCTGGAGAAGTAAAAGTCTATGATGTCTTCCTTAGACTCCCTCATTTTAGCAGAAGTAGAATTTACAAAAGCAGAATGGCTTTGCACATGCTGCTAGGTTTCAACCTTCCTTAAGCACAATTTTTACTTACATGACCTCGATGGTTACAATGCATTTGTCAACTTGCATTCTTGGAAAATACTGGACAGAAAATGAAACTTCTAAAGACATCCTTGAGAAACAGCCTGCTTGCAAACAAAATGTCTACATCCATCTCAGTTGCGGGAGCAAATGGAGACCCACCTTGAGATGTGTTGTGCTATACCAAATGGGAACTGAAATACTATGAACAGCCCAGAAACAGAAAATTAGCTTGAAGAGGTGCCCAAGCTGATGATGGAATCAAATACCTCAGAAACAAGAAGGGCAACATGGCTTTGGTATCTTAATTGTTTGGCAAAGCTCTTTTTCTTTACAACGTGTGTGCTTTCTTCATTATTGGATGCTACAGGACAATTAAGCTCTTCTTTCACTCTTTATTTTGTCATCCAGTTGCAACTAGTGCAGAATGTATCAGATCACTCCCAAAAGAATAAGCACAATTAAAGAAAAGCTTTGAAAACCCAGCTGAGATATATGTCTGAAGAATTATAAATACAGTTGTGCAAAAACAAATAAACAAAAACAGACATTTCATTTTGCAGGAAGGTGTGTTACAACTAAAATGTTTTGTGTTTCAGTCCTGGAGCTTTGAGGACAGTTGGGTCTCCTGAAAACTGTGCAGAGATCAGGGAAAATGGTACCAAGACAATGTATGCTAAGAAATAATTTCACAAGTAGGATAGAACACACTAACATGGGAACACCGTGGTGTAAAAGGGAGGAGCAGGCCAACATTCCCCATTTCTGTGTAGTCTTTGAAGTGACCTTTGCTTTGTGGTTCTGTCTTTTAAACAAATTGTCTCCTGTACCTCTTCTGTGAGCTCTTTAAGTCCCCAGCTTCTCAGAGGTCTTTTGTTTTGTGAGTGGCTTCTGGTGGGGGAAGTAGTAAACTGGTTTAAAATTGTTCCTCCCTGAGATCTTCTCTTTTTTCTTCTACTTCCAAATTGCTTTTTTCTTCCATTTCTTCTTCTTTCTGTGTGTCTGTTGGGGTGGGGGTGGGGGGAGAGAGTGGGCTGCATTAATTTTTATCAATATTTCATTATTTCAGAAAAGCTCGCCCTATACTTCCAAAGGAGTAAACAGTGAGTCCCCAGGGGGTATCCTGGCTGCTGATCACGTCTTTAGCAAGTATTTCTGATCTGGGTGTTACTGTTTTTAGCATCCTATTAGAGTTAGGCCAGATGGATTTTCTGCTGGCAGAAATACCCACTGTCTGACCAAAATAGATTTTTTTTTGCATCACAGAATGTTAGTGGAAGGCGGTTTCTTCCTATAGTTTATAAGGTATTGTTCATCTCATATTTACCATTATAAGGTAAGTACTGTCCATCTCAACCTTTCATTAAACAACCCATTGCTAATTGCAATGTGCTTAGCTTCAGCCTTATCCTTACTTTTGTGTTTAAGTGTTTTGTTGAACAGAATGCAAGCAGGCTCAGTTCTTTGCTGAACTGCAGATGAAAGAGGTCCAGCCAGACACAAACGTGTGCAGCATGAGCTTGTGTGTGCGTGTGTGCATTTAGGCTGTGACAACTGACGGACAGTACTATGTCTGATGGATACATATTTGAAAGATGATTACAACTAGAGCAGAATTAGAAGAAATAGCTGAGAGGATGGAAGAAAATGAAAAGGACTAGAAGGAAATTAATCTTCCTTAATGTCTAGGTCATTTAAAATTCAAGAGGGGAAAGTTTTGTAATGTAGTGCAAGGCACAATTTTCCAGTGGCACAGGGGCCACAGGAGCAGTCCCCCAACAACCTGCTCTCTGTCTGCTTTCTTAGACCATCTGAGCAATGCACTGTCGTCCCTTCTACTGAAACTCTGCTGTTTCTCATTTCATATTATAGGATAAAGCCAACCTTGGCAGATACATGAACTTTTTTTTTTTTTTAAATACATTGTTGTGCATGAAAGTTACACACTTCATAACCTCAGTGGAAATGTTGGTTTGTGACTTTATAGAGTACTTTCTGCAAATAGCCCATTCATGTCCGACAGTGAGAGATGCAGCAGTGCTGATGAAATGTAATATGCTGCATGTAGCTTTAGACACTCCGTGAAAACATGAAAGGTCCAGAATCACATCCATATTTCAACAACTTGCCAAAGCTTCTGCTGAAAAATTGGACTATAATTCAAGCCTCTGATAAATGTTTGTAAGACTCTAACAAGCACAAAGTCAGGAAACTCCGCCTAAAAAACTTTTTTAAAATATAGAAAAAATATAACGCCAAGCTTAATTTTTTGAACTAATTGACTTCTAGTTTGTTACCTAGTAAATGGATTGATGTTCTGAAAGTTAAGCGTGTAACATTTAAATTTATTTGAAAAAAAAAAAATGAACAGGTTTTACTTTGGCAACAATTTGTTATCTGCAATTTAAAGGCAAGTGAGGCAATAATTCCCCAGGTGCTGACTGGCAAGAGGTCAGATTGCTGGCAACAGAAGGATACTGAAAACCAGATGAGAAGAAGGGGAAGTCAGTAGTGTCTTTACTAAAATCTAATTAGGAAATAGCATCTTTTCCTCTTTTCCTCTGCTCTGGAAAGAGCAGAAACTATCAGTGAAATATCAGCAAACAGTTTGGCATCTTCAAAGATATTAATTAAGTAAAATTTAGAAAGTGCTTTGAAGATGAAAAATGGTAGGGAGTGCTGTGTATCACTATTAGCAGGACCAATGTGTCAACTGATGTTGTCTGTCTGCATAGTATTGGGTGAACACTTGGGTAATTAAGGTCAAATGAATAGCCTTGCCTGGTCAATTTATTGGATAAAGTTTGTCTCCTTGTGAACTGAAGCAAGATGTGGTATCTGTGCAACTAACAGACCTGGAAAGTGAACGTCTATGCCAAACATATTTCATTCCTTCAGGAGCCACCAGTAGCAATAGCTGTTTCTTACTTCGTGGGCCTGTCTTACACTCTCTAGATAGTTGGGAGCAGTTTTTAATAACATTTAGCAGTTTCTAAACTTGTGGTTATTAGTTGGACATCATACTTGCCTTCGTTAAAGGCTTGCATGCCTTCTTGAACTACGACAGTAACTCATTCTCCAGATCTATTTTTTTCAACTTACCAATATTTTAATACTAAAACATTTATGGAATTAATTTGGCAAAGGTTGTGGTAGTGAAGGATTGATATGGCTGACCAAGAGGTGCGATTCAAACCTCTGTCTACAGTCTGCAACTGCACTTAAGCCCTTGTATTATTATTCTGGGAGCTCTTGTCATAGACTGACCCCAGCTTGCTACAACATCCAGGATATAAAAAAGAGCTGTGCCATAAGCTTTTGCTGTACCGAACATGATTTGCATAAGTAACTGTTAATTTGCTGAGCTTCTGTGTTTATTTGACTCACCTTAGTGAAATCTCCAGGGAGTACAGCCCAGTACATCACATCTGCCCCATGACCACACAGTCAAACTGTGGGTGACCGTGTCTGGGCAGGGGAGCAGCCCCGAGCACCAGTCCCAGCAACAGGCACGGGCTCTGCTGCCACATGGGCAGGAACAGCAGACCAGGGACTCACAGCCCAGGACATGGTGAGCACAATCATGCAGACATCCCCGTAGGAAGACCCAGCTTTCTCAAACCTTTGGTTCTGTTGCAAAATCAAGTTTAAGGGCAGCTTAAACTGTCCCACAGAGCAGAACAGAACAGAACAGAACAGAACAGAACAGAACAAAAAAGAGGAGGAGCACTTGTTCCTGAGCCTTTGGTCTCAGCTGGGAGAGAGCCAGTAGCAGTAGATGGGAGTTAGCTGCCAGCGCTTGATTCTACCTGGCTAAGACTTTAATTAGGTGAGAACTTGCCACAGATACTGCTTTCCAGCTACAGTTATTTGGTTCCATCTGTATCTAGCGTCAGGACAGGGTGGGCAAGCTTAGCACACACTGGTGTGCTCAGTTGAACCACCTGCTTGGCTTGTGAGAAGTTATTTTGTCTTTGGGCTGCAGACTGGGACCTCCATTTCATAACTGGGCAGGTATTCCTGATCATCCCTTCTTGTGAAATGTATTTTCTGTTTTATTTAAAAAATGGCAAAAATCTTCCCAACACATTTCACGTAGGAGAGCACCAGATGAGCATCGCTGAGGTAGATTCAGGCAGAACGGTGTCATGCTCTGGCAATGAACAAAAAGCTAAACTAAGCCAGCTCTCAATTTGTGTGTATGTGTTTGTTTGTTTTTCCTAAATGCTCTGTCATTCAATTAATACTGTAAAGGTGAACCATATATTCCTGTGTTCTGTAAAAATTCAGAAGTATTGGATGCCATGGAGCTCAAGGGACAAAAGGACGGGGCAGGCCTGGCTAGTTATGGCAATGGTGCACACAAGTTGCACGATAAGAATATCCCAGGTGGCCAGTAATGCGAACTAAACTGCCTTGAAATATAACTAGAAGGAGAACAGCTTTCCATTTAGCATATCTTGTTGACTGAATCCAAAGCAATTCTTCAGAGCAAAGCAAATGCAGAGCACAACACCACAAAGTTGCAAGGCCCTTCGCAGAGCCACAGGCTAAGACTTACAGAGAAAACTTGTGCATCTTGAAAGAGGCAGCAAGAAAGACTGATAGGAGTCTTGTCACCATGTTTCTTGTCTCTTTATCCTGCACCTGAAGCAGACGCGCATCAAATACCTTCCTATAACAACGCATGAGCAGACTTTAGATACATATGTTCAAAAAGCCGTCACAAGCACTGTGAGTTTTGGCTTTCAGTCAGCATCTGTATTTTGGATCTCAGGATGCCTATGTGAGGAATTTGCCTTCACAGGAGCAGCTACGTCCAGCCTGTCTGATGACAACAGCTCTGTTAGGCATGCTCTGCACACAGAGATGATCTTGGATGCATAGTAGAGCACAGTCCTCATCTCTCCAATGCATAAAGCTGCTTAGAACTTATGGTGTGCCTCTTTCTTCATATCCTGGAGGTTGTACCATGTACAGATGAAGGATTTAAGATTTAAACTTTGAGTTGTGCCCAAACTACCTTTAAGAATCTTGATGACTCTAGTATTTTTAGTTACGTGTGTTGGGTTTCTCTCCATCATGAAACCTATGAAGAATAAATAAGAATAATTAAACCGAATGTCAGACAGACCCACCCTCTATTAACATCTCCTACAGTCTGTGTCCCAGTCTCACAGGGAGCTGTACCCAGATACCCAAAGGATCAGTAGCTCATTTAGCATTTGTCATATCCCGAGGATGAGTCAGTCCATGACTTAACTAATCTGGCACAGTGCACTTTCTGCAATGCCAAGTTTGATCAGTCTATTTCAGTGGTTCAGCATTACAGAAAAGAAGCACTGAAGACTAAAAGTGATGTTGACTCAGCCATTTGGCTCCTGCCAGTGAACATTAGTGATTTTTGAACTGCTTAGATTCCACTTCTAATGAAAATCCATTTAGACAAAGTAATTTACATGCACTGCTCATTTCCATGGGAGGTTTGAAGCCTTTACCACATCACTGCAAAGAGATGCAGTTCAGAATATAGTCATTTCTCTCTGCCCTCATACCATACATGAATTATTTTGTATCACATAATTGCTTGATAACAATACTCAGTAGATATATTTTGACACATGACAGAAGATAATGGGATTTCCCAGGGAGAGGGAAGAAACAGAATATTCTAGTAGGAAGAGGAGAGCTTTTGCATTGGATTGATGAAAAATTTTAGCTGGTACATCAAGAAAGTTTCATTTCCACAGCTAAATCAAAAATTGCCCAGTCATAGCTGGTAACAAGTAACGGGCTATTAGCTCCAAGACATTACGGAAGAATTCCAGCTGTATTGAAGTCAGTGGTAAAAGACACATCGATTTGCATGAGGTGAGAATGTCACCCTGCAAAAGCCGTAGCAGCCAAACAAGTACATGCGGATTTCACTGGCAAAAGTGAAAGAAAACTTTAGGCATTCAGAATTGGCTGTAAGGGAGTCTGGGCTGCAGATATCCTGTCATATTAGTGCCTGAAGGTTCACTAGAAACTGCAGGATTTGGTCTTTATAAAAAAGTGAAGCAAAGTCTCCCCAGGACATAGTCCTAGCTGGAACTGGGCAGTGGGGAGCTCTGCCAGGTCCAGAGTCTCCCTCAACCTGAGGAGATCAAATCCATCTGATCCCAGAGAGCGTGCTGGCTTCACACCTGCCAGTTGGTCTTACTGGGGCATTCTCTGCCTCTCCTTTTTGACCTTTTACCAGTGAAAGGAGTACAAAATTCAATTGCATGTTTGATAGAGTGGGTGACATGAGAAAAAAAGCTAGACGTGGCAACTCTAATGCAATGATTGGGAACTAAGCATAAAGAGATCTCAGTTTTGGTTCCTGGCCCCAGAGATTTTTCCTGTATGTAGTATTAGCTGCTAGATAAACTACGGAATTGTTCCTATTTTGAGTATAAGAAATTGAGATTCTGAAATGTTACAAAAACTTAAGTGAGATCCTACTTTAAGGCTGTAGCAGCTGAAAAGGAGCTCCCGACTTGGTAGTTCTCACTCACTGGTATTAAGTACGGTTAACGTTATCAGTGTTCTTCTAGATATGTATTCAAAAAGGTCTTACTGAGCTATTTACTTTAGACTAAACGACCCCATGACAGAGTGGTCAGATGATAGCTGGGCTAGGGGACATTTTGCAGATGTGTTGCCTTTTATTCCCAGCCTTCTCATATTGTTACGGTCTTTCACAGAGCAGACACTCAGCTGCTATGGTGATGGGCAACACTATAAAGCTCTAAACTAGAGAGACGGATGCTGGAAGAGCAAGTTTCACCGCCTCTTACTTGCCTTTTATTTAAGTAATTAGAGCCCTATATTTATCCTGGCACTGCTCACAGAGCCTACATTTACAAAATGAAATTGTCTATGAGGCTGTACACTTTCAGCAAGCCACTTAAAAGTGCAGCTCTGAGACAGCTAAGTGCCTGATTTTGGATGGTGCTGAGCAGACCTAGGTGAGGTGTTGGCGTTTTTACTTTGGGAGGTTAAGGGATTTGGCAAAAGATATATTTGTCAAAAAATACATTTTTTTTTTCACTTGAGGGTATCTGAAAATTGAAAATAAATACCTTTGGCTTCTGAAAGAGAAAAGAAAGTAAAAATAGTCTTACTTCTGCTTACAACACAAAGCGCAACCTTGTTGTGCAAAGTCAATACTCAGGACTCATGTATGCCCAGGGCAGTTTTTGATGACAACTTCCCCAAAAGTTTTTGGCCTTACTGCCAAGTTTTGGGTAAGAAAGAGCAGCTGAAGCAGCATTTTCTCTCTGCTCCTCATGCTCAAGGTGTCCACTGGCTGCAGATTTGGGACATCTCCCAAAACAAGCAAGAGAGAGATGTTCTTATAGTCTTCGTCTTAATGACAAGATAGTGCTTTACTGAAAATGGAACAGTAAAGGAGAGACTGAGGCCCACCGCACTATACCCAGACACTCTTTGGGTGGGAGTGCTTCCCAAATGAAGCCGTGGCCACCCAACTACTCCACTGAAAAAGGTCTGAATATTGCTATTTTTTCTGCTGTCTTACATTAAATCAGTTGTTTTGGATGCAATTCATGATGTAAGAGCAAGCAAAGTCAGGAAGATAGAAAAGGGAAAATACTGCATAATTCTAGATAGTGAACTACCAAAACAGAGGCAAAAATGAATGGCCCATAGACCTGAGTTCTTTGTAATCTTCTGTATCTGTTTTGCAAATCTCAGAACTTTGCTCCAAAGAGATACAGTTCCTAAATGTTAAATTTAAAATACAGCAGGAATGTCAGATCAAGAATCATCCAATGTTACATTTTTAAAGGAGATAGACTGCAAAGGCTGTGGTCATATGCAAATGAAAGTAGAGAGCTGAAGCAGATTAATCACTCTGGGCAAGATTCAGCTCACATATGAGGATGACTAAATACGGGTATATGTGTATTTGTTCACATGAGCAAGCTGTCTAAGTTTCCACTGTCATCAGTGAATATCTAATGTAAGGTATAGCCAATGCAGCCTAAAGAGCTATTCAGCTCACATGGTATTGGACACCTACCTGGTCTCGCATATCTCTGGTGAGGATTTGAAGCCATAGCAGCGGAAATAGGTTAGTGCTAATTATTCTAAAACAAAATTCTGAAATACCAGAATTACTTCCAGAGCAGCAACACCAAAATGCCCAGCTGCTTTGATTCTGGAGTCATTTGCGAGCTGCATTTGTTTTTCTTGGCAAACTTGTTAGTAGAAGTGAGGAATACCAGCCCAGACAACTCTAAAACATCTTCTGTTGGTTTGCTGAAGGGAAGAGGGGGGAGGTTTTGGAGGTACTTGATATATCTGTGGCTGAGGAAATGTATGTTAAGTTTGGTTGTGTCCGTATTAACCCACTTTGAATGTCAGCCTAGGCTACATTAATTGGTGTAGTTCATTGTGCAAGCATCTGGCCCCTAAATACGAGAAAACACATTAAAGATAAATATGGGTTAAGCTCCTGTGTGAAGTTCCTAATGAGAATCAAAGTACACAGGCTATATTCCATTTCATATAATTACCAATCGTTTGAACTCTCAAGTGCCCAGTCCCTCCTTTGACTGCTCCAGTCTAAATTTAGCTTTAAAAAAATCCCAAACAACAAAACCCCAAGAAATCCTTCCTTAATTTGTCCAAAACGTTTGGTCTCGACTTTAATTGCTTTTAAATCCTGTCAATTAAAGTTTATAATGGAGAAAACCTTTAATAGTGAAATGAATCCCCTTGCGTTCCCAAAGTGTGCAGTAAGTCTTCTCACCCAATTGTAATAAAATTTGTTGTGGCATAGTTTTGGGGATCAATACAGCAGACCACTGTCAATCAGAGAATTTTCTACTTACTTAAAAGTTAACAGACTTTTAGCGGTTTTGTGTTGGACTGAGGACAGTCTGAGTTACCACAGAAGATTAAATCTTTAATTTTACATTACTTCAGCCATCTCTATAGAACAAAGTGGGCTTTACCTGTTGAATATGAGGCTTATGTGAGCTGAAGTGCTCTTGAGACATTAAGAGGCAGTCTTGAACAGTCTCTGAGATTTAAGCTGAGGGGAATTCTAAAGGGATTACTGCAGCATTTTACATAAAACGAGAAATAAAAACAGACTTGAGCAATGCATGATCATAAACGCATTCCTGCTGTGATCAAGAGTCCTGTTCCCATTGCTCTTCTAAGACTAAAGCAGGAAAAACTGTCAAAGGGCAACCATACTTGTAAGGATTTTACAAGTCCAATTTATAATGAAATTAAGGGGCTGAGTAGTTTTGAAAGATTTGTTAAAAAAGGAGATACTTTTTATAGTCTCTCCAGTCCAGAGGTGAGAAATACAAGCATTATTGGAATACTGCTTTGTAGAGAAGGTATGCTACTTTCCAAGAGCAGACATGGCTAACAACTCACAAATAAGTACACAAATAAGTAATTTTAGCAAAAAATCACAAAGATTTTAACAATTGGTTACTCTTTTCTGAAGAAAACAGGGGCAAATAAACTATGAAGAAATATCTCAGAAATAAATACTGAGTGATTGTGTCTACCCTTGCATGCATAGTGCATGAGAAAATAAGTAATAAAAAATAAGTACATTCTTTTCAGCTGTGATTCACCTTTACAACTGTGATTCACTTTTACAGCTCCCTTTATTGCAAGAATAGTATAAAAAGACCTTGGTACAAAATGTGAGGTGGATCTCTGTGCTGTCTGTACTGAGAGAGAAGTCTGTGCTTTTGTGTGCACCTGTAAAACATGCACACACAACCATGTACTTACCGTTTTAATAAAGAGGAATTAGGATACAGTACCAGGCAACTGTCAGCACAGGCACTAGCAAAAAAAGATATTTGTTCTTTGTGGCTGAAAATTCTCAGGAGGCGAAAGTCAAGGTGTTGTTCCCCGTACTGAAGGTACCTTGGCTATAGGTCCCTCTGGTCCTCAGGGACAGTAGAAAACACAACGTGCCAGTCTAGGTCAGGGTGACCCAAATTCCCAACACTCTGAGCCACAGATCTCAACCATCACACGACCCAAAGCTGTGGCAATGTATGACCTACAAAGCTTTGAGTGTGAAGAGAGAGCTTTAGAGCAGCCTCTTGGCCCAAGGGAACAGCTTCCCTGGTTCTCCCATTGCTTTCTTGCAAAACGGATTTGGGTAGAATGTCCCGTGGGTCTCAGGACAAGCATGATCAGGTGCTGTGCCAGCAGCATATGACAGCATTTGAGCATGTTTCCCCCAGTCAAGGATTAGCTAGACCAGCAGCCCCCACCTCAGCGCGAGACCACTGTTCTCAGGCAGACCACAGCACAGCCCATCATCTGATCCTCCCTGCCTTTCCTAAGCACAATGTTGGGAAAATTGTTGAGTGTATTGGAAGACGGGCAAGGCCAAGGTCCAGTCTTCCTTGGTCCTTTTGACCATCCTGCATGCCATAACAGCTACATAGAGCTGTGTTTCTCTAATGCGGGGGGTTCTCTGTGATTTTCATAATTCAGTTCAGGTGTGGAAAAAGTGCCTAATACCTTTTTTTGTTTTTTTTTTTTCCTCTCCTGGACAAGCCTTGAAGTTGTCCTTCAGGCTTTGGTGATGATGACTTGTTTGCCCAGTGTAATCAACTAAAATTTTACTCATCAGTCAGTGCTATAGGTCTGGCCCCTCCTATGGGCTACAGCACCAAGCAATAGTTTTATTACTGCTGTTAAGCAGTAAAATCTCTGCTCAGAAACAAGCATAAATATCAAATTGTCCATTTGGTTATGCCAGCTTGATGAGTAAAATTTTCCTGATATCTATTAGAAACTCTATCAAAAACACAAAACAACTGAAATTTGCAGAGAAGAGATAAATGTATGAAATTCAGCTTACTGAACTGGTCAAATGGAGGTTAAGCTTGTGCATCACTAGACACTGTGATACTAAATCTCAGCAAATATTTACTTTGGGAAATAACATGCAGAGATTTCCAACTCTGTTTACATATCTAAATGATAGGAATCCCTCTGCCGAGATCTCTTCTGTTCAATTAGAAGAAACACAAAAGGAAACAAGGATGACAGAAAAGAACTGTTTGATAATTGTCATACAGTAAAATACGGAACATGAATAGACATCAAGCACATGTTGTGAACCATACTCATTATTATCATAAGCTTTTATGCTGAGTCTCGCTCTTTATTATGGCCTCGTCGTATAAAATACAGATCAGCTTCAATAGTGTAATTCTAAAAACAGATGGTCACCTTTCAACATAGTTTCTCAACTATATGACGTGCTACATGAATAAATATTACATTTAAAATATTAATGTTTTGTATATATGATATACCAGATAGGTAGTAGTGAAAACAGGTCAAGGAAGGTCTGTGGTCAAGGTGGAAAGTGGTGAAGTTTGTAGTGACCTTAACACATGAAGGCGTTCGTTCCATACTGGTGGAAACCTCTGCGCCCTTCACATATGAGCATGGCCCACACCTAGTGAAACTCCATTATGTTCAAGGACTCCAACTGGTGTTCATGGTCTTTATGAGGTCTCTGCTCTCAAGTGGAAGGACAGAAGGACTCCTACGACCCTGGGATGTCTCGCAATTTGTGGTATGGACACATTGACAGGGTACTGAGGGGAAGCAGCATGGCTGCAGCTCGTGGTCCCTTTCCAGTGTGGGACCTTCAGCAAGCACCATCACATCCCAGTGACAACGCTGAGCATGCACCCGTTGACATAGTCTTGCATCTTCTGTGAGATAAGTTTTATCCCACTTCGTGACTGACCACAGCAAACAGCAAAAACAATCAGCTGGAGAGGCCAATTAATCTGATTTCTGCTGTCCTTGAACTTGTGACAAGCTGCCGTAACGCTGGGCATGCATCAGACCAGAATAGAGACTTCATTGCAGCCCCAGACCGTAACATTTAGATCCCGAATGAGAAGTATGTTTAAACTAACTAAAACTAGAAGCTAAACACGACAGGTGTTTAACTCTGCCATGACTGGATTGTCCCAAAGTACTGACCTCAGCAAAGAATGATTTCACAACAGACAGACAAATATTATTTGCAGCATTCTCACAGATTTTCACCAGTTCCTCCTCTTTTCTCTCCTGTTTTCCTGATTCCTCTCCCTTTTCCAGGATTTCTGATCATCTTAGTCAAATGCAGGGATTGGTAAATCTGAATGGCTGCTCAGGAAGGGTATTGAATCATTACCTTACCTTTGATCAATAGCTATCAAAAAGTTATTTCCTATTTCTGAATCATGCTACCTTTCAGAAAGTACGAGCATCTGCGCCTGAGGAAATAAAAATTCGACATTTGTAAATATTTAAAAATAACTAGGATATTCCACAGTAGTGAGTAAAACTTACCTGAAGGCTCCTGAGAGCAGTAAGCACCTAATGAATTTAGCTGGTAATTCTGACATTCTGCTGTAAAGTCATCCCATTGTGAGCTGAAGATTAGATAGCCCAGTCTGGGTTGTGTTTATTTTGTTATGTTGAAAAAGATATCTGAGTTGATTAAAATATTTTTTATAGATTAAAGACATTTTTGTCATTTTTAATGACTTACTACTAGTACTTTATAAAAAGTATTTGAGATTATGTTGACATATGCTTTAAAACAAGAAAAGCTTAAGTGGTGTTTAATGGATAACTTATTGCAAAGAAGGAATTCTCTAGACCTGCTTTACCTTTAATTCACGTTGCTTGGATGGAGCACTTTTTCACATGATAAAGCACTATGTGTACAGCTAGAAAGAGGTGATTCGTGTAGCCAGAGAGCAAATCAAAGTCACGTTACTGCAAACAGAGGAGCGCTCCAGTGCTGTTGTACATTTGAGAGAGCTCAGAAATGCTGAACTGTGTCATGAACATCACATTCCACAGAAATCACCCCAGGTCCCCGAGGAGTCTGATGGTGCCACACAGACATTAGTAATATCATTCTCTTCATGTCTTCACTGTTGTCCTCATTAATTAGGGGCCAAAACTGGAATCATGGTCTCACTGAAAGAGGTCCTCTTCCCAGCTCTAAATATGTGTAGTCTAAACAGACGGAAGAGAAAGAGATTCTCAGTGGGTCCCTCCTTTCAGAGCTATATCTCTGTGCTAGAAAGCACAATCAACAAAATTGTCCATAATCCATGTCTTCCTCAGCAGAAGCTGAGTTTCCATTTGCTTGTCATGTGGCACCACCATTCTTGTATATGTAGTTACATGATGGCCTCAAAATATTCTACATTCTGCAGTTAAAGCTTTATTTTGGGAAGTGGTAGTTGTGAGCTCTAACTCCTCAGTCTAAGAGGTATCTACAATCTCCTAAACTCCTGGGCCAGGACATTAATTTTGCTATGAAAATTCTCAAGGAGTGATTGTTTATGTACTTTTCATAAAGTAAGGGCTACAGTGATTCTTCATTTTGGATTTGGTTTTGGACAAATGTATACTGATGACTGGAGTGTCATCATGATGCGAATGCCTCCTGGTATGAGGACATTCAGCAATCCGCTCCATGACTCCATGGAGATCTATTATACCCCCATACTGGCATTCTCTGTAATAGAGGCCTCTGGAGTTGCTGATTCCTCTCTTGCAAACCAGCAGAGCCAAATGCAGTTAATTGACAGCAATGCAAAAGTTGGCAGTGGTGACAACTACATTTCTTTGGGTTGGACAACATCAGGTTTGTGCACATTAGGTATTCTTTAAATCCTGTGCTGGGTCTCCAGAGCTCAGAAAAATAACTAGCTGCTTAAATTTCTAAACTGAGTGACTTACACACAATCCTGAGGACCTCATTGCAGGAACTCAGGCATTCTGCATCTAGCTACCAAATAAATGCAGGATTCTTGAAAGAAGTGGGGTTTTCTGAATCATTTTCTTGGGTTGTGGCAGCTAGACTCAGACTCAGATGAATTTTATGTACCAGAATGAGCTCTCAGGGTCTCACACTGTATGTTATGGACAAGATAACAATGGAAAACCACAGTGGAGTGGGGTCTGAACTAGAGCTTTAAACACCAAGAACATTTAAGGACCCAAATGAAGACATTTTTCTAACATTTCAGTTCTAGATCTGTCTCCAAAATAAAAATGTGCTGTTTGCCAAACTTAGTTTAAATGAAACCTAGCTGGGAGGAATCTCAGCTGGTCTGCCATTTGGGATTTGAGCCTTGCAACCAAACACGTCATACTGCAATGCAGCAACTTTAAGTCAAAGCTTTATCACAGGAACAATGAGCAATGAAACTTAAAAGCAAACAAAAAAGGAAACCAATAAAACCTTCATCTTTTAGTACACACTGAACATCCTCAATTCTAAGAGAAACTGAGAAAGTGAAAGAGCTACTTTTTACTCTTATGCATATTTTCATGAATGTTTAGGGGTTACTCCAAAGTCATAGAGGTAATAGAAATATGCATGAAAATACTTGCTTATGAATTTTCAATGAATACCCTCCTCCTAGTATCCCTACATCCTAGTATCAGTCATAATTTTAAAAGCATTAGAAGTTCAGAGTCTTTGTCAGCCTTTTGTCTTGACAGCTGCTCCCTCTTTTATCAGACGGTTGCTCCATAAAGCTGGTGGTCTTAAGGCTTGAGTTTGTCTCTCGGTTAATTTTAAATAGCAGAGACTGGAACAACATGCAGAGAAAAATGACTTCAATCATAGTTGGCCAAACTCATGTTCAAAATGGTACATCTATGATTGGTAGGTTTTTCTGTATTCTGTTGCCAAGTTGCTGAACCCTAGATTATCTAAAAAAATCTTGAAGTATACCTGAACCTCACCCTGCCCTTATCTCTGCCCTAGCAACAGAATATGACAGAAGTCCGAGCAAGCTGCAGTTCTTCACTGCTGTGATCTGGAGATGGGGGCAAAATAAATAATCCGTAGGGTATGATGATCCACAACTCAGTGCACATGCAGCCATGTGAAGCCAAAGCTTTACATGTTTCTGGAATTTCTCCATGTCTTTTGTCCACCAAGGGTTTTCCTTCTCTGTTTCCATACTCGTGGCAACACTGCCCAGGTAGCCCAAACAGAGAGGTCTGGCACATTTTTAATCTCTAACACCCCACTGTGTGGACTGTCATGATGGGGTGTCTGACATGCCCATTGACAAATCTACCCAATGGTTCACACAGTTTACATTGATCCTGCCATTCAATGAAGTCGGTGTTCCTTTAAAAATCAGCACCAAGTCCCATCAATTTGCATTATTTTATTACTCACCACAAAGAAGGCTTCTGGCAAGGCACTTCAGCAATCACTAGATAATGGTTGGGAAGCATAAGTAATCATTTAAAAACTTAAGGGACTTTAATCAGCATGCCGTTTAGGCAGGATTTTTTTGTTGCCTGGTAGGAAAGCGTGCATAAAGGGGCCTCTTCGGAGGCATTTTTCACAACAGATTACTCAGCATATAGTAAGGGATATAGTCAGTATTAAGGTGTCTGAGCCAAAAGAACTGGGCAGGAACGGGCAAGCTCCATCAATTCATGCAGATAAACTCGGTAAGAATAGCTTTGTTTGCGGGCACCTTGCAGGCATTGCTCTTGTGTCACGACAGCTTTGCTTGCACGGGAGCACCAGCCCAGAGAGCCAGTCTGCTGAGAATTACCCAGAGACGAGCCCAACAGAGCCCTGGAGGGGCACAGGATTTAACAGAAGGTAAGAAAGGAGTTGCATCGTGCTCCCACTTGTTAGTAAAAGTCAGACAGATTGTGCCATGTTGCAAACAATACGACTTGCCTCTGTTAAAAGAAAAAAAAAGCTATCCTTCCCATCTGATGGATAAAGAAACTACAGCAGAGACAGTGGAGTTGCTGAGGCCCTAGCACTGATTTAGCAAAACAGAATTCAGATTCATCTCCTCAAACTAGCCGAACAACTCGAATATTTATTTAATCTATCTTTTGAACCCATAGGTTAAACAATCTTAAAATAACAGACTTGAATACAAATAATTAAATTGTGTTAAAAACCCCACATAAACATCATCCCAGAGGGTGGGGAGAACACTGTGTCAGAATGAAACAAAGTGCTAAGGGATGAGAATCTGGATTGACCTCTCCCAAGGCCTATCTTAAAGTGTAGCAGCCCTTGGGCCTTTTTTTGACACAAGAAAATAACCCTAGCAGACCTTTTTGTTACCTGAATAATATTATATGCATATATATGTCACCATGCAGTTACTTTTTAAAAGAGTTTTCAGATTCTGAGCCAAAGACAAGCTCTTGGCAGTTTTATGTTTTACTTTTTCCCTCGAGAAGTTTATTTTTTCTTTGCCTACAGCACATCAGTTGCTTTCCCCGTGCTTTGGTTACTCAGTTGTTCTTTGCACGTCCTCAGGGAGGTCTGAGCCTGTCTGTTGGCTTCGCTCTGAAGAATGTCCTGAATGGAGCTCGCTGTCAACACAGATATCAGGACAAAGAAGAGAGATTTTTAAAAATGTAAACTGGAGCACAGTGCCTAACTCTATTGAACTTTTAGTGGGAGCAAGGCACATTACTATCCTTTGTGTTTTTAAAAGTCGTCCTCAAGAGTTATTTGTCAGATTAAGGTTTTAACACAAATAGTTTGACTCCTGCCACAGTCTGTCCATTCAAATCACCAGGAAGGAGGAAGAGTTTGAGTTCTGCACTTGGATGATCCTCAAGAAATGTGCATGGTTAAAAAAATACTTATGGAGTCTGTGTTTAAATCTACATCCAGCACTATACAAATATTTGCATGCTGTAACTTAACTCGACATAAATCAGAGTTCTTGTCAATGAATTGTTTGATTAATCAGTGGTTTCATTTGTGCATCAGAGTAAGAGAGAGAAAAACAACCCAAAGCAGCTGTGTGATTGATTTTTTTTCCTCCAGACCAGCCCAAAGTATTGTATAACTAACTAACTTCTATTGTGGTTAACTTCCACAAAAGATAAAGAGGGAAGACAGAAGCTTGGTTTTCCACAGTCCTCACTTGTACACCAGTAGATCCAGTGCTGTGAAAAACCCCATACAAGCCTGGAATGGCCCAGGGATGTTGAATGTTGGGCCACTGATTTCCACAAGTTAGATCAGGTTGGGTGATTTGGCCCAGAGTACCTACGAAATATGAGAGTTTTCAACAGTTTTGAAATGGTCTCTAACTTTCGAGCTCTCTGGCAGAGTAAACTTTATTGTACAAGTAGGCTGACCATTCAGAACATAAAGAATGTCAGAATGACTACATTTGTTCAAATCAAAGGTACATGTAGTTGAGGATGATGTTCTTATGATGAGCAGCACATGCTCTAACTGCAAGACAAACATCAAGGCAAACAAGACTGCATCGAGCAGTTCATGCTAATCAGCAAATGGACACTTAATCTCTCTTGAGGACCCTGATGCTTGCTGACCCCCAGCATATTCAGTGGATGGGCTCACCTTGGACTGACTGTGTCCCTGCCCTGTATCATCCTGCAAACACCAACTCCTGCGTACTTGCCACACTATTTGAGGGCATTTTGAGTCAGGCTATGACACTTCTACCTGCAGAGTGGGTTGGAAGTGTCTGACCAGGAGGTGCCCTCGTGCTCCTTGGCAGCGAAGGCAGAAGACAGCTGCCAGATATGGATGCTCTGCAAGGTTGATACAGCTGAGGTAAGCAGGATTATCTGTTTCACACCTGGGCTGACTTTACCATCTACGCCACACATGGGTGCTTATCTGCTCTTCATATTTGCCATTATATTCATTCAATGCGGCAGATAAAATAACAGCATTGTAGTTAGTAGAACTGTGTGTAACCTCTTGTACTACAGAGTCAGCTCTCCCTGAAGCTGCAGGTCAGTGCAAGAACAAACTTGCTGTAGTGCTACACATGATTTCCCAGTCAGTTCAGGAATCAAACAGTGGGACATATGTCACAGTCCGTGTAATGGGAATTTCAGTGTAAGCGATATCCTTTTCCTGTTAGACTGAGTGAACTGAAAGGTCTTGGAAATTTGTCAGGTGATAAATTGGGAAATAGAGCCTGGGCTTCCAGAGGCATGTGGTGTGGAGGAACGCATTGGTCTGTGTGAAATCACTGGAGGAGACCTGGCAGGTCCTCTGCCTGCCTTTGTCCCAGACTCCTGCATGTCAGGGAGAAATGTGACATCTCTTGGTTGTGGTGTGAGGTGGGTAGAGGAGAGTGGTGAAACACCCCTCCTGCTCAGGAATACACTGAAGAGGGCTCACCATGTTTTGCTGGGGGTTGCAGAAATAAGGGCTATGGCAGGAGACCCTTCAGGGTATACACCAAGAATTCAGAGCCTGGAAGTGATACTGCGGTCATCTCTGAGACCGCACTGTGCACTCGAGCAATGAGACAAGTCAAAGCCTTTCAGGGAGAAATGGCACTTAGCACGTTTTAAAGATATACCATCAGAAATGCCATCATCAGCTCAGAGGCTGATTACTTTTAATATATCCTTCCTCTCTGCTGCCTCTTTTCATTGCTTTCTTCTTCTTTGCCAGCAGTGTTTTCCGCTGAAAGACTTTAGTGTTTGGACAGTTTCATATTTAAGCTGACAAACCCCAGAGACCTGTGCTGTGAAGGAGGCATATATAAAATACTGCGTAGCAGGTTGACAGCCAGGGCTTTTGGTTGCTTAAAAAGCTCTTCAGAACTGAAGCATCGACTGTCCTTTGCCAGACACTATTCAGTTTTAAAACAGTGGCTACACAGTAGGAGTTCTGGTGGAAACATCACTGCATTAAAACTGAGACAGATCAGAAGAAAAAAGATGGAAAAACACAAATTTCCTGGCAGACGTAAAATAAGATGCAAATTCTCATTGCTGGAGACTTGCTATGACCCATACAAAGAGCAAAACCATCATGGAGAGCCAACACAATGCATTTGGGATAATGCGTGTTTTAATGTTTGATAAGCACTTAACTAGTAGGCCAGTCAGAGATGAGGCAAGAAACTCATATATGTATGAACACTCCTGGAAGTCTTCTGGAAACGTCTAGGATGGGCTTTTAAAGGGACATGAACATCCAAATCCCTAAGGTGGTGCTGAAAATTTCAGCCCTGTGTAATGCTGGCCATTCTACACACAGAAAAGCAGCAAGTGTATTCACCTGCAGCAGAATTAGAGATTCTTTGAGCAGCAGAAACCTTCATTCTAGCCTTGGAGCTTTCCATACCCTGGTGAATTTGTCAAAGCCGTATGTTTAAGATTTAAGATTTGGATTAAATGTAGGAGAGAATGTTTCAATAAATTATATGTATCATTTGGCAACACAAGTCACAGGTTTTGAGGTATAACCCAATAGCTACTAAAGACACTAGCAAGCGCAGAGAACAGATAGCCCTTCGAATATTGTTGAAAAATATGGATAAATATGCAGGTAGTAAGGTTTGTACAAAAGCTCAAACAGCCACTACTTTTCAGGTGTTGCCTTTGATGACAGTGGTGGGATCTGAGAGGAAGAAGTGATGTTCCTAGACATACTGAAGGACTGTTTCCTTACAAGGTTTGTTTAGCAATCAACAAGAACAGACACTGTTTTCACTGTGTCCTAGGAAGTGAGCCAGGTATAATAAATAAGTAAGGAGCTGGTAAACATCCAGGGTCTCCTGTTCACAGTATCATCAAAAAAAATCCTGGGGATATGTGCAGAAGTCAGCAGCACAAAAATATTGGTGGGAACAAAGAATGAGGTAAAGCAAGTTGACTGATATCGCCAGAAGAAACATCTTGTAAAAGTGGAAGACATAAAAGAGAAAGTTAGAAGTTATTTCATTTCAACAAATAAAAACAATGTTACCTTTTACATGCAACGTAAGCAGCAAATTCTAAACATATTTGTAAAGACAAATATCAAATTTATCCATGCAAGTCTTGGCTTGTTTACAAGTATTAGGTAAATATGGCTACAGATCCGGAAATCAAACATATGCTTGGGGCAAATGTAGTCTTTGTTTTTACTTTTTCATATAACTACTTATGACAAGGTCAGCAGTTGAAATTGCACTAATCTGTATGTAGCATACCTCTGTTGTGAGAAAATAATTGCATTTTTTCAGTAACTAAAGGAACTGCTGGTATCCTCCCTGTCCTGATACATCTGACATCTTTTTCCGAGTCCTTTGAAACTGCTGAGGTCTTTGCTATGTCATGGCTATAGGATGAATGCAGTATGAAGGAAAGGAGTCCCCTTTTCCATATTCAGGCTACTTTCATCCTATTTGATGCTCCTTTACAACTGACTGGGATAAGGTAGGTACTCTACATTCATTTCATCTCTTCCAGTCTACTAGTGAACAGCCCTTTCCTGTTATTCTTGCCTACTTCCCCTCTAATTTCTCATCAGACACACGTCAAACAGAAGTGTTCCTTGCTCCTACTCATCTTGTTTGTCTTTCTTTGAACTACCTTGTTTCTGCTGTGAATCAGTTGTGAGACAAAGAGATTTATCTCATCTAACTTTAAATATGTAGAAGTCAGAGCTAATCTAGTCTGATTTAATCCTGGCAAACCCTCTGACTAGTCTATGGAGAAAAACAAGGATCTCAAGAGGGCAAACCTTTCATATCTGTTTCAGAAAGATTAGAAATCTTTCCTTGGTTCAGAAATACTGAGTACCTAGCACTGCCTGATGTACCGCTGTAGATATCTGAAGGCAAATGTTAGTGCTGTAGGTGTCTAAAGGCAAAGGTGGATGTAAGGCTTCTTCCTGATGAAGAAACCACCCTGGCATCTCTATATGGACAAAGGAGATCTAGTGAGCAGTGTCAGTTGAAGTTTTGGTGCAGCTCCTCCTCCTAAAGCAAAACAGCCCAAATGAACCATGCCTAGACTTCTAGCATGGAGATATCTGCTTAGGATCACTCACAACAACTGATGAATCCGTTGACACTGGTGAGGAGCTCTGATACAACAGTAATGGATTGCTCTAAGAAATTGTATCATGAGAGAGAGGCAGACCAGAGCCATCAGATTTCCAGTGGAGTTTGCCAGAACACACGATTCCTCACAGACTTCAAACCAGTTTTATGTTCTCATGTTATATTCTTGAACAATTATCTATCCTTTCTTGCATTTTGTTTGCTGTGTTTTTGCCCCAAATGTCTACTGAGAAGATATTTTATTCTGAAGAATTCAGTGTGTCAACCAGATCTTTTCTCTAAATGATTGCCATTAGTTCAAAATCCCACAAAATGTGACTATGGCTGCACAAAGTAGCCCGCTAAACAGCCATGCATGGCCTGGGGCAAATTCACAGTATATTTGGCATCCTTGGAGAAAAAAAAATGCAGTACTTTTACCATCTTTGATAGGAGGTAAGTTGTTCTTTGTAGAAGCATGTATTGTACAAAGAATGGGGAATACCATGAGTACCAGTAATACCTTGCATAACAGTAAAAAGTTAAAAGGGAACTAGTTTTTAAGGGCTCCCATAGCAACAGGCTCTGTATCACATGAGCAATCCTATCCACCATCTGAAAATAAACCGCGTTTAATTGACTGGATAAGCAGATCACATACGTTAAAGCTAGGAATGCCCCTTCAACTGTAACTTTGAACTGTAGCTTGCACACCCTTTGGCAACGCATTTACACAGAAACGTGTACATCCCTTGGCTATAACAGTAATTTTGGCTGCAACAGTAAGGTGTACACCCTTTGGCAAAGCTCTTGAATAGAGGAGGAGGATAAAACTTTTTTGAAAAGTGAGCGTTTCCCAGTTAAACCCTGGCTATACAACACATTCACTTTATTATTGCAAGAGTATATTTGAAAACATTTTTCATCCCACTGCAGTGAAAAAGTACTTTGCACAATGCACACCATCAGCAAAAAGAGAAGGGACAGTTTAGACTTCTTTTGGTTTGGAAACCAAATTCTGTTCTGAGCTATGCCAATGGCAATCTATAACAACTCCATTCAATTAACAGGCATTACTTAATGCTTCCACATCATCAAGTAAGATCAGAACTGGACCATTTGATCATATTTATGCACAGGCACAAATTTCACTCTAAAAGGGAACATTTACTTTACTGACCTATGGAAATTATTTGCTCGACTCTTCTTTCATCTAAGCAAATTAAAATAATACCAGGAAGGCTCCCGTGCAGCAAGCAAGCAAACACTGAAGTAAAATCCTCAGAAGCACAGAAACTCCTGTGCATGCCGTCATGAGCATAAATAATTCACCGCATACCTTTTAGAGGAAGAGCCATTAAACTTGTGACAAGCCATGCTAAAATCTGTTGGAAATTTCTGTGTGTGTATGTATGTACGTGGGTGTAAACAATCTTTCATTAAATAATGTGTACATTGTAGCAATGAGCCAGCCAATTAAATGAGCCAAAGGGCAGACTCTGACTTGGCTCAGGAGTCATGAATGAAGATGAGCCAAGGAGGAGCAAAGGACATTGCAAACAATCTGGCACAGGTTCCTGGCAGTCAGTGATCACTTCAGGTATTTTTCTTTCAAGGTGTGTACAGGCACATCCAATGACTCACCTGTATTTATATACAGACAGCCAAGATGGACTCGTACCTTGGCCCTGAGCTGTACCAAGCCCCTTATTTATAGCCCATCTCATTCCAGTAAATAGAAAGCAAACAGCAGACTTGTCTGTTAAATTGTCATCTTGTAAAAGTGAATATTTTTTCAGCTGATTCAAAGTCCATAGCATTGGATCTGACTGACGTGGAATAACTCTGTCTCTTTGAGGTAGAAGAGAGAGCCACCAGCTGACAGGAGGAAGAACCTGTTGTCCAGCTGTCACTATGACGTCCTTGCTCCATAAAACCTGCAGTGCCTTCACTCTTCTCTCATTTTCACTGCTTTATCAGTCAGGGATGTATACTCCTGTCACTGGTCATCCATAGTGATCGCTCAGAGACCTCAATGGACTATCAGACTGGTTTATCTGTGAACAGCCATGAACTTGAGCATCGGCCGTTCAAGACATTTGTTGTTGTCCCCCTTGTGTCTTCTAAGCCACATGGCATGCCTGCTGAAGTTACTGCAATTTCAATATGTTTGATATACTCTGTTCTCCATATTCAGTGCCCCATCAGGACTTCCCTGACATTCCTTTTTCCAGACTTCCTGTCAATGTAAACCTGTAAGCCTTGAACTGATATTGTAATACAACTTACTTTGCCTGAATTCATCCCATCACCTGGACTAATAATGTGTTTAAGGGGAGTCATGGTGAGACAATATTTTTTGTTTCCGCTTTTTTTGGAGACATATTTCACTGTCATTTTCTTTTGTCATTACTAAAGGAGAACAGACCTGGCTGAATATGACAAGTAGAATCATAAAAACCTAAGTAAAGATATAGCTTTGCTATAGGTCCTGCTCAGCATGCACTGGAAAATAAAGTTTTTAAAGTGTAGAGTGATAAAGGATGGGCTAATTGCAGGCCCTGAAGTCAGGATACCTTGGGGTTCTCATTGGGATATGTTGCCTTGAAATGAGTGTATCTGAATGACCAACACAATCTAAGTTTACCGGCATTTTTCAGTCACCTGGAGAAATAAAGGCAAAATACCAAATAGATTAATGGAGCAAAATGAGGTTAACAAGAACTAAAGACCACTTTTCCCACCGAAATTAAAGAAAATCAAGAGGAACAAAAAAAGTGCCAGGCACCCAATAGTTCCTGTGGTCTGGGCACTGTTCCCTCTAAAACCCCCAAAATGGAACTCAATGCTTTCATTCATGAAATGTGAAGGAATCAGGTGCTTTAGAAAGAAATATTTTGTGATCAGTCTGTGTGTCTATCAGTCCTCCACTTAATTAAGACTTCAAATCCATTGTCTGGTTTCCATGCAAAGGACCCCCAGGCTGGACAGGATCTACAAAACAATAGTCAGTTTAGATGAGTGTATCGTGTACTGGTAAAAGGTATATTAAGCTCAGAAATGCATCCACTAGAAGACAAAATGTTCCTTCTCATTTTGTCTTTTGTAGTCCTACCATGGACCATCTGACTACCTGACTTGCCGTCCTCATGCAACAGATAGCAGACACCTTCTTGTGCAGAAGACTATAAACAATGCACACAAAACCAAGAAGTCATCACCAGAAGCATCTTAGCTACAGACTCAGCTTGAAAGCCGTGCCTGACTAATGGTGCTTGCAAAGAGTTTGAATGAGGATAATGAGGTAGTTCTGCAACACATGTTTACAGGTGCTTCCTCTGTAGCTTGAAAAGCAACTTGAGATAAAACACAAGGATGTCTGCTTGAAAAGGAAACAAATTGCCTTATTAACTTTGCTTTGTTGGCAGTGTTAACAGGCTGAATATGTTTTTTTTTAAAAAAAGACACTGGGAAATGTTATAAATATTTATTTCTGTTTTATTCTAAATGATTGTTCCCTAAAGATAAAACGGCTTTCTTTTGTGGTGAAAATCTAATTATTCAAGGTCTTTAGTCTATTCTTTTTCAGTTTTTCTGTGCTTTTGGCCATAAAACCCTGGCTCTGAGGAGTTCATTTTCTAACAGAAAAGTCAAAACTTTTGAAACTTCCCACTTTTCTGGAAAGTTGTTTGACACTAAATAAGTGTGATGCAGATCCCCCCCACTGGTGGAGAAGTACGCCACATAGCCCTCACAGCTGTCTGTATAGTCATGGAATGAAATAGATATTTTCAGAGTTATCTGCTCTGTTTACAAAGCTGAGGTGGACCACACTCTTGCAAGAACATGTTTCTAACAGTATCACTGATTAGCTCAGAGATATGTGCCTTCAGTGTAAACATCTATGTTTGGGAAGAAGACTTCCACTCTTGGTGCTTTCTGAAAAAAAAAAAAAGATTAAAATCTGCTTTTGATTCCAAAGTAGCTTTGACACAAAATGTTAATAAACCTTGAAAAAGATTCTCCTTGCAGAAGGAGAATCAATCTTTGAACAGCCAAACATGATATTGAGCCTACTCTGCATAAAACATTTACCTTTACAATTGACTAAGAAGTTTTCACCAGCTTTGTTGAGAATTAACTCCACCACAAATTCTCGATTAGCATATTAATTGCAGAGTATTTTTAGAATACATGGACTTTTCCTATAATAATTGTTTCACATAGTCTGAGAATGAAACAAGGGGCTTCAAAAATGACATTTGAGGTTCTGAGATAAGACAGATTCAAGAAGTCCTGTGTCACATCTTACTTTACCTTTACATGGATGTGTGTTTTATTTATTTACTTAAATACGATTGCTTACAGAAAACCATGAATGCACATACACACAACACACCTGAGCATAGCAATGTATGTGGGGGCACAGATTAAAAAATTCAAACTCACAGACAATGCCAGAACAAAGTTGCTTTTGTATTTTTACAACTCTGCTATGAAAATACCTGTATCTGTTGAAGGAAGTTATTTTTATACCCCTCAGTGAAGATGGGTCAGTATTTTCTTTAAACTTTTCAGTTTTACATGCAAAATCAGTAATTACTGTGAGTAGAAACCTACCATAACACCTAAGAAGGCATTTAGCTTAAAGTCTAATGTGAGGCTGGTTGAATATTTTATCTCAAAAATAACTTCATTTGAAAATTACTTCTTAGAGCTTGATCTCATTTCTTTTGCCAGGCTGATGACAGTAGCATGGCTGTATATTGTATTGTTGAACATTGCAATGCCAAAATCCTGTCTTTAGTCAGGGCTTCATTCCTCACCTGTGGAAGAACACAATGGGCAGATGTGTAGACAAAAAGTTCAGACAGGTTTTGAAAGAAAAGGTGAAGAAATATAATTTCTTTCTATGAATGAAATTACTCTAGAAACTGTATGATACTTACAGGGCTCATTAAAAGATCAGATATATTTGCTTTTCTGTCTTGAAATGTATGTTATGCCTAAAAGAAGCCTGAATATCCACAAGTACTGAGAGAAATCCCCTCTGAACTTAACAGCATTCAACATATGTCATTTTGGTTCAATGCAATATAAAATAGTATTTTTCACACATTATCATAATATTTAAATAGGTGCTAACGCTGCTAGAAATCTATCTCAATCATGAAATCAAAGTTCTCTTTGCATACACAGGAGGTCTTGAAAACTGCTTGAAAGTTTGCCAGATATTTTCCAAAATATGTATATCTTTGTAGAGGTTATTCTCAGAACATACGAGTGACTTGAAAACCCAAATATACTTTCTAAATCTTAGAGAAACAGAGAGAAAAATATCCATCCAAGGATCTCTCACAACCCTGAGATAGCTCTGCGTAAGTCACAGGTAGGTGTTCTATTCCTTAGTATGCCATCTGTCAAGTGATAGACGTTGGCAGAGATTGTTTCTTTATTCAGCTTTTCTCAAGAAGCTAGTTTCAAATTTTTCATAGATATTTACAGGAGACAAACAAGTTGCTGTGGATTTATGCTTTGTTTTATACTGCTAGAGCTTTCACATCTTTCTACTTCAGTCTCAGTCGTGCGTGGTGGCCACAACTTGCCAGTTTGGGGTGATGGAGCTGTAGAACCTCTGAAATACAATTGTAAAGAAGTGCCAGTTTAATAAGCCATGACAGTCAGCCTTGTAAGATTTGACTGCAGGTTGACGGTCTTTCAATGATTGAAACGAGCAAGAGAAAATGTCAGGATTTGCAATCCTTGCAGACTGGGTTCTTAGTATTGCATTAAAACATTGTCATATGCAGAAGTATATAGTGATTTCTGTCTGTTATGTTATGGCTCAGTATTTATCATGAAAAAGCCCCTTGTGACAGCACAGAACTTTCACTCAGGTGCAAAATTTCTTCTGCCTGTAAAGTTTGATTTATGCATGGAATGCTCAGGCTCTCTTGCATACCTGCACTGGGTTATATTTGCACAGATTCATATGGCCAAGAAGAGCCAAGACTTTGTCCCTGGCCTCCAGCCGCTGCCAGATGAGAACAGTTCAGATTTCATCACTGTGTGTGCAAGCAAATGAGGGCATAATTATCTGAAGATAACACACTGCTTATGTTGTAAGACTAAGGCCTTATGTGTTGTGGGGTTCTTCTACACATGGTACTTGGTCATAAGAAATATTGACTAACAGCGTACTTCTAGAAATGTTTAGCATATATTTGCAAAAAGGATCTGACAAAAATTTGACTCTGCCAAATCTTCGCAGACTGTCACTGGTACTAGAAGGGGGTAACTCAGAACCAGCACGGGTAAGAACCAGCATGGGAGTAAGACCCACCCGGTTCCAAGGATGTAAAGTAGGCTGAAAATCTGGGCACATACTTGACTACTTTCGTATTTAGGGATTTTTTTCAGATTGACCATTGAAGATCATTACGAAAGCAAGAATCATAGAATTTTTGATAATGAAATGTAGTCATCAGAAATATTGTCGGTACGTCCTTACGACTAATGTGATTCAGACTTAAGTCCTTTGATGATGTTTGTTACAATACAGAAGGTACTTCTTTACATGACACCGGATATTGCAGGGCTTGAATGCTGTAGCTGAGGGCTTAAGGCATTTTATAATGAAAGAGTTATGATTTCAAAAATCCCCCAAATTATAAACAGAGTATCCTGGCTCCTGTTTTGCCTTTGAAGGGGATAAAACTGTTTTGCTTACATAAGCCACTAGGAGTAGCTCCCCTGTCAGACTTTGTCTTACTCATGTTCACCTGTGTCTATGTGGTCTCCTTTTCATATTCATCTGTGTTTGTATGGTCTCTTTTTCATTGTGCCCTTATCTGTGATAACATCTCTTCTGGCGCCAGCAGTTCTCTAAGGAGCACTGTCCTGTCCCCAGAGTTTATCCAACTTTTCCAGGAGAGCTGCTGGACTTACAGTCACTTCTGTGCATCTTCAGAGACCAGGTCTGTACAGCTCCATGAGATGCGTGAGCTGCTCTTTTAGTCACTGTCCCTATCAAATAATATAGAAGATAAAAAAATCACAGCTTTTCCAGTGTCTTATTCACGCTTGACTCTTCCTTCTGCTCTGTCCTCACTTTTATTTCATGATGTTTCCTTTTCTACTAATTAATTTCTGATTCAAAGGGAAACCTTTGTGGCTTATGTGCTTATGGACGACTTTCGTCCTGATCAGTCCGGTAGTTTTAGTGGAGTTGGGAAGCTGGTTGAGTTGGGAAGTTGGGAACAGCCTGACTTCTTCAGGAAAGCTGCAAGGCTGAGTCCCTCAAGTAAAAGTGTGAGCCATGGATCTCACATTTAGATCTGAATCCCCACACTGTCTGTGAGGTTTTGGGGCACATGGCTCAGTCCATGTCTGAAATAAACCACTATTATTTGCCACCTTTATCTGCATCCAGGCTACTTTCTAAAATCCCTCTTTTTTTAAGTGACAGGGAAGAGACTGATGAGGCATCACCCAAGACACATTGTATTTTTAAATTCTTATTAGTTTAGTTGACTCCCATGATATATACATAAGATGACTGTCCTGCTTTGGCTGTCTCTTTGTCTGGTCATGCAATCTGAAAAATGAGTTTTGTTCTGGGCACATAACACCGACAGGAAGGAGAGAGGAACAGGAGAGTGTTTCAGGGAAAAGAACACAAATGATTAAGCACTGGAATGATTGATTTATGATGAAAGATGAAAAGAACTGAATATGTATAGCTACAGGGAGACATGCTGAGTGACTATGAGTAAGTGGAGTGTGTAAGCACCAAGGAAGAGAGGAGGTTGTTGCCGGTGCCTATGAAGGAAAATCTGGAGCAAAGGATATGTTGGTGTCTATCAGGCAAAATTCAAGAGGGACAGTGAGGGAGTGACCTTCAGGTAAGAGTGCAAAACCATCAGTATGGTACATTTTGGGACAGTGACACTCTCGATGAGCTTTCGGGAGAATATTTCCAACCTTTGGTGTTGTCTTGTTTGAAAGCTTGACTAAAAAGGCAGCTCTGTTGTGAAGAAAAGAAAAAGAAAATAAAACATCTTTCCCATGATTCAAAAGAAACTGCGAATTTGCCACTGGGAGAAAGTTGTGGATGAAAGATGCCACAGGTTAATCCCATCCCCACTGTTCTTGTAGAAGCTTCCATAATTCCCTTTCTATAAAAAATCTTTAATGGGATAATACAAGGAAAAGCAGGACTTGGAATTCTCAGGCTTAGGAAGTCTGGAAATAGCTTTTGGCTAAGAGAGGTGTGCAGCTTTCTTCTGGAAAGAAATTATTCCCATTTACCATCTTGTTAACATTTAAAAATCAAAGTACAGAGTCTGTCCAAAATATATTTTTGTTGTTCAATACATAATATATGCATCTGAGAAAGGATGAAGAGCTGGTACACGCAATGAGCTGCTCACCTGCTGAGCTCCAGAAGGCCTCCCCTTTTCCTTTATTAACAAAAATAATCTAGGAAATGAATAACTTTGTAAACAGACTTCAGTGCTACATACTTTCACATGCCACAAGGTATTAGACTCAGAATTTACCTGTGCCCAGAGGGAATAGCCAAAAAGGGTATATGCATTATAAAATACGATAACATATTGTCTCTGAACTAATATTTTTTCTGTATCTTTAGGTACACAGGAATAGCAACTTGTGGTTGTTTCCCAGATTACGGGTAAATAGAGCCAGGGAATGTCCTTTGTACAATCATTACCTAGTGAAACTCTACTTCATCTACAAACTATGGGTGACGTATGTAGCACAGGAGTGAGTGAAACATTTCAGGGAAAACTATTTACCCAAGTTGCACAGAGAGAAGAGAACTTATCATGTAAAAACATCTTGCTTTGATATGCTAGAACATGAGGACAATGAAATTAATTCAAATATACAAATATAGGAGGAGGCAAGGTGGGGCTAAGTGATACAGAAGTTAATCTATGGTTTTAAAAAAAAGAAAAAAAAAAACACAACAAAACAGCACAATGGAAAAATAGATCCAGTGCCACGCATGAAGGAGCCAAAGATCTGCTTGTCTATTGCTTGACCTTAATGTTCTTTTAAGGTCATTTTCATATTTAATAATAGCAGAGGAGATAAGCAACACCTACAAAGACAGGTGCAGGCACCGCGTTCCTCTGCTTGTACTCTGAGCTGGCTGGACACAAGCTGGCACCAACCCGAGAGCCATGTAGATGTGTGGGCAGCAACACACTGACTGAACCAGGACAGTCAAATCCTGACCAAGTAGTCAGAGACAGGTTCCCCAGGGCCATATTGCCCCTTACCTCTGCTTTTGTCTTGCTCTAAAGTGACCCTTCAAAGGTATTGAGGGAATACCACGAGGCATGAGCATGCCACATCCTGTGGAAAACTTTAGGTTTCCAACTTTCTGTTTCCCTGTTGTAAAAGGAAAATGTTGCCCCTGTTGCACAAGCATCTGTGAGGCTTTTGTAACTGGTATTTTGGAAGCTGTCAAAAGCTGGAGTGGAGGAAACCTTTCCCAGAGCTACACAATATCTTAAGCTAAATATTATAATACATGTTCTCTGTGCAGTCTGAGTAACAGCATTGCGACCACATCTATTTTTGTTTGGAATGAAAGTTGGCAGGAAAAATTGAGCAGCTTATTTGCAAAAATGCCCATGATAATGGGTAAGATGTTATTCATCCTCATTTTCTCTATAAAAGCTGAAATTCTTTTCTCTAATAAATGAGTTCAGAATGACATCACGTGCTGGCAGGAAAACTTGTCGGCCTCCCTTCCCACTCTGCACTGGCAGTGGAACTGATACATCTGTTGGTGTTTTGGTCGAAACATTTGTCATCCCAGTTATTTGCACAATATAAATGTGTGCTAGCTATGATTTTGATTTGTGTATAACAAACAATTGTACAATTTGGGGTCTGCCATCAATATGTAGGATTATGCCAAAGAAAGAAATGGCAAAACCAAATGATTCCCGTTTGTAATAAGAGCACAGTCATAGGGAGATAAGTAAAGAGGCTTGACAGGTTCAAAAGCCAGCAGTGGTGAAACATAGATGTGTTTAACTATGCAGAAGTATCCACCTGACAAGGACTACAATCTTTTTGCCAATAGTTAAAGACAATCTTCATGTGTCAAGAAGACAATACTGGAAAACACATGATAGGACACATAAGATATGGACAGCTGCCAGGCCTCTGAACAGCTGTGTGGTGTACAAAAATTACTGCAGCTGTATTTAAACTAGATTTTTTTTTTTTAAATTGAATGTGTTCAGGATTTTTACTTATCTAAAAGGAAACATTAGCATTTATGAAATGTTTATCTACCACAAGATGTGCTAGTTTTGTTTCTGCTGTGTGCGAGCTCCAATGTTCATGAGACATCACTGCTCATTCTCAAGACTCTGTATGTAGAGCAGGGGGATAGTTTCTTTACACGCTTGGGTTAGTGAGAGCAAGGCATTCAAACCAAGCTTTGTACCAATTTAGGAGAAATTGGAAAAGGAATAAGGAATTTGGTCTCTTCTGGTGTTTTGGAAACTCTAGGATAGGATCTGATACTGACGTGTTCAGGACCTTTACGAGGCCAAGAACTTAGAGGCATGGCTGATGCTATAAGCTTGGTGTGCATGCAGGATGTGGAGCACTTCTTCCCCAACTTTGGAGATTCTTCCCTCACGCTTGTGAAAACGGCTTGCTCAGGTGAAGTCAACTGATCACAGCAGAGTTGGGCCAGATGTCTTTCACCTGTTTTCCAACTTGACCTATTCATTTTCAATTGTAAAAATTTTTTAAGAATCACATGAAGTCAGGAGGAAATACTTCACCTTGAACTTTCTCTCCCCTTCTCCATTACTTTGTGTAGGTGGAACAGAAAACTGAGGAATATGTATGTGAATTGTTTCGAGAGAAGACAGAATAGCCCGCTGAATAAGATAAATTACTGGCAATATCAAACTCCTCAAGAGAAAACTTGAGGAACCTAATATCCCATTCATCCCAGACAATTACTGGAATATTAGGTGTCTTCCTCCACGTGGACCTAGAGTTGCTGGTTCCCATGCAAGCTGTCAGCTTTCTTACTGCTAGAGCTAAACAAGATAGTAGTAGGTACCTGTGGTTTTGGAATGAAAATTCTTGGGTTCTCCCTACAAAGCCACATCTACGGTATGTGGTTTGGCTGGCAACCGTGGATTCTGATTTGTATGCAACCCTGTGGACACTTCTAATTTAATGTTTGTCTGAAAGGCTAACTCTGTGGCCACTTTTAATTAAAGGAGATTTCCGGTAAAGTTGGTAAACAATTTTTGTTACTGGAGGGAGGGTGCAGAGCCATGTTAAAGAATTTTTGGACAACCGTTGTGAAAATAAATGGGATAATATTTGGTAACAATTGTGGAAAAGTGTGAAATTTCAGATATTTTTGATTTTTACAACCAAATCCGGAACTTTTGATTTGACATGAGTTCTCAAACTTTCTTTTCCTGTTTTTCATTACTCTCCTGGTCATTAGGATTAGAGGTAGATAGGTAGTAGGTAGAGGAAGGGGGTTACAGACATTGCAGCCTCAGGCTTGCAAGTCAGCATTGTAATTTTCAGGTCTCCCCTTGAATCCACATGAAATTTTGGTGCCATATCCTCCATGGTGTTGCACAGAGAATCACTTTCTATTGCTTGTTTTGAACAGAGCTCCTACCAGCTTCCAGAAGAATACTTTAGAGCCGGTGCATTTTCCTGCTTGAAATCCTAAATACTTTTTTGATCAACAGGAAAACTGAACCTGTTTATCCACCAGTGATGGCATTCATACCTCACAAATAGGGCACAATACACTTCCTTTATGACCTAGTAGATACTCATCTATTCTATAAAGAGATAAATGGTCTCAAATGCTGGAGATAGATAAATGGATAGTTAGTCTTTGGGTTCATGACTAATCGCCTGAAATTGTTTACACTCTAAATCAAAAAAACACTCTCACTTCTGTCAGCTGTCGACAGAGCAGAAGCAAAAGGGAATATTTACTCTGGAGTGGCACTTGGCTTTCTAGATTAAAAATATTGAAGTTTTTAATAATGGCTTGGGTATTTACATGAACAGAAAACCTATAAAAGATTAAATTTCAATAAATAAAACAATTTTCTTTTGATAATTTCAAAGTGCTTTGTTATGGCTCTAACCACTTCTCTTTTTTTCCTACTGTAATTAGCTGATCTTAAGGACGTGCAAACAAGTTCCCACAAGTGTTAGGCTACTTAGTAATAACTGCACACCTTTTTACCCATCAGTAACTGTAAGATCATTTATTTCCAAAAGGGGGAATTCAGAAGAGGGATAGGCAACCTCAAATTACCACACATTTATAACCATGTAAAAGTCTCCCCACAGGCAGTTACCACAGATGAGCTAAATTACTGCAAATTCAGACTCTAGCTTACATCATATTAACCACATCATGTGCCTATCCTTACTTTAAAAAAAAAAATACACCATAATTTCTAACTAGAGGACACCCAGTTCTCATATAGTAATGTTAAATTGAATTGTTAAGACAGCTGGAAAAAAACAGAAAATCATTTTTTTGTGGACTTAAGAAATTTGTTGATTCCACTCCTTTTCTGAATAGTTTCACATTCAATCACTCTGATTTCTTACTGGCAGATATTTTTCCCATGTGATTCTTTACCACCTCAAGGTGAAATCTTTTTTTCCTGTTGAAATCACTGGAAAAATGTCCCTTTATTTCCATCAGGAATTCCTGTCAGGTCCTGAATATGTAAAAGCCATCGATATTTTCTCATTCTTCTTTATACAAAAACCCATGCTACAGAATTTTGTATTTTTTTCTGTGACTCCAAGGTGTGCAGGATTTAGAGCCTTTCACTGAAAAGTCTACAAGGAATCACCTCACTAAAAAATCAGCATAAAACCAGGAATCTGAAGAAAGAAGAGAATTCTGACTACTTATCAAAAGAGACTGGCAAGGTTTGAACTCAATAAGGGATCTAAGAAGGTGAAGGACTCTTTATACCAAAGAAATCTAAAACTGGACAAAACTCCAGAGTTTCTTCTATCATTACAGGGCCAGATGCTGTTAGATCAGCTACACTCATTTTCCAGTGCTCATCCTTCCAGAATAAGCAAAAGAAAAGGTAGAGACTGAATCTCACAACTCAGGAGCGTGAGTTCAATTAGGGTTGCACACTGTCATTTTGGTTCTGTAAGCTATGTTATCTGCATCTAAATCTTTTCATTTTTTCGTAGCCATGACTATAGCTTCTGACTGGAAATCCATCCCCTGCTTGGGGAATTCCTGCAGGACATTCTCTGCTGGGTGTTTGCAGCTGCTCCACCAGCACCACTAAGCCAATTCACACCTTGAACTCTTAAGAAATGAGTCACACGTTTTCACAGTCCACCTCTGAAATGGGGTGTGCGTTGCTCACCTGGAACATGCTGGTCTTTACCAGCAGGTAACCCATCATCCTTATTCAAAATTCTGACAGCAGACTGGTCAGGTACCGCTTGGCAGTTGTTGTTGGCTCTGTGTTGATTTGATGAAAAGTAGGTCTGAACTTCATTCTTCACCAAGTTACTCCCCTATCTGCCTAGACAACTATGAATTGATTACTTTTATTCCCTCCGTTAAATGTAGACTTGCTCAATATTTTTCAGACTCTGCTGTATTTGGGAACTCTTCAGTTATACTGTCCACATTCAGTGTTTATTGTGTGAGCCATCTCCAAAGTTTTTTTTCTACTATGTATTTTTCCACTCGCAGGAGAGACAATATATATTTTTTAAACAGTAGACACAAATCATAGTTATTCAGTCTGAGCAGGAGCTCTGGAGACCTTTGCTCCAACCCACTGTTCAGAGCAGAGTCAGTACAGCCTTCAGACCTCCACAAAGATGTATGAAGTCAGGGACTTACAGTGAAAGTTATAAAATTCAGGAAACTTTGGGGATTTACTTGCATCTTCACATAGTCAATGCCTGGCTAATGGCATTTTAAAAATAATACAGGCTCATGAATCATAGATAATCTACCTGTGTACTTGCCAATCCATTTGTTACTTTGATTCACTTTAATAACACCCATTTTTGCTCCGGTTTTTGTATTTTGCTATTCACCTGCTGTCTCTCTCACATACAGGGAAAGAAAGAAATGAATTAAGTAGAATCAGTCTGTGCAATCAGAGCTGAAGCCTCCCGAGCTGGAAAATGACTCACATTTATCTGCTGGCATCTCTCCTCACAAATCTCCTGCAGCAACATCTCTCAAAGTCTCTAGTAATTGAGCCATTTTCTGAATGCTAGCAGTGGATGGGACTTAGTGAGACGGAGACCAACCAGCATATGAAATTTGTCATTAGTGGGAATGGCAGTTTTCCTAGAAGATTTTTGTCGAAGGTGTATTGCAAGTGCAGTTGAAGTGTAATTTACTGCAAGCCTACATTAAGCACTGACCTTCACGCTACTCAGTAGCAAGCCAAGAAGCAAAGATGTTAAAATACAATGGAGGGCTTACATAGAAGTGACTGTAATTAAAAAATATATACTGGATTTGGGAAATGCCTGGGTACAGTTTTAATGAAAACATTACTGTGCTGCTGATATTAAGATTTAAATCCCTCAGAAAGAAATCACAGAAATGCACACATGGTCTAGTTCTCGAGACAACCAAAATGACATGCCCCTGCTCTTCTTCTCCTGCATTATGTATCCTGCTGCATTGTCTTTCTTATTTCATTTTTGTAAACAGCTTAATTCCATAGCCCCCCTTTTATGGTATATTAGTATGAAGAAGCAGGTGCTCATCAAAAAATCTTTGTGTCACTAGGAGCATCCATGACATACTAAAAACTTCTGAGGGATCAATGCATGTACAGCAAGGCTATTTTTCACTGGTGGCCAGAGAATCTCTCCCTACCCTGACAGCTAAAAGGACTTGAGCAATGCCAAATGGCAGCTGGTATCTTTTCTGCTAGAAGAAAAATTGCAGTACTATAAGGAGTGTGAAAATTAAATTGTACTCAAGAAGAATATAAAAATCATTCTGCTGTGTTAAAGAAAATGTTTCTTTTGCCCAGAGCTGTGTTTGCTATCAACAGCTGGTTGTAGGTTCCTGCAGGAAGCGGATGAGCAGTGTCTTTTCCTGCACCCTCCCAGCTCTGTTCATCTGCAGTCTAGAGATTTCCTGAGCAGAGGTTTTATCTGTTGCTTGGTGTTGGGTGGACATGGTTAATTGGGGTTTTTTTAATCTGCTTTAGCATTTTGCATCCAGAAAATCCTGCAGCTGTAAGTTCCACAGTGTACAATTTGGTCAGTGAAAAAAATCCTTTGTTTATTTGTTTTAGATCTTCTGATTACTGATTGCTGTGTGTCCATTAATTTATCTTTTATCAGTAAAGAGGAATAATCATTCTGATTTACCATTCTCATGCAAGATTTAGAAAGCTGTGTAAACTTAACAGTTGGACTTGATGGTCTTAAAGGTCTTTTCAACACAAATGTTTCTATGATTTGATGAAACCTTTGTTTTTCTTCTTAGTGTTGGCAGAAAAGCTCCTACTCAAGTTTACTGATATGAGTTTTCTGGACAAATACATTTATACACATTCTGACAAGAATAATTTTCTTCTTCAATTATGCCATTAAAACTTAGAAGAAGGTAGCAAACTTATGGAGATAAAGTGAGAGAAAGGGGCTAGAGTCTATCTCTCTCGGCAGCTTTCTGTGCTCATCTGATCCGTATCTCTGATTATGCTGCAATTTATCTCACAGTAGCTGTAAGGGATATTTTCCACAACACTTGTCACACTGAAGGAAAAAATCCTGACTCATTTTTAAATGTACACCTTTCTTTTTATGACTATATGTATATAGTTATATAGCTGTACCTACCCATAAACTGAAAAAAGTAGAATTTTTTCCTCTTTCATCACAGTTTTGACCGTGATGTGTTCGTTTTGTGTCCTGGTGTATCAGTTTTGCAATTGACTCTCATACTGAAGGTGATCTTGGATTCTGCAGATGGATGAATTATGGATCAATGTGAATATGACTGGATCCACGTTTTTGTGCTGGCAGAGTCTTAGGAGCAACTATTGGATGTACTGTAGAAGCTTCACCTGGACCGTGAAAGCCTCCTCAGATATTGCCCGCTCTGGTTTCCTCATGGCTGGAGCCATCCTTTTCCCCATGCAAACTACTGTGCAGGTTTCCACACCATGTGCTGTTGCCATGTTACAGTACCATGGAGGTTAAGGGGCACTCAGCTGCAAGAAGGATAAAGTTAAATCTCTGAAAAAAACTACAGCATTTTTCCAGAGAAGCAGCAGCAAGGTTTGCAAGTTCATTGTTTTTGTTCTTTCCAAGCTGGTGGAAGTGATGGTGCTTCTTTCAGACTATTGCATTCCTTTATTATTTCCTCCTGTTCCATGAAACAATGTAATATCTATTTGGAAGTAAAGGAAAGAAAATTCTGATTCCCTGAGTTGTTGGGAGACAGTCCTCAGTTTCATTTGTGGTTTTGGTTTGCATTTGATTATTTCGATCTGTTACTGATGTATGTAGATAGGGCTAAAAATCCATGTCTGCATTGGTCCTCCAAACCCACAGTACTCAGGGGACAGTTCAAGCTGTCATCTGTCAGCTACACACGGAATATTTAGCTTGAATAGAGGGGTGGATCTCAGCTGCCCATCACTGTCCACACATCTTCCCACCAGCCTGGCACTTTGGGCTTTTTCCTCAGGTCCTTCTTCTCTTTGTGATTGCAGAAATGGGCCCCTGTGACTGGCCCATTAATCTCCCCCAAACACCACAGCTTCCCCAGGCTGTGCTGGTGCCTCCATCACTTTGGACCCAAGTAGGATCCAGGCTGCAGTTGAGTGAGAGCTTTGTCTTTGCATGGCAATGGCAAACTATCTACACCTCTGGGATTTTTGAGGAACAGATTTTGAAACTCATCAAATGTCTGCATGATACAGAGATTTGCTGCTTGGTGATTGGTTTTGCAACAGAAGGCATTCACTGCTGGTGCATGGCAGAGAAGCAGGATTTTCTGCTTTCCCATGCACTGTGTAGAATAATTGGTATTGCAGATTGAATTTTTGCTGGTGAGAGTGACATTCGCTGCTAATACATTATGTAATGGTCCCCGTTTTGCCCTCCTTTTCCTTTCACTTAGGCAAAACCATTATCAGCTGCACTGATGGTTGGATACCTTCTCTAGAGATCAAAACTAAGACCAACACAAGTTTAGTTATCCTGACTACATATATAATATGATTTTAAAGAGCTTGGAACATTTAAAAGAGGATAAATGAATTAAGGACTGTTTTATTAGTTCACATTCAGTGGACTATACTTGTCAAAATTGGTTGAATATCCAAATTAAGTTGAAATTAATCCCTGCACGAGCCTATAAAAACCTGTTCCCAACAAGCCTTCATAATAAATTCTTTGTGCCAGGAAATATGAACTAAATTGTTTTAAAGCAATAATGTTAAGGTAAGTAAAAAAAAAGTGTCCTACTGAGAGATATTTTATGAACAAAATTAAATATTATAAAACCACATTATTAAATTCTGTCAAAAGGTATTAATCTTGTTACTCTGGCATTGGTACCTGAGTTCTCCATAATTATGGATTAAGACTTAAAACAAAAATATAGTGTGGAAGGTGTTTTTCAAAGTTCCTGAAAAAGAAAATAAAACTTGAAAGTATAAACCTTTAGACTTGCAATATGTCATTCCATTATTATTATTATTATTATTATTATTATTATTATTATTATTAACTTACTAAGTGCTGACTTTATGATCAGCATTATATAAAGCTCAGTATGAATACAATCCCTGCACAAATGAGTTTACAAACTGTGGAGTCAACCCCAAAGAAGACACATTTGGGAATTTGAGATGGTACAACACAAGGATACCTGCCTATGCTGAGGTTAAAGAAAACTCCTCCATTCATTTCTGTAACTTGTTTGTGGCCACTCTACTGCTCTTGGTCCCGTTGTAGGAAAAAAATAACTTTTTTAAAGGAGAGTGGGTCTGGGGAAAAGGGTTCAATTTATCATAGAAATAGGGGCAAAGAAGAGGTATCGTTTCTTAAGACAACACCTAAGTAGAATAGGATAGGATAGGATAGGATAGAATAGAACAGAACAGAATAGAATAGAATAGAATAGAATAGATTTCAGTTGGAAAGAACCTACAATGATAATCTAGTCCAAGCATGTGACCACTTCAGGGCTGACCACGAGTTAAAACATGTTACTAAGGGCGTTGTCAAAATGCCTCTTAAACACTGACAGGCTTGGGACATCAACCGCCTCTCTAGGAAGCCTGTTCCAGTGTTTGACCACACTCTTGGTAAAGAAATGCTTCCTAATGTCCAGTCTAAACCTTCCTTTGTGCAGCTTTGATCCATTCCCACGCATCTTGTGACAGGATTCTGAGGAGAAGAGCTCAGCACCGCCCTCTGTGCTTCCACTCCTCAGGAAGCTGCAGAGATCCATGAGGTCATCTCTCAGCCTCCTTTTCTCAAAACTAGGCAAGCCCAAAGTCCTTTAGTTTCTCTTCATAGGACATTTTTTTCCAGCCCTTTCACCAACTTTGTTGCCCTCTTCTGGACACATTCAAGGACCTTCGCATCCTTTGTGACGGATGGGATCACAGAAGATGAAGGTCCCAATGTTCCTGGCTCCCACTGGCAGTAGGTCACTGAGAGCCCTGAAGTGATGGTACCAATTAAAGCTGCTCCAATACCTTACATCAATGCATGGTTAGGTGTCTAAGAACCACATGGACACAACCACATCTTTGACAGTCCAGAGTCTCTAGTGCACCAAAGATCTGCTGTAGCATGATGGAGAATAAATGCCATTATTTCCACCAACTCTCATTTTATTAGGGAAGGAGAGTTTAAAAATTACACCAAAAGATGTTTTAGATAGAAACTAAGATTTTAAGATCTATGCAGAAGATTGTTTTTTTGCCAAGGTAAATTGTCACTCATGATTTTTTTAAGTCCTCCACTACAACTAGCAAAAGTATTCCGTAGATTTACTACTTTCCCTAATTGGATTGTCTCTGAATAAATGCAATAGATAGATGTTCCTGTGCTAGTACATGCACATCATAACTCTTTCACTCTTCCTGGTAAGTCATTGTTATTGGATCATAACCCTGGAATTCAGTCAGCAATTTTTGCTATAATCCACATCATTTATTCAGATTATTTGTGGATAACATGGCATGCTTGGGGTTTTATTACTATTTCTTTACACTCTGAAGCACTTGCAGGCAACCATTAAGTATAGGGCAATGCTCAATCACATTTTGTTATGTTCAACATTTACTCTACACTGGTAAACCACTAAGACATAAACAAAATAAACTCAACAAATGTGTAACGAACTGGATTTTTCGGTTATTTTTCCTCTTGCTTTACAGAAGACTTACTTGGTTATAGAGTCTGTCACCTCCAAGTAATAGCTTTGAAATCAATTCAAAATGGCAGCTTCCTGGTGGTAGCTAATTAGTCTAGGTAGAATGAGTTAGTTTAATCTATTTCATAGTCAGTATATCACAGAATCACAGAATCACAGAATGTTAGGGACTGGAAGGGACCTCAAAAGATCATCTAGTCCAATCCCCCTGCTGGAGCAGGAACACCCAGATGAGGATACACAGGAAGATGTCCAGGCGGGTTTTGAATGTCTCCAGAGAAGGAGACTCCACAACCTCCCTGGGCAGCCTGCTCCAGTGTTCTGTTACCCTCACTGAGAAGAAGTTTCTCCTCATATTTAAGTGGAACCTCCTGTGTTACATTTTGCACCCATTACCCTTTGTCTCACCATTTGTTGTCACCAAGAGGAGCCTGGCTCCATCCTCCTGACACTCACCCTTTATATGTCTGCAACACTCTTTTTAGACACAGGATTGACTGGAGCACATGCTTTTAACCTCTGTAAATGCATCAAGAATTACCTTTTCAGCCCACCTGATCCCTCTTGAACTCCCCTGATCCCACGTGGGAGGACATCTTGCACTGCAGCTAATAGTGCACCTATTGCTTGTACAGCCAGAGAAATACAGACCACTGTGTTCACTGAGATGGGAACACCAGCAATTATATAAATTCTGCAGTGATCCACAAAGTTTTTAAATGTTCCTTGAGATTATATCATTAACACCTGACAGTTCTGAAGCCTTTGGAAGCTTCTGCATGATAATACACAGCTGCAGAAATCTGCATAAACCTATATGTCTGATTTTTTTTTTCCCCAAAACCAAGTTCCAGTTACCTATCACATTTTCATAGTGATCTTGCACAAGTTTAGTGTACGGTCTTTGGTGTAATATAAAGAGCTGCCAGCCTAAGGCCTGGGGTCAACCGCATCCTTTCCATTCAAGGGTGACCTGTTTTAATGTACTATATATTACTTCTTTCTGTTGTTTACTTCAAATGCCAGGCACCTCTCTGCCCAACCTCATCATTTAGATTACATTATAATAAACCATTTGTAGTAATACTTAATGGGGTGAATTTCAGAGAGGGCAAGTGGAAGGGGATGATTTGAGTGTCAGTGAATCAGGGAAGTTCTTTGACCTTTGGTGCATCTACCAAAATCTTTCATACCATCTAGATAAGGGCTGTCAAACTCATTTTCACTGGGGGTCACATCAGCCTCGCAGTTGCCTTCAAAGGGCTGAATGTAATTTTAGGACTGGATAAATGTAGGAGTAGTTACTACTAGTAACTATGAGTAATTACTCTTACTAGTAACTACTAGTAACTGATCTAGAATATTTTTCGTTTGGTGTTTTTTTTTTCTTGGTAGAAGCACACACACACACACACAAGAACTGTCTCTAAAGCAGAAGCATTGGCTCTTTCATAAAAAATGTGTCTCTGGATCTTGTATACAGAGAGAGGACTGAATGGGTAATGGTTTAAAATTTATCTACATTACCCCAGCTTGAATACACAGCTTGATATTGTTCAGATCAAGCAACAGTTTAACATTTTTTTTAATATCTTGTAAATGCAGCAGAAAGGTGTTTGGCTTTATTCACATTTAAGTTTTCTTCCTTGGGAAAAAAAAATCATATTGAAATAATTAAAAGAAATGGTCTTTCTGAAGATCTTCATATCATCTCATATTTTTTGGTTAAAGATGTGACTTAATAGGAAAAAGGGAGTTGATCCTGTCCAGTTTTTTCCTTCATATCGTTTAGCAAAATTAGTTGAGTGGGAATGGCTGAACATGACAGCATCTTAAAAAAAACCCCCAAGCTTTAAATAGATCCAAAAATCAGCAAGTGATGAAAGCTGAACAGATTCCAGAAGAGAAGGACATTCTATAACATGATATGCTCAACTCCTTCATTTCTAGAAGACTGAAGGGAGTAATGGAGTTGGGATATGGACAAAATAGTCACCAGACTATAGTTTCACAGCTTTGTGATGTTTTCTATTATAAAATAACCTGGAGTGACAAACATCTGACAGTGGGATCTGGATGGGGAAGATGGAAGGGGAGAAAAAAATAACTTCAAATATTAAAATCTTACTGTTAGGACATTTTGTTGAAATTTTACTCTTGAGCCACAGGGCATCAATAGAGTATAAAGCTTGTTTACTTCACTACCACCTTCTTTAAAAATGCTCCAGTATTTAGCAATGGAAATTGAGTGTCTGTGGCACCTTGCAACTATTTTGCTGTCCCATTAAGGCATTCACTTGCACAGACAGATAAACAGAAAGAAAGGAGCTCTGGGGGGAAGCTATAGACATGTACGTTTTTAAAAGATCTAAACTTTGAAAACAGCTCATTCAAAACTTATGTCATACAGAATATATATTAGTTATTTCTAGAATTTAGGAAAATGTATTAAGTGTTTAAATGCTTAGAAATAATTACAGTACATATTATATTTGCACCACTCTTTTTAAATTTGCATTGAAAAATTTGAGAAAAGAGAACCTTCTGTACTGGAAAACAACTCCAAAATTTTTTAAGGCAAAGATATTTTCTGAACTCCCAAGAAGCATGAGAAGTATTTGGATTTGTATTTACAACCAGTGCTCACCAGGTTACAATCACAGTATCAAAAGACCTTAATTGAGTTTTCCAGCTCCACACCTCCTTGCCTTCATCTCCATAACTTCATTCCCCAACCTTTGTCTCTCAAACTTCTGCATTTGCACCTGCCTGGCCTTGCTCTTTTAGTCACTCCAAGTCATTTTGTCTTCTCTTGTTCTTTGATTCTGCGTTGTCAGGAATTCTCCCACCCTACCGGCCTTCCGTTTTTCCAGACCATTGAAACAGAAAATGAACAAAAGTCAATTGTCGTGTTCATCTGCATGGTGCTGTGACTCCAGGCCAGGGTGGGCCTGGTGCTCTCCAAGGTATCACAGCTTAGAGAGTCACCAGCCTCTGACTTTCCCCAGGAGGGACTCTATGGACACAATTACTCTACCACATCAAATAGTGCCAAGGAACAGTTCAAGCACCAAAATTTGATAATCTGTACTGGGAAATAATCATTATGTTACAGAAAAAATGAGGCTGGTAGGAACCCCTGTGATCACCTTGCCCAACCTCCAGGCGTTGTTTTGTTCTGAGCTAATGAATATTTTTCAAAACAGTTCTTGGGTATGATTTGTGGACCATAAACTGCTTCCAACAAGGGGTTGGCATGTGGACACCCCATTCCGGAGGCTATAGGAAATTAACAGTGTGAATACGGGCTCTACCATGGCAGCTGATCTCCATGCTGGGCATTTGTGTCGGGCACAATTAATTCTTTGGTATGAAAGTAACCTCTGTTAACTCTGTCAACAATAAATATTTGCCACCTACAAAAATGTATTGCTTAACACCTACATTGGCTTTGCAGTACTACACCACCAGCCATCTCCTTCCATCTTCGACGTATTTTGAAGGACAAATTTGCTTATGGTCATGGAGAAACTTCTATGAGACACCGTGATCATCCCTGAGTCAAAAAAACCCCTTTCTGATATAGGTTTAAGCTGTCCAATACATTGCCTTCCTTACAGGAGAAAAAAAAGTAGACTGAATCACACCTCAGCACTGCATCAGTGCTTCTTGCTCCTGTGCTTGTGTTAAACCAATTGCCACATTTGGGCTGGGGACAGAATTTCTCTGTTCCCCAGGTAGATCTGGTGAGGACTGTAATGGGGTTTCACGGTGTCCTCTCCTGTGTAGGCTGTGGTCATCCAGATCACTATGCTGTTTTTAAACTGAGCTGGTTTTTTCCTGTTCCATCTTAACAGCATCAATCTTTGTGGTATGGATAATCTTTAAACTAGCTTTAGGTGGTTAAGAAGTGATTGTATCTAGGCATGCAAAGCTGACAGACAAACCACATCATGGCCTGGATTCGGCATCCAGGTTGCTTGTCTGTGTAATTCATGGTCTATGTATTCCTCTTTTTGTGTTCCCCAGGCACCCTAACTCTCTGTCATTTCCAGCAGAAATTAAAATATAAGCTCTTAAGGGCAGCTGCTACATCTTTCCTTACTCTGAGAAGTTCTGTACTTATATATAAGCCTCTCTATGATTTTTTTGATAGCAAAGAGCATAATACACATCTTCTTGTGGTAATTTTTTTAATGTCTTTTTCCATTTTTTTTTTTTCCCCAGGGAAAATATTTCTTTTTCAATAGTGACAGGGTTTCTGTTACCGTTTTTTTCCTTGAGAATGTTTTTGGGGAAGAAATGACATTTTATATTAAGAATATTCTCAACTAGAAAAACTTTGAATAGCTGTAATTGGTAAAAAAAAGAGACACAAATAAGAACAGGAATGAAGAGGGCCATTTCAGTAGAAATCTGCAACTCCTTGGTCTGCTGTGCCAAAATGCAAGATCTGAAAATGTTCAAACTTTGGAAAAGAAATTCAGCAATTCATTTCATGCAGCAAACAACTACATTTCTCCCAGAAATGATGCTTTTTTTGATATTGCTGCTATTAACAGCACAGTGCTATGAAAAGCAAATGTATTAGCATTTTTTTGTATTGCTTACCATGATAATGTCTAGAAATCATTTGAGGTAGCAAAATATACCAGGACAATGCCAAGTTAATTACAATATTGCTCAGTGTAGTACCATGTAGAAATGCCCAGCTGGCTTTCAGTAAGTCTGTTAAAGAGTAAAACAGATAAGGCAAAATGATGTGCTAGCACGGCTGGACTGTCTTGAGTAGAGAGAGTCATTTAGTCTGAATTTGGGTATCACTGCATGAAATTGCATAATACAGTGCGCAAACATACCCTAGGAGTTTCAGTGGCCTAGTTAGGGTGGTACAGTGATACCAGCAGAGTTATGCAACCAAACTGGGAATGCAGAGAGCTCCCACAGCACCATTTCTACCAAAACATGCAGATGCTCCTTCTTACGTATAGTCTGTCCTCTTGGAAGCACGTTTAGCAAAATACATTATCCATGCAACCCCTTGCAGGATGGCAGTTGAAGTGATGTTGCATTTATCTCACAAGGAAACCTGTTATTATGAGCATTCCATCTTAAATGTGAATGGTGAGGCAGATCTGAAACGCCTGGTGCCTTCAAACTGCTTCTCCTTGGGATTCATGTCCTTTTCATCAAAACGAGCACATGCATTCCTCTGCTAGGTGATTTCCTTCTCTGAAAACCTGTACTTTTTTTGGTAAAATGGCAACTCGTTTGTACTTCCAACTTTTGCCTTTACAATGTTCACAGTATTCGCTTCAACAAAGCATTTAAAATATTGGGCATAATGAATTTATCCCATCTATTCTAATTTAAAGTAATGTATGGCTGAATATGTCAATGTATTTTTCCTTTTTTCCTGGAGTCAAGTACTTATTATGAGATTGGCAACGGTTACTAATTTCTAAAAACCTTGTCCTTGAAATCACATCAAGAATCCATTTCTGTGATATGAATTTATCTTAACCTGGAAACTGTCAACCAAAGCAATCAAATCTTTTGCCTACAGTGTTCTTTTCCTTCTGTTAAAATAGTTTGTTAATTAATGTTTGTCTTTTGTAGTGCTGATGACTGTTCTTATTTATTTACAATCTTTAAATTCTTCCCCCTCTGTCCATTAGCTTTTTTTTTTTCTTTCATTTTAAGCATCTGATTACATGTGTGGTAGAAACTTCTGTAGTTATGGTTCTATAAAATAATTTTGTTCCACTGAGCTTTGAACTCAACTGCAGTGAACCAGGAATCTTGTGAGTACTGAGAGGCATTTTCCACAATGGGTGACTCCAGGTCCAATGTGTTCAGAGTTCTTTAGGGCATAAACATGGCTCAATTCTACAAATGTTTATATGCATAAGCACTGCCGGGAGAACTGAATGGGAATTCAGAGAGAAATGTTCATTAATCCTTTTCAGGGCTTTTGAAAAACCAGGGCTAATAGACATAAGACTCACCATGACAATGTTTTATAAAATAAATTGTTTTATAAAATAAATTGTTTTATTGTGCTAAGTCCCACCATAGAATTTATAGAATATATAGAGTACATAAAGTATTTATACAGCAAATGTACAGCTGTGGAGAATGCTTTCATTTTTAGAAACTATTTATCTGCTGATATATGGACTATATTTACACAAGGAGATACTGGTTTATGGAGCTGGGTCACTCTGCTGTGAACAAAGAAAAACATTATTGAATGGTCAATTTATATTAAAAATACATACAAAAAAACCCCAAACAAACAAATAAACAAAAAACCCCACCAAAACCCAACCAAACAAAAAAAACCCAAAAACAAATAAACAAAATCAAAAACAACCAAAAAAAGCGGTTCTATGAGATAGCACTGGGACTCAGATCTCCTCCTCCAGATACAGAGTGTCAAATTAGCAGCTGGCTATAAAATTTCCTGTGCTTTACTCTGCTTGCTGGGACACTTCTGCTTGGACTTTCTCTCACGATAACCAGTATCATGGGCTTCTGTCAGTCAGCTGAAGACACATGTCTATCCAGACATGCCTCGGAAGATTAGGGCATAAAAAACTTTGGGATCTGGTCCAAATCTCACATATGTCTCCAGTGTAGTCTAATAGAGAGATAATTCAAGGCTGACTTGAACATCCTTTTCTTACTCTTGATCTAAGAGCATCATAGGCATTTTACTCTAATTACAAGGCATTTAATTAGCTCCTTAGGTTCTGCCTCAAGTGTTTAACACATACATCTTACAAGAGGCCATATCATAAGGTGTTATTCAACAAGAAGGCTTCATTTGTTCCTTTTGTCCTTTTTCTGCTGAGCCTTTTCATCTATCAAATCGAAGCTTTTTGTTTACTTTGAGTTGCCTCTGATTCCAGCTAAGTCCAATAGCTTGTGAGACTGAAAGATGGATTTATGGCCCAATGCAGATCTCCTATCCCTAAAACTGATGCAGGAAAAAATTAATTGTTCACTTGGGTGATTGAAGATAGATGAGAGTTGCTGTGTCTATAGTCTGCCTGTACACAGCTGGGCTCAAGCAGCCTGCCGTACACCTAAGCACTTTATTTCCCAAACAAAACCCCGGCCAAGCCACACCACTGATCCTTTTAGTCCATACACTGGCTTTCTTCCCATGGAAAACAAGGCAGGGAGGACACAGGAGTGTGTGCCAGGGTATTAGTCCAACAGGCAGTCTAATGGCAGCCAGAACATACATCCAGGCTAAAAGCCAGTTGGGATAGTTCTAGAATTTCAGAGCTAGTGTGTATTCTTTCTACCAGGACACTTCGATCCCTCTTGGCACGCTTACTTGATAGGATCATGTTCTGTAATGACACCTTTATCGTTTTTGTAGGTTACATGATTCGAATTCTAGATCTTAAGGACAATAGATCAGCATCTTGCAAACTGCTATAGCAGTATTTCTGTTCTTCTGAGGGATGTATGTAAATTCCTCCAATTCTGGTATGAGAAAATCAAGAATAAACCTGTTTATGTGCTATGGAACAGCAGAAGTTGTAAAGTTAATTTTTCAAGGCACCCAAGTGACTGGGTTTAGAACACCTTGCTCAGAAAATTTGTATAGATACCATGAATTTTTATCCACATGTATGCATTAATGTGTAGACTCGATTACATAGCTTTGTTCTTCAAGAAGTCTTCACTCACCTGGGATATGTTGCTAGCTGCAATTATTTTGTAAGTTTTACATAAAGCTAAGTATAAGAGGGAAACTGTGAGAGACGGCGAAAAAGCAAGAGTGGATTTCTGTGTTCATTCAGCCAATCAGCTTTTTAAGAAAATATCTTTAATACGTGACAAACATACAGTTTGTTAGTTTTCCCCACAGAGTACTCAGAGCACATGGGCTTTAATCTGATTTGACAGCCTTGTGATATTTTCTGCCATTCTTGTTCTTCGCAAAGTGCTCTAAAAATGCATCCATAATTTATTTATGGGACCTTCTTTAACCCTTGAGTAACTAGAATATACACCGTACTTTTCATCGTTGAACTGTCAGTGCTGATTGTGGAAAGTGCCATCAGACACCTCTGAGGTTAAATGGCTGAGCATTACTCTTTCTAAAATGATAAATAGCAAAGAAGTCGTTTTCTTATCAGAATGCTGAAGAAGAAATATCAGAACCCTCTACCACATTACATCTTCGTAGAAAAATTCACTAGCACCATGAAGACACAGAGCTATTAATAATTTTGTGAGATACTTTAATTTCTAACAAAGGAAAATCCCAGGCCAATTTATTTCTATCTGTACCAAGAGCTATTTTTTCCCACTAAAAACATACTGAACTCCTTTTAAGACGAATATACCATTACAAATTCTATACAAAAAGCTGTTCATAAAGGGCATGCTTCATATCTCTTGTAAAGCTCTTAACTTCCCTTGTACTATATGCCCTCACTATATTTGGATTTGTTGCAATTGTTTAATACCAAGTAAACCTTCCATTTCTGTTATGCCAGAAGTAACTATTTGTTGGAATTAGTTTAGTTATTAAACCAGCCAAGCCATTGTTAGGGTAATATAAGGAATAGCCCCAATTTCTCTGCATTTATAGTGGGTTTGGCCTGAACATCTTTTGTGAAATGATAGAGTATCATTTGCCTTCCCTTCAGGCTGGGAAATATTAGCAGATTAGCACTATATTCTACATTCCTGGTTGTACTACCCCAATGCTGGGGGGAGTCTTAGCGCAAACTTGGGTTTCACAGGCTCAAAGAACACTTGAGGTTTGAAGGTATCTTTGTAAGTCATCTATTCCAGCCTCCTCCCTAACGTAGGTCCCGTTAGATCAGGTTGCTCAGGACCTTGTCCAGTTGAGTTGTGAATATCTCCAAAGCTGGAGATCCCACAGCTTCCTTGGACACTCTTCTAGTGATTGACTGCTCGCACAAGGAGTATTTTTTTTCTACAATCTAGTCAGAATTCCTCTGTTGCAATGTGTGTTCATTGCCTCCTCTCCCCTTGCTGTCCACCTCCAAGAAGAATGTCAATCCCCCCGTTTTCAAATTCTGGGAAATATGTCTTTAGAGCCATACAGAAATGTCTGGGGTTATTCACAGCTAGTAATCACTGATCAACCCTTCAGGTGAGGAGATGGCTGGGTCGCCTTGGGTACATTTCTGGTTTTGCAGTGTCATCACATAAGTGAGGATAGCCTGAGGATATTTCCATACTCTGCCCCGTGATGATGGTTTCCATCAGAAGGCGAACAGCTCAGTTAAGATTCAGTCCTCTCAAAACATCTTATATGGTGTGCTAGTCTAGGTGCTGGGACACTGCTTCTGCATGATTTAGGAAATCTCCCTTCTCTCAATGGGAGAGATGTCTCAGCAGTCAGGTCAAGTTATAGACTATTTGTAGACTATGCAGTTTTAGGTTTATATACAGCAGAAAAGAGTTCAATCCTGAGAAATATATCTACTTACTTTCATGTAAGCAACACACTTTTTTTTTTCTACAAGTGGCACATTCTGAACTCACAGCTGGTGGGCAACAGACTATCTAACTCAACAAAATAAGTGATCCTGGAAACCATAATACTGGAAACCATATAGTGGGGAGTAGTCAGCATGCATTTGTTAAGGGGAAATCATACCTGACCAACCTGATAGACCTCTATGTCAAAAAGACTGGTGCAGTAGATTGAAAACTGACTGGATGACCTGCTGGTCTCAAAGGGGTATGGGCTCAAAGTTTGCTGGGCCATCTTGTCTAGACTATGTGTTTGCCAAGAAAGGTTGGACCACATGATCCTTGAGGTCACTTCCAACCTGGTGTTCTATGATTTTATTATCAGTGTTATGAAGTTCAGCTGGAAGTCAGCTGCTGGCTGCGTGCCGCAGGAGTTGATTCTGGGGCCAATATGGTTTCACATGTCTGTTAATGACCTGAACAATGGGCCAGAGTACACATTTAGCAAGTTTTCAGATGACATGAATCTGAGAGGAGTGGCTGATGCACCAGACAGTTGGACTGCCATTCAGAGGGACCTGGGTGAGCTGGAAAAATGGGTTGACAGAAACCTTGTGGAGATTAACAAAGGCAAATGCCTCCCTGCCCCTGGGCAGGAATAACCCCATCCACCAGCACAGGATGGGGCAAATCGGCTGGAAAGCAGCTTTGCAGAAAAGGACATGAGGGTCCTGTTGGACAAGTCGAAGATGAGCCAGCAATGTGCTCTGGCCTCAGAAAAGGACAACAATTCCCTGGGCTGCACTAGCAATAGCGTTGCCAGCCAGTAAAGGGAGGTGATCCTTCCCTTCTACACAGCAGTGCTGAGTCCAGTGGTGGGCTGCCCAGTGCAACAGAGACATGGACATACTGCAGTATGTCCAGCACAGGACCATAAAGATGAGGAAGGTTTTAGAGTATCTGTCATACAATGAGAGGCTGTGAGAACTGGGGTTTTTTAGCCTGTGGAGGAGAAGTCTCAGGGGGATCTTGTCAATGTGTATAAATATGAACAGCTGACAGGTGGAGTGAAAAAGGTGGAACCAGACTTTTCTTAGTGCTGCTTGTGGACAGGACAAGAGACAGTGGGCACAAACTGAACTACTTGAAATTTCTTTTTTTTTTTTTTTTTCCTACTGTGAGGGTGGTCAAACACCGGAATGGGCTGCCCAGAGAGGTTGTTGAGTCTCCTGGAGATACTCAAAACTTGACTGGACATGACCCTGAGTAACCTGCACTAAATGACCCTGCTCTGAGCAGGGGAGTTGAACTAGATGAGCTCCAAAGGTACATTCCAACCTCAGCCATACTGTGATTTGCTTTACTGCCTTTTTTAACTTAGATGTTCTTTCCATGTTTTGGAGAGTTAGTACCTCTCTAACACAGTATCTTAGCATACCTCTGTTCAGAAATATTTCTCACAATCACGTAAAAGTGAAAGATTCTCCTTATTCACTTTTAAACTTTATTATATAGTATATTTTTGTGCAGCTGTGTGATAATAACCAGCACTCCAATCCATTGCAAAACATGCATTGCAAACAAGAATGTACTTTAAAACTACAATTACTTTCCTTAAGCTTCATTTGACTAACGCATACCTGCTATCTAATAGTATTGACTGGTTTGCTAGATTACCTGGAGCCAAAATAGGAAGATGGTTCCTTTGATATTAAGTTGTTATTATCCTTATTTTGTAATAGATCTTGAGCAACCTCTCCTTAAGCAGCAGAGGAAATTACCATCTCAGCAGTACTCTATCAGATACAGAACTACATACATGAGCAAAAATTAAGAGCTACGGTAATTTCCTCAGCACATTATCTGTACATCTAATGGTTTGTTTGTCACCGCTCAGTTCATTCCTCACATGAGGACTCTGTCAATCAAAGATTTAAAGGGTTATATTCAGCTCTCCCCATCTCCGTCTTCATCTCTCTATCTTCTGACTGTGAAGCAGGATTAGAGTTTCATTATCCAGTACAGAGCCAGCATCTTTGGGAGACTCCCATGCGAGGGGTGAGTATGGGGGTTTGCACCAGACAGACACAAGCTCAAGGGCGGGTTGGCCAGACACGGGTCAGCTCCTTTCCAGAAGCTCTTCAGATAGGGGAGCACAAGAAAGTGTTTAAGTTCACGAAGCCCAACAATCTCCAAGGTTGGTACCACAATGCAAGTCTATAGGTGGCACTTCAACCTGTCCACCTCTGACGGGCAAGGTGCACCCAGCGCCGGTGCTCCTGCCCAGCTGATCAGTCCAGCATCTGTAGTTAAGGCAGCCTCAGGTCTGCAGCAGCAGACACAGCTGTTTTGGAGATTTGAAAGGAGGAGCCAGGAATTCCCCATCACAGCCCTGATGCCAACTCCTACATAGCCCTGGGCAAGTCATTTAACTTCTCTGACTCAATTTCCCCATCTGCTAAATGGGGATAATAACAGAGGAGTATTGTAAGGATTAATTAATTAGCTAATGTTTGTAAAGTGCTTTGAAGATCAAAAGCACAAAGTACTATTGTTGTTATCAAGGGTGTTGAATTAACTTTCCTCATTTTGGCACACAAAACCCCAGCACTTGGACCATTGCCCCAGGGCATGTGCTGGTAGTAAGAACATGATGATGATCATCTATTCATAAGCAGAGATATCAAAGCACTTTTGAAGGTGCTCGTCGTCTTTAAAGCCCTGAGTCCCCGGACAGATACACCATGCTGCCATGCAGCAGCTGAAGAGTGACTCCTCCAGGTCTTCAGTGAGTCATGGCAAGCATCAGCAAGTGCTTCTCACTGCTCCTCCTGCTCATGCAAACATGTCCATGAGGAGTTAGGACTTTTCTCACAGCCCATCAGGTTTTCTGGGGTCTCCTGTCCTTCCACACCTCTCTGATCCTTCTTCCAGCTGATTCCTAAGTGTTCAGTTTGTGGGTCAGGCTCTCTCTTTCAGCTCCACTTCCTTAGAGCTGGTTGACACATCCTGGCATTAGTGTGAGAGATCTGTATTTACTGTAATATAACTTGTGATACACATGAACACACACACACACACACACACACTCTCCAACCTCCAAAATAGTGGGTGCATCACCAAGTTTATTGACCATGGTGGCTCACAGGCTGTGCTGGACAAGACTCAGACTGAGGGCAATGTGCAGTCTCTTCTATCAATGGAATCATGCACCCACCAACACAGGATTTGGCCCCTGGTGCTTGGGGTCAGGCACCTGAGACGTGGGTGTTAGTGACTCCCAAAGAAAAGGCACTGCCAGAGCCAGCTGAACCGTAAGAGGTGTTGCTCCTGAAGAGGAAAACAAGTACTGTCTCTTGGACTTTGAGAAGCTTGGCCTTCTGCGATCATCTTTGCAGAGCCCCTAGAACACATTAAGAAAATACAAATATCGTGATAATTGCAAAAAGTGAACAGAAGGCAAATGGAGAATTATTGTCAAAATGCCATTTTAACTTGTTCATCAACAGAACAAGCTGAGTTATTATTAACAACTATGGACTGTGAACTCCAAAAACCATTCATTTCCTAGAAAACAATCATTTAGATGACTGCAGTGACATTTTAATACCACCTTTTGTTACTGCTGAAGAAATCATTCACACCAAAACACAACACGTGCCCTCCCCCAGACACTATAAAGACAGCAATTATAAAGTGCAACACGTAAGACTTTTCTTAGGTGCTGCTAGGGAAAAAATGCACTATTACTGATAATGCAATGGTGTGAAAAACTTCTACACGTGGCCTTGTTTGCATTTGCTCTCAAATGGACTGTATTTTGGTCCTTTTCATAAGGGGGCTATTTTAAAAGTGAGGTCTTTGAAACAAAATGCCATGCTGGTTCTCAGTATAGATGAAGAACAAGGGAGTTCAGGAAGAGATAAAGGTTCTGATTTCATCAAAGCTTTAATTCAGTTCGTAATGTTCTTTATACTAACTATGCCCACTCAGTCTGGCACAAAATATATGGGTTTGAAGTTTCCTAAACACACTTGAATTACTGGGATCAGTCCTATAAAATTGTAATACTAAAACAAACACCTGCATTGATAGTTTTGCACCCTTTAATGTTTGCAAAGAGTATATCATAAAAATAAGAGGTTGGAAGACTCTTATTAGATTGAATTGCAACCAGATATGTTGATAGAGGTATTATAATAAACATTTTACTTTTAATTTTTGTTTTTACTAACTCATGAAAAGGGATAAAATTTCTCTCAATCTGTCTACTAAACACATGCTAAAATAACTTCAAAAAAGTAATTTCTCCATTTGACAAATGGCGTCTCTCTTTAGAGAGGGAGTAGGTTTTGAGTACGGCTTTGGTATTTACTTCCAAGAGACTCTTACATACAAGTGCAGAGCACTTAGAGATGAAAGTTACCTCAGCCCAGCAGCCTGGTAGATTTTTCTCCAGGCTCATAAGGGTGGTTGTGTTCTTTGTTCCCTGTGTTCTCTAAATAAGTGGTCCTGAAAGAAAAGACATGGCTCCTAGGAATGTCTATATGCATTTCTTGCAGTAAGAGCGAGATATGGAGCACCAAACATGACTGGAAATTGCAGTAGGAAATATTGCTTCACGAGATCTGTCATAAAAGAGTGAGCTGCAACACAGCAGCTCCATCAAACACTGGACCTGTATCTTCTGGTGTATTTGTAGAGTCCTGGGAAAAAGGAGCCAGTTCCTTACATTTAAGTAATATCATAATTCGTTACTACAGAAACATTGGACATGGACTGGAAGATACACAGCTCTAAAGCCACAAATTAATTGGTTAACCTTGATTTCAGTGATGTGCAAGGGTTTATGTGAACCATCCACACAGGCGTAATATTCTTCCCATGGCAAATAACGAAACATAAATTTAGGTAGGCAGCAAGAGTTTGGGGGTTTTGCCCTTTTCCTTGCAGAAGAGTTAGCATGATTCACTTTCTCTTGGAGCTACCTAAGTAAGCCCACAGCAGGTTGTGTGTATAAATACACCTGTTGAAGCATCCGTATATTGCCCAGGCTCACAGAAAGGTACATATAGTCTGTGGTCCAAAGGGTTAAGGGTGACGCAGAGTCAAAGTAAGGTAAGTTGAAGTCAAAGTAAGGACGAACTCTGAGAGGATGGAACCTTAGCCTGAATAGGGGAGATGGGCAGAGATTGTGGACATGTAGCAGATGTGCACCTATAAGCGGGATCGGTGTGTTGTATTGATATTCTTTGCGCTGTGGTAGGACCAGAAAGCCTGTATCAGTTAGCAGCCCCTGGTGCTGAGTTCTGTATGAACATATAAGCAGGCAGAGTCCCCATCCCAAAGATTATACCATCTAATTATTGTCAATATTTCTGCTGTCCCTGAGGGTTCACAGTTCCAGAGTTCAGGCCCCCAAAACCTTGAGACCGGCACAAAAATAATGAAATTGCAAAAAGTAATAATACTGCAACTGGGGTTATTTTTATTTGCCTTCTGGTATCTAAGCCTTTTCAATACACTTGAGTCATGTTGTCTCCACAACCCTTAGGACTAAAAATGTAGGTCTTGCCTACATGGGATTAGTTTTTTGGCATATGCTAACATGTGAATTTTAAAAGATATTCTTAGATCAGTACAACCTTTTATTCCAGCTGGCCACTCACACTGGGACCTAGCTGATGTAGCTTAGGCAAAGTTATAATTTAACTCACCTCCAGAAAGCAACCCAAACACTGCCTTGTAATGGAGTCACTATCCCAGGATAGTTATATCAGTACAATTTTGTATATGCCTATTGGAGTGAAATACAGTTGTGAGGATCTTTTGGCAAAACAAGGTGCTACTTAAACACCCCTCGAAGCCCCCACATGTCATGAAAAACATGACTCCCGGAGCTGAATGTTAAACATTGAAGCAAAAAGTTCGATGGAGGCCTCAGGAGAGAAATCTCAGATGTTGGCAGTGCTGCTGCTGAAGGCAGAAAATGAGTAGGAAGGAGGACAACGTGAACTATGATTAAATCCAGCTAGGACAGAAGCCAGACTCTTCTGGGTCACTCACACTTAACCTATTTATAATTTTAGTACAATATAGATCATGAACAATATTAAAATAAATAGCGTGTGCCTTAATGAACTCCTCTTCTTGTGCCTGTTCTCTAATTCTCTGACGACTGACAACCTCTTGTTTAATTGCTTTTGCACCCTTCCATGTACCCTGCCCTTAACTGCAACTCTGTTAGCACAGTGGTATAGAAATTAAAGTTTTCACACTTTCTACACAACTTTATATCACTACTTTTAATTCTAGCAATACATAGAATTTAAATCATCCTCAACTGGCAAAATGAAATATTGAGATGAGCTAACAAAGACTTTACAGTTGTACATTTCTTGTTGGGCTCTAAATCAAAAGAAATTCTAATTCGTCAGATTTGTACTTTACATTTGGCTTTAAGACCATGAATGTTCTTTCCCTTCATGACACCTCATTCTTCAGTGGCAACCATGTATAAAAGCTGGTTGTTTTTCTGGTCCATCCTCTAATCCTGTGCCAGTATAACCCAACACATTATAGTGGGATGAACCAAGAGGCAGCGCATGGAAAAGCAAGTGCAGTATATTTCAGAGAGAAATTCTCAGGTTCTGAGCATGACCAGGAGATCACTGCAGAATTATTGCTATTAACTAAACACAAATAACCCACCTTTCTTTGTCACCTTGTACCATCGTTTACCTCCACGTGTGAATACCATGATCCCTTGTTCCTGTCACTCTGTGTTAAGCTGTTGTAAACTTCTCTGGGATTTTTTTCTGCATGAGTTTTCTCACATGTTATGTTCTTCTATTCTCAATGTAGCTGCATTGCTTTTTGGGAATTTAGCCTCCAATAACAGTGATTCCAGCCCTGTGAAGGTAATACAGCCCACAAGACTGCCTAGAAAACAGCAATAGTTTCCAATAAGCCCCAAGGTCATTTTCTAATAAGCCAGATATTGTTAAATAAGTGGGTAAACAAGATATTTATAATTATGTTTTTTTTCAGATTGCTTATCTGAACCTCATTCAAACCATCTGGCACTCGCTGAATCAGGCCAGAAATCCTGAAAACTCTCTTTAATATTTCTTTTCGTGGCAAATATAGCCAAAGGAAGCCTGGGGCTTTTTGGATATTACACTCATGCATGGGTCTTAGAGTAACAGAACTTCAGGAGAAGACAGACTGGAGGCTAAAATTTTCAAGTGTCCTCACTTTGTAGCAAAAGCTTGTTGTGCATGTTACTGCATATAAGACTTTCTCTCTTCAGTCATCTGCCTGTCTTATTTTTTCTTTCTGCTTTTCTGTGAGTTGTTTTAAATTATTATTTTTTTTTTAGACTCTTCTGTTTTTCTGGTGGGTAAATGTGCTGCTTAAAAATGCTGTAGAATGAGGTGATGTTTACATGAGAAGAATATTTGAAATAATGTATGAAGAATTGGTGCTTCTGTTAGGAAGTATGTTAAGAAATGTTAAGGCCTCCCATGTTAATATTTGGTACCTATTTCTTAGCTGTCACCCAGAGATGACAGGTGAGCACATGGATCCCAGCCAGCCCTTGTAAGTGACCTAACACTCTCTATCAATGCCTACCCTGCAATATTACTCCCACGTAGTGAGGATTTATTAATACTTTATTAACACTTGTGCCGATGTGCCTCTAGCTTAGTTTACTGCTGGGAACAAACCAGGGCTACACTTGGAAGCACTAACTGTCAGCTTTTAATAATACTAGATACAAACCTGATAAGAAAAGTAGAAAGTTGGATCTTAGTTACCCGTATTCTGAGTTTTTCCCCTTTTTTTTTCAGGGAGTTAAGCAGCAGGACAGCTTAACTTTGCTCATGTTTTGGCTGGGCATGTGAAGATGCAAAAAGCAAAAGCATTCATTGTCTAATAATAAAAAATGTATTTTAATCTAGTATTTTGGTTCTACAAGAGCTCAACCGATATGACAAAATTTCACTATAATGGAAGCTGTAAATGTTGTAACATCTGTCAACAAAATTAAAATGGCAAAATCCAGGTAAATTAATAGAAATATTCAGTGGGGTTTGAATTTTTCAGTGTCTCAGTAGAAAAGGAAGTGGTTTAAAATGAATAAAACAAATGTGAAAATGAGCCCCTGTCAAAAGTCATCAGCCTGCATTGCATGAGAAGACCAGGTGCTCCTAGTCAGCTCCCCACCTGAGAAGCTGAAGGATGTAATCATTTGATTTCTACAAGAAGAGGTCTTCACTGACTGATTAACTAGATCTGAAACTACTTGTAGTGATGCCTTTGGCAGCCTTGGAGCAGGTCTAAAGCTTTGTCTGCAAACGATTATAATAATAATAATAATATTAATAATAATTCTGTCCTGCTTGGTTATGAACCCCCCAATTAGGATCCAATGCAACCAGTTCCATGTTGTCCTGAGATTTTTAACTTACTCAAGCTGCTTCAGATCCCTTCATCTCCATCACAGAAGTCACACAGAGGATGTACCTAAATTTGAGTAAGCACTGAGTTTGAAAATTTGGCCTTTAAAAGTTTGGGTTTGTTTTTTATTTCCACATCAGGGCAATTGTGCTAACCTGTTATTTTCCTAGGCTCCCTATACACATACAAAAGAGAATTTCAGCTCATTTGCTTAAGACTAGATGACCTTTCTGGCTAACAGCATCAAAACCCACAAGTTTCTGCAAGAGGGTGCAACAAGGGCGGGATGTGGATAGCATCCCATCTGGCCAGCTGTGAATCTCAGGCAGGTCCATTTACCTGTGGGAGGAGGAGCTGCCATGGCAAGTCACAGCAAAGATGGAGCAGAAATGCTGAGAGTGGCAGCAGAACATCTCAGGCTCTGTGCTGGACCCTGCATTCAAGGCTTGTAAGTCTTCTTCGTTGTTTTAAAAAGGTGCCTTCCTGTTTAGTACTGCAGAGATAAATGAAATTAAATAATTGCATGTGTTATTATCAAACAAAAACCCAAAATGGTCTGATTAAGTCTCTTCATGTATCAGAATACGATTTCAGCATCAGAACCTCTTGTATTTTATCTGAATTATTCTTTCAGGAAGACAGAGGAGTCCTTAACTCAAATAGTCATCATTACATGCTTCAAATATTCTCATGCGTGCCTGCTTTGTGTACCTGAAGAGAACACTCTAATGCTAGATTGCTATCAAGATTTCCCGTAAGATCTGCGAACTTCTGTGAAAAAAACAGGGCAGCGGCTATGGGACTTAATGAAAGACACTAAACTCATTCTGTGCTCAGAGAAGGGGAGTCTGAGAAGATGTGCACATTGCCAAATAATTCCACTTGCTATTCAAACATAAGGAAAAAAAAAATGGGCTTAGTGTTTGAAGAAAGGGGCTGGAAAATATGAAAGCAAAATTGAGCACAGAAAGAACAAAACACAGACTATTTTACTCATGACAATGATGTAAATCAACTTTTAGAATAACTCTGGGGAAAAAAAAATCACACACACACAAAAAAGTGCAAAAGGACCCATACTATGGAACAGAAAGCAGCAGCTGAATGCTACACACAGCTCTCTTAATATCTGTGGGGGCTTTCTTATACATGTATATAATTTATTGTGCTGTACGTGACCAGACACAAGTGAAAAGAAAGACAACCAAGGACATTGCAGTGGTTGATGGGCAGGAAGAAAGTCCAGCAGGGCTGCACGGTGGCACAGCATCAGCTCTGTCTGTGCACTGAAATGCAAATGTGCGTCGTTGTTGTCGGCTACAGCGGCAAGACTGAAATTGGAGGAAGCAGATGCTGTAATCTGATGATGATGTTGTTCTTGCTGAGTCTGAAGAATCACTTCAAGAGCTAGTAATGAGAGTCGCTGAAGCTAGTGTTGATTACAGACTACATCAGAATGGAAAAAGATAAAGGTGATGACACTTCTGAAATAGCGTATTTCAGCCACAATATAAAGAGGTTGAGAAATGAAGGAAATTCTATTTCTAACAGACAGTGGATAAAAATGGAGAGTCCCAGTTCTTGGAAGAAGACATCACATCCTATATTCCTGCATATGAATGTGTGACTATTAAGGATCCCCAAAGGGGACTGCGAGCACAAAACCAGGTGAACTTCTGCACCTATTTGCTCTGTTCTAGGAAAGGAGAATATGAATGCAGTAGAAACAAAACACATGAATTAGAAAAGCTGTGACAATTTGTAATCTCAAACTCCCTCCAAATGCCATCGGAGTGGACTCTGGGGTAAAAAATACTTTTAAATACTACAAACACTTTTAAAATAATGTCTTCACAAGGGAGCAGAAAGAACCAATGCAAGAAGGAAGCAAAGGGAAGGCCAGTCGGTGGTTTGAAATGGCTACATGTTAGCTGATTTAAGATGAACAGGAGTCCCAGGTGGAAGCTGAAGCTGTTTTTAAAAAGGCTATTGGGCAGGTTTTACAATCAGAAAATCCCTCACCTCAGGGACACACAAATTTGTCAAATAGATCCAGCTTTAACAAAAACATACCCCCAAGGATCAGATGGACAAGCCTTCTAACAAACCCTTTGTTTTTCCAGGGACCTAAGATACTGCTGATGTCCCTGATGTCTCCAGTGTTTTTCCTGTGGCACAAATATGCACGATTTTTGTCTTCTGCCACAGGTTAAACAGGAGGTTGTTGAAGTCACTAAAGTGCTTGGCCTATTGCAAGGCAGAGAGAGAAGAGTGAGGGGACACAAAAATAAAATAAAATATAAAATAAAATAATAATGAAAGCTAAGCAAAGGATTATGGGGAGTATCTGCTTGAGAAGGACTCTCGAAGAAGCAGTCAAAAGGCACCAGAAAACTGCAGTGCCCAAACCGGCTACTGGAGTAGCTGAATATTTTGGCACTAGTATTGCTCCTGCAGTCCAACCTTAATGGTGCTCAGCCCCGGACCTTTTTTACTTCGTTACTTGGATTATCATTCTTAGGTTGGGCTGTGCGTGGGTGCTGTTTCCAGCAAGAGTCAGTTCTCAGCTTCTTTAGCTGTGAAATATTAAGTCTCCTCACTGTAATATTTTATTATATCGCACATTGGCAAATAGCCATATAATTTCCAGTCCATAAATGCATCACCATCAATCAGACATGAGTGCTGAGGAGGTGAAAGAGCCTTTGCAAAATTAAAGGGATTTCTAAGTCCTTGCACTACAAGTGACTCCTGATTCTTAACTCAGGTGAAACTCAGTATTCTCCATGGTCATCTACCCCAAGACAATTGCAAATGGTCAGAAATGGTCTCGTTTGCACTCTGCAACCAACTGAAACAGGGAAAGCTCTAGAGCAGGCATTCTAGAAGAGCTGATGGCCAAGCTCATGTCCCTTTAAATGTCACTGCTGTGTCACACTACTTCTGACACATTATGTCCTGTGTGTTGTGATTTCAGCGAGTAGGCAGTCTCTGAGCCAAGCATGCAGCAGATGTTGAAGAGACCAGGTGGCCATAAGAAATGGGTAATTTTAGATCTCTCCAAATAGTTCAACAGTCAGGCTTCTTCACTGCTCGCGCATCTCCATTCCAAATCTCTGATGGCAAAGACAGCAACTCTGATTTCCAAATGAGCATCATCAAACACATTTAATTGTCTCTTGATCCTTAGGATTTATCCACTTGGGTTTATAACAGAAGGATGAGTGAGGGACTAGCAGGGAGGGTAATAAAAGCACAAGTACCTCTTAGCTAGCTACTTGTCAGGCTAAATGCAGTCACAATTGCCAACCTACGTCTGCTGTTCCAGTGAAGATGATGCAGTTGACTGCCTCATCCTCTCCAATACAAGTAATTTCGATATTGCCGCCACTCCCACCTTCCTGCAGCTCAGTCATTTCTTATTCTCAGTTCTGGTAGAGCTCAGGGCAAGCTGCTGCTCTTAGAGTTGAAGATCTGGCCGTTTTGCTCCCACCGTGTTTTCATAACAGCAATGGTCATCCATACTAGGTTTGCTGCACAACACCTTCAGTACAAGTGGAGTCCAGCTCATGCTGCCATCTAAAAGTCAGGTGTTTGCTCTAAGCAAGCTGTCAAAGCTCCATCTGTAGTCCACACCAAGACAGAGATGGTCTTCTAAATTTGCACCCCATTTATCCCAGATGCCTATTTTAGGAGAGGAAAAATATCTCTCTCTCCCCTTCATTGACTATGGAAGGAGCCTAGATGATAAGCACAGATTCAAAGCCTAATTTTCAGAAGTGCAGTAGGATAAATACTGTTGCATCTTATCCTTCATAGTATTAGTTTCCATGCTACACTTCCTCATCTGCTGTGAAAGTGAAGCTTGTGCAGAAATGACCTCATATGTAGCTCCTACTGGTGAGAGAGTTCATTGATGGTCTGAGCCAAATAAGAACCACCAATTTTGTGCTTTAGGTAATGGTCTTTGGATGCCTGCACCAATTCCTCACCAGATTTTCAGCAAACAAGGAAGCAACTGCTCCCACAGAATGTTTTGCTCCTTCCCTACTCAATGACTATAACATCATAGCAGAAGTAAAGACTTCAGGAAGTTGGGAAAGTTGCTGGTTCTGCAATGCTTAATAAATCTGAGCTGTACATTATGTTGATTTAAGTATCTTCCAGCAGTCAAAGCTCCCTGGATTTTCAAGAAATAGATTGTACTGCACCAAGGTCTAGCTACACTTCTTCTACCAAGAGCAGAACTCCTTTTCATCGATAAATTTCAGCAGATTTAAGCTGTTCATGTTCCTGCCCAACTCTATAGTTATAGAAGTATCACTTTTCTTTTTCTTGTATCCTTGAGCCAAAGAGTTCATTTTAGGTAATAAATCCTGCAAAACGGTAGCATAATCCAAGGAAGCAGTAACTGCAGTGATATAGAAAAGGTACTATTTTTCTCAGTCATGATTTAGGTCACAGCTTCATCAGATTGGTTATTGCTATAGCAACCACAGCTTTTGCTTTTGTACAGAGACTTCTGACAGTATTCCACAAGGTAAAAGAAACATTCTGAAACACAGGAGATAAACCAAAGACATAAAGGCATACAGCCTATCAAGTTAAAAAAAAAAAAAAAAAAAAGAAAAAAGAAGCAATCTACTCTTTCCTTAAAGACTGAACTAATGTCTTGTTGCAAAAGAGAAAGAAGTAAGGAAAATAAATATAACAAGTGTTTCATGGACCATGGTAGAAGGGAAACCATGGTAAGTCTATTAGAGCTCAGAACACAAAGGACTTTTTCCTCTGGTACAGAAGGTCACAGATTTAGCTCCTGCAAAGGGAAATCCAAGAATACTTCATTTACTGAGGTACTACACTAGAATAAGCACCTTTAATTATTTTAATCTCTCTCTCTCTCTGTTTTCCAGACAATGACAAAGCCTTGTGAAGGCAGGGGTTTTATTTATTACCTAGCTCCTGTAGGACACTTTATTTAAACAGCCTTGCCAGCGCAATGATTTCCTTAGGAAACTTTGTCCCTCACCGCAAATTACATCCTATTAACTTAAAGAAGCAGACATAAAAATTAACTTTCTGTCTCTTTTGCCACGAACCTACTCTGGACCATTAAACATATACCAATCTGACTTGTTAAATGTACTTTAAATCAGCTGGTTTAAACTGACAAGCCCTTGCCTATAATGAAAAAGTTTTTGAGTTGCTTTTTAGTTGGGCTAACATATGAAAAGCAAGAGAGGACCTAATAATGACTAATGGTCAGCACTTACATAGCAAAGCATTTTTCATCTCTAGAATGCTTTTCAATATTACCTAATTAAATTTAACCCATTCCTGAAAGGGGAACATTCTGAATGCTTTATTGATCATGTAAATGAGAGTAAAGGTTTGAATGGTTTAACCTCCAAAATCAAGTAAAATCAGTGGGAGCCAAGGCTCTGATCTGACTTGTAAGATGCTCTCAATATCTCAGGTTCATCCCTTCCTAAGGTGATAACTCATACTAGACCCCAATGGCTCACCTGGGCATTTAAAGAACAGGACCATATGAGTTTGTTAAAAATTGCTACTGAAAGGTTTTGTTTTGCAGACAACGAGGCCCCAGTCCAGCAAAGAAATCTGAATACTGTACTTGCTTAATATTTATCCTGAAAAGCCTGTGCTGAAGACTTAGCACTTGGTATAGGGCTGTCTGTGGCATACAGCCCTAACAAAGGACAGAAATGTATTGCTTAGCAATGAATATCAATGGATGAGTCTTACTCTAGTAATTTAATATAAAAATAAATTTCTGCAAACGCAGACTGAGGTTTGGGCTGAAATAACTGTTCCTCAGTGTGCCATTGTATACACCCATAATTTCATTCTTTTGGCCAGCTGACATTTGTTCAGATTTCATAATATTTACTTACTCATGTTTCCTTTTTTTGACTGTATTTGCTGAACTATATAACTTTCTTTTATCTGTAAATGTAACTGTATGCATTGCTGCAAGGTAGCAGACAACATAAATGTACCCCCAGCTCTAAAATCTTCCAGCTGTTACCTAAACTACATCAAAACTAAAATAATTATATTAAAATGTTTCAGTATTTTTCCAGTACAATAATTCTAAAGAAGTCCCCCAGAACTGTCCCAGTTTGTTTTCTAAAACTATCGCAAGTTTGTATTACACTCAGGAATGAGGCTTTTTGCTTTATTAAATACAATGTTGTCTGTCAGCCCACTTGTACTGTATCCAGTGTAATTACCTGCCTTCCTGACACAGATGCATCAATATACATTTTCAGTCTGCATGCCAGTCTCTGATTGCAGTGGTCAGGCATCACTCTGATCCCACAGATTTAGACCGTTGTGAGAGCTGCCATGAAACATAATTTCCATTTAATTAAAGGCAGTACAAACATTCCAGTCTCTATGGCTACATCTATCCTAGTACATAAAACGGGCCAGGGCCCGTTCTTTGCCCTGATGGCAAGTGGCAAGGCATGGCTTGTAACCATAAGGCTCCATACTCCTTTTTCCATCTTGCCTACTGGGAACGGTCCCTGGCTAATGTTGTTGCCTGTGTTGTGTCTGGGCATCATGTGGAAGGGTGATGGAATAGGGCAAAAATGTGCCAGGGAAGTTGCTAATAATTAAATGGTACGGACCACAGCAGGAAAGTGCTTGAAGCCCTGCCCTGCTCCTCTTTATTATGTGATTATAGATGTGGTCTGTGGCTACATCTTGGTAAATAAAACAAACTGGAGTTCAGAGGGCGACTCTCATCCCAACAGCAAAACCCTCCAGGTCCACCAGGAAGGACTCCTAACCCACACTACTTCCCAGTCATGCTCAGATGTAAAATAATGGTGTGGATGGTCAGCAGCTGGTCTTCACTACCCATGTTCGGTTTCCCCCAAGGATGCAGTTTATGCATCTTTTTAGCCCACAAGAGCAACACAGCTGATTTCAAAATAAAGAGAATTTTAGTGTGAGTTTAAGCCATTACTTCAAGCAATAAGCATGTGCGTTGCCAAGGTTTTATTTAGGTTCCTTGCACAACAGTCTAAGAAGGATGACAGACAGGACACCACATTTTGGTTTGAGGAGGCTATATCATTCTCTATGAGACAACAGGTTTCCAAAATTCAGTAGCACCTGGGAGAAGATGCTAGGATAGCTTGGCTCAGCAAAAGAAAATTATGTGGAAAGTTTGCAACACTGCATTGCAGTTTCCATCAGGGTGGAAATGAGGCCAGAACCACTGATAACTGCCATTGAAGTAGTCCCATAAGTGCTATAGAAATCAGCCTGTCCCTGGTAAACTTGTACATCGTTTGTCCTTTTCCTCACAAGGTGAAAGTCCATGACAGTAGAGACATCCTTAGTATAAAGCCTTCATTGCCGTACAGCACCACTCGTTTCACACCTCGCACGTATGGTAGAGGTAACGGTGTCAACCTGAGATTTACCCCTGGTCAGTCAGTAGGTGGGTAGAAGGATTCAGGATAAGATACCTCAGCACAGATACTCAGCTGCCAGAGTGAAAGAGCTCCCTTGATTCCAGTTGAAATGGTTCGTCAGTCTGGTGCCCTACAGTTTTGTCTGGTCTTTCAGCTATCAACCTTTTTTTCTGCAAGTAGCTGATTGCTGGTTGTAGCTGTGTGGTGTTAGGTAGGATAGGGCTATAATGACCATGGAACAATTGAAAGAGGAAAGGGCAATTGAGAAATTACAGGCTCAGCAGTGAAGGTTTTTCCCTCTGTCTTTTAAAAAAGAACTTCAAAGCCGACTTTAACAACTGAAATCACAGGTGGATATGATTCAAAACTATTCTGGGCTTGTCAAACTATTTTTTTTTAATGCAAAAGCTTTTATTAGCTTAACATACTATTCCAATCCACACGAGTAAAATGAAGTGTGTCTTCGTTATCCTGTCAAGATTATGCACATTTCCCTCCTGACTCACGACCACACTGATCATAATGGCTTTAATTGATATTCATGTGCATGCCATATTTACTTCTGCAGAGTTCCCGTGTAATTGAGCAATAGTTAATGGGCACTTAGGACTCTATTCACAAGAGATTACAAATGTGTGTGTATTGCGGAGCTTTTCCCTGTGGAGTTTCCATGTGTCTGGATAGGTGCATAATCAGTGCGCCAGTCATCAGACAGAGCAGCTGACACTCTTGGCCCTGGCGAGGGCTGGAGCGAGACAAATTCCCAGCCCCTTCCCAATTTGGACTGGGGGGAGTGGCGGGGGACTGTGGCGGTGGGAGACAATTACTAGTCGGGGCTGCTCAGCGGAGCTGGAGACAGCATCCATGAAGATTCGGGATTTAGGTGAACCATGGCTCCAGCCTTTGATAAACCAGACCTGTCTCCTTTTTTCCCCTGGGCAAACAAAACTCTCCTTAATTTTCTCTCTCAGGCAACCCCATAGCCTGTGGACCTTCCCCACACTCCCATCAGCAGGGCACGTGGCATCCTGCACATCAGCCAAATGGCCTCTTTCCCCACATTTGCAGTCTTTAGATGTAGCCAGACATTCACAGATGTCTTTCCCCAAGAAGGATCAGAAAAATCAGAAGCACTGGGACCCAGCAGTGCTCCACTGTGTAACCTTTAAGATGTAGCAATAACACATTTAGATAGCAGACTTCACTGAGTGGAACCCCAAAGCACTTTACAAATTAGAGGAATCACGTTAACTCCCTCCTGATAAGCTGTCATTCCCGGTCTGCAATGCAGCAGCTGGTTCACAGCCCACAGCAGAGCTCTACAGCAGTTCTGGACAGGCAGCAGGACTCAGTGCAGCATCCAGCAGCACGGCAGGAGAAAATAAAGCCGGCACGGTGTGACTCCTTGGATTGAACAGTGCTTTTTATGCGTGCGTTTGGGGAAGGTTTCAAAGGAGGTTGAGTGTGATGGGTTGGTGACTTCCCTGGGATTTGTGAGTTAATGGAGTGAGGGAGAGGAATGAATAAAGATGAATTTGCTAACAACATTGCAACATCAGTGTGTTAAGTGGAAAATAATATCATTTTTCATTTGTTTTGTCCTCCTTTCCTAAATTAACTAGTACTGTGCAGAGCTCATTCTGCTCTGGTTACTGGGATTAGTAATATAAAACTCTTGACGTGGGATGAGAGGAATTGTTATTTTATTTTTTAAGCTCGCTTACAATTTTGGGCATTGATGGCTACTGATTTTACTGTGTGCTTCCAGCCTGTTTCTCTTCTGCAGTGCAGGTCCTCAAGCTTAACACCATCACTCTGACCCTAAGACTTGTTCTTTCCTTGTGAAAGATGAAAATTTAAAAATTAAAGGACAGAGCAGAAAGAAAAGCAAGTCTGTAAAGTGAAGGAAGACAAGCTGGAAACCACGCTAGTGGCTTGTGAAATGGACCCAGGCAGGAGCTGTTCGGAAAGTCCCATCAGTGGCAGTTCTGGAAGAAACACGGAACAGTCTCCCAGGTCATAGCCCCTGCCACCCTTATATATTTTTATTCTCTTACAAAACACACCTGAGTCATTCCTCATCCAACACAAAAGAAGGGTAATACTGTCTGAGGATATGAATTGTACTTGTCTGAAAAGCTGATTATGCCTTGTCACAAAAACATGTTTTTGACGTGGAGTCCAGAAGCTGTGTCTGGAGACAACTGCTGTGTCAGTGTGCAGCTGGGCTGCCTGCAATATAATGTCTGCATATTTCAGAAAAATTACCTTTCCCATTGATCAGGTAACAGTGAAGTTGCCTTTTTCCCTAGGAAAACGTAGAAAAAAAAGTTATCCTTAGGTTTCAGAATTGCATGGAATTGGTATGAAAGAAAGACCTAGCGTGACGTGTGTGGAGAAGTGTAAAAATATTTGCTGTCAGAGTTAAAATATAAGATAGCTTACATTAGGTATTTCTTACACATGGATTTCCCTGATGTATGTATACAGTTATCACATTGCATTCCTGTGATGATTATGTTCAGGTAGAACAGCTCCAGCAAACAAGAACAAATATGGGAACAATTTCTTATATTTGTCGTGTTAGAAACAGGTCTCTGTTGCTGAAAAGAACAGTAACAGCATTTGTTCCTAGTCTGGGTAGCGCTGTCTTTATCACATCCATCATGATGCTAAATGCAAGACCAATGTTTCATAGAACGTTTCCAGTCCAAGATTTGATTGAAGATGAAACCACTGACTTTGTATATCTAAATCTTGGCTGGGTGAGATATTGTCGTGGCACAGAAGCATTTAGGATTCATCCAACAAAGACTGGAAATGTTGTTTTCTTCACCCTGGAACTGGCAATCTTGGTTTCAGTGTAGGCTGTGGTGCAATATCTTTCTCTTCATTAGATTATTTCTCACTTCATTTCCCATTTGAATGCTTCATCCTTTGAGGCAGAAAGCATTCCAGGATGGGATTTTCTCAGTCCACCCTTTCGTAAAACTTCCTGTGGAAGACTGAAATATTCACTGGGTATTATGGATTCAGTAGGATTTACAACCATTCACTTATGAATTAGATATGGCACCACTCAGGAATACAATACATACATACAATATGGATGTCCCATCATGGACATATCCAAAAGTCCAGTGATTACACTCTGCTGATTTATATAGTTACTTCATTATTATCTACAGTAGAGGATTTGCTTCTTTTATAGAATTATCTCTAGGGATGGTAAATGTCAGCTTCTGACCTTACCAAGAGTTCTCAAAGCGAATTGTACATCTGTTCCAAATCCGGCCCAAATGGGCAGAGACTTTGTGCTGTATGACATTGATAATGATTAGTATGGAAAAGGAGTTTGCAGGTCAGATGGTGATCTTTAGCAGTGATGAAATTGAGGTGTTAATATCACATCTTAGCAATGCAAACTAGTCACATCACTTGGCAGAGTTGCTCCTGAAAGTGTAGGAATAGCTTCCTGCAGAGGACCAGCTGTTTTGGAGGCTCTCATGGGGATGCATGATGAGCACCAGTAGTTTCTAGAAATCAGCTCAGCTCCAGTGCAACAAAACAAAGTCTTTCTATTGGCAGGGAGAGACAAGGGAGCAAAGCTTGAGAGCCCTACATTTCAGCAGGGCAAACTGAGCATCGCTCCAATAGCACTGAGCCCAGCTTTCCAGGACCACAAGCGCTGGGAACCAGTGACAGGCCAGTAGCACCCACCCACTTTTCAGTTCACTAAACCAAAATCCTTGGGTTTAATTCAATACACTTCTGCAGAGGTAACCTACAGAGTGCCACGCTTATAATCTTAAAGTTTACTGACAGAAGTTGTGATTCAACAGTATCCTGAAGCTTTTGTGTAAACCTGCATGCAGAGTTTAATGGAGCTATTCCACAGAAGAAGCCAATTGAACTACTCAGCTGCAGGGAGCTTCCAGTATGTTAGAGAGGCACTGGAGAGAATTATCCTAAAAACAGGGGAAAAGGCATGTGACCCACTAACTGTACAGCCAGCCAGGTGTGTTTGGCTATTGCTCCACAGAAAGAGTCTTCATATCATCTTATTGCATCATTAAAAAGAACTGGAGGAAGGCATCCTGGTTTGAAAGCCCTTGTGTGCCCTGAGCATTGACTACACCACACAAAGATGCTGAGCCATCCTTAAAGGAAGTTGTTAAAATTGTAAACTGGGAGCTTATGACTTGTATGACCACAGGGTGTTGTAACTTAGCACCATATAAAGTTACGTAGTGTTGAATGGTGTTCATGGGTAACCCCAACCTGTTTAGAATATAATTACAGAGCTTAAGGAGTTGAATGAGTTGCATAAGTTAGCATAAAGATAGCATCTAAAGCACTTTTCTTATAGTGTAATCTACCCATCTATAAATATTCATAGATATATACAATGCAACTAGCAATAAAAAATGCATCTAATGCTCTCTACTTGTGTAAATGTATATAAACATGCACAAAGAATGAGTGAATACATGTATATATGTGGTATTTTTCCATTTTGTTTTAAAACAACTTTTTGTAAATGTGTTTGAACAGTCCCTGGGAGTCCTTAGATTTGAGACAAGTGGATTGTGTGACAATAACAAACATTAAACTACTGTTATTTAACAAAGTTGGTTAAAAGCAATTCCAAAGCCATCATATTTCTAATTAAGTTTGAAAGTGATGCATAACAAAAGAACTCAGAGAAACTTTAATTTCATATTCCAAACTAGTTAGTCCTATTTGTTTGCTTTGAATCACTCATTTCAATAAGGTGAAAACTTGTGTTAATCCTCCATTCATCAGTTGCCTGGGTGCATGTGAAATGAGTCATGTGGACAAAATAAACCACTGCTAGCTGCAATATTCTATTGTCCTTTAAGCTTCTTCAAGGGGCCTCTTCACAGGTACCAAAAAGCCACTCTAGACACTTCACATATTTTTGAAGATCCTTCCTTTTTTTCACATCGCACATTACTCACTCATTGAAGAATAGCAGAAAAGAGGCACAAAATGAAGGAAAAGCTGAAGTAGGCCAAACTCATTTGCTACACAGAGAGAGATAATTGGCACTGAAGTAATTTTGGGGAACTGAATTAAATGAATAAATTGTGACATGGGAAAAACTGAAAAGGACAACAGTTTCCTGGCTTGCACATAATAGTTACTTTGGACAGCATTTTTCTTGGAAACCAATTGATAAAACAGGACAAAAATGTTTTTCCCATTAATTGCTTTCAAACATTGTCCTCCTAAATGCCCAATTAAAAGGTAGAAGTGTGAGCTTCTTTTTTGCTTATAATGACCACATATTGGGGAGAAAAAAAAATTAGTAGCACCATCCTAGCATTTTCTTTTGTGGTTATGGAATAAAAAGATCAATGGAAAAAGGTTCTTAGCTTACCTTAAACTAAAACAGCCGCCTTAAAGCCTGCAGACCAGCATGGAGATTAGGATGGGGTGGTGGGACACAAACACATACAGCATCACTGCACTATGTTGAAATTATCATTTATACCAAAAAAATTCATAAGGTAGTAAAACAGATAAACATAAGCTCATAAATTGTCAACCCATATTTTGAATGGATTATAAGTGGGTTTTTATATCCAAGAAAGAAAGTTTCCCCTCCTTTGATGTTTAAAAAACACTTGCTGTAAACACATGGTTCTCTGTCTGACCAAAAAAAAAAAAAAAAAAAAAAAATTCTAATGGGTCAAACAAGAGGCACTGGAGTCAAAGTTGTCTCTGAGATAATTCCACTGAATTAAAAGGGGGTTAATCCATCACCTTCTCATTAATTATATTACTTGAGTTCTTAAAGAGCTGTCACTGCCAGTCAATATTATAAACATTCATTACTTTTTGCAATGCTATTTTTAATACCAGATTCATTGGCAGGAGGAAATTATTCTGTTCTAGATGGGACTAACCTAAATTTAGCTAAATCATTTTAAAAGGAACATGTAGATAAAAAAGTAGCTTTTATCTGTCCATACATTTTATCTGTCCATCAGTAACACCTCTATGTATCACAAGGTGTTACAATTTCTTGCAGACCATCATGCACACTCATCGCCAGCCTTAAACTGAAAACTCTGTAGAGATGAAATGGTTGCAGAGATTTGTTACAAAACAGCTAACATGGCCTTGCACCAACTAGTAATACACAGGGAAGCAGTGACGTGTGTGGTTCTGTATGGCTGAATTTAGTGACAAATCCTGTCTCATGTGAAAACAACCTCAAGTTTTCATGTTTTTGGGGACTCTCCTGAGCAGAGGGTGCAAGTGGCTCTCCAAAATGAAGCATTGCTGCTGGGCAAGGACCTTGTTTGCTCCCAGCTGTGTACAGGCTCTACCCAGAGCTGTCTCTGGACTACACTGAAAATAAACCTTCAGTGGTGTGCATCTAAATCCACTTATGTTCTTGCAGGCAAGGCTAGATGAGAGGTAAAGTGGAAGACCAGTCACTTCCTGACAAGGAGAAGTAAGGCTTGAGAAGCCAAATGAGAAGAGCTCCACATTTTAAAAAAACAATTAGCAGTTCAAAATCTCGCAGTTCGAAATCTCACAGTTCAACTGAAGGGAGATAAGGGGAGACACGTATTCTCCCGGATGTTGTATGAGGCTGCCATATTCCCACCAGACACCTCCTGTGCATGTTCTGCAATTGGACAGACTAACCGTGAATTCCCACTGCCAGCATTGCCCAAGATGCATCCATGTCTCTTTCATAGCCATTTCTAAGCCAAAAGAGAGCAAGTTTCTAAGGATATCCAGGCTACGGTGATCCTTAAATGCATATTTTTCTCAGAAGTCTTTGTGATTTTTTTCTGCCTTTGTCACAGAAAAGAGACTGGTCCCTCTGGGGCAGTAGATTTCTCTTCATCCTTGTTGCCTGAGGCACTGATTAAGTGAAGTGCTTAAGCACCTGAGTGGCTATAAGCACGAGTGATTGCACTGAGTCAGATAGAGTTAGTCAAGTGCTGAAAAACACCTTGTTAAGAGAAAGTTGCTGTGCAGAGCTGTCTACTAACAGGAACATAAGGCAAAAAATATGGCAGGGCTCTTCTACACTTCTTTGCATTATTTACTGGAATTTAAACAGTTCTGTGAAGCAGACCTTGATCACAAATTTTAAACTATTCATGGGGCTTTACAGAATAATTATCTTTTTTTTTTTTTTAAGACACCACGATTTATATTAACCCATGTAAAGATTTTGGTTCCATAATGTTCCATGTTTTAATTTCAAAAGTCGGACATCATTCTCATGCACAAGGGGGAACATGAATATGATTGTTAGATATTGTAGAAAGTAGGCCAAAAGAAAGCTGGGCAAAGAGTTTTAAAAATTTTCATGCAGTTTATGTGTTGCCTTGCTGTACAGCATATCTTATTTGGAATACAAAGTGAGAGAAGTATCACAACAAAATGCCACAGCAGTTCCATCCTGCAGCAACCATCTTTGCCTGCAAATGAACTGGTTATTTCACTAAAGCAACTAATTTTCTTTAAAAAGTTCCCATTAAAGCATATGTTACCTGCATCTTCAAGAGCTACTTAGGGCTGTGCTGGAGGTAAAACTCTGCTTTGCCTTCCTTCCTTACTCTTCTGAATGAATGAAAAACCTCTGTTGCAGCAAGAGAAGGATTTTGCACTGAAGTTGTTACTCTAAATGATTTTTAGCAGGGAAAACTGAAGCTGTGATGGTGTGCCAGAGCTGTTCCTCTATGTAGAGTCTTGCCCCACATCCATCTACCTGCAGAGTAGGTTTGGGCAGTGTCAAGGACCATGACCACCTCAGGGCAAAGACCATCTCTTTCCATTATTTCGGAAAGTGTTTGCCAAATTAGAGGGATGGATCTAGGCCAAGTCTGTGGTTAGTAAGGAAAGAAACAGAAGGAGATGGGTAATTTCCACTGGAGTTTCCCTGCTTTGTCATAATCTCCAAAACCCTGTTCCTCAATGCACTGCTCATCACAAGCCTGTTACATCTCTGGGTCTGAGCTTCCCTCTAGTCCAGTGGGATGCTACTGCTTTAGGTGTGAAATGAATGTAAACAGCCTTGTGGTGATAACATATAAAGAACTTCACTGAAGAATCTCTTTAAGTAAACTTATATGCCTTGTAAAAGCATTTACACCTTCTGTGTTGCATATTCTGGTTTGCTTTCCCTGTTGCCCCCTACTCCACAGTGACCAGAAAACTCAGACTAGCTTTGGGTGACTTCTTGAACAGACAAGGAAAATCCAACATCTGTCTCCTAGAACTGCTGCTACGGTGACCTGAGGGACAGTCAGATCACTAAACTGCTGCTACGGTGACCTGAGGGACAGTCAGATCACTAATTTCTCTGAAGGGACACCAAAAGAGGACAAAGAGAGCCCTGAACGTGACATTTCAAGCAGTCAGTCCCCGGCAGTGATGGCTTGAAGGGACTTTAAGAAAGGTGCTGGAGAAAGGAGACCTTCCTGCCTGGCATGTCTCACAGCAGCTCTGTGTAGCTCCCTTTCCCAAAGTTGTTATTTTTCTCCATCATAGCTTCAGATCACTGCTTGTCTCAGGTTTGATGTTTATTTATTGCCTCATTTAAGAATTAGCTGGTGTATGACCTTTTTGATCAACAGGTAAGACCTCATACATTTTGTCAGCCTCTGTAGATTCATCTAATCTTTACAAGCTTGTGTTACTTTATTACAAGATTGTGTGTTATGTTACACCATACAGAAAGCTAAAAATTCTGCATTCTAACTTGAGCTTCCCCTGCTTCTGTGCCCAGGACTGCCCTCGTACTCTTCTTGTAGCACCTGTGCATCCAACATTTTCTGTTGATTGTCAACTATTCGCTGCCTGGTACCACTCATATTCTACTACCTTGAAAATACAACCTATTTTTTCCCCCTAGAGTTTCACTCTTCCAAGAAAGGTCCTAAGCTCAATTATGAAGTCAAGCCATGGTTTTCTTCATGTCAAGCCTGTACAAAAAGACATAGTGCTATAGACATTGATGGAGTTACTCTGAGAGGTACTTGCTAGAGATTTGGTTCTAATATTCTTACCGCGAATGTTGCTATTTCTGACAAAAAGTCCACATCATTTTTACTTGCATGGAATGATCTGCATGAAAAAGTAATGTGTGTTTTCTATTCTTGAAACCCTGTAATGATACTAATTTTTTTTTTTCAATACACAGTTTCCAACAACCGTGCTTTACATGCTTTACCCTCCACCATATATGAACGTCTTTTGAAGGCTGTTGACAAGTGGATATTAGACTGGTGCAAAAGTAATTTTGGTTTTGGACCATGAATTTTAAATCCTTATAACTAGGCTCAAACACATCTTTATTCATCAAAATAGGAACCAATCAACACATTTTGCCAATGAGAAATAAGTTTGTTTATTCCTGTAGTGTAAAAATCCATGCTTCAGGATTCGATGAACTCTTGGAAAGCATTTTCTGCATCCTGCTGGTTGTGGAAGCATTTTCCCTGCAAAAAGTTGTTGAGATGCTTGAAGAAGTGGTAGTCGGTTGGCAAGAGATCAGGTCAATATGGCAGTTGAGGCAAAACTTCGTAGCCCAATTCATTCAACTTTTGAAGTGTTCGTTGTGTGACATGCAGTCGGGAGTTGTCATGCAGAAGAATTGGGCCCTTTCTGTTGACCGATGCTGGCTGCAGGCATTGCAGTTTTCAGTGCATCTCATCGATTTGCTGAGCACCCTTCTGAGGTGTAACCGTTTCACCAGGATTCAGAATGCTGTAGTCGATCAGACGGGCAGCAGACCACCAAAGAGTGACCATGACCTTTTTTTGATGCAAGTTTGGCTTTGGGAAATGCTTTGGAGGTTCTCTGACCAGCCACTGAGCTGGTCATCACTGGTTCTCATATAAAATCCACTTTTCATCACGTCACAATCCAATCAAGAAATGGTTCATTGTTGTTGCATAGAATAAGAGAAGACAACACTTCAAAATGACTATTTTTTGGATTTTTGGTCAGCTCCCAAGGCACCCACTTATTGAACTTTTTCACCTTTCCAATTTGCTTCAAATGCCAAACAACCACAGAATGGTCAACGTTGAGTTCTTCAGCAACTTCTCATGTAGTTGTAAGAGGATCAGCTTCAATGATTGCTCTCAGTCAGTCTTTGTCACCTTCTGCTGGCCAGCCACTATGCTCCTCATCTTCAAGGCTCTCATCTCATTTGTGAAATTTCTTGAACCACCACTGCACTGTACGTTTGTTAGCAGTTCCTGGGCCAAATGCGTCGTTGATGTTGTGAATTGTCTCTGCTACTTTATGATCTATTTTTAACTCAAATAAGAAAATCGCTTGAATTTGCTTTTCATCTAACATCATTTCCATAGTCTAAAACACATACAAAATAAACAGCAAGCAATGAGTCAGTAGGAAAAAAAAAAGTCAGAAAAGGGCCTTAAAATTATGTATAACACAACCACATTTATTTAAGAATGTATTCCAATATCAAACAGAAATTTCAATAATGCAAAAACCACAGTTGCTTTTGCACCAACCTGTATCTCTTTTAAGCAAATATCTATTAAGCATAAAATGAGTGAAAGTCCAGCTACAACTTATCACTAGGGTCTTCACTGTCATCAGATCCATTACACATTAATGATTCCTCCAGACAGAACTCAAGAAGTCTGAATTTACATGTACATTGTATATCAATAATAATCATAGTAGATACTAAAATTATTGTATGTCCTTAACAGCACCCTGCTGGATATTATAGCTTCTATGGGAATATAAAACAGATAATTTGTGTCCCCCAAGCAATTTATACAATATGATTTTTTTATGTCCCTGCTACTTTAAATGGAATTAGTGAAGGCAGTATGTTATCCTCAGTCACTATCCATCAGAAGTTACGTTAAAATTGATTAAGATATTACTTATCTTAAGTACTGTTGACCTATTTTCTTTCAAAATTATCACACATACATATAGGATTAAATATACAGTAAGAACTGTGCAGGGATAGAGGATGAAAATTCAAACCTAGAACAAAACACAGCACCTGGTTGTTTCCAGAAGAGTAACTTTCTGAACGTTCTGGAGCTATTCATAGGGTGAAATTTTAACATGAGCCTGGACAGTGAAAGTTGTCTTAGGCATTCATATTTCTATTTCAATCCTCCATATTCTTCTTTTCCTCATTTTCCTCTTTCATATGCTCTTCTATTTCCTGCCATCTCCCTCTTTTTGACCGCAAGCCATAACTCTTCTTTGCTTTTTTAATGGATGCATGAAGTAACCCTGCTTCTCACAACTCTCAGAAAGGGTCTTGCTCTGCACCGGGGTTCATAACTACAGTAGGCTGACAAAATGAAGGAACAACACAACTGAATCTGTTTGTAAATAATTTTTCATCTACCCATTGATCCATCCATTGGCTGTTCACACTCACTGTCAGACACCAAGTAATTCCTGCATGGACAGAAAGCATGACCTGTCATTCTCTTGTTTGAAGGGAGAGTCCTGAAAGTATTGCAGAAGCACAGACATTCATGAAGGTCTCGCTGTGGGCAGCTTACATTTTGGAAGAGAGTACTCATAAAACTTGGGGAAAAAAAAGACATTTTTATTGGAAAAATATAAAAAGAGATAGAGGGGAAGATGGGATATTTTAAAATATTTTCCAGTGTATTCTACCCTTACAGCCTTGAATTTAGGTGTTTTAGTATTTCTCAGGCTGTTGATTCCATTTAACCTGAATTTCTGTGCTGCTTCTGTCAGAATGAGACATAATGTTGAGCCCCAAGTGCTGGGCCTGGATTTCTTGCAGGGATCAGCCCTCACACACAGTAATTCATGGAGCTTGAAAGTCAGCATAGCACCTGAATAGATGCATGGCAACATGATGGGAGAACTGTGTGGCTTCCAACCACTTGAGCTTTCAGAGGAGCTCTAAGTATGATGTGGGCTAAATTCAGAAAATATGAGAATTTTTCCCCGAGGAATGCTTTGAAAATAGTGGGTTTGTCTTATCTCTTGTGATCCCCGTGATCTTCCCTGTTGTGATTCACTAGGTCCTTTTTAGAAACAATCTCATGTCCTGCACAGATCAGCTTTCAAAACCAAGGTCTAATTAGGGTATGGGAAGCATGCGTAAGCAAAAGGTGATTATGCCCCTCATTTCCATACTGGTGAAGCTGCACTTGGAAAGCTGTGTCCAGTTTGACCCCTCCATACAAGCGGTATGTTGGCAAAGTGGAGGCAGGATCATCAAAATGTGCGGGAGGCTGAGGCATTTTATAGGAGAGATTGAACCTTGTTTACCCTGGAAAAGAGAAAGCTAAGAGGGAAACCAATTGTTGGCTTCAATTACCTAGTGAGGGGTTGTGGAGAAAATTGAGCCAAACTCTTTTCAGAGCTACACAGCAAAACGAGAACGTGTAACAACTGCAAAGTGCAACAAGAGAAACATCGCGTGAACATGTGGAACAGGCTGGCCATAGAGGCTTTTGACTCTCCATCTTTGAACATCAAACTTGTTCAGAGATGTTCCTGAGCAACCTGCTCTGATTGTAGCCTTATTGTGAGAGGGACATTAGACTGGAATGACCTCCAGGGTCCTTTTCAGCCTAGATTATTCCATCCTTTTTCTACTGGAATTCCTGTGGGGTTGTGCAGGCTCTTGTAATAAAACCTGGAGAATTATATTTAAACTGCCTCCTTTGCTCTCCTCATGTATTCAGCACAACTTTGTCCTTAATATATAGACTACGTTTTCTGGTTTTTATGCACACTTGCACTAAAAACCTCCTTTTCTGGGTGCCTAAGTTCAGACCAGTTCTCAGGGTTTGTTAAACTTCTGTCAGCTTTGTGGACTGTAGAAGATGATGTGTATTTTTGACATTTCTGAAAAGTCAAAACTCTTTAGAGAGGCATCTCTTGTAAGAAGCATCAAAAACTCAGTAGTTAAAATAGAAAATTGTAGTTATATCTTTGTCTCACAAATTGCTTAGGAAGCCTGAGGACATGCCTTCATATATCTGTAAAATACTAGGGATCCTTGGAGAAAGGCGTGAGTGAATTCCAGTGCTGTCATTTTTCTTTTATTTCCCATCCTCCTACATGTGCTAAGAGATGATGTCTTCTCAGCTTCTCTGTCTCATATCAGCATAAGGTAGCTCACTATGTTTCATAAATTACATCTTCTGCCTTTTTAGACATAATATATCAAAACACAAGATAGAATTACCTGGACAACGAACACTTTTTTGGTGAGACTGAAAGTGTCTTTCACAGGGAAATTCAGTCCTGCATGTAAAAATGGAGATCCCAAACCGTCCCACCACATCCAGAGACTGCCACATCCTCTCTTACATGTTCAACTTTTCACCTAGGTCAGAAATAAAACCTGGCTTACTTGCCATGAGAAAAGTTAGCAAAACCCTCTTAAAATAAACCATTAACTTCTGCATGGTCTTTTTGACACTAACTGCTGGCAACAGGAAAATTATTGTCTGCCTCTTCCATCAGTAGGTAAGAGGGTTTTTAAAGCAAGATACTGATAAGTTTCTGCCTTGCCAATGCATCAGTGAAAGAAGGGGCACAGAAAAACGTCTCATACTGGTGAGTGTGAAAACAGGCTTAGATTTAATACTCTGTAGATGGAATCCTTGTGAATACTATGACTGGCAGTCCTGAAAAATATTCTACAGTATTGTACCAGGCACCTTAAAATGAAATGACTTTTAATTATTCATTTGCCTTTGTTCTATTTATAGAAATTAATCAAGATCAAAAATGATAAATTAATCAAAACATTCAAAGTGATTTTTTAAAATCAATTAAAACTTTTCATTCTGCTTCACAACTGACCAGTATTTTTCCCTGAACATTTCAAATTTTCCAGCACATGGATTAGTCTACATACGGTCAAGCTCTCATACCAGCTCAGGGAGTCCTTCCTGGTAGCTGTAAAGAGCCAGCCTAGCACCATCAAATGGCAAGAGTTGCAAAGCTGTATGCTAGCTCTTCTTATATGTTTTTTTGATTAAATACTTTGGAAAGGTATATTGATCTGTATCTTGGGAGGCAGTTTGTGTAACAGATATTTTGGCGAAACATGATACATTTTCTCTCAATATCTCAACCACATAAAAACAAATCTTAATAATATCAATATAGATGTTGGCAGTGTCCTTCAAATTAGGCTCAAAATTTCTAAGACCGTCTACAAAATTCTTCCATATGTATGTACTTCAGCTTCTGAATTTACTTGCCATAGCCCAGTGTTAATGGCCTGCAGACCACACTATGTACATCTTAGCTAAACATTGCATGAAAAATCATAGAAACGGCTAGAATGAATTCTTTCCTGGTGAGGCAGCAATGTAAAATCAAATACAATTTCTCTTGTACTGCAAGGACATGGATATATTTCTTTTTCTCTCTTACTTCCTTCAACTGTGAATTCAATGAGAATTTGTTGGTTTGACAGGGTACTCAAGCATTGCCAAACATGCAAGAAAGTCTGCCTGGGTACCTGGCAGACGTGATCGTGAGTAGGTTTTTTTAGAGCAGGTTGGACAAACATCTGTCAGGAATGACGCAGGTAGACATGATCCTGCTTTAGGGCAGGGAGCTGGACTAAATTGCCTCTTGTGGTCCCTTCCAGCCTTTTTTTTTAATGATTTCACTGCCTTGGGGTAAGGTGACACATTTGGTCTGATCTTTTTGCCTGGAATGTCCAAAAAATTTTACATCAGTTACATGTGGCTACATAACATCATACCTTTCTGCCCACCACTTCTTTATTCCTCTGTCTTTCTTCTGTCAAGGGGCTATACACAAGCTCACACACTTCCTCAGGCTTTTTATTAAGCTGTTATTAAATCATGCAGACTGAAAGCATAATGAAACAACATGAATATTAGGGGCTGAAAATAACCTTTGGCATTCCATCCATTTTGCACTCTGTACTTTCCCTGCTGGAGTTTGCTGTCAGGAAGACTATTTGCACTTAGGATTTTGATACATTTTGCAGTCTGCAGTGTCGTGTAGGTGTAGTAGTGCTTGTGAAGTTTCCTGGCTGCTTCTTAACAGCTTGTTTTGCAGAGCCAGAGGTTTGGATTCTGAAATACTGGGAGACAGAGACTGCAAGTGGGTGAAGGTAACATATTTGTCAAGGGGACTCTGTAAATGCTGCTTCTGCCCTCTTTTGGATGAATTCGTGCATCTGATGTCTGGAGTGCTTTAGGTGCTCAGCCCTGGGAGCAGAACCCCAGGTTGGACACTGTGGGAACACCTCTCTCCATCTCTTTACAGGCCCCAGCACCGTTATCACTGACTGCAGGCACTGCAGTAGGTTTTACTTACTTACACTGGTTTCCTTATTGAGTTCAACTACTGCTAATACAGGGTTGCCACCAAATATCACGACTTCACACAGGATCACACTGCAAGAAGGCAAGAGAAAAAAATAATAACATACAATAAACATTCTATACAAGAACTAAAATATATTCTGGTAATTTCCTTTTCTGAAGTACCTATTCATGGTCCTAACAACAAGAAGGAACCTGCATCACACCATCTTCTGACGAATGTTTTCTCTCTAGTTGTTCTGCAGTCTGTTCGCCTTCAAGCACATGGTTATGAATATTCAGTTCTCACATATAATGCCTGGTATTTGGGCACTCATTCTGAGACTGGATTATTTTGTCATCTGCTTTTTCCTTTAAAATAACTACTGTCCTAGGAGAAAAAAAAATAAAGACATTTACCATTCAAACTCATACAAACATTGCACTACAATCAACTCCCCCACATTAAAGTCATATAAGCCCACCTTCACATCATGTCCTGAAGGGAAATATACATTTCCTTTTTATGAAAGAAATAAATGTAGATTAATTTGCACAAGAAAGTGGTTTTATTCTGTTCTTTAAGTCTTGTTCCAACTCCTGATTAAGTATGTAATTGTCATTGAGTTCAACTATTCTTTGCTTCAGATCACAGCCATTTTTTTTTAATGTGTGTATTTATTTCTATGCTTGAACCCCAAAATACATCCAGTTTGTGTCTGGTAAATGCTAAAACAGAAATTTAACAGGACAAGAGGACAGGCTTTAAATGTAACATAGCTGTCAATAGCAGTGGTCCAATTACTGTCTGTGTGGAACAGTTATTGCAAGTTTGTCCCTCTCCGTTTGTCTTTATTTTGTTTCTTGATACTGGAGAACTCACATCCATTTCTGGTTTGATGTAAGTGTTTGCAAAGTACTTCTGGAGAACAATTTAAAGCCTACAAGTTCTCTCTCACTTGCTCCCTGTAAGTATTCACCAGACACTCTTATGGCTGAATTGGATGGGTAATCTAAGACATGTGGAATTATTTCTGCTTCATGGCAAGACAATTTCCAGTATTTAAAAGGAGGTAATAAAAATGATTATCAAGTAACATGCTTTGCCTACCACTTGTAAATATTCATTCCTGGCTTGTATCCATGAATCCTACAGAATATGCAGTGATTTCATGATCATGTGAGTAACCATCTGAAGATTCTCTAATACCCTGTATCGCAAGGAGCAGAGGAGTGAAGTGATTATATTTACGTGCTTTTATTTTTTCCATTTGTCAACAAGCTCTGCTTTTTAAAGTCTGATAAAAAGATACACAGATGCTCTGTATGCTTATTTTTTGTATTGCCTGACATTCTAAAGAGCTGACTGGAAAGGCACCTGCATAAAACAATATCACAAAGAATGGTCAATAACGACTGAAAATAGTGTTAGTACAGGTGTTGTATGAATATCTTTGATCTTGAAAGCTCTGCTTCTTTTAAAAGCTTTAGGAAGAATGAATGTGTTTAAGTCAAAGAAAGAGCCTACGAGTATTGTTTTCTAAAGTAGACAGGAAGAAAAATCACTGACTTTACTCAAATACCTGCTAGACTACAGCAAGAATAAAAACCAAAAAGAAGCTAAGGCTTTTTATATATATCAAGAAATATGAGTGCATTAATTCAGCACTGCTTCACCAATGGCAAAAAGTGTCATATATTATTCATAACCCTCTGATGAACTACTTCTAGGCGGCCTCAGAAATGTAATTTCTAGGATAAACCTCATATAGATACCCTTCTTAGCTACATGTCTCTTAAGTTTCTAGTATTTTGCATAGTAGGATAGCAAATATGATGGCACCCTGAAATGCTGACTCTGTTCCTGAGGTTGTAGAGAGATCTGCAGAGGATCTGTGTGTTTGCAAAGATCTCTGGGCTCACGTGGAGTCCTCATGGAGGTTGTGTCATAGCCAGGAGCTACGTTTGCTCATTTCCTGGAACCAGCAAGACAATACAGGTGTAAAAATACCTGCCTGGCTTGCAACAAAAGTCATATGATGAATTAAGAGCACATAGCCTCAAACGTTAGAAGGCTACTGTATGATTCAAGCTGTAAGTGTCTGTTCAGGAGGAATCCTATTTTCTAAAAGTTGAGTCCTTGGTAGATACCTGAATTCAGGTGTCCAAACACTCAGGGAAGTTCAGCTGCCTGTTTCCCCATTTTGAGGTGTTTAGTACTTCATTTTTGTTGGTAACTCAGCCATGAGGACATGGTGTGGCCACTCACAGCACAAATACTGCACTGCAGTACAGGGGGTTTATTCGCTTGTACCCTGTTCGTTTTCAGACCGACACTACCACCTTCCTTCAATTAGTTCACCCTTACGAGCAGATTAAAATATCAGAAGTTAAAAGAGACAAATAGTATAGCCAGTTTAGGATTAGACCCTAGGGGCTCGGCAATAACCTATAGCTCCACAACATGTCATAGCTGAAGACGGAAGTTACTGCTTCCCCTGAAGAATGAACTCAGCTTAATTCTTACATCTCTTGACAGCAGCCTTGGCCAGAGAATAAAGGTAGAGGCCTTCTCTTGAGCTATTTGATCCTTGATTTTAGTAGCTGAGATTGGAGGCCAAACCCAAACCTCAGACCAGTGAGCTGAGAGGGGTTTTTTCATTCGCTTTGGTCAGACAAGAGCACAATATAGCTTCCAAAATGCAGAGGAGTTTAGAATAAAAGGTGGATATAATGACTAGGTTTCCTGAAGTCTTTCCTGTAGTCAAACACTAGAAAAGGACCTCATACATAAAGTTGCTGTTAAAAATTTGGATATTGGCACTTCTTGAGAAGGCATAAAAAAAAAAATAAACAAGTAAACAACATTGATTGAAGTCCAGCCCAAGTCAAGAATGATGGTCAGATTTTCAGAAGAGAGACAATGTTATCAAACAGGCAGAATATTTATTAGAAAAAAAAAAATAAACAGACTGATTTGGTTCACTGCCATAACGGGGCAGTGAAGTGTGCAGAATGTCCCTGTGCTGCGACTTGTCAGGGAATTACAGAGTGATGTTAGCGGGAAATGCAACCGGCCTGTCATCCAGCTTTTCAGGTGAATACAGGCGCTACTGAAGCAGTTTGGCTCTAGAGGGAAAGAGAGGAGGTGGTTGTTGAAACACGTCAGCAGTGACCAGCAGCCTGTGGAGTGGGCTACTAAAGGCCCACTTTTAACAAGCCAGCTGTACGGTGACAATCTCATCTAAATGAATCTGTTAAGATTTTGTCAGCGCTACTGCTAAAGGGTGAAGCTACAACTACAATACAGCTTATAAGAACGCTCAGTACTTTTAACAGAGACAATAACACAAAAGAAGAAAAGAAAGGACTTTATATCTCTGAAGGAAAGGCAGGTTGGAAATCAAGAAATCAATTAGTTAAGATGTAACATTAACTAGAACTTTCATCTAATTGTTTTTGTTTCCTCCAGAGCTGACATTTAAAACCTGCAGACCCCTCTATAGTTCAAGGAACTCTGCTGTGAGTTTCCCTTAGAAGAGACGCTGCTTTTTAAGATCCCAATAGTAACCCTGTTCCATTGTCACACTAATCCCCAACAACGAGATCCTCAGCCTCAATAGCAGGAGAGAGGTTTTACAATACCAAATTTTCACAAAACCGAAGTAGCTAAAAGCTACTGTAGCTCCACATTCCCCGAGGTGTCTTGTGAAAACATTCAGAAGCTTAGCACCGTATTTAGCTGGGGTTTTTTTAAGTTTTGTCTACTCAGCCCATGTCTGCATTAAAAAAAACATTGAGCATCTTGGGATTACAAGAGCAGCAATTAAAGTAAAGCCTAAAAGCTGACCTCTCTTCAAAACCTTGAGCTATTGCTGTGCTATTTTATACTTAGGTGCCAATCTTCGCATAAGCCTTAAGCTTCCCATAAGCAAACAAAGACTAAAGAAACGTTCATCTCCACCAAACACCAGTGGCAAACATAAACACAGGGAGGTTTTGTGTATTTGGTGAAAAGATGGTTTGGGAACTGAACCATAATTCACTCTAATTGCCAGATCTGACTTCTGGTCTTTCAGAACATGAAGATAAATTTGAAGCCTCACAATCTCCTTGGTCAACTCACCTACACCAGACATCAGACACTCTCATTTTCACATAGTCTTGTGATAAGTTTAACTTGAAAGTGCCCTTTAATGTCCTGGAAGAGAAAAGCAAATTGAAGAAATATCTCTGACACCCTAATGCTAGGACTCCTAAAGCAAATGGAATAACAACTGAAGTTGAAAATAAATCTTGGCCATGGGCATTTCAAATCACATCTTCGTATGATATAGACTAATTTTTATTTAAAAGTCCACTATAAAACAGTTGCCAAGTGCTTTAGTAAAATCACCTTTTCCTAATGAGATGGAAAGCTCATCGAAAAAATATTTTCACTGAGATATAATGATCAGGGATAGAGTTCGCTAAGTTGCAGATGTCAGTGCTGGATGGCTATGAATTGGTCGCATGACTGGGGCACCTGTGTTCTTCACAGGGCAATGGTACTGGGAAGGGAGGAGTAAACTGGAACACACTTTTTAGGTGAATAAAATGTGATCACACCCACAGTTTAAAGGGATCTGAAACTAATGGTAAAGTCAGATGGAACTTGACAGTTAAACCCAGATTCCTCATTCTTCTGTCAAAAAGAAAGTCAGTCAGATCATTACATTTCAGCATTTTAAAATAAGCCATTTTTCTTATTCATCTTGAAATGTTTTCTGATTTTTAGCCACTGAAGAATCAACCATTCACAGAGACTGAATCGACCTGTGTTAACCCAGAAAAGGAAGCCCCCTTCATGGAGCACATTCTGTCCAGGAGGTGGGTCCACAGCCATTCTCATGCCCACAGAAGAAGCCCTATGGGACCAGCTTCCCAGAACCACTGATCACTGCATGTTGTATGGTGCCATATGCTGACCTAAGCCCTAAAACAAAGGAGCTGCAAAAATCACAGAAAAAAAATACAGTAAAATCCACTGCATCCCAGTGTAGTTCTAACTTAACCTGACTGCCCAAGGAAGTGGCACAGACCAGAGAAGACAGGTGGCTCAGCAATATTTATCCTTCAGCTGCTTCAATTAAAAAAAAAAAAAAATTAGAAGAATGAATTTGACTTGGACATTATTTCATTTTCAAGTTGGAAGTGGCCCAGGATTATAAGCAAGGCACATTTACAGACAATAAACTACCCCGATGGACTGTTTGAGGAAAGGTTTTTTTCCCAAGTCATAGAGAAACAATAATTAGTGTTAGCAAAGTGCTTATAGGAATAGTACACCAATATTAGGTGAAAGAAACAAAATATTTTGAAGAATCACTTTGTTCTGGAAAGTACTGCTCAAAATCAAAGAATTTTCTATGGCAAAACTAGCAAATGTCTGGTGAAATATCTCATTTTGTTTCAGTTTTCTGTTGTTTGCATCCTGTATTTTTGTTTGTATAGTTTTCAGTCATATCAATCAAGCTGTCAGCAAAGGAAGGAAAGATATTGTAAGTAACCACTTACAGGTATGAAGCCACACTGGAACTGAAAAACCTTCCTCTAACATGCAGTGCGTGATATATGTATTTAGTGTATTTAGTCTGGACACACGGTGGTAATTCTTCTGTATACCACTCACTTCAAATACCCGAGTTGGTGGACATACAAGTGGGCAAAGGCTGCCCACAGGAGTTCCCCCCAAGGCTGCAGGTTGTTGAGGACACTCCAGGTTGTCTCTAGATACAGGCAAAACACAGCTTGACCTCTCTCAGCTGTAGGATAGACTGGGCTACACTGCCTCCTCAGCTTCACTTGAGATGATCATGATCCCTCAGGTAGGTGTCCAGCCTAAGGCTGCTGCCCAACATCTTCTCTGGTGGCTATAGAGAAACAGACATGGGTGACTGCCTATTGCAGCAGAGGTGGGTGAGACACAGGGGGACCACGGAATCATAGAACAGTTTGGTTTGGAAGAGACCTTCAAAGCTCATCCAGTCCAACCCCTGCCATGAGCAGGGACATCTTCACCCAGATCAGGTTGCTCAGAGCCCCGTCCAGCCTGGCCTGGGATGTCTCCAGAAGTAGTGCATCTGCTACCTTTCTAGGCAATCTGGGCCAGTATTTTACCACCCTCAGTGTAAAAAATTTCTTGCCCATGTCCGGCCCGAGGGATGGATCTCTTCCTATCTACTGTTGAGGAACCGAGGTGAACGGTTCAATTTAAAGACTAGTACTTGCACATGACATCTAGGTGTATTACATAGGACAGCTCTTTAGGCATCTTTTATAGACAAGGAAACATTCTCAAAGGGCAACTAATCCCACTTACTTGAGATAGCCAAGGATCCTGGAAGTGAATATCACTGGCATTACCTGTCCCTCCCCACTAGTCAGTGAGGGAGCCAGATAATCTAGCTGAGGTGTCTAATTTGTGGATAGATAAAGTCAAATCTAAGCATTTTGGTTAACATTATTGAGTTTTAGTTTTTTTCTGAGGAATATTCACACACTGTCTTCAGAGTGCAAGGAGGCCTTGGAAAAACTATCACCAAAAATACTTTTTTTTTTTTTTTTTTTTTTTAATCTTTTACCTCCTATTAAGGAAAAGAGAGTTCTTCAATGGTTAGAAGCTCTCATAGTTCTCATGAAAAATTATTAAAATTAAAGATATATTTTGTTTTCCATATTTCATTCCGTCCAGCTCATTCATGATAAACACTTGTCTTTCTCAGACCACCTTTGTCACTAACTGAATCAATGCACAGCTTTCCTGAAACTTCTACTTTAAACCAGCTCTCACCGCTGTTACAACATGGCTTGATGGGACCATTAGTTGCATGCAAATTGATGGAGGATGAAGGAAGGAGCAGGAATGCTCTCAGTGCCTGTCCTAACTCCAGAAGAATGACAAATAAGAGATTTCTTGTTTTCCCCAAAAAAAGTTTGCTCTTCTCCCTCTTTCTTGCACACACACAAAAAAAAAAAAAAAAAAAAAAAAAAGTGGTAGAGCAGAAAGGGTTACCAGCTTCCTGGGGTTTCACAGCAAAAGTAACATTTCCTATTTATTAGTTTAATTACTTATACTATTTCTACTGTAAAAGTTTCAGAATGAAAAAGGTCACATAAACATATTTAAAAAATCAAAGAAAAAGCTATCTTTCCCAAATGTGCTAAAGCATATTGAAGTAGTCTGGTAAATCAAGCAAACAGCTAATGGGCCAACAAGATAGCAACATCTTCCTTTGACAAGTGAACAAGCGTAAAGGTAGGCAGTAAATGTGAGAAAAGCAGGAGGAAGTAAGAGAAAACACCCAAATGAAAGAAACAAGAAAGGATTCAAATCAGGACATTTCCTCCCTCCCACTCTCCCTTTCAGAGAAGCAGTCTCTTATTTTTGACTAGGAAGTTACAAAAATTAGAAGCCATCCTTTGAAAACAGAATAGGATGTTCTTGTGCTGGTCTACTGCCCTTCACATATCTAAACTGATAAAGCCTAAAGCACCAAAAAATATGGGTATTGACATGTTATAGAGAGATGGCTGGAGGATTTTAATGAACACATATGTAAATAGGCTGCAATTCCAGGCGTGATAAATTTAATCCTAAGGGCAGCGTCCCTGGACAAAGTTGAAGATCACTTAAAACTGGTTAATCACAAACCATGAGTTCAGTATTTTCGAACAATTTGCAAAGAAAAATGAAAGAGATAAATAGGGTGGAATCCACTCACATATTAACTATATGTGTTACCATCTAAGCATATTCCCATGTTGCTCATAATGATGGAGTCTCCCAAGATGGAGTGGCCAAGATGTTGCACTGAGATTGCACAACACCTCCACTCTGTAATTTTGTGGAGAGACGTGTTCTATTTACCTGGGCATAATATTGAGCTCATACAATTTTGCTCTGCCTGGGCAGTGAACAAAAATCACTAGACAGAGGTGCAAAGTGTCATATCACAGTCTTTGTGATGCTAGTCTGAGGGTCTCTGCAGGGTGTCCACTGTAAAGAGTAAGTATAACATAAGGATTGAATCCGGATACCACTCTTCAGCTAGCTAGCATGACCTGAACGTGCTTGTCATCATATCTGCTCACATGTGTGGAATCAGACACTGTTTGCGCTGAGGTTTGTCAGACGAAAACATATTTTCCCACACAAAAGAAGAAAGGCAAGGCCTCCCATCTCACCTCCCAGGTGAAGCCACCAGACTTCAGGTTGTGGAAACTGCACAATAGCACTAAAGTCAAAGAAAAGGCTCAGAAGAGATGCTCAGCTCCATAATAGTACAAGGTCTGGCCCACTGGTCCCATCTGACCAAAGGACATTTTGGCAGAACATCCACAGATGAGTATGTCTGGATGTGTTAGACAATCTAAGGTGTTCCTGAAACTACCAAACTTCAGTCCTTAAAGATTCAATCCAATGCCTTTGATGTACCCAGAAACGCAACAATAAGTACATTACTATCGAAGGCCACATTTAAAGGAAAACCTGTAATATTTTGGCTCAAATCCTTACATTTACTCCATTTGCACCCAAGTTTTAGAAACTTAAAATGAAGTCATCAATCACCTTTTAAGCTGTTTCTCCTCTATTGTATTCAGGACTCATTTTGGAGTACGAAACCATAAATAGGATGTCATTTGGAAAATGAATGCCCATCTGCATATTTACATACATACAGCTGTTTGCAAACATCCACTGTTTTGGATAGGAGATACTCCATAGTTTCTGGCTGTCTGACATAGCATCTTAATGAATAAGGCAAAAAACCCTCCTGCTCTTCTGCTGCTAAGCTGCAAAACATATTAACTCAAAAAGTGCCATATAGGATGCAGATTGTGGAGCTGCCTCATGTCTGGCCAGATTGGAGTGAAGACACAAGAACTGGCTTCTGTCTACAGCCAGCTTTTTCATAGTACCCTCATGGTGGCATTCATCTCACATAACTTGAGGTGTTTAAAAATTAGGCATGTAGTTCAAGCTAGGTTGCTTCTCTAGCAGTGAAGAGAGAAACACAACTATGACTAACAAATCCAACTTCTTGAGGTGCCAAATTCCAACTGTGACTCATTCGCTGACCATCAACCTAAAATTAAGGAATATTTTCATCCTGTCATCTTTTTTTTGTGATATCTAGATATGATTGGAATTATTTTTGCTGAATGATCATGAACTTTTAATGCAAAACATCATCTTGAACATGGTTGGTCTCTAAGTACTGCAAAATTACAGATAGTAGATATCATCAAAAGAAGATGATGCAGTGAGCTTGCTGTCATCAGCCCTTAACTCAAATGTTGTGGAGTTTGTTCAGTTCTCTTCAATATTTTTTTACCAAATGGGCTTAGAAGTTAGAAACAAAACAAAACAAAATAGAAAGAAGAAAGATCATCAACTCCAGCTGTGTTTCCTTCAGAATGAGACATTGCTTATGTCACACATTTGGGTGTGCAAATAGAAAATCTCAGACATCTCCATGTAATTAACAGCACATAAAGTGGTCACAAAACCCAGTGACAGATTTGCATGAATGTCTCAGGTCTGTGGGAATTCCAGAGGCTGGAGGTTGGGAGCAAGGGACGAGAGGAATGTGGGGGTATGTTCAAAAAATAGGGGGCTACTGTGGAAAACATAGCAGTTCTACAGTATGTGGAAGATTTCCTGCACAATGGCTATGGTATTATTTTTTAATAAACAGTTAAAAGAGAATGAGTGTCTGTATAAAACAGGTAAGTAATTAAAATTCTTAACTGTGCAGTCAAACACATACAGCAGCACATTGCCAACTACAAACAAGTAGGGCTGTACAAGTCTGAACATGCACCTATTTATTAAATCTTATTTAAAACACTGAAGTGCAGTGTCTGATGAAATATTTAGGGTGTTTAAACGTGCCACAGCTGACAGAAAGCATTTTTTTTTCTACTGGCACAAGATTATTTTGTTTCGCTTTTTCCCCTCTGTTCTTTAAAAAAAAAAAAAATACAAGGTAAATGATTTGAACAGCATCTAAGTACAAGATAGGCTTTTCATGCCTCTGTTTTCAGCATGGGGTTTTCTAAAAGAAGTGATGCTGATTAATTGAATAACTTTTAGGTTTGCTGCATTTTAATCTATAGAATTTCCTTCATATATCTAAAGACACAAGCGTTCGCATGTAATAGGACATTGTGCTACTTGATATCACAGCATAGCTGTGGAATTGTCCTCAAGTATAATTTAAACCTAGACAAACTATTTTTTTTAAGTGGATGTCCTGGTAGTGTTTCTGGCAAAGCACAGAAAAGGACATTGTATTACAATTTCTTTGAAATACAGAAGACTTACCATCCCCAATTCTTCCTCCAAGCAGTAGTAACCGTTGATCCTATTGCTGACAGACCTGAACCTTCATATCACCTTGCCATAGTGTAACAGCCCCTGCTGATACTGTCTTGGTAAGTCTTCCACTGCTGGATCTCATCCTCACTAACAAGGAGGGTCTGGTTGAAGCAGTAAAGGTGGGGGGCTGCCTTGGCTGCAGCGACCATGAAATGGTGGAGTTCAGGATCTTGTGTTGCAGGAACAGAATAGCAAGCAGAATTGCAACCCCGGACTTCAGAAGGGCTAACTTTGGCCTTTTCAAACAATTGCTGGGGGAAATCTTGTGGGAAAGGCTCCTTGAAGGTAAAGGGAGCCAAGATAGTTGGTTAGCATTCAGGGGCTGCTTCTACCAAGCTCAAGATCAGAGCATCCCAACACGTAGGAAGTCAAAGAAGGGAGCCAGGAGACCTGCGTGGTTAAACAGGGAACTGCTGGGCAAGCTCAAGTGGAAAAGGAGAGTTTACAGATCATAGAAGGAGGGGCTGGCCACTTGGGAAGAATATGAGGCTTTTGTTAGAGGATGTAGGGAGGCAACTAGGAAAGCTAAGGCCTCCTTAGAGTTAAACCTGGCGAGAGGGGTCAAGGACAACAGAAAGAGCTTTTTCAAATACATGGCAGATAAAACTAACACCAGAGGCAATGTAGGCCCACTGATGAATGGGGTGGGTGCCCTGGTGACAGAAGATACAGAGAAGGCAGAGTTACTGAATGCCTTCTTTGTCTACTCTGCCGGAGGCTGTCCTGAGGAGCCCCGTACCCCTGAGGCCCCAGAGGAAGGCAGGACAATGGAGGAGTTTGCCTTAGTTGATGAGGACTGGGTTAGGGAGCAGTTAAGCAATCTGGACATCCATAAATCCATGGGTCCAGATGGGATGCACCCGCGGGTGCTGAGGGAGCTGGCTGAAGTCATTGCTGGACCATTCTCCATGATCTTTGCCAAGTCTTGGGAAACGGGAGAGGTGCCTGAGGACTGGAGGAAAGCAAATGTCACTTCAGTCTTCAAAAAGGGCAAGAAGAAGGACCTGGGTAACTGTAGACCGGTCAGCCTCACCCCCATCCCTGGCAAAGTGATGGAACAACTTATCCTTCGTGCCATCTCAAGGCATATCAAGGACAAGAGGGTCATTAGGGGCAGTCGACATGGTTTCACCAAGGGGAAGTCATGCTTGACTAACCTCATAGCCTTTTATGAGGGCATAACCAGGTAGATAGATGATGGCAGAGCAGTGGATGTGGTCTACCTTGACTTCAGTAAAGCATTTGACACAGTCTCCCACAGCATCCTTGCTGCTAAACTGAGGAAGTGTGGTCTGGATGATCGGGTAGTGAGGTGGACTGTGAACTGGCTGAAGCAAAGAAGCCAGAGAGTCATAGTCAATGGGGCAGAGTCTAATTGGAGGCCTGTAACTAGTGGAGTGCCTCAAGGGTCAGTACTGGAACCAGTATTATTCAATATATTCATCAATTACTTGGATGAGGGAATAGAGTGCACTATCAGCAAGTTTGCTGATGACACCAAACCGGGAGGAGCGGCTGACACGCCAGAAGGCTGTGCTGCCATCCAGAGACCTGGACAGGCTGGAGAGTTGGGCAGGGAAAAATTTAATCAAATATAACAAGGGCAAGTGTAGAGTCTTGCATCTGGGTAAGAACAACACCAGGTTCCAGTATAAGTTGGGGAATGACCTATTAGAGAGCAGTGTAGGGGAAAGGGACCTGGGGGCCCTGGTGGACAGCAGGATGACCATGAGCCAGCACTGGGCCCTTGTGGCCAGGAAGGCCAATGGCACCTGGGGTGGATTAGAAGGGGGCTGGTCAGTAGGTCAGAGAGGTTCTCCTGCCCCTCTACTCTGCCCTGGTGAGACCGCATCTGGAATATTGTGTCCAGTTCTGGGCCCTTCAGTTCAAGAAGGACAGGGAACTGCTGGAGAGAGTCCAGCGCAGGGCAACAAAGATGCTGAAGGGAGTGGAGCATCTCCCATGTGAGGAAAGGCTGAGGGAGCTGGCGCTCTTTAGTTTGGAGAAGAGGAGACTGAGGGGTGATCTCATTCATGTTTATAAATATGTAAAGGCTGAGTGTCACGAGGATGGAGCCAGGCTCTTCTCGGTGACAACCAACAATAGGACAAGGGGTAATGGGTTCAAACTGGAACACAAGAGATTCCACTTAAATTTGAGAAGAAATTTCTCAGTGAGGGTAACAGAGCACTGGACCAGGCTGCTCAGGGAGGTTGTGGATTCTCCTTCTCTGGAGACATTCAAAACCCGCCTGGACACCTTCCTGTGTAACCTCATCTGAGTGTTTCTGCTCTGGCAGGGGAATTGGACTAGATGATCTTTTGAGGTCCCTTCCAATCCCTGACATTCTGTGATTCTGTGATTCCACAACCTCCTTAGCAAAGCACATTATTGCCTTTGCATGGCACAACCTCCCAGCACAGTCACACGTTTCTGGATAGCTATCCGCTCACTACTGATATATTGTGAACACCAAGGAGCGAGCTGATGACCACAGAAATTGTTTTTTACTACTTCCACCTCTCGTCAGGCTTCTAGCCCTTGACTGGCCTGGGCTTTGAGAGCTCCACCCAGCATGTCACCTCCTCTTTGACTTTTTGTAAAGCCCCCAGAACTCAGAGGTCATTATCATACAATGGATAATAGTCTTTTCTGCTTTGGTAAGTGTTGTTTCTTTTACACTGATCACTAGCTATTTCATGCCTCTGTGCTTACACACATTACCCGTCAGTAGTAGTGGTTGCCTTGGTGTGTATTGGTGCAAAATATATACCCCTGACAACAATGAGAATTACCTGGCTGCACACACACAACCTTCTATTTGCTCTTTCTTGTAAGACTATAAATCTATTACAAATTACTTTTGATAAGGTTATTAACACATTGCATTCAAATGTCATGGTTTCAGTTACTCCATAATAATCACTCCAGTCCCCTTTTCAGTCTTCCAGTTACACTACCCATTTTGCAGGCTATTAAGTATGGCTGCAGTGCAAATAATCCAAGAAAACACGGTGCATCTCAGGTCACTTTGAGTCCCTTCCCATTCACTGCAATGTGAGTGGTCAGCTTTCTCACTCATGCACATCCTGAGCAGAAGCTCCCACCAGCAGGAGAGATAAGGAGGGAAAAAATCCTCAGTGAACTCTGTCAGGTCATGCCACAGACACTGCTGTTGGGAGCTGGCCTTATTTTGAGGACACAGAACAAAGATGGAGAGAGGGCAAGTCAAGGTGGAGCAGTGGGCTGGGACTCAAGGAGGAGACAGGAATTTAAGAGATGGTGGAAAGCAAACCAAGGTAGAAAAAGTGAAAAAAGTAGAAATGAGGAAAGAAGATGGCAATGCCCATTCAAACAGCACTGCAAAGCAGTGATCTAGAGCTCCTCCTCCCATGACTGTCCTGGCTGGATGCAGAGGTAGGCGTCATGCCACACAGGGAAAGGCGTAGGAGAAGCTATGGCTGAGCTGAATGACCATTTCAAACCCTTTAACAGTGAAAGTCTGAGGGAACAATTTCCACAGTTAGGAAAGATTCCTCTCTACTCTGGGTGTTGTCCATCAGTGTTGTGGACTTCAACACAAAACACCTGAAAGATGCTGTGTTGAAGGCCCTGAGGGATACCACCTACTTCAGCAGCACCACTAGCATCTTGGCAGATCAGTCATTGAAATGACACCTAGAAAAGGTGGCCCTACCTCACAGAATCATCAGTGGGTATTTCTGGTCCACTAAGTTTGATCCATAAAATTTGTCTCCATCTTTCCAGTTAAGTCAATGCTTTCTGAAAGGAAGATTTACTTTCACTGCAGGATGTACTGGAGCAGATCTTAACAGAACACTCCAAAGACTCCCAATTGATAATGAACAGCACGAAAGACCTCAGAACATGAGTTTTTCCTTTTATTGTTTGGACACTTTGTGGATGTATAATCAATCATCTGGATACAATTCTGAGATGAATAGAATCGTAGAATCATAAAATCACAGAATCATAGTAACATAGAATCATAGACTGTTTTGGGTTGGAAGGGACATTAAAGATCATCTTCTTCCAAGCCCCCCCTGCCATGGGCAGGGGCACCTTCCACTAGACCAGGTTGCTCAAAGCCCCATCAAACATGACCTTGAATACTTCCAGGAATGGGACATCCACAGCTTCTCTGAGCAGCCTGTTCCAGTGCCTCACCATCTTCATGGTGAATAATTTCTTCCTTATATCTAATCTAAATCAACCCTCTTTCAGTTCAAAGCTATTTACCCCTGGTCCTATCACTACATGCCCTTGTAAAAAGCCCCTCTCCAGCTTTCTTGTAGGTCTCCTTTAGGTACTGGAAGGCAGCTAAAAGGTGTCCCTGGAGCCTTCTCTTCTGCGGGCTGAACAACTCCAACTCTCTCAGACTGTCTTCACAAGAGAGGTGTTCCAGCCCGCTGATCATCTTCATGGCCTTCTCTGGACTCGTTCCAGCAGGTCCATGTCCTTGTCATGTTGGGGGCCCTAGAGCTGAATGCAGTACTCCAGGAAGGGTCTCACCAGAGCAGAGTAGACAGAGGAATCACCTCCCTCCACCTGCTGGTCACGCTTTTTTTGCTACAGCCCAGGTACAGCTGGCTTTCTGGGCTGCAAGCGCACATTGCCAGGTCATGTTGAGCTTCTCATCAACCAACACTCCCAAGTCCTTTTCCTCAGAGCTGCTCTCAATCCATTCTCTGTCCAGCCTATATCTGTGCTTGGGATTGCCCCAACCTATGTGCAGGAACTTGCACTTGACCTCATTGAACTTCATGAGGTTCTCATGGGCCTACCTCTCAAGCCTGACAAGGACCATCTGGATGGCTTCCCTTGCCTCCAGTATGTCAACCGCACCACACACCTTGGTGTCATTGGCAAACTTGCTCAGGGTGCACTCAGTCCCACTGTCTGTGTTGCTGACAAAGATGTTAAACAGTGACAATCCCAATACCAGCCCTTGAGGAATGCCATTCGTCACTGGTCTCCACCTGGACACCGAGCTGTTGACTGCAGCTCTTTGAGGGTGACCGTCCAAGCCAGTTCCTTATCCCCCAAGTGGTCCACCGATAAAATCCATGTCTAACTTATACAGTTCATGATTTCATCCTGTTGTACTAAAATTTTGCCATTTTCTCACGATTGTTCACCCTTCAGATTTAAAAAATCTGTTTGTTTTTTGATTGTTCTGATATGAAATTTGGGTTACTTCGTTCCATTGTGATTAGTCATGAAAGTCACACGATCTGTGTAGTTCCAAATTCCAGATTGGATAAGTGGAAAAGAACCCGCATCTTCAATTTTAAAACTGATTTTGTAGTGGGCTTTTCACAAATATTTCTACAATAAAATTTTCCATTTAAAAATGAAAATGAGCTTCCTTTCCAAATTGCTTGTTTATAACTAGCTGCCATGACAGCTGTTACCCACAAAGTGTCAGAGATATATTCTATATTGTATTTTTTTTAATAGCCTAATGAAAAATTCAGGATTTACGAAGAAGATATTGAAGTCGGAAAACAAAAAAGATATTTCACTCTTCTAGTATTTTCAAGCACAAGATTGCATGTAGATTGTTATATGAAATAGGCTGAAGATAACCCAGTTTTAACAAACATAAAAGTAACATGCTGCTTCTTGTATTTGCTGGTTCACCTCAGAACCGGCAGTTTCAATCTCTCCTCTGCAAAAAGGTGGACTAGAAGCTTCTTTTCTGAAAAACTGAAAACTCAAAGCCTCACATAATAATATAATGCCATGACTTGGAAATTTCAAAAAACAAGTCCACATTGGATCATATAATCATAGAATCTTTTTGGTTGGAGGAGACCCTCAGGATCATCAAGTCCAACCATAACCTAACTGGCACTAAACCATGTCCCTAAGAACCTCACCTATATGTATTTTAAACCCCTCCAGGGATGGTGACTCCATCACTGCCCTGGGCAGCCTGTTCCACTGCTTTACCTGCTCCATGAAGAATTTTTTCCTAATATCCAACCTAAACCTCCCCTGGCGCAACTTGAGGCCATTTCCTTTTGTCCTACCACTTGCTACTTGGGAGAAAAGACCAACACCCTCCATGCTCCAACCTCCTTTCAGGCAGTTGTAGACAGTGATAAGGTCTCCCTTCACCCTCCTTTTCTCCAGGCTAAACAACCCCAGTTCCCTCAGCTGCTCCCATCACACTTGTGCTCCAGGCCCCCCACCAGCCTCATCACTTCCTCTGCACTCTCTCTAGTACATCAATGTCTTTCTTATGATGAGGGGCCCAAAACTGAACACAGGATTTAAGGTGGGGCCTCACTGGTGCTGAGTACAGTGGCACAATCACTTCCCTGGTCCTGCTGGCCACACTATTCCTGATACAAGCCAGGATGCTGTTGGCCTTTTTGGCCACCTGGGCACATTGCCGGCTCATGTCCAGCTGCTGTCAGTCAACACCCCCCAGATCCCTCTCTGCCAGGCACTTTCCAGCCACTCTTCCCCGAGCCTGTAGTGTTGCATGGGGTTGTTGTGACCCAAGTGTATGACCTGGCCCTTGGTCTTATTAAACCTCATACAACTGGACTTAGCCCAATGATCCAGCCAGTCCAGATCCCCCTGAAGAGCCTTCCTACCCTCCAGCAGATCAACACTCCCACTCAATTTGTCTGCATACTTACTAAGGGTGCACTCAATCCCTTCATCCAGATCACTGATAAAGATATTAATGAACTGAAATGGTGACAACTGTAAAATAAATATCCGCTCTGCAGAAAGGGAGAAATTATTATCTAATGTAGATTGACAAGACTTGAAGAGGAATCAGGTTTGCATACAGGTCGGACCTTGGCAGAAGAGGGATTACCAAGCAACATCTACTCCAGGGCATAAAGTGCCAAATGCTAATAAAATTACATACACAACGTGTGCCCTGATGTTGCTTGAAACTGAATTTGCTGTGGGCCTTTTGGCAAGGTTACCAAGCTTTGTCATGGAGAAGCTGGTTCTGCGCCACTTCTCCATATGCTGGGGAAGGGAAATGTTTGCCGTGGTGGGCACTCGGGGGCTGCCAAGAAGCCAGGGAGGAAAGGTCTGGAGAGCCAGGAGCAGAAGGAGGGAGGCTCAGGCTGTTTTCAAGGAAAGAGGAGAGGAGAAGGGATAGACAAGGTGCCACCAATCATAGATTTATGGCAATTATCACTGTACCTCACCATATACAAAAAGAACATCCTGGTTCCCCAAAAAACCTGACATTTTCTGTCTTCTTGGAGGGAATACAGGATGTTTCATTTGTGAAAGAATATGAAATTGCCTAGACAATATGTCAGTAATTATTCATATTGTGGTAGTAAGGCGAGACCCTACTTAGAGAACCACGTCATGTCAGGTGACACATACGTATTTTTAAAAATCCCAACAATTTCTTCTCTAAAGATTTTACCATTTTACCATGGGATGAAAACAATAGGTAGCTACAATGTAGAGGGAAATGAAAGAGTCAGGGTAACAGAGTATTTATCATCTTCAGTAGAATAAGTAACAACACAGCAGCTGCTCGGGTATTGTCAAATGTTTTCCAGCCACCACAGAAAAAGTGAGTTTTAAGGAGGGGTTTGAAGGAGAATAGATTAGCAGCCTTATGGCATTATTATGAGGCGATATGCATATGCATAAGGAGTAGCTCTGAGAAAGTAAGAAGGCTCTTGGACTAACAAGTGATGAAGAGAGGCATCATGGGGACTCCACAATGTAGTGCATATTGAACCTGCTTTCATATGTAAACATACAGCACACTACTGTCTCTCAAGATCACTGTTTCCTTTTATTCAGCATCCTAATACTGCACATAGCAGTGACTGCTATGTCAGTGATACAGTAAATACATTCAGTTAAATAAATGTTATTAAAAATGTCTCAGTATTTGAATACTGAACACAGAGACAGTGTGATAAAGAAAATTGTAACAATGGGTCATTGGAAATAATGGTCAATTTGCTATTAATTTCACTGGAAGCTAGATTTCCCTCTAAGCATTTTGGAAGGGATGTAAACCTTTAAGCTTCAGGGTATAAGCAAGCCTGAAGTTGGACTTTCCTTATTGACGGGTTATTTTACTGGTAACTTTTGCAGGATTTCCTCCTTCTTCTTGCACAAGAATGTACAAACCACAGGGCTGACTCCTTGCAGTGAGCCTCATGCTTCCAAGTAATTTATTGACGTAGCTGCTTCTTAGCATAGAAACATAGGAAAAAGTGTTGGAAAAAGCTCCACAAGAATTAGGTGAAACTTTCTCCATTTTCTAGATAAACCTGAGTTATTTTTTCTGTCCGTCCTTTACATCAATACTATTAGGAAATTTAGGTGGCTTTTTGATGACAACATTTACTTTAGGACAGTGAATGTGCTTCCACATGAAACACACGGGCCATGTCAGTACACGTCCATGTACTGCACATAACCTTTTCATTTGAATTGTACATGTGTTGTGAACATATTCACTGGGGCTACAGTAGATGCTGAACACTAATATTTGCACAGGAGGTTCTGTTTCTGCATTTATTCCTCAGTGGGCAGGCTCCTGCCCTCCTTTGAAGGCGTTTATAGGAGTGTGGTTCAAACAAATGTACTGCAGGCTGAAATCACCCAGTTCAAAGTAATATACGAAGGCTATTTGCTATACTGTGTGAGCCTCAGACTGGATCGTATCACTGCAGGAAGCCGTGGGGACTATGTTGTATTTTCATTAGGTACTGAGATTTTAAATTATTTGAAAACTGCGTTTCACGTAGAGGGAAAATTTGCTGAATGGCCTCTTCATCTACCTTGGGAAATCTGTGAGCTTTTCAGTATTTCAGATATTCACAAGCAAATAGGCACTTCTATAATATCTCTTATGATTTATCATCAGCAGTGCTCTGTATAGAAGACCACTGGAGTGCCTTGGCATTCTACAAACACCCTGAACAATTTAGAAATGTTATTTTGCCTCCTTATCAATAGACAGAATAGATTACAAAGCCCAGCCCTGATAGAGAGCTCCTGCTCACACAAATAGTGGACCTAGCATCAAAAGGAGAAAGATTTTTAACTCCTTCCACTCCCCTGTCACACACCACACTGAGTTTTTACTTCAGGGCTGCTACAGTCTAAAGGCAGGTGAAAAACCATAAAGAGAGAATTCAGCGTGGTGACAGTCATCCACTGACCGCACGAAACATGTCGTGCTGGACAGCTGCCTCTAGGGCTGTTGAGTCAACCCTACAAGGGAGATGTGCAGCAGGGACGGAGGGCAGAGGTGTCCTCCCTTGTACCCCTGGAGAACGTACGTGAGACCAGAACTGCAAACTCAGCAGGGGTTAACCTGAACCATCATCAGGATATCTTCTGGGCTTTTTTATTATTCCAACTATTCTGATCCCTGCTGTGTTTCCTAGTAGCTAAACACTTTTTCAAGCAGTTCAATTTATGTTTGTGTGCGTCTTTCAGTTTAGTTTTACTTCCAATACTGTATAGACTGCATTTGCCTCTCCAATATGACTTCCAGAGTGGCTGGTGTATTGAACAACAGGGTGAGCTACGAAAGGCCAGGGGATTAGGCATCTCCTTTTATGTTTAGGAATGTTATTTATTTTTCCCTCCAACAGACTCAGAGAGAGTCCTGTGGAAGGCTTGAGAAGAAGAAATGAATTTCAGCGTGGACAAATCCAGTTCATCTCAGTGTCTTGCATTGCTTTGTTTTTGTTTTTTTCTTTTTAAGCAGTGCCATGGGCAATATCAGTGGTGTAGCCTTATCAGTTTCTATCTGTTAAAATACAGGGTGGATTTTCAAAGAATGGGTAGGAATCCAGCTCTTATTGGCTTTCAGTGAGCATTTTACCTCTCCAAATAGCCTTATAAAGTATACCGCTACAGGTGGAAAACTTATCGGGGTGCCATGCACATTCTGCACTCTCCTACCCTCAGTCTTGTGCCCCTTTTTCCCTGCCTGCCTGGGGCCAGAGGCAGCCCTGTGTGAAAGCTGCAGAGGGGCTGTGGTCACAGGCACGGGCTCCACTTCCAGGTAAGAAAAGGGCGAAGTGAGATAGGGCAGAAAAAAAATCTCCTTAACCCCCATTCATGAAATCCATACAAGCTACAGTGGATCTCAGTTTGCACAGAAAAGTCCTTTTGTTGCTCCTCTGCTGTGACCTCTGTCTGTTTGTCTGTCTGTCCACCCAGAGACTGAAAGCGCCAGCTCTTCCTGAAAGCCTAGAAAGTGCCTACAACATTGTGGGTCCTACCACAAACAAACATGAATAAAGGCAAAGTCCTATAAGACGTTAATAGGAATGCGAAGGCAAACAGTCTTGCAAAATGCAGAAGATCAGCCTCAATTATTCAAAGAGTCTTTCCTGGACCTCGTTGTTTATCCTTCCACGATAAGGGATATATTTATCTTTTAAATTCTTACTGGTCAAACAGAAGAGCTTTGCTTTCCCAGAGGAACAATTTTCCTCCATCCCAGCACGAATGCCACTGCGTCCCTCCCACCCTCCCCTCTTCCTGATACACACAGCTCCTGGTGCATGGAAACAGCAGTGGGACATGTCAAGTACATTTTTTCTCCTTAAAGCACGTGTACCTGGGAGGTCACAATCTTTACAAAGTCAAAGTTTTGTGTGTTTGAGAGCTTTGCCCTACTACCATGTAATTGAAATCGAGCTTTTAAAAGCTCACGGCAATGTGTTTGTTCTTTAACCTCACCCAGGGAAAAGAGAGGGCTTTGCTGAGAGAACCCATTGTTAAGCTCCTGCACTTAACTGATAAGGCACTGATACAACCAGTAGCAAAGAAAGAAACTAATAATGAAAAAAAAAGATTCACATGCCTTCCTTCCCCAGTACATTAATGCCCTGCCCAGATCAATTTCCCAAGTTCTTAACAAGTGAGGCACAGCATCTTTAATCATATTAAAATATTGTTATGAGACTTATTTAATAACGGGCAGGCGTAATGAGTTCTCACGGTAGAAAATGGAGGGTTTCATGCCATTTGAAGGTCTGCTTGTTATCCATTCTTACATTTTAGTGATAGATGTGTCTGTTGCTCAAAGCAGAGGATCTACTTGGAAATGTTGTAAGAACAATACTTAAATTGTCTTGCATCATCTACCATGCATACGGAACACTTACACTGTTATGTGAAAACATCTGAGCACATGGGGATGCAACACAAAGATTTAAATGACACAGGGCTGAGGTGCTGTTCCTGTCATTTCAAGGAGATGACATGCAGGTTGAGAGAGCATATACAGCAATCAAAGCATCCACATCCTTTCCAGTCCAGGAACTAGGAGTTCCTGAGTGAACTTTGCAAGTGTTTGGATTCTAATTTTTTTTTTTTTTTTAACTCATGCCAAAGACCATTCATAAAAGCATTTGTTTCCTCAGCAGAAGATTTGCAGGAGCATGATGCAACTTTACCAAGTCACACCTCTGGTGTGCCATGCAATTTATAAACCCAGAGGTTTCCACGGGCATGAAAACCTCTTGCAAGGATCCAGTCATGCCCACGCTACCTAGCTTGCTGATGCACAAGTTTTCCTTTCCTTGCATCATGATGTCTCCGTGAAAGAAGAACAGAATTTCAATATATGTTTTCTGTTGGCCTCAGCCTTCGATAACATAAAAAGATGCCTGAGATTCAGTGGTGAAAATCCTAAGATGATGATATCTTTAAAGACAAGAAGATTCCAAGGACACTAATTGAATTCAACCGGCAAACATTTTAAAATGGAAAATTACTAGTAGCCAAAAGGTTTTTCCTGGGAAACCACCCAAAGATAGAACTTTGAGCTGACTTCATCAAAGGAGATTCTCAACTGTGAAAAATGATAACACCCCCATGGCAAGAAGTGCCTCAAAATCAAATAAGCCTTGGAACAGTAGTAACTGGAAAAGGAGTTTGTTGTGATATAGCAAATATCCATGTGCTGCATCTGCAAAGAAACACCATCAGATAGTCTTTGAAAGGGGAAACTTCCACAGGAGTGTAAAGCCCTTCCAAAAAAAATAGAGAACGTTAAGGACCAAGATGTTTTTACTGAACAATAAGCCAAGCCACTCAGAATAATGACAAAAGTCTATGCAAAAATATATTCCTCTTATCAGAGGTAATTCATAAAAAAGAAAGAGAAAACCTAAAAACAAGGGCATTCCAAATATCTTGACCAATCTTTATAACTGAAAGATGCCCATGTCCCCTTTAAGTGGCTAGTCATACCATCAAAGTGTTATATTTTTGCCCTCTTGACCAGTGGGTAAGGCAGCATCCTCAGAACCAGATCGTTTGCTCTCAGGAAGTCACGATGGAGTGATGCTGATTTCTACAACCACAGAGATATGCAGGGAGGCTTTTTCAGTTCATGACTTTGTTTCCCACTTTGTCACAGTGGCAACGTAAAAGCGGCACAAAATGATCTGGTTTCTGCGAGGCTGCCATCTACCTCCACAGAACAGAAAACAGGTGGATGCAATGAGCACCAGTGCAGTTTTGAGCAGTGTATTATGCAGCAATCACTTCACACCAGCTGTCTAAGTGTTATCAGGGATTTTAGTTGCATCTTGGCCTAATGGTAAACAATTCAGCAAAAACTGAGAAACACATACAGACACAGACGAGGCCTGACACATAAAATAAAAAAGATCAGAGGAAAGATCCATCACTAAATTTGAAAGGTCATCAGTAAAACCCTATTTATAGGCTTTTCTGACCAGCTGAAGCTCTGTCCCCGGAGGTAAAAGCTCTCTGAAATGTCCTCATGTGGGCAGAGCAAACGGAGCCATTCTAACGATTGAGGAAAGGTTAGGCTCAGGGATGAGTATGAGTGAAAAATATTTGGCTAGACTCCTGGTACAAACTCCCACTCAACGCTTTGAAAATCTACCCCTCTGTGTCCTTAGCATTGGTTTTCAAAGTACAGCAGCCTAGAGACAGATGTGCCATTATTGTTTATGGTTCAAAGGCAGAGAACTCGTTTGGTGGGGAAATAAAATCCATACTAATAGAGCAAGTACCAAAAAATGTTCTAAGAGGGAATAAGCATGTTCTAAGGTGTTTTAACAATCTTCTGGCTCCTGGCCCAGAACTCAGTTGGAACAGTCGTATTCATCTCCAGGCCACCACTCTTTGAACTTATGGAAACCTATGCTTATATTTAGCTAGTTAAAAGATATATGGCCAGTGCATTGTAACCCTTTTGTCAATGACTCCCCATTACAACTTTTAATTTTATTGCTTTTTAACCACAGTTGCTTAATTCATGGGTTCAGCTAAGAGAGATGGAAGGCAGTTGATGGATGGTGCGACAATGGCACTCCTGGCTGCTGCTGAGGCACTTATCATCTCAGGAAGAAAAGTCAGCTTGCATCACTCTCTTCAACGGCTGATCTCAAAGTTACACATGCTCCGAACCAGCCCTCTCTGTGCTTATGCGACTATTAATAGATCTGCTGTCAATAAGACAGTTTGCAAGCAGACCATGCCCTTAGATAGGCAGTATACGCCTAGTCTGCTGCTGGCAGATTTTAGAGCTTGAGGGTGAAATTTAGCAGTCTCTATTACTTTACAGGTGCTCATTTGAAAGAAGTGGCGGGGGGGAATGTAGAAAACCACTAAAGAAACAAAAACAAAAAACCAACTTTTTGTGCAAGTCCACACTTAAAACTTTTCAGTTGTAATGAGCTTCATGTTCTTTTGGCTATATGGAGGTCAATCAGGAGTAGCTAAAATCTTAATGAAGACAGAATAAAACAGAGTAATTTCAGAATATTTGTAGAGCTGGCATCCCCTTCCTGTGTAATTGTAAAGATCAGCTCTGCAGATAATGTGCCAAAAGGTAAAGCAATTAAAACCACTGAAGCTCCAGTCTACTAAGAGGCCTGGTAAAAGTTCAAGTGAGAAGCTATAAAAGTATCATAGTTGCTCTGCTGGGTAGAACATGTTTCCAGCAGCCTCAAAACAGTGTTATAGATAGTGGGCAACAGTGAGAGCTTAGAGGGTAAGGGGCAACTTTTCCCAGTTAGCCCCCCAGTTCTCAGTGCCAGTCCTGAACAGGTGATTTCACCCAGACCACTTGTGTTCTGTAGCCACCAGCCAGGACTGGAATGGCATCAGGAAGGATGAAATGAAGATGTGAAGCTGAACATGCCACAGAATTGAGTAGCCTGATTATTTCTACCCTCCCTATTTTGAGTGCAAAATATTGGCTGTGCAATACCAGACAGAGGCAGAAAGCACATTGGATCAGAGAGTTGTGTAGGATCAGATGTCAAGTCACAGCGGGCAACAGAATTACTTACTCAAGTCATGCAACCAAGAGGATTTCCCTGCAGCTCCTTAACGTTGTGTGCAAAAGGAAACCAAGAAGTTGGATGTCAAAGAGCACGTGCACAAAGTCAGAGCACATTTGTGTTTAAATGAGTATCCCTTAGGCTTTTATTGTTATAAAAACAATTTTAAAAGTCCAAAGAAAGTGAGAAGAACCAGAGAAGAAACACGATTTTAGTTAGGGTGCATCACACATGTGAAGCAAATCACCTGAGGCTGGAGGGTAGAGGTTTTTTCTAGCAGATGTAATTGGAAGCTGTTGTCACAAGAGGTTTCCTTCCTTCCAGTGGCCATGCAGGCAAGTGATGAGACAGATGAGTTTCCTAAATTCCATTGGGGGTGCAAGGTAATTTTCAGCCCTCACTGGGGTTTGCATGAGTATGGGCACATTGGAGGCAGCAGCAACTCATGTTTGGAGGAAGGAAAAGACAAAACTGCACCTTTCAGCAACAGCCCGCACAGAGTTTTGCTTGAAGCAGTGATGAAATCACAGCTTGTTCTTCATTAGACCTACAGATCCCTAGAGAGAGAGGTATGGTGTGAAGGGAATGTGCGCTGTAATTCTTTCTGATGTTTTACTGTCACTGCTCAATGAGGACAAGCAATCTCACAGTCATCATACATCCCCAGCCTTGAAAGCTGAGCCTGTCAGAGTGCTCAGAGAAATGGTTATAAATAGGAGTTGGAGGCAGTCCTTCAATTTGGTGCCTAAGTAACAAAGCAGTTAGACATATGTCTGCTGTGAGGACTGTGTCTGAGTGCCAACACCGTGCTAAACTCCACATTCCCTGTTTCACTCAAAACAGGGTGGGTCATTAGTTGTGGGCTCAGCAACTGCAGCTGCATCTGTCTGCAAGGGCTCCTGAACTGTTGCTTCCTTGAGGAAGCCTGGAGGCATCTGGATTTCATTTTCCTTAGGCTCGGGAGAAACCTAGTGAGATGTGTGAACGACCTCTGCAATAAAATCAGGTGGGAACGTATATCAAAGAATACAGCAACATATAAACATTTTGAAAGGATATCAATATGTTTACTGTTTTCTATTTTCATATTTAATAAGTTAACCCAAAACATTCCTAAAACTGCTTGCAAATATTTTTGAGGACATATTAAATGCTTGCTCACTAGTGATTGTCTGCTGCTCTTTCCAAAGCCTCTCGACAGCAGGTATTAACAGCTATGATAGGGATTTCACATGCAGCAGCCTTGGGATTTAACCCTATGCACAACCCATGGTTCAGACTGTGCTCATCAGAAAGGTAAACTGAGGTGCAGGGAAAAGTAGACAGCAAGGACATTGTGTATATTTTGGCTCCCTCATACCCCTTGAGTGTTGTGCATGCTTACTAAAAAATAGATTCCAAACCTCACGTCATAATTAGTCTTTTCTTCCAACACAGCACAGCATACGGCAAATGCATCCATCTCTCCACATCTATCACTGGTAGGCAGCTGAGACCTGTCCTTTAAACCATAAATGTTTTTTCTAATTCTTCTTCCATCTCTGTTCCCTTCTCACTTCTCCAGTCCCAGCTCATCTTCCCAACCTTCCCTCTCAAGGACCAAGGAACCGTACAACAGCCAGCACTATGTCATGCCTTATTCCTCATTCAGCTTTCTTTAAATTATCGTTAAAGAAGGTGCCCCAGCAAGAGTTAAAAAAATTAATAGTATCACTTTCTATCTGTCTGCATACATATTAATGTATCATGCTAGGAAAACAGATGAATATTTTAGTCCTTGTCTCATCCCCAAAACCTGTATTATTTTCAGGAGCAGTCAGCACTGTGCAATCACATTGGCAGAGGGCCAGAACCTCCAGCTTTGGAGGTATGGGGTGAAAATCTGCCCTTCCTGGAAAACTTTCATTTTCTGGTGGATTCTTTATAACCTTTCCATAAGAACATATTACATAATCCAAATAGGATCAATGTTTCCTTCCTCACAGCATCAGACTAACTCATACTAGCAATTCAGTTCCTCTCTCCTCTTCTTTCCCCCCACGTGGTGTAGGCAGTAGCCAAATTTCTTCATCATCAAACATCCCAGCAAATTGAATAGGGATCTCAAGAGCTGTGAGGTTCAATGAAAAATGAGAATATTCCTATGACCTCTTAGCTTCTGTGTAACTATCTGAGAGAACAACTGCAGCAGGGATATGTTCTCCAATATGATTCAGAGGAAAACTGGCTATTTGACAACAGGCCCCTAACAGGGGGCTGTGACAGAATAGGTATTCAAAGGAGATGGGATTTGGAGTAATCACATCAACATCTTGTGGTGAGGAAAAAACTTTGGTCTCACCTGGATTATGTGCACAGCCTATGAAAGCAGAAACTGCTTCATGATTTTATAGCCTAAAACCAATTTTAAAAATACATAACAAAGGACTGTAACAACTCTATCCAAGTTAAACCAATGAAATCTGCTGCTACCGCATACCGCTGAGCCCTAGGGAAAGCACCTCAAGAACCCAGGATTTGAGTCCAAGACAATTAAAAAAAAGGTTTATTCATCACAAGTCTGGAAGCACAGGGTGGGATTCGGCTGCCTAAACATATGTGTCTATTGCCATTTTTGATGCCTTAGGGCAGGGGTGTCAAACTCATTTTCACTGGGGGCCACATCGGCCTCGCAGTTGCCTTCAAAGGGCCGAATGTAGTTTTAGGACTGGATAAACGTAACTACTCCTTCATTTATCCAGTCCTAAAACTACATTCGGCCCTTTGAAGGCAACCGTGAGGCTGATGTGACTCCTGGTGAAAGTGGGTTTGGCACCTCTGCCATAGGGTGTCGCATCTGGCCCCCAGCTGCTGCTCCAGAAGGGAGTGGGTCTTTCATCGATCATGTGTCATATCTGCCAGTCCTGTGTGCGTGTCTCAGGTGGCCTCAGGCATCAAAAATGACGCTACGTGCTTATGTTTTGGCACCTGAATCACTCCCATAAGTCTATAAGTAATTTCCAGTTCTCGTTATTAAGGGTTTATCCTTTTTTTTCTTCTTGTTGTCCCCAGCCTTCGTTAAATCATGGAGATTAATGGTCTCCCTCAGAGCACCCTTTCTCCTACATGGGCTGTCTCGGTGTGGAGGGCTGGAAGGAGCAACGCTTGGTCCCATGGACTTTGGTGGGAGCTAAGGAAGGTTGGTGCATCACTGCAGCCCTCTGCCTGTCCCTGGACAGACACCGAGGAATAATCCCCATGAGCATCACACACAGGCAGCACAGAGCAACACAGCTTTCAATGCCATGGGGCTTTTTCAAGAGGCAAAATTTTATCTCCGTCTGTGCTAACCGCAGTTTGGGCATTTGCTGGTGACTGGTCTGACTTCCTTCTTGTAAAAGATGCCCCTTTCTCACCTTAGTTATCAGATCCTCACGTTTTTGAAGGAAGAGTGATGATGACTAACCCTCTGTAGGCATTTGAGCCGTCATCTCCTTGTCCTGAAAATCTTACTTTTAGTTACAAATACACACTCTGGTGACATCGGCTGCAATTGCAGCACAGGGACAGGGACTTCCCTTCTACTCCCAGAAAGGTAAGTTACACCTTTAGCTACAGATGATTTAAGCAGCTGGTAATGTGCAGGACAACAACTTCATTCCACCTGTGTAGAGGGAATTGTTTTCCAACAGGGACTTTATTATATTAGATTAAAGTAAGTTATTGTGTCTGTGGAGTGGACAGAAGAACAGTGAAGATACTTATTGACCCAGAGTAGCTTTTGATACAAAACTTCCACCACAAATAGCTACAGAGCAGTGAATGCCTATTCTGATCTGTTAGTCAATCACAAAAAAACCCCACATCGGGTTCTGCTACAAATAGCACACATTCAATAGCAAACCTGAACACATCAGTGAGTAAACCTCTGTAAGCTGCTTCAGTATAATGGCATGAGGACAGCTTTTTAACACCACGTAGAAGTGGATCCCGATGCACTGATTTGCCAAGCCTGAAACAGAACAGTGACCACAGGTGCTTATTTCACCTCTTTGTAGTTCATCAGTGTCATGCAACTGTTGGCTCAGTCAGCAAATGTGTCAGCTCTTGGAATAACAGCTACTTATGTAGGTTAGGTACACTGCCAAAAGGTAAGTGTTTTAAAGAGTAAAATCATAAAGTATTATGGATGTAAAGCCTGTGATAGTAAAGGTGACTCCTCAGTATTATGCGCCATAGCAACACATTTTACCAGGAGCAGGAAAAGTCAGCTTTATTTTCACCTCTGTCACCAGTCTTAAATACTGCATCCTGTGCAGTTTCCTTCTGGATTTAGACAGATACTTTTCCAAGCTCTAATTTTTGCTCTTTTAATCTCTAGTAAACGCAGAGGTCCCAATTAACAGTTGCGAGTTGCTCTCACACGGCACAGACGTATGCAAAAAGCATGTAATACTCCACAACCGTGCTCTGGGCAGCACTGTGTGCATGCTGGTGTAGAAGCATGAGGTTAGGGACAGTTCAGAAAAGTGGTGGGAAGCCCGGAGAAAGCCAAGCAGAGGGCTTACAACACGGTAAAGGGCCAAGAGCCCATGACTCAGAGGGAGAGGCTAAAGGAGCTGGGTTTGTTTAGTCTGGCAAAGAGGATAAGAGGCAATATAATAGCAGTCAACATCTACTTGACAGTTACAAAAATGACAGAACCAAACTCTTCTTGATGGTGCTAGACAACATAACAAGGAGCAATGGCCGCAGACTGCAGCTTTACATGTTCAGGTTGGACATGATGTAAAAAGAGCACTTGAAGGGTGGTGCAACGCTGGAACAGGTGCCCAGAGAGGTTGTGGAAACTCTGACCTTGGCTGTTTTTAAGAATCTGTTAAAGTCGTGGCTGACCTTATCCCCACCTGGCAACAGGCTCGCTTCATGTGGGAGTTTGGACGAGAGACCTCCAGAGTTTCTCCCAACCACCATTTCTGTTTCCTGTTTCAACTCTTCACCTTTTCCAGTCTGCAGGGACTTATGCCTTAAAATAGTAATCTGTACCTCATAGTTTCACACACTCAAAGTGAGCCCCTCTATCCTTAAAATTTAGAGTAAGCAGGTCAGTGCTACTTCTTCCTTTAGATGTGGTGTGTGTTGCATGAACTTCTATGAAGTGGACGTGTCCAGAGGATGTCTTCCAGGGATGAACTTTGCTGTGAGGGCAGACATGGGCTCATGTATAAATAAGCTATCTTGCTGGATGTCATTATTAGGACCAGGATGCTTTCCATATGCCCAGAAGCAAAACTTCAGGTGACTGCTGCTTTCAATCATTTGCATCTTTAGGTAGTAGCGGTGCACTGTTCTTGATGTCCGATTTTTGGATTTAGGCAACTGATGAGCTTTTTCAGCTATGTGTGATTTAGCAAATAATTTGAACTCTTAGGAATTAATCATATATGATAACAGTTAGGGCTGAGTCCTTCTGTCTATGCTATACGTGTGGTCTGGGAATTTTGCCTTGAATAAGGTGTAGCCTGATCCTCTGATCTGAACTTCACCACACCGGTGGTTTGAAGCTGGCTGAAAGATCAGTTGTTAGTTTGGACCTTTACAGCTCATTGGAGGCTGGTGCATATTAGAGATTCCAGGTTCATCTCTAAGGGAATCTAGGTGACACATAGCAAAACCATGCTGTCAACTCCAACAGTGATGAGTGTGTAGCAGCAACCAGCCTTTGTCTCAAATCCACACCAGATTTCACTTCCAAAGTCAATCTTCAGACAGTCCCCTCGTTCTATGTTCATGACAAGAGTGTTCTCCAAGCAGAGAAGCGTAAGAGCAGAGTGCACCTAAAGTATAGCATTTAGGTAATACATATATATATACACACATATAATTATGTAACATGCTAAGCATTATATGATTATGTGGTACTTTATTGTTACTAGTAAGCATAGAAAGACACACTTCATTATTCACAATAAGTCTTTATGAGTTTTCTATTATATCAATTGGGATGTAAGAGCAGCCATACAAGATCAAACCAGTCTAGCCCAGTATCTTGTCTCTGACAGCACCCAGTAGGGAAAGATTGTGCAGATAAATCAAACACAGTGTTCTTCGCCAGCATAATTCACCCTCCTAGTCCTTTTGGGTTATGATCTCCTTGAAGTGGTGATTGTATCAAGGTTGTAATGCTTAATAGTCACCAGAAAATCTCATCTTCATGAATTTATTAAATTCTTTTAAATTTTATACTTTTGGATTCCAGAAATTTCAGTGCAAGGTGTATCAAAATTTAATCATGCTCCCAAAAAAAACCCAAAAACACCCACAACACACACACACACAAAAACCCAAAACAACAACAACAACAAAACAAACACAAACCCCTTCTTTTTGTATGTCTTAAGCTTGCCGCTTCATAGTTTCACTGCATACCCCCTAATTCTTGCATTATGAGAAATTGTGAAGTAGTCACAGAGGAGTGCTGTGGCGAGCACATTGCAGTACTGAAGATGAGTAATTTTGAGTAATCTGTCTTTTGATTACATGATAATAAAGCAGAAGAAAAATCAGACCCTGCAAATAATTTGTATCAATTCTCTGGTAGCTCTGATTTTCCAAAGAGCATATTCTACACCTAGATTCAGGCTAACAATGAAAATTTTCTCTTTGTGAGAAGCAGCATAAGCTCACAAAGCATGTCTATGTAAGACATGCACAGCAGTTGGTTAACCATTTTGAAGTGTTACCTTGGCATTATATGATAAAAGGGAGGAGAGCAAAGAGGAATGATGAGGATGCTGATGCATCATAAAGAAATTTCCAGAATAGCTTCATTTCATTTCAGTGTTGGCACTTAGATCATGCTGTTAAATCCTCTGGTGTCCTTTACTGTGCAATTTTGTAAATACCAAAAATCTTATCAACTTTCATCCCATGCTTGTAGGACATATATATATATATATATATATAAAAGCTACTACTCTTTGTGTTTTTCTTCTTCATGAAAAGCAATACAAGTCTTAAAGCATCCCTTTCATTTCCATATCAGAATCTGACCCAAGAGAAGACATGGCACTCTTGAAGTAATATTAATAAGTACTAAGAGTCATGGTGAAACCTCTCTTCTGAGGTATCACTCTTTTTTTGCTATTTGTTTCCAGCACAAGCTGGAAGCAAAGGGCATCCACATGACAATTAAAGGCTAGAAGAATTCATACCTACTCTTTAACAATAAATTACCTACAGATTTCTGAAGACCCCAATTCAATTCTCATTGCAACCTCACAATAAGCACTGCCATCTATACCTTGCAATGTTTGACATAAATTATTTGAGGCGGTATGTATTTCATCTTCATTGATACAAGAAATTACAAGTGGCCTAATGGTTAGTGACAGAAGTTGACATATCAAAGGATTCAGAGGAACATAAACAAAAAATAAATTACCATTCCACTGCCCCTCCCTAATACTAAATTCCTCATTTTACAAAGACCATATAATCCTTTCATTTTCAAACAAATACCACTGTATCACTGTTATTCTAGCATAAGCTAGCATGAAGCTTACAATAAGGACGTGCTTAATGTGCTTTTTAATAGCTCTGTTTGAAGGACTTCTTACTGACATCATATCGCTGGGTGATCCAAAGGGGATTACATGTGTCAGCCCAATCAATTGGTCATAATTGTAACACAAAAGACCTATCTGAGAGCTCACACAGGCATGGTAAACTGTGCTTCTATATTCATCTACCTTGTTAAAAAAAAAAAAAAAGGAAAAAAAGAAACAGCTTTTAAATTAATTGTCACTAAAAGCATGTAATAGTTATCTAATCTATTAATTTTTAGTTTAATATTAACTAGGGTGTCTCCTATGACAAGTATTTGACCTGTAGAGAAAGAATGGAGTAAGATCACCCGTGCAGTCTTTCAAGTTAACAAAATAGTTTCTTGAAGGAAAGAGGTGAAGGCATTCTTTAGCTTCTGCTTCGTTCTGTAAGATTTTCTTTGTTTTCATACAAGTATTGACTTTATGTGGGGCCAGCCCAGTTGTGCCTGACGCAGCATGTTTCTCTGCAAACTTCAGAGCTTTCAGCCCAGCCGGGGGGACAGTAGAGGCCACGTTGCCACTTTGCAGAGCATGGAGGGTGCGTTCAAAGCTCACCTCGGTTGTTCAGTCACAGCGGGGCACAAAGAGGTGACCGTCCCGCTTGTTGAGAAGCGCTGGGTACCGCTGGCTTGAGGAGTGGAGTCAAGAGCATTCATCAGCTCCGGGACCAAGGAAACAGCCCAAGCATCAGCATCTTCTTCCCACTTTGCTTCTCTAACCCCAGGGTTCAGGATAGGAAATCACCAGCCTGCCCGCAGGGCCTGATCCACAGAGGTGTTGAGAGCTCGCACTCTGTTGCAATAATCGTGATGAGCTGTAGATATTTAACTCCTTGCAGCATCAGCTCGCTCTGGCTTAACTCTGTTTCCAGCTCAGTCTGCGGCACACCCATCACACGGGTCAGAGTCAGCTCTCCAAACCAGCACAGTTATTCTGATTTATATCGGTGCCGCCAAGGTCGGACTCAGTCCCGCTAATTCTGAGCAGCACAGGATTAGACCTGACACAAGTCCAAAACCCCTTTAGCAGTCAATTAGTTCTAATTATGGCAAAAATCATTTGATACATCCTACTCCCCTTCAAGGAGAGGTTTTGGGAAAGTATCAGGAAAAGGAAGATAAATATCCAGAACACAAACCATGATTTCACCCTTTTGAAAAACTGCATTTAGGAGGCTGATTATTGATGATTTATTGATCTAGATAAAAGCAGCCTTTCTGGCTGGAGAGCTGCAGCTCCAGGGTGCCACAAGCAGTGGTGGGTGCACCTGCGGTTATCCGGTGTGTCCCCATCACCGCTGTGATAATGCACCCTGGGCAGTTCTTTGGTTGCCATGAAGCTAACAGAGCTGCAGGTTAAATGCAGTAACCGATAAGTGCAGAGTTTCAAAAAGATAAATTCATTCTCTAACAATACTCAGTCACCAACTAATGTCTTCTATTCCAAATGAGTGTTAAAATAACACCATGTTTTATTTGCATGCAACCTACCTACCAAGGCTTTCTAAATACCTCATAAAACAAATGAAACACATTAAAAAGAACCAAAGTGATCTAACAGGGCAAAACTTTCCAAGGAGCCAACACTGCCCAAGCAATGAAACGAACACCCATTTTTTGCTCTGCCATTCTTGGGTAGAGAAAATCAACAAAGAGAGTTAGAAGTGAGATCCTCTTTACAGGCCAAGTTGAATGACCCTCTTTTAAATTATACACTTCCATCTGTGCAAAAATATGCACTCCTCTGCGTTGTCATTGGCTAGGACTGAGCAGTTGCTCGTGATGTGTGCAATAACTGATGATCTCTTTAAATGGTGATGCACAAGCACAGTTATCATAAGCTTTTCTGTAGTGATGAAAAATGAGAAGGGAAGTGTGTATAAATATGTCTTCTGAACAGAAATCTTCCACTGCTGTCCCAGTAAGGTGAACAGTAAAAATATTGTTGTAATTTTCATAAGACCAAGTTGATTGATGTCTCTGAAAGCCCTCAGACCTTCTTGTGGCAAGGCAGCCTTAGATCATTAATCTAACAAAAAAAGTACTGCTTTTTGCTGATCCCATCACCTGCAAAGGTACAGTCTGATGACCTTGTTTCAACAGAAAATAGAATTTTAAATAGGATCCAAGTATGGGTGTGAATGTGCCAACATATCAAGTATACTAAAGAAACATTAAGCGCTGTTGGGATTGGGGGATACCAGGTCGTTACAATTGAACATAAAAATCAGAGCCACTGAAAAAACATCGTACCTGAAAAGCGTGAATATTAAATAAATCAGATAAACTCATCCAGTGAAAGGAAAACATAGAATATAAAATTGGTGTTGCTCATTGCCTATAGTTAGATCATAAGTTGTTCTGTTTCTTCCTACAGGATGAGGAGTGTGAGTGAATGGTGACTCTGCAGTGTTCAGGATCTGAAGGTAGTCGTTCTAACGGTTGCCCTTTTCCAGGAAGGAAACGGGTGGTACAGTGCAACAGTCAACATTTTTTTCCATTTGTCCTCTCTCCTTATTTCATAGAAATTGCACTCCCTCAAGCGTGTCTGCTTTCCTATTTTGTCAGATTTTCTTTTCCTCACCTCATGCAATGTTTTCCATGGACACCGTCTGTCATGCCTCCAGAACCCAAGTAACCGAAGAGGGGAAAATCACTGCATTTTAAGAGGACCAAGAGGAACATTTTTAAAACTTTGTTCACTAACTGCCCAGCATTTACCCAGCCCAGCTGGGCCGAGCACATGGCGTCGAAGGAGCATCAAGAGAAGAGCATTTTCACAGCAAAGAACGAAGTCTTCTGCTGTGCCTGGCAACTCCTTTCTTGCTTCTCTCTGCACATCCACAGAGGGGACAGATGTGATCTGGACTATAATTTGGGAGAAGAATCTTGAGAATGGGTCCAGTCTTGACTGAAGCTTCAGGGCGTACTGCAGCATATAAAATACAAATATGCAGGAAAAATGGCTGTGGACAGATTTTAATCCATGTAAAACAGAATTACAAACTCAAGTAGCATTTCAGCCTAAGATATCGAGGAGCAAAGACCAGGTATTCACAGCCACTAGACTTTGGTTCACCTGCAATTAGCAAAGATGCAAGAACTGTATTCACACTGGTGGCGGTGCACGCATAGCATAAAAACCATGTTCCTTTTCTGTTTCCTCCCTAGGAAGTGGGTCCACAGCCCAGGAGAGTCACTGAAGACCATAGACTAACCATTTCAGCATTGTCTTTGTAGGTCAGGTGTCCTTTCGTCATATATTGTGGAGAAAGTTTCACTTTCTCTTCTCCATGTTGTTTTAGCTGCCAGCTGCAGAGAAGTGTGTTTTATTACAGGTGGATATACTAGAGACAGTCAAGATAAAGATATAATAGTGTAAAATTCCTACCATTTCCCACTAGTAATGTAGCATCCAATGGTCACAACAATTAGGTGCAAAGACAGAGATTAGTGTTATATTTCAAAAATCAATCAAAATCAACCTATTCTTTTGATCTAAATGACAAACAAAATATGTTTTCTTTATGAGCATACAAGGACTGCTAAGCATCCCTGCTCTGCTTGGAATAGTTTCATTTTAACTTCCTATGAACAACAGAGCCAGGATCTCAGCAGTAGAATTTTCTTACATTTTTCTCTGCTGATTTGTTAGTGCTCTTGAGTGATAAAAATCATGTTTTTCATAATAAGTGGAGTTCATGAAGTATGTTTGGAATTTGAAAGAAGTGTTGAGCTCATGGTGCATGTCTCATTCCAGTTAGGCAGCCTTTTGCAAGCGACTGAAAGGCTCAAATGCAAAGTACAAATTATTCCTTGTCCTTCAAAAACGCCTGACAACATTGATTCCTTTGAGTGTGCAGCACAGCATTAGTTTCCTTGCAATACCAGTCCTGGCTGTGTAGTTGGCACCAAGGTATCTTGATACATCGATATTAGAAGTGACATTAGCTAGCATGACTAAAATCTGAAAAACATAGAAAATAAGGTACTGATTTAATCTTGGCAGGATAAAAGGTCATAAGGACTTCGTTTTCACTGTTGTTTAGGTGTCTGTGCATTTCTTTTCTGTGTGGCAGAATTCCCCCAGAACAGGACAGGTCGGCGTTCTATGTGGTGCGCAACTCAGCATTATTTTACACAGCAAAATGTCAACAGGAGAAGACAGGGAATATTGTGGTTAGTACACCACAGTGCAATTTAGGAGATGTACAACTCTTGGTTCTCCTGTAGATCAGCTTCTGTGACCCCTGTGATCCTGAGCAATTCCTTTCTCATTTCAAAGCCTGACTTCACACCGTTGTGCCTTCTGCTCCTTTTTCGTAGTCTTTGCATGTCTGGCTGAGCTAGATTGTAGCTGAATCTGAAACTGAACTTCAGATAAGTATATTTTTTCCATCTACCTTATACAAGGCATCCCTTCCTCTAGGCACTGCTGTAGTTACAAATTATCATTAATAATAATATGTGCTTTGCAAGAAGTCTTAATTCCATAATTATATGGTTAATTATACCAGAAAATTGAGTGGTCTGAATAGGTCTCATTGTGTCATGGCTAGAAAAGTATTTCTCAGACTGCAGAGCTTGCCTTTTCTGGCAGAGGATATGCTTGGGTAGGAACCATCCATAACCCACAGCACGAAGCAAGATGTCGTACTGTCCCAACACAAGGTCTGGATGGCAACAAAGGTGGGCAAATAGCTCCCAAGGTAAATAACAAGTAAGAGAAATGTTACTATCATTGTCATAGCAATCCAGCCAGCCTATAGCCCTGAAAAATGGACCATGGATTGGATGATTGCTCTTTGTCTCAGAGCTGGAAATTAGGTACCCCAGTTACGGAGCGTAAAAACATCCCTTTTCCTACCAGACTCACATTGACTCAACTGTCACTAGTTGTTTGGCCACCAAGCGGCTGACATTGAGAAAGCCAGGAGATGGCAGTTCTTGAACTTTTTGTTTCCAAGGCTGCAGCTCCAGTGGTCTCACCAGCACTCGGAATAGTTAGAGAAGAGTTTGCTTTGATGTTTCCTATCACAGTTCAAGTACACACCTGTGCTGTCCAGGGATTTAGACCTCCTCATCACATACAGTGGCTGAAAAGGATAAAATGGAAGAGAGATATTAATATATGACAACAAGTGTTAGTGAGGAACACTGGCCCTTAGCTGGTTCTCCCAAACTGATATACTTCTTTTTTAATATTAAAGGAAAAAGGCCCAAAGGATCCACCCATGAGGGAGGGTTGGAAGTGGAAGAAATTACAGGGATTTGGTCTGAATCATTTAAGGGTGTTTGTATTCACGCCTCTGAATCTTAGGCATAAACTGAAAGACCAAGATCACCAAGAACCATGGTGAGGTTCAGGAAATTGAGCAGGGAAGTGATTTTCAGCCATCAGTTAAGAAGAAAAAAAACAGAGATCTGAAAAGATCACCAGCATCTCTATTGTGTTGTGTTCTCAGCAGAGCAGTTACCAGGCATCAGCAGACCATAATTGAGAAGCTGTAACAGTCTCCAGTATGAAAAGAGGAAACATTAACTGAGAATCTTGAAATGAAACATAATTCTGTAAACAAGTAGCCTTGTGATACAACAAAAAAGAATAAAATACAATTAAAAAAACTTCTCTCAGACTTTTTACTATCGGACATAAACTTTGACTATCCATTGTGATATCTATTGTCACAAGAAGACAGATGGTGTTGATACAGTATGTGATTACTGAGACAGATTTTCTTGGCCAAGACAAATACTTAAATTTAAGAGAAAAAAGTATATTTTTCATTTCTTTTTAAAGCTGTAGTTGTTTGAAGTCCAGTGGAAAAAAACAGTTTTCTCATTACTTTTTTTTCCTGCTTCTTTTCCAAAGGAACAGTGAAAAGAAGTCATTCAAAATCTGGAAAATGCAACCAGGCGCAATGTTTCCTCATGTTTCCTGTATTCCTGGATTGCAGTGGTGGTGATAGTCAGACACGGCATGAGAAGAGCATGAAAAATGGAAATAGAACATACCCAGCCATGCCTTCAAACCTAAGGAGCTTCACCTGCACTCAAAGGGAAGATCTAGGAAACCTGTCAGAGGAATGGAACGTATCTGGAGCGTTTTGGCTGTCATGTAAAATTTGAAAAATGTATAACCCTATTACTAAAGTTGTGCATTGCAACAACCTATTTTCTTAAATTTTACTTTCTTAAATTCTGCTGTTTTCTGAAATTGTCTACAGATTGCTATTGCATATATACATATATCTGTCCCTTCTTGTTTCTCTTTTTAATTGAATCCTTAGGATTTTCTACCCAAAGAAATATGTACAGCTCAGAAAAATACATGGACCTGCATCTCCTATCCCTTTGGCTGCTCTGCACTGGTGCTCAGAGAAAGCAAATCAGAGCACGCTGAAAAATAGACTTAGGGATGGTTTCTTCATGTACACAGGCTCCCGTAGACGACCTTAGTCAAGTCACATAGTCACATGCATCAATTTATAGGTTAGAAAGATTTATAGTGCCCTTGTGAGGCTGAAAAGGCAGAGTTTTGCTCTTGCGGGCCTCTGAGGCTGTGCTGGGGAGCCATACATTCAGGATGTCCCTGCTGCAGGGGTTCCTCCTGCTCAGCATCCCGCCACGTCCCGTCTAGCAGCACCTGACAGGATTCCAGTTGGAGCTTGCACCTCCAGTCAAAGCCTTTCAAGTTTGATCCCTCCCTTCAAATCTCTGAAGTTCACTCGTACAATTACCTCTGCTGTTCAAAGCAACCCAAGGCTTAGATGGAAATAAAGAACACGAAAGGATTTCCCAGGATGCTGTTGGAAAGTTGAAAAAAGAATCAGGGAAAATTAAAAAAAAAAATAAAAAGAAGCAGCATTACACCTTGAAGTTCATTCAACAGTGGCAGTTCATCTGACAATAAAAGGCCAAATTCTGCTCTCGGGTAGTTGCAGGCAGCCTGAGCTCGGCTAGTCTGCCATAGCCCTTGGTGCATGAGCCTTGAGTCCCGGTGGTTCCACGTGCACGGCAAGGACAGGCTTCAGGATCCCTCAGGATCTGGAAACTGAATTTGCCCTAAAAAGCCCTGAGGACCTTTGCTGGCAAGCAGACACGCCTCTCCCAAAGTGCGTGTCACATTTTCAGCACCCCTGCAGAATTCAAGCTCTGTCAGAGTGACACACCGATCCAGTGCTTTATCAGAGGTGGACTCATAAAAAAAGCTACTTATATCATATATGAAGCTGCATGCCATACAATAAACAGCACCCTTTCCTTTAAAATTGTTACCAGTGAATGGCAAATTTTAAATATTGTCTACACCTTGTTCCCTTCCTAGCTTAATCTGTCCTCTTTCCAGCTTTGACCTTACTTCCTGCATTCCTCTTTCTTCTCTTGCTAATTAGGGATATTTGTATTTCTTAGGCGGTCACCTGATCTTACTGCTTATTTCCCACTTGGATCAAAACTCTTAAAAAAAAGTTTCAGCTTTTAAAACACATTTTATGAGATGCCTATATATATAACTAACCTCTTAGGATCAGTATTGACCTACATCTTTTTATTCTATCATAAGAGGCTTATCTTTACCTGATGCTTAAAATATTCTTTTCACCTGAGTGATTCTGTCATTTACACTTTCTTTCTCTTTCTGTCTGTTAAAAAAACATTACAAGCCAAAGAAAAATCGTCTATTGGATACAGCCTGTTTGCACTGGGCACACATGTTTATGAATCAGATAAGACCTTTGTGTGTCAGGTAGGTGGTGGCACTAAAAGCTTTATATATCACGACATCAAAGCAGCGAGGAGATGAAAGAGCATATTTTTGCATCATAAACAATATTTACATATTGTGATATTCCAAGAATCTTTCATTTAAACAGGTGGAAAAACAGGGAAGCAAGCACATATGTAAAGCAAAGTCTTACTTGTGGTTGATGATTAAATTTTATATGGCTTTGATATAACCACTGCAATTAAGTGCAGTGATGAGCAAAGACTTGTTTTGCTCTTTATAGGGTACACATTGTTAACTAATCCCTGGTTCATATGATAAATCCGTCATCATCTGGGCACAGCTGCAAATAAAATTTTAAAAGGACCATTTTTCACCCTATGGAACAAATTTCAGACTTTTTTATCTCTCCTGTGCACTCTCTAGCTCTTCTCCCTGCCCACCCGCCGCCTCCACTCCCCCCTCCTTGAAATTTGCTATCCTTAAAAAAGGCAGCTTTTATATATTCAGACTTTCTGGACAGCAGTAGCTATTTTATATGACAAATTCGACTGTTTATCAAGCTCCAGATAGCATATACGCAATGTAAATAGAGGCTGGAAATTCATTTACCATCCCAGTTGAAGGTGGCTGTTAAAAACTGAAACGTGCTCAATCACCACAAATCAACACACTGCAATTTTCACTTTTCCTGATTTTGAGCATTCATCACCACTTGCTCTTCACCCTTGAAAAGAAGGGCAAAAAGACAAATTACTTTAATTAGGAATTAGTTATGAGAGAATGAGGTGTTCTAATTATATCTAGAACCTCTTAAATAGTTTCACTCAGGCTTATTTGATTTCTTAATTACCGAAAGAGAAAAGCTGCACAAAAATTGCACCAGTTTTTGAAAACAGAAATGTTGTCATTCATTTGATATTATGGATTAGTCTACAATGAACAGTGGTAAGGCAATAACACCTCCAAGACAGAATATGCATTAGCACAGGATAAATTTTTTTTATTGAAACATCAGATAATCACCTTCTTCCATACCCCAAAATACATAATTTTATACACTATGGTGTGAAACCATAGATGTGACAGGCTGTAATGATTTATTTATGAGACATTATTCTTTGATGCAAGAATACATTAGGTTATAGATCGCATTTCCACAAATATAATATGTCATGCTCTGCATCTGAGCTCCAGTAAGATACTGTAGGATGTGAGGTTCATTTTGTGTATATAAAACTGTGTATAAATATATATTTTATTACTATATCAACGAAGTTGCACAACAGTTTCCCTTTTAACAGATCCTTCAAAATGTATTTTTTTCAGACTTGTCTGAAAACATAGATCAAACCGGTAATAGGGTCTAGGAGAATGTAGTGGGGACAGCATTTGTTTATGAATGGTTTGAATATTTTTCATTGTTATGGATGTTGAATGTTTCTATTTTCTCTATTTCCAGACTTTTTAGACCATTTTGAAAATACCTATTGTGATTATTAGCAGCACTTTTTTCAACTCTAGCCTCCCTTGTCTTAATAACATGCTCAACTACATCTGGATCAGACAGTGCAGCTCAAATTCTGGAATAAAAAGTGCAGCTCAAATTTTAAACCTCTCTAAAAATTACAGTCAATGCTTCTTATTTTATTTTTCTTCCTCTGTTCTCTTACCAAGGGAAAAATCCCAAAAAATCTCAGTTGGTCTGACTCTTCTCCCAGTAAAGCCACTGGGCAGCATTTACCACATCTGCAAGTTCACTCAAGCAGGATCAGAACTCCATGGTCAGTATCTCTGAGATCAAGTGTGAGGAGGGATCATGAGGTCCCATCATGTCCTTTCTCATGGAATATTCCTGTTTGAGCAGTGGCTCTCTCCGGCAGATGGAAGAGCTCATAGCAAGGTGATTTTTGTGAGGCGAGGAGAAGGGGCTAGGAAAAGGTCAGGCACATGCCGTGCGTCTTACAGAAATACTTTAAGGTCTTTTAAAAATTCCTTTTTTTGGAATGTATGATGAATTCGGGATTCAGGATCAGGCCCGCATTTACCCAAAAGATCTCTAATCAATTAGGTTTTTTGTTTGGTTTGGTTTTTGTTGTTTTTTTTTTTTACAGAGTGCTTCGAGGTCTTGTGATAGAGCAGCCTGATTCAAGGGATGTCAAGATCGACTAGTTCCTTTCTTTATCACCAGTTGTCGTGGTGAGCGATATGTGTAAATGGAGGCATGTTTATGTTCAAGCCTAACATAAAATATTACTTATTCTTTCAACATGTCAACAGTTTCATAACTGTAGTCATTGATTACCAAGGATGAGGGATTTGGAGCAGCAGCTCTGACATGACGACTGTCCTGTAGTTAAAAATCTGGAGTTGAGTATTAACAAGAGTGAGGATGGCTGAATGAGACGGCCATGTGTCATGTGTGTGGCACACGTGTCTGTGCTGGGTCTGCAGGTGGGTATAAGAGCTGATTATGAACTGCTTTATTTTGCGCTTTTGTTTGGAAAAAAATCTTTGGCAGTAGAATTCTGATACGTTTTTTTAAATATAGATTAGCAACACGATTTTTTCTTTTGCTTTCAAAAAAATCTTGATTTTTAAATCTGTTAGTATATCCATAGGAAAAATATCAGTAATAAAAACTGCACTGAAATATGCCATAGTTGTCAAATCAAAACATTATATTTATTCATCATTGACTCATCGACTTACTGAAATTTCTGCTTTTTATTGCAATTCAGACAGGAACCTTTTCAAATTGCAAAATATTTTCCAGATACTGAAAAATTGTTTCATCTCACAGCTTTAAAAACCTAGTGGTGAACCAAAACCAATTTATTGTCCCTATTAAAAACTTCCTATGACAAACAACCATCTAGCCATCTCCTATAAATATATGCTCTGACTCCAAGCCCCTTGGAGTTTATACTGTCCATTAACTTAGTTTGGGGGTCACAGGTTCTCTGTTACTATTTACCTAAAGACCTCCTGCTTAAAGCTTATCTGCTTTCCTCAATGCATCAATCAGGCTAATAAAATCTATTTCTTCCTCCTATATATATCTTGCCCTACTCCTATCTTTAAACCTTCATGACTTCCTTAATACCACTATATTAAAAGTTATGAACTCTCACAGTAGAGTTTAAATTAAAAATAATAGTGATAATTCATTGGAAACCTTTTTCTAGGTGTCATTTTGGGCCCCTGAGGAAATTTCAAAGTTTTCCCTTGAAGTCCTTCCGTTGTTTCAAGGATTATTTCTTGTTAATTAGGATATCTAACTGCACACATTAATATAAAGTGTTCCCCTAAAGGAGGGTCATCCAGACTTTCAAAGCCTGCTTTATACTTCAGAAAATATATGTTGAAATGTATAAAACACAAGCATGGGATACATAAAATAAAAAAGAAAACCAATGTAGACAACCATATGCCACTAGGAACCATCTGATACTCCAGGACCCTCATACTTTGAAGGAAATGGAGAAGGGCTTTGGGGAAAGGAGGCCAGAAGGGACCACCTAAGCATCTGAGGGTGAGCTGGAGGTGGGGGGAGCAGGCTCAGAGGTGGAAGGTTTTGGAAAGAAGGAAAGGTGGGTGTGGGGGCTGCAAGAGAGAGGTTTTAGGAGCCTCTGAGAGGGAAAGAAGGGCTGGGAACAGGCAATGGGGCACAGGGATATTTCGCACTCCTGGAGCAGGCATGGGTGGGATCTCCTTCCAGTCCTTCAATGCATCTTTAACCAGGTCACCCACCTCCATCAGTTCTTCAGCAGTCAGGGCACCCTACTCTGTCCCTAAACTACTAGGCTCAGTTAACTCCTGCGGTCTACCTACCAACTATTTTTTATCCCTTTATTTGTCATTTTTCCCACAGCTTGTACCTTGACAACCTTCTCCCCAAACCAGAGCCCTGCCTGTGGCTCCCCATGGAGCCCTCGCAGTGACGACTCTTCCTTTAGGTGGGGGCAGTTGCTAAAGAGAGGCACTCCTTTCTCCTTGGGAATGACGTGCACCAACTCTGGAGCATATCCCAGCGCTTGCCAGCACAGTAAGTGAGAGATTTCATCATAATCTTTGTAATATCTTTCAAATGGCTGTACGGATGGATAGCAGTCCTGGAAGAATATACGCTAGAGGGTAGTCAGGCAGCACGATTAGTATTGGGAACAAGTATTTTTCTTGGCAGAGGACAAACATGCCATTTGATAGATAGTGAAACATGGTAAGAATGCTGCTCAGTAGCAGATGCCAAACATTCTCTCGTGTGCATTGAAGAAAATGAGTTTTGTTTTGTTTTGTTTTTAAAGCACAGAGGAAGGGAGGAGGCTTCCCACTGTCTGCAGCAGCATACATGGCAGTTCCTGCCTCCGCACTGTGATCGCCGTGTCTGGGAGCATATTTCGCACGTGATACCGCTTCTCTCAGCCTTTTTTTCCAGGGTTAATAAAGCATTTGAAAACAGTGACCTGGCTTTTATTTTTTTCCACAACCCTTTGGAGAAGTGCAAAGCTTCACCATCCTCATCTTTCTCATATATACGTGCAGAGCATTTCGTTTTCCAGGTCAGCATCTTTCAAAGGTAAATATTTGGAAAAAAAAAAAAAAAAAAAAAAAGAAGGTAATTCTGTGCAGTTTCTGTACTCCTTTAAATTAAAACAAAGCTCTAGTTGACAAGATTTAATTTGGTATGTTTTAATCCATCACTACATACTTTGGAATAAAGTCTTCAGGTATCTAAAGAGGGGGAAAAACAAACAAACAAACAAACAAACAAACAAACACACCAACCAATAAAAACACACAAAAAACAACACACACACGAAAAACCCCACAGTTATTTAATTTTCAGATAGTGTCTGGTGGGCAACCAGAGCAACGAGCTTTTGATAAATATTTCATAAGGTTTTTAGTGAATGTGTATCATCTGCTTTACACTACAGACCCAGACAACTTCTTGTCCATGGTATCTATGACTTTTAACCTAAGGCATCTCAGAGCACAATGTGGTGCTCAGCCTGCAACTGCTCCTTTGGAGGAATTGCAGCTTATGTCAAGAAATTTCTGGATTAGCTTTAGCATTATGAAATATAATAGATTTGCCATAGTGCACATATTAGAGGTCCCAAGTATATATTTACCGGTAGTATCTAATACATTTGATTAAACTAGCACAGGCTGTGAAGGATGGCTCCTTGAAATCACTGAGGAAAAACACTAGTGAACCACGGTATTTCCAAAGCCATCATTGGGACTTTGCCGTTATATTAACCTACTGACAGTATTTTATTTCTTATGAAACAAAGTGCCAGAATGTAAGCATCCCTTGGCCCGGGAGAGAGATTGCCCACGCAAGTGCAACACAGCCGCTCAGAATCATTCAGGCAAAGCATTTTGCTCCTGTCCTGAGCTGGATTTCTCAGCTCTGGCCTTTTCCTGGTGAGGGGACAGCTAACGGTGTTTTCCTCTGAAAAAAATCGACAAATATGGAAGGCTAAACAAATCCTTCTTCCTTTTGAACTAAGCCCAAGAGAAACATCTGGGTGAAAGAAGGGCCATCATACAGCTTTTCCCCCCAATTCAGACTCTTCCAAAGCTTGGATACAACACCATTTTTCATTCTTTTCTTTGGGCCTGTGAAAGTAGAAGTATTTTCTCCTCCTCTTGATTTTACATGTTCAATCATGCTACCTGCTATACTTGCACATCCTTTCATGAAATCTCCTCCCACCTCTGGGTACAAAGCAATCCTTCCCCTTCTTTTCCTCCAAGGTCACTGCTCTCCTGAGAATTTACATTACCTGTGACCTGCTGTGGCATTCTTCATTTTCTCCATACAGGCTGTGTGTTCCTCCAGGATACCCACCTTGCCACATATTTCATTACCAGAGATGTAAACCGAAGCCCAACTGAAGTTAATGGCAAAATTCCCATCAACTTCAATAGAGCCAGGATTTTGCTCGAAGTATTCAAATGAGACCTCAGTTGGATGTCTGTGATGCAGATATTTCTGTGTGTAAGGGCAAATCACTTCTGCTGTCTGCATTTAAAGCACATTGAACAGCTGATATTTTCAGAGCTGTGTTTCTTTCTAAAATAACCTACTTCATCTGACAACAATGTAGAATTTTATATAGCATGGAAAAAAAAAGAAACAATCTAGTTTATATAAAGGTTTTGTTTTTTTCTCTTCAGCTGGCAAATATATGTATTTGCAGATATCTTATCTACATGTTGCTGTTTCCTTGAGCGCCTCAAACAATAAATCGAAACATGCCACATGGTAACATTGTTGGGTATTTTTCTCTCACCCACGTACATAACTACAAAGGTTTAAAATACAACTTTTGAAAAGATTCAAGACTGAAGGGGGAAAATAATCTTATTATGCAACAATTTATTGTCCTGCCAAATGTGGGTGCCTTGGAAGCTTGAACAACCCGCCAACACACCTGTGTACATTGGCATTAAGTTAAATCAATAACAAAAAGCAGGCCTGCAGCCAATTACCTGTCACATGGAGATTCATTTTAAGTGGAGATTTTACAAGCATAACTTGAATCATATCTAAGTTATAAGATAGTCCACATAAGATACTTACAAAGATGTTTGACTTTAGAATAACATTTACCAAAAAGCCATGTATAAGAATGTTATTAAAAAGCACTCAATAGCCATAATAACAATTGATTTTCCTTCATAGCAATTCATAGTAATGCAGGTATGAGAAAAAAAAAAAAAAAGAAAGCATTTTCGTTAAATTACAGTTTCTTGTGATCATCTTCTTTTATCCGATAGGTCAGAAAAATGTCATTCTCTGCTTCCAGTGTTTCATTGCCTTATTGTATATCCATCACATAGAAAACATTTATTGCCTTGTAATGCTTTTTCAATTAGCTCTTTAGTTGCTTAAAAACCATGGAGATCCCTATTTTTCTTTCCAGTACACGAAGAAGCCTTTGGATCAGTGTTCCCTCATTCACAACAGTTGAAATTCAGGAGAGGTTTGTGAGATATATGTAACCAACGTGCAGTGCTGGCTGCCCTTGCAGAGCAGAGCGAAAAGGAGCCAGGACCACAATTCTGCCCCTTCCAGCTCTGCGCATCGGGACAGTCTCCTCCTTTGCCAAAGACAAGTGTCACAAATATCTCCAGCGTGTCATTCCATGAGCCATGCAAGAAATAAATGCAGCTGGCATGCTGTGTCACCCTCGACACAAACTGATCCTGCTATACTCTGGTTTTCACTTGTAAGGGACTTCATGCATGGAACATTTAGCAAGAGCTAAGTTTTATCACATGCAAGTTTAAGAATGGTCTTATAGATAACTAGTTTACATGAGAAAGGGAACAAATAACAGTTGCTGACAAAACCTTTTTCTGTGAGATGTTATATGTGTCTTCAGCTCACATCAATTTCAACAGGTGCTAAAGGTACAGAGTATATAGTGTGATTCTGTAATACTTCTTCACCACTGAGCAATTCAGAGAGTTGCTACAGGTTTTGAGCTATTCTCTGCAATCCTGAACACTAAATACTAATTGCTTAAGGTATATTAACTTATTAGTATGAATCACAGTAAATTTTAAAAGCAATAGCTTTCATGTTGAAGACGTTACTCATAAAAGCTATAATGGATATTTCATCTGGCATCCATTTTCATGGAATGCTGAAGGCTGGTTTGAAACATGATGAATCAATAGGTCCTTTTGAAAAACTTCTGTTTCTCCACCAAGGTCACTGCATGTCATCAGAGAAGTACTGGTTTGCAGATTTCAGGACGTGCTGTGACTTGAGTTGCTTGGATGGGAGGACATCATATTGTCTCCCCCTTAAACACTCTCCCAGCTATCCTCCCACTGTCTCAAAGTTAGTTAATTTGATTAAAATGCAATTTAAGTCTTCTTGAAATTTATCTTATAACAAAATACATTTTTCCACTAATATTATATGAGTTTGGGGGTGATATAGTGCTCACTAGATGCTGGTATAACTGTAGGATGTAGAGAGATGGGAAACCTTATTTTGCAGTTGTTTTAGGTGCTGTATTAGTTGGTGAGCTAGGAAAATTGTACTTCACTACACAAGGAATTTAATCAGGTTATTATATTTCACTAAGAAAAATAATGATCATGTAATGTTGAAGATATATTAAACAGGACCCCCCTGCAGTAAGTGCAGTATCTACTGATCTAAAGGATTGTTTTACTTTCTTCTATACAGAATTTATTTCCATAGAAGTAAGGATGAAAGTATACAGACAGAATGAAAATGTCAATTAGAAAGTCTCTGCATACCAATGCCCTAACTTCTATTGTTCAAGCATCCTAGAAAGAGATCTTAAAAGTAGGGATGCCAAAAATAATATTTTTTTTAGGAAGTGATAGGGATTTTCTCTCAAGAATTGAAATTACCATAGAAAAATTGATTTTATACTTCTGAATTTGAAGAAGGGAATTCCAGACTGACGTGTGTGAACAATGAAATGTGTATAGTCATTGGGACGAGGGGTAGCAGGTAGGGACTAACTGGTTATGAATGACTCCCAAAGTGAACACAGATTACATTTGAAGTAATTCCAAAGAATCAGGAAGCAGAAGGACACAAAAGAGAAGTTACATGGTTTAAAGCTGAGTTGAGGAAAAATTTTCCTTGATATTTTTGATGGTTATAATAAAGAAAAGTTGTATTTGTAGATACAAAAAAAAAAAAAAAAAAAGGAAAAAGGAAAAAGAAAAACTGGTCAGGCACAACTCATGACAGGAAAGAAGGATGTTATAGTTCAGGGGGAAGTAAAGTGAAATGTGATCATGAGGGAATCAGGTCAGAGGTGAAGGTGGACAACAAATTAGCAAGATGTGGTGAGGTTGAATAGAAAGTTAAAGAGTCCAAGTGTTGTGCATATGGGCAAAATTAAGCAGAAATTATTAGGAATTAAGTATTGGTGACAGCAATGACAAAGGGGAAAGAGATTGGAGGAAAGTACTTGAAGCAACAGGAAAAAAGAAAAGCCCAGCCAGGCCCCGCGTGGTCGGGGAACGTGAGACAGCAAGAAGGTGCACTAAGAAAGAGAAGTCCTGGAAGCAAGGCCAGGTAAATAAATTGAAGACTCTGGGATAAATAGGGTCTGGAAGAAGAGAGTATGGACAAATTCCATATAGCATTACCATTTTTACACCAGGAGCATTGCTCTGGATTTAAGCAAAGTGACCATGGACAAAAGGTCGAAGGCACAGGAGCAGGCATGAGACTGTGTGGATGTGTGAGGAGGGTGAAGGTTGGGAAGAAGTTTAGGGAAAAAGAATGAGAAATGATGGTGAAAACTGCAGAATAAAGAAAGTAGGAAAAATAAGGAAAGACAGCAAATAAAACCATGAGGGTCCAGCACAGAGGAGAGGAAAAGGATGACAAATGCTCTATTATAAAGGTTCATTTTTGTTCCAACAAGCACACCACTAACTATTAAGAGGATTTTTTTACTTTTTTATTTATTATATCTTATTTTCTGGTGAATGTAGTTATCTTCAGTGACTGAGGGTTATCGTAAAAAGTGAGACTCAAGAGGATATTTCCAACTGTTTGCAAACAATCGTTTTCCCTGCCAGTCCTGGCTCTCCACACTTTCAGATTTTTTTACCATAAACTCTGTGTTGTATAAGATTGTCTGTATGTTTGAGGATTCTCTCCTGTAAAATCTGTTATTCTTCAAATATTAAGATGAAGAAAACCAAACACATTTAGATTCTTCCTCTCAAGTTGACTGATTCTTAAAAAATTATTTAGAATAGTGTGAATATTTTGTAAATACATACAATTTTCAGCTTGAAGTCATTGCTAATGACTAAATACATGAATTTATTTTCCTGTGTTAATATACCCAAACCTTAACTGTAATAGAGCAGTTACCTCAGTTACTTTTACTTTTTCTGCTATTTCAGATCTTAATTAATGTAGATCATTATTGCTTGACCATTATCTGAATGGCAACACAACTCGCTCCAGGACATTAAGTGTGTGTTGTAGCTGCTCTTTCACTTGACTTAACACCACTTGGATCCTGTTTCTAACCTAGGGCTACACTCCTGAAGACCTTGGTTTCCAAAACTGTGTTAAATGGTTTCATCAAGGGACCCTTGCAGCTACTGAAGTGTGTCATTGGGGTTCTAACTTTTATAGACTTGACTGTAAATCCTTTCATCTAAAAAGTATCTGTAATGCTTCTTGGTTGCCCTCTGCATTTACTCCCTGAGCTAAGAGGTGGCTCTGCTTTGCTACCAGGCAAAATGCCTGTCTGCTGTCAGCCAAAGCATAAACATAGGAGAATGTATGAGAAAAAGTTTTTCCAAAAATTAAAAATAAAATACAGATCACTTATTTAAAGCAGACCATATTCCAAAGCGAGGGGAGAATGTTAGGGGAAAAAAAAAACCAAAAACAACAAAAAAACCCCAAAAAACCCCATACACACACCACCTTACAATTCCTTTTCACAGCTTTAACACTGGAAATAATTAAAAAGCCTACACCTCCCTACCAGGTATCTTCTTTGAAGCCTCTATTTATTGAATGCAATAAATACTTAGGAGTTATCAGTATCTGTTGTAACCTGGCAGTATGCTCAGACAGAGGATTACTAATTAATTAATAGAGAACTACTGAGTCAGAACCACTTCAGAGTGTGTCCCAGTTAGAGTGTTAATAATGTTGTGAGCCAAGTAGAGGGCAGGAGTTTATCCTTGAGATTCAGCTCAAAGATGGCACTGAAATGCCAACGGCTCCTTCTACTGTGCTTCAAGTTGAAAGGGCTGAGAGCTTCTGCCTTTGAAAAAAAAGCCAACAGATAAAGATGTTTTAGTTCAAATATGCAAAGTGTGTGTGTAACCTCCCCAAGCTAGAAAGATTTCCTCATTGTTAAATGAGGCCTTGACCTGAGATGTGCTATAATACACAACAGTCAGGTACAAAATGGGTTTCAGCTCTTAAACTAGAGATATCTGATGACAGACAATTACACAAAAATTTAACGTAGAAACTTAAAATCATAGAATAGTTTGGGCTGGAAGGGATCTTCAAAGCTCACCCAGTGCCACCCCTGCCATGAGCAGGGACATCTTCACCCAGCTCAGGTTGCTCAGAGCCCCGTCCAGCCTGGCCTGGGATGTCTCCAGGGATGGGGCATCCACCACCTCTCTGGGCAACCTGGGCCAGGGTCTCACCACCCTCAGTGTAAAACATTTCTTCCTTATGGCTAGTCTGAATCCCCCCTCTTTTAGTTTTAAACCATCACTCCTCGTCCTGTCGCAATAGGACCTACTAAAATGTCTGTCCCCATCTTTCTTATAAGCCCCCTTTAAGTATTGAAAGGCTGCAAAATTATGGTCAACATAATGCCTACAGAGTGGCCCAGAACTTTATTTGAAATCAAGATGTTCTTGTTGTTTTATTGAAAACTGTTATCAAAATGATCTTTTCTCTTCATTTGATGCTCAAGGAGGTAGGATTTGAAGCATAGTATCAGCTGCAACTAAAGAATTAATGCTGCTGCTTCATGTATGATTTTTCTTTAAGAAGCAGGAGTTCAATTCTGGTAGCAGGTAGTATGGTAATTTTTTTTAATGCAATAACTGTATGTTGACAAACACAACAGCATAAAACCAGGCAGAATATTTACAATGACAATGAAAAACTTGGAGCTGTTTTCCATGTTTTGCATCCCTTAAAACAGTATAGATAATGATGATAAATATCTATGTGTTTATATTTGTATTTAAATTTCTGTTTATAGTTGTGTATGTATATAGCACTGCAGTGGAAAAAATCTAGGCTTTTAAAATGAAACTGATATTTCATTATTCTTATCCAGCTATTCTGGAGCACACTTTTTACTGTGAAACAGACATTACCATGGCATTTAATATTAAGCAGTTGGTGGTGGAACTACAGACACTCTCATATAAAATGCCATGGAACAAAGTTGTTGCATTCTTCAGTATTCTTGTTTGAGACCACTTCTGACTTTTATAATCACCTTAATTCAAACTCAAGTAATAGAGAATGTGTCAATACAACTTTCCCTTTAAGTATTCCTAAGGAGCATGCAGGAGCCCACGTGTTTGCTTAACTGGCCCTGCAACCAACACTACTAACAATAAAACCAGAAGTTCAAACTCAGTTCCTTGCTTTCAAGTATGCCCTTCGAACAGCAAACACCAGTTTACCATCCCCCTAAAACAGGGTGTATGTTAACCAGGAATAAATTGAACATATCTTTATCAAGATCCTTAGCATACGAGACACCAAATCTTTTTATTGACTTTTTTAAACACATATTTTCTACTACCAGTAACAGCTACTCATGGCATATATGTGTGTGCATGGGTGAGTATGTGTCCCAGAGACATACAACCTCCCCCACCCTGTATTTTCAAGGGCCATAATATACTGCCTGCTTCCTAGTCCTGCAAATACCCTTGAAGTGGAATAATGTTTAACAGAGGGCAATGCTGTGGGAAAACTGCCAAAGAAATGAAGGGTGGGGGAAGTCAGTCAAAGCATTCTGATGAATATTTTTGTACCTCCAAGACACAACTATTATACAAACATTGACCTATTTGTCAAGCAATCACAGTTTACTATTGCTTAAAGGTCACAGAAGTTTCCAAGATTATTAAATAATGCATGGAGCCAAAGACCAAGGATATTATTTAAACTGTGGAGGTAACTTTTGTTAGTAAAGGACAATACGATAACAATGCCCCTTTATTTTCGCTTGAAATTTTGTAGAGTTTGCAGTGTAATATAGTAATGGCCCATTTCAGCTGAAAGAGGGAACTCTGCTGCGGAAATGAGGCCCAACACTACAATAAAATATTACCTGAGTTTTTCTCTCCCTTTGTGTACATTTGTCAGTACATGATTTATATTTTTTTTTACAGGCATTTCAATGGTGCTAGGGAGTAGCAGTCTATCCACACATATAAAGGAATGCAATGATCTGTCCCTATTTGTCTTTCCAATGTGGGTTATGAGTCAGTGCAAAAAGTGCTTTGCAACAATTCAGAGTATGTGCTGTGCACACATGGACAGGAATGAGTAGAGGTTTGTAAAACTCAGTATCTTCTTAGGCTCCTATTAAGACAGACTTTTTCTAACAAATCCTGCACCTACTACTTCCCAGTGGCTGCAGTTTCTACAGTTCTCACTGAGTCTTCCAGGTCACCTCTTCGTAGACATTCAGAGGTACCTATCTGTAGCTATTCCCTAGGCCCAGAGATTCAGGGAGAATTAAGACTGTCCACATACAGCCCAGCATGTTTTCTACTCCTCTGGCTCACAGTAGATTTCTGCTAAGTGAGAGTCATTGTCCTGCTGTCATTGTCTGCTGTCATTGTTGAATGGCTGTTATACTGTGACACACTGGAAGGGGCTCCAAAACAGGTAGTCATCCAACCTCTGCCAGTACCTTCCAGCACGGTATTAATAAAGTGAAAGCTAGCAAGGCTTCCTCTACCTTGCAAAACTCGCCTCCTTAATTCTTTACCAGTTACAACACAGGAATCAATATGGTCCTCAAAAGGCAGGACATTCAGAGAACAATTCCTTTACTAAATAGTCCTCTGTCTTTCCCCATTACTGGTCTCCACACTGTAGGAAACTCGTTAACCAGGGACACCATCAGGAGGAACACTGAGTAGCAACTAGAGCACTACCCTCTCATGGGAGTGGTCCCATCTGATGCAGAGGACTGTGCTCCATGAGCGTCAAGTTCCTTTGACAAAGAGATCAAGGAGGACATGTTTCCCCATCTCACTAGGCAGCCACAAGTTTGTTCTGAGATCTCCAGTGGGCTGGACCTGAGAACTTCACCAGACACCACAGGCAAGATGACACAAAAGGTTTTGGCCCATCACTGAAATAATCCATAGTTAGTTCTCCTTACATCTAAAAAGTGCGGCCGTGTATAAATTAGAAGAGTATGGAGATGAAGTATTACTGACAGAATTTCTAATTTAAACAAAATTCCGAGAGCAGAGTCATGAATTTGGATGGATTCTAGTACCTAGTGCAATATTTCTGCTTGATGGTGCTTGGCTAATGTCAGTTCATTTTTATGAACATTTATTTTTGGAAGAGTCACCATTAATGATCTGCTTGATTGCCAAAGTAAAAGTGTCTTCAGTGACAGATTTGTGATTTGTGGAGTGGGAAGATACCTAATGAAGTTGGAGGAAGTTTTGCCAGAACCTCACCTCTGACCTTGCAGCTGAAGCAAGATGCCTCCAGAGGCAGGAGAAGAAAGAATTCATAATTAATAAGGCTGACAGATATAGAATTATACCTGATAAACCCAAAATATCATCTTGAGAGTCACTTTTCTGCTGAAAACTTATGGGCATTTGAAATGGCATGTAGTAACTTTATTCCTTATCCCAATGTAACACAAGAGGTGAGCATTCATTTGTATACCCTGCAGACTCCTCAAATAAACCATTGCCAAGGGCACTGTCTGCCAGACACACCCTTGCCTTCCTTATGATCTAGGGGTGAAAAGCATGAAATGAAAGCCAGAAATTTCACCTATCTGGATGCAACCTGATGGGACCGCACTGGGCATGTCTATTCTGGCAGCAGCAGTCCCCATACCAGCTCCTGGCTCAGTGCAATGCCAGGAGGAGATACCATATCAGGTCATGAAGGCAGGAGATCCATATTCATGGGCTATTGCACCCAAATAACAAATCCTGTCTCTCAGCATCCAGCAGTAATACGTGGCATGGACCCGATGCAGCACTACACTCCGATGGATCCTACAGCTGTGCATGGCACCTAAACCTCACTGTCGCCAACTCCATGTGGTGACTCATCTCAGCAAAGACCAGGAAACATCTAGGAAGGTAAACTGATGCAGGGAAATTTAATAAACCTTGAACCTACATGAAAATAAGACCAAGCTCCCCTTATTCTGTCTTATCCTCGGTGTTCAATAAAAAAAAAAAAAAAAAGCATTCTGTAGAGTATAAATCATGACTTGATAAATGTAGGTCCTTAGAAGCTAGTTGTGTAAATACAGGTACACCTGCAGGCCCTGATAACCAGATTAGCAGCAACAGCTGCCAGACCATGCAGCAACAACCAAGAGATATTGTTGTGTCCTGGCTGAGGAAGTTTCCAGACTGCCTCTCAGGTGCTTCCCGTACATCACTGTTAATGAGAACAATGATCTTGAAAGCAGATGATCTTCATTGATCTTGAAAATTTAACGTTTTTCTCCTTGGATGTATGCAATAAGGTTTGATACTAGCATTAGTTCACAGTACCTCTGCTGTACAAAGGGATCAGACTTTGTCTGCTGGCAGCTAGGAAAGTTTTCCGAGCAGAGGAAAAAAAAAGGTGTCTGGGTTTGGTATGACCTCATATTAAAAAGCATGTCCCTATTGGATAAGAACCCAGATCAACAGATTCATAGGTGTCCTGCCACACCTGTTCTTATTGATGATTAGAAAGTAAAATTAATGTTTCTTCTTGGCAAAACTCCACTTGAATCACACAAAAAAATCTGATTAGCCTCAGAGCGAGTGGTAATACAAGCTAGACTCCAAAGGACACGAAGAAGGCATAGACTTGGGAGGAGAAAGACAGCTGTCTGTATTTGGGAGAGAAGCTTGGTGTCCCTGCAAAGCTTGGAAAACAAGTCTAATGTCACTGACTGCACTCACAGTTTTTTCTAGAGGTAGGGAAAGAGGGTTCATGGAAAATACCATAAAACTGGCAACCTGGGCCTGTGTTTCACCACCATCATTGTAAAAAATTTCTTGTTCATGTCCAGTCTGAATCTCCCCTCTTTAGTTTAAAACTATTATCCCTTGTCCTGTCATAACACATCCTTCTAAAAAGTCTGTCCGCATCCTTCTTATAGGCTCCTTTTAAGTACCTTTATAACCTGATACATGGGAGAATTCTCCCCTAAAAGACCAAGGCATGAGTTAATTGTCCATGAACTTACCTTCCATGATGGATGTGAGGATTTAGACAAAAAAAATGCATCTCCAATCACCTCTAGTGATTCAGTTTACTCCCTTCTTGGGAAGAATGTCTACTTCAACTCAAAAAAATGCCAAAATTATACAAATTTAAATGCTGATGGGGTGGTGAAGGCTGGCCGGACCTCTGGTCAAACCAAAATAACTGAAAGAACTGCAAGATTATGGGATGCTAGATGTCTGTTGTCTTTGCCTGAAATCTCTGAAATGGAGTTCCATGAATATGGGCTCTCCTCCACTGGTGAGCTGGTGTGAGGCTGATTCAGCCCTCACATTTGCAGTCAAGTGTCACTGCACCACAGACACACTGCTGGAGAATAATAATTAATAAGCATCAGAGAAATTGCTTTATTATAAGATGTATTATAACATGTTGTAAAGACATGTAAAAAAATAATTTCAAAATACTTAAAAGATGATGCTATCTTGTTGTAGCCTGTTGCAAAGCAGTTATGAATTGGAGTACTTACAATAGTTCATGCATGTCTCTGCTTGTTAGAACAGCACATCAGAGAATTTATTTATCAGGGAAAAAAAAGAAAAAAACTTTGCTAAGTCATTTAGTTCTTATAAAGGTTTCTGTCATTTACAATTTTGCCAGATTTTATAAGGTACAATACCAGATTGTCACATGGGAAGGGTTTGCAGATTCAAGTCCTTATTCTTCCCTCTAGCGAGTGCTGGAACCAGCACATTTGGGACACAGAGGTTACGTCAAAGCCTTCCAACTCTTTGAAGGATAATTACCATACCTGCATAATCACATGGTCTACCTTCTATGCATTCATGTTAAGGAGAGGACATTAATCTAACAAACGCCCAGCGGCTGACATTTTTTTATATATATATCTAATAGTTCTCTAAAAGATATAGCACTCCACCTAACAGCTGCAGAAAACTCCTTGCCACATTCCCAATCCCTCTGTGGAAAGGGCTGCATACTAGGTAGGAGTGTTCTGCTGCAGGATATGATGCTGTTGATTGTCACTTTCTGCTGTTTCAGTAGACAATCTGGACCACTACTTTATTATAGGTTGTATAAGAATTACAAAAGGTAGCCAATAAACAATACCCGAATAGAATGATTTGTACTCCAAAATGTTTGAGAGTACTTGTAAATATGTCCAGAAGTCATCTAAAACAAGGGAATGGTATGTGCTGACATTTATGGTCTGTGCAAGACTCTCCTCAAACCACAAAGACAATACTGGATATGAGAATACCTGCAGCTCTTGGTGAAGCAGGCCTGGAGGAGCTATTTCTCTTTTCAGCATCTGGTTCAGTATCCAAAAAGACTATAGTGTCGTGCATCAGCAACGTTCCCCTCTTCAATGTCTGTATAAAGATTTGGTTAACAGGCAGGGAAAGAAATGAAATGGCACATACCAACTGTCCACCTTTTGTCAGTCCAAGTTTACAAAGCTGGAATCGTACAGAAATCTCAGCAATGTCTAGATGTCCAAACAAGTATGGCGAGCTTCGCACTCTCTGTCCAATACACTAATGGCCAAGAAGCTGTGACCTCTCACATGAGTAGCAGCCCCTTACCGCTGCATTTGTGCCCTTGGCTCCTTCCATCTGAAATGTCAAGGTCTACTCTGCTTTGGCCCTTAGAACCCTGAACCTGTTTTCAATCTCTTTCTGGATGTAATTCCAAATATAAGCTTGTATTTGTAAACTGTTCACCTGCCTTGTGTATTAGATCTTTCATAGTGCTGAGCTGCCAGGCTGTTGAGCCTTGGACACTAGAAGCAGGAGTCCGCAGGAACAGACCTCTCTTGGGTAAAACTCCAGGCAGGCCCACATACCCCAGAAAACGGTGGGACGAGATAAGTGCTTTGACGGAGAAAGCAGGAAAATTACAGTGTATAAATAAACAAATACAAGACACAACTCTTGGTCTGCAACCAAAATCAATAGCCATATATAGCGGAACTGAGATCAGTTTATTTTCCCATGTTTCAGAGACCTACTGACAAAGCCTGTGTTATTGTAATACTGTGTTTTGTTAACCTATGTCCAGAGAAGTTTGTACTTCATTAAAAAGTCATTGTCAAACTGATTTTATAAATGGGTAACAGCCCTAATAAATTTTATTACTTACTGTAAAATCAGTAACATAAACAAAGCACTTTAAGGTAGTCCTTTTACCTACAGAAAACATATCACAACTATTTTCCTCCAAGATCTAATTAGATTAAGATTTCATTTTCAAAACAGAAGAAAATAATCCTTTTACCTGGAGGAGATCTGGCTATAAGTCAGCAACATTCTTGTTACGTATTTTGTTTGGTATTTTTGTTTATTTGTTTTTTGTTTTGTCAAATGGCAAATTTGCCCAGGTAATAAACAAAAGGAGCACACTAGTGATAGTACCTACTTAAAAGTAAAAACTCAGCTATGCATGAAAACATCAAAAGATCAATTGTTTGCATTTTTTAAAACAATTATATGGTTTTCTTTAATGTTTCATACTGTGCAAATATTTTTACAAACATGCTTGCTAACCATGTAGCACGCATATATTCATGCAAATGTTAAGGAGCCATAGATCCTAGTTTCAGACTCTTTATTTCGTATGCTTATACTATAACACCTAAACAAGTTCTAAACTCAAATCCAGCCTATGCCATCCTTGAAACAGCATTTTTATTTGGGGAAGTACTGCCTTGTGTTAGTGCTGCAATGGAGCCGTGAAGTCCCACAAGCTCTTTGAGATTCAGTCTGTTGTCTGTAATATGGGGGGACAATTACTTCCAGATGCTGAGCACGCTACTGACGTAACAGACCACAAGTCCGTCAAAACCAAGGAGAGCCCCCAGTGCGTTCAGTGGGACTTAGGCCCTCACTGTTTAAGCAGGACAAGAAATGGAATTTCCCTGGCAGTTAATGTGCTGCCACTGCAGTAATGGGCTGACATGACAGGGTGAAGGATCTTGGTATGAGTCTGATCCAAAGTGGCTCCACACTCTGGGCTACATGGTGAAAGCAGCGATGGACCTTGTGTTGTTTCTGGAACACTATCATCCACTGCCCTGATTAATGGACTCTTGGAAACCTGCGTGCTACCAATCGGGTAGTCTCTGCCTGGACCTCTGTTTCTCCCAAAAATAGGCTATAGGGCTAAATTCTCTGCTGCCCATTTTTATGAGTGAGCCAACTGCAACATGCATCACTTGAGCACGTTTGAGTGGCTACTTTAACCTTTTTCTGAAGAGGAGGACATTCAACCAGCCTTAACATGAGACCTAATGCAAGGAGGAGGCAATAAGAAGCCACATGTCCTCTGGTGGGAACCATCAGTTGTGTCTGTATGTCCAGGCATCAGTCTACCTGGGAGATTTATATCTCGTCACTGGGTCTGCACTAATACAGCTCGATGAAAGCCTTTCTTAGCCAGAGTGCAGCTCCTCCCTGCACCTTCAGTCCCAGGCTACCTTGAATCCCACCAGCTCGGATCATGGGAAGAGCCAGGGTGGAGTGGTCAGCACCATCTCTCTAAATGGGCTTACGACACTCTCAGATGTGTCAAATTCACATCCAGTGTGCCAAACTCATTTTTACTGAGGTCTTCCAATTGGGTTCACTGTGGGTTTTCTTATTGTTACTGAGATAGGAGAATAACTTTTTATTGAAGTCTGCTTAAAAGAAAGCAACCCTTCAGCTCTGGGAGGACAAAAGTGTTGTCTTCATAGCTGGGAACTGCTTCAATGCTCACTACCAATTCCCTATAAGACCAGAAGTAGTGTGGTAAACGCACAATCCGCTGCAGCACCACAGGAGCAACTGGTGGCTGGGACAGCAGTGAAGTACAGGCTGAGTTTACTCACCGTCCAGATTTCCCCATTACTCGTTAATATTCCAGATCTCCTCAAAGTCAAAACACCAGAACATCTTTGTTCTAATAAGAAATCCAACAGCCCAGGGGGAGACAAACACCAGCTGGGGAGAAATCCAAACTCTAAGTGTTTAGCTGAAAATAACCTCCCCTTTCATTTTTAATTTACTCACCACGTAATTGGGAGTAAAGGGATGTGGGAAATATTGGTGAGTAGTGAAAAAGTAAGAAAGGCAAATTCTGTACTCATCTGACTGCAGGAAAGGATGATAGGAAGGAGCAGAATTTCTCTGTGCTACAGCTGGTACTGGAAAAACTATTCCTCTCTACAGAGCATTTACAGGAAAAAATCTCTTTTCTAACTGTCAGGAGGAGGTAACATTTTGAAGTGCTTTTAAATAAAAAATATTTGATTTTTCGTCTCCAGATTTTAGACAAAGACTGAGAAGAGGAGGAAGTGATAGAATGACTGAAGTGAAAGAAACCCGTTATTGATCCAGGCTTCTTAAAAGTGACAAAACAACCTTGTTCTTATGATAAACCTAACAAGTGACAGTAGAGACATTTCAGCAGTAAACCAAATCAACTAACTGTAGGATAATACTGTATGGGGGTGGATTCTCCCCTCAAAACACTACACAGTGAAGAACATAATATCATGTTTTATTCTTGCTGGAAACGTCTTAAAGCAGTGGTCCAAACCTTAGCAGGTTTCTGCTACTTCAGTTTTCCTCTTTATGTGACCCAAACCAGAATCCAGGCTTTGCAAAATTACCATCTATACTGAACTCTGCATTTCAGAGTTCCAGACCCACTCCTCCATCTACTCCTATCTCCATCAGCCTTAGGCATTTCTCTAAAACCATGTACTACACAGGTACCCTGCAATCTCATCTTTCCCACAGTCCTCTACTTCAGGCTGTAAATCACTACCACAGCCCCACTGAAGAGACATTTCAATCCATAATGCAAATTCATCTTTGCTTTTCTCAAAAGCAGGCATAAAATTAACATTTGAAAATTGACTATAGCATGTTTGTCGTCTTAAAAGAGTGCTGTTCCTTCTTTTATTATTGCTTTGTATCAGCACCCTTGCCCAAACCCCCACTGTGTGTGACCTTCCTTGCATTTCGCTTTCTGAAGGAGAAGAGCTGGCATCACACAGCGGGGCTGGAAGGAGCCCTATGACATCACCTGTGGTGTCCTTCTTCCTCAAGGTATCGAAAGAAGTAACATAAGGGCACTCTGATAGATCAGAGGTAGCCACCCAATTTGTTTGGAGAAAGTATGTGAAAGCTTTCCTACTTCACAAGACCAAAGAACCAGGCTAAACGTTTCACAGTGATAGTCTTATTTCCTGGCACTTCCTTTTCTTATTCAAACTCCAAAATACAAGAAGACCTCTTATCACATGACTTTTGACCTCAGGTTTATCAGGGAATTGTGTAATAAGAGTGAAGTATCGAAATATTTCAAACTTACAGAAACTATAGATGCAAGACTGAACTGAAGATGAAAAATCAAAAGCGGGCAGTTGTGTTCTTGTTTATCCCAATCTCACCCCACCCACATAGTAGCAAACTAGGTACCATGCCGAAACTTCATGGCAAAAGGCTATTATGTGGGCTTAGAAAAATTTAGGAATTGATTGTCAGCCTGTTTCTTGGCTTCCAGCTATGAAGTAATGCTCTAACTAGAGTGTGATATGCTGAAGGACTCATTACAGGCTCTAAAGCCATCTCATTTTCAATTATTAATATTGAAAAGAAATGCTCTGAGTGACTCTTATGTTATAATTAATACTCCAGGTTTTGGTTTGGTTTGTTGGGTTTTTTTGAGGTCTATTTTTGAAGACACTTTCATAACTTATTCCTGAGTTAGTTCCCATAAACCAAACACTGTTCCTGTTTATATCAGTGGGGAAATTCCCAGTGAAAGAACTAATCAGACCTAAGTTAATGAAAACAACACCCCCATTTAAAACAAAGCCCTAGCCTTAAACAATCTTCTAGCATTGCCTACTTGTGTACATCCAAGACAAAATTTTATAGCCTGCATGTTCCAACCTTAAAAAAAAAATCCTGATTATTTATTTATGCCCTTTTTGTTTAAGAAGTTAAATCCCCAGAGCATCTCAATTTAGATCAAAAGCAAGCTACCAAACTTCACCTGGCACACCTGTGCCGTGTGATTTCTTAATTACCCACCTAGCATTCCCAGAGCTACGAGGCAGAGATGCAGGACTCATTTAGCTCATATTCAGATCTCTGAGCTGCACCTCATGCAGCAGAGCCTTTCCAGAATGCCTGAGGTGGTAACCAGCACTAAACGATCCTGCATCTCCACAGACACTTGCTTTTCAGCAAGTTGCTTCTCACAGGTTTCAGAAGGCAGGGAGCTATATCATGGAGTGAGAAATGTGGGGAAAGGGATGGGCTGGAGTTTCCTGATGAAGGGCTTCCCTTGTCTAGCAGATTACATGGAGTAGTCATATGCCAGTAGACTTGAGTCTCACTCCACTAAGACCGAAGAGTAGCACTAGGACTGCTAACTGTGCTAGCTACAGGTTGTTGTTACTTACACTTGCTATGCAATTGCCTAAGGACCAGGGGAGAGTATGGCTACCTCTGTGAGATACCAGAAAAGCCTGCAGTTGGCAGTCCTGGGCATGGACAGCATCTAACCTAAAGAGACATGTCCAGAGCAGGAGAATGTGGCGTGACAAGGACAAGGCTGATCTGAGGGAGTACACAGCAAGTTTTTGCTGAGGCAACTCTTCTTGGCTACAAGACAGTTCTACACAGTGATAAGACACCTAGCCCATGTGCTAGATGTGACTCCCATTTTGCTTAACTGCTGGACTGGCCGGTGACATACCCTTGCCTAGCTGAGGAATGTGCACACTTGGTCTCAGATGGGCTCCAACTCACCTGAAATGCTAATTTTGCACATGCACTGACAATTATGTACATGCAGAAGAAGATCAGTCATGTCTTCAACCTCTAACACTAAGCACTTGTAATGATGTGTCCTCATGCATGCACAGGTTTGTATTTTAATAGGGGATTCGCTATATTTCTCATTTACAGTGGTTTGGGTAGCAATTAGGCATCAAACGTTACAGCTGCTTTGGCCATTTGTCAATAGTGTAATTTTATTAATTGGCCAAAGCACTGACTCTGTAACCCTGAGTGTAATTTAAACTGCCAAGAGGTGATGGCATCTCTGTTGGTACAGTGAAAATACACATCTCTGGAAGGAAGCTAAAGCCAAGCATTAGTTTTAATAGTTTTTGTGTCTCCATAACACACAGAAGACCCAGCACCATCAGGATTCTTCACAATGTAAGAGGTGAGACATGACTTGAACAATACACAAACTAAATGGAAGTAATAAGTATGACAGCAGCCTTTCATTTACAGTCAGGTCATTCTTTGGGACCTACCATTAATGGAGACAGAAAACATTAAATTTAATTATAAATATATGTGGGTTTTTATGAAAGATTTCAGGAGAAAACACTTTTAGTTATTTACTTCAAAATTGAATTTTTAGTAAAGAAATATTTTCATTGCCAAGAAAATTGCCAAAACTGCCAAGTCCCAGCTAGCATCAAAAACACACTGAGAAGACTCTGTGCAGGACATATTTCAAGCAAAAAGAACCTCCTGATATGACTACAGGAGCACATGAGCTAGTAAATTTTAATTTGTGAAGCCCACAGTGCACGAAAAATTCAAATAATTTTGCAAGGGAGTTTGCAGGGCCTCTTATAGTTTATAACACCACAAGGAGAGGTTCAGGCACATGTAGATCTGGTTAATCAAGAAATTACTTTATATTCTACTTTTAATTTTAGAACTTCAATATACTTTTGAAGACTCAACCAACAAGACTTATTGTGCTTTAAAATCAGTATCTTTCAGAAATACTATGAAAAATCCTGGGTACGGAGATGTGGTTTAAAAGGTGTGCTTCGTAGCAAAACGCTTCCCAGCTTCCTGCATGCAATAAAAAAATAACCCAAATTATCTACAAGAAATCTATCTGCTAAAAGTTAATGAGGAACATCTGTTGGTCTACTGGGAGAGACAGTGGAAAAATGGGTGGGAATTTCCAACTTTAACTATGCTGCCACTCCCACAATACTCAAGTCAACAGAAAAACCTGTCAGCAGAAGGTCAAAGTCATTAGTAGATTTTGTTTCATCTACACAGAGATAGATCAGATACCCATAATTTCAGAGACATTATTTAGGATTTTCCAAAGGTCTCACATCAAGCTATTTTCTCATATAGAGCCTGTCTTTTGGAGCTATGTTTTAAAGGCTGGTAAGACCACCAGGTACCCAGGAGTGTAAATGAGCAAGGGCTCCAATTCACAAAGCAATTCCATTTAAAAAGGCTTTTAAAATCTTAAAACTGGATAAATTTGAAGGTGAATTAAGCACAATGCATATGAGTTTCATAGGCATTTCTGGTAGCACCAACAATTATGGAGATTACTCGATTCTTCCCATTTTAGGCTCACAGTGTGGCAAAACTTCAGATGACTAGGCTGAGCTCTGACATGTCAGACACCTGTCTGAACTTGAAAAATCTTCTTTGGAAAACTTCAGCCAAAATAGTTCAGCTATTTCCAAGAACAAGACCATGGAAAAATGCCTGCTTTGCCCTTGTTAAAACCCTGTGGTAACCCCCCTTTTTCAGAATTTTAATGCCTGTATGCTTTGGTGAAGACACTTGAATTTTGGCATTAAGATGTGGCTTGTCCCTAAAACAAAACCTTTATAATTTCTCTACAAAGCTACACCAAGGAACTAATGCAACCACTAGAAAACCACAGGTCACATATCAACTATGGACACTTCTGAGACCTTGGTCATTCCCTGAACATACATCCACAGCACCAATATTTCAGGTTGGAGCTAAAGGGATCTGACACTGTGCTGCTGCTTCTCTGAGTAACTACAAGCTATTCTCAGTCATTTTGGGGTACTCGAGACATAAGAGGAGAGTTATCCACCCTTTCAACCTCCATGGCGGAGATTATGGAAACAGGTCTCTGAGTTGGAAGTGGGGGAGGAAGAGGGAGAAGATAGGGGCCAGTGAAGAAAACTAAACTGAGGAACAGACTGGAAACCTAAGGGCAATCTGATATTTGTTTGGGGAGACGGAGAACATGGCTACAGCTTAATGCCAGTTGTGTGGGAGGATGCACAGTGTGGGACCCAGTAAGAAACAAGACCTTGAATTATGGCTGGGAAAGAGTATTAAAACTATGAAGACCTGAGGAAGGACTGAAAACGACAAAACAAGGAGTTTGGGACTTCCCCAGCAATGGATAAATCTGAAGGAAACTGAATGTGGCTGGGCAAAGAGGTCAGGAGTAGTTAAGTGTTCCTGTCCCAGTCTCGTTTGGATACGCACAGTAAAAGTAGCTGCACCTAGAAAAACAGGACAACGTCAAACTCCCCTCCTGAACTTGGAGTGAAAAACACAATTTTGGGGCTTTGCCCATCCCCTGCTGCCCTGAAATACCTGCAAGATCCACTAACAACTTGTCCAGCCTGCCTCATAGGAAACAAGCCCCTTAGTGTTTTCAGCAGGACAAAGGTAACTAGTGATTATTAATGTTGCTACTCTATTAACTGAAGTAACAAAGCTTTGGGTGGCCAACACAGTCTCCAGCTCCGCTGGGTCTCCTGGGAGTCACTGCAGTCCTGTATAATGAAATGCCTATTTTGGCAGCCTACTTTTTTTTTTTTTTTAATATGGGAAATTACACACTTCAAACTGTGTGAAAAGAATCTTGCCGTTGCAATCAGATGTGAGGAAGTGCCAGAATCAAATTGCCTCTCCAGCCTTGCTTCAATCCCTTTTTGCATAGGCATTATCTTTAATAGCATGATCATATACTTCTCCCTCCTGCGGGGCACAAAATGGACGGCACCGATGATAGATCAGATGATATAACAAAAGGAGACTGCTGCCTGTAGGATAAAGACTTCAAAAGCTAGATGTCTTGTAATAGAAAAAAAAAAAAAAAAAAGGAGGATTCAGGCGCAGTAATAAGAGATGCACTGCGGCATGGCTGTTCCCCAGGTATGACCTGGACTGCAGGTATCGCATCAGGGAAGGTAATAGAAGGTGGTTACAGCTCACAGCTTCTCTCACTAAATCTGCTGCTGGGACTTACCAGAAGAGGGAGGATGGTTTCACCATTGTCCTTGAGAGTTTGTTGTGTTTCTGCTGTTCAGCTCCTCCGCAAAGCTAGGCAAGCAATTTAAACCAGTTCTTTTGTTCACAGTTATAAATTGTTCAGCTTCATTTTCTGGGTCCCTGACTATATGCTGTGGGGTCTCTGAGCTACAGAAGTGCTGAGCACTCACAGTCAACTATCACATAAAATATGGCTCCATGCTGGGCAAAGTCAAACCCTTAACTAGCAGAAACTGGGCTCTCATATTCAGCAAACATTTCTGGCCTGCCCCCATGCCCCACCCGTGGAGTCAGGTAAATGCCATATCTCATCTGTTGGGCTACCGCGAAAATAAATACACTATTTTTTGTGAAAGTTCCAGACAGCAGAGAGCTGAAAGCTGTGGAAAAGCCTAGAGAAAAATAATAAAGCTGAGTTCAGAACTGGAACTGGCAGGAGGGAGCAAGAGAAGACTCAAGGTGACGCGATAAATAACGAAAAGAAAATGAAATACTACTTACTCATTAAGGGAATGTGGGCCAGCCTGCGCACTGAAAGAGTAAGGGAAGCAGCAGAGGGACCAACAGAGATCTGTAATTAAGAATTAAGTCCCACTCATTACACCCAAAGTAACCAAATTAAGATTGCAAACGTAACCTTAATTCTGCTATCCCTTGACTTTCATGGCTTGACTTCACAGATCAGTTAATGCATTTTTGATGAAGACTGGTGTTTGGGGTTTCATTTGTCTGTGTATATTATCTACATTCATAATTTAAAGAATTCAACATTTAGAAGTCACTGAAATGTATAATTAGAATGACTAGCATGAATTATGATACAAACAATATAAATTCTTTGAATCCAGCCCCCAACAAGCAATTGCAGTTAAAACTTTTCCTTTATTATTCTTTCTTGCATTGTCACATGGGACACTTGAGGAATGGGATTTAAGTTAAAAGGAACCAGCTTTTGATTCTAAGTTAACATCATCTGTACCTAGAAAGAGTGTGTTAAACTCCAAAAATAATTTTTTGTTTGAGTAAGAAAATCAGTAGCTATAATAATTACAGAGAATTATACTTTCACATCCGAATCTAGGTTTAAAAAGTTGAGTAGGTTTCTTATTTTCTATTTTTGCAGTAAATATCTATATTATTAACGTTCCTCGCAGCTACTTTACCATTTAGCTTGATGGTACACGGCTTTAACTGTAGCTCCCATTGAAAGAATTATTTTTTCAGGATTTTTTGTCACACCATTAATATCTTCATTCAAAGATCATACATCTTGACTTCAAATAAAGCATTCAACCATACAGTAAACATCTTGTTGACCTCACTTACAAACAACCATTGACAGCTAGTAAAAGATTGAATGATTGCATAGCACCTGCCCTAACCTTCAAGGATATTTAGTCATATTTCATCTGCTATCAATTTTAACTCCATTCCAATAGTCAGAGCATTAGTGCCTGTGCCTAGTAATAGTGGTTTTTTGCAAACTTGTTAGATGTCATCACCCTTCAGTACTCAGATTTGTTTTGGCTTCTAAGCATTTCTCTAATTCTCTTTACAAGGAAACAAAATCTGATCCTTCATAAAACTTCAGCTCTTGGGATGAAACTGCACCTGCAATGAGAGGAAATTAATAGCAAATGTTTATCCAGCCCACTGGCAAGTGTGTGGTGGTTTCCCCGCCTGCAGCCAGTCCGTAAAGGATTTCAGTTTTTATGGCTTGTGCCTGTTAAATCTTGGCTCTTCAGATAATATATGCATATTAAGCATATATATTCCCTTAGGGCTCTTCAGTTATTAGGTTATAAGATGTACCTTGGCTGTGGACAGACCTTCACTGAAGAAATGCTGGTGACAGCTTAAGCTGTTTATTCCTACTTTGTTCACCATTAGCACCTCCTGAACGACTCCTGCAAGACAGGTTGGATGGTTAGTTTGCAACGAATAGGGGGAAACATCTTCTGTAAACTTAGACAGTCGAAAACCACACATCAAGAACACTTTAGGTTCCTCCAGAACTCTTCAGAGCAAGAGTTAGGGTTGATGAAGTCCATTCCTGATGTCTCGTTCCAGCCTTGGAGAACCTCCCTGTGAGGTCCTGAGTTCTTTGAGAAAAATCTAGCAAAGAAAAAGCAAGGCACGCAAAAATCAGTCATTACATTTTAAACTGTAGGTGTGAGGCTTTCAACCTGAATTAGGGGTTCAGCTTTTCTTAGTGAAGTCAGCACTAGTTCGGGGTTAAAATTAAAACAGTTTGCTAAAAAGGAGATATCTGCTAGAATGTGGGATTATATTGTCCTATATATTTTAGAAGCACAATGCTTAATTTAGGACCTTAATCTGGACGCAGTTAATAGTAATGAAAGGTGGTGAATTCAACAGGGAAATTATATTTTAATCAGTTTTGTGTATGATATAAACACTGTTGCCTTCATGTCTTCTTGCCAACAGGTAACTTCTTTATAAGTAGAGATACTTGAATCCTTAGCTAACACTCCCTTCTGCCACAATTTTTTACATCCCTGAAAATGTCTAGCAACAAAGTATCTTAAAAAGATCAGCAGTGGAGCACTGATACTACCAGCGGGGTATTTTTATCCTTTGAATAAGGCAATCAAACTTCCACCCTCCTTCATCCTCTCTTACCTCTGCTCGGTTGGCATGGTTGAAATATTAGAGCCAATCTCATCAAAACAATCTGAACAGAAAGTCAGGATCCTTTCAAAGCCCAGAAATATTACTGGAAGTACAGAAGGCTCATCTTCACAAAAATTATTAGATCTCAAGTTTGCTTCCTGCAAAAAGGTTAAAGGGCCTACATCCAATTAATAGTATGTATCTACTTCAGTCCAAGACATAATTTAGTTGTGACTATACTTTATTGTACCCCAGTCACTTTCAGACTATAACTACTGTGGCTGTGTTTTTATTTTATCCTGAGTATGCCTTTGGTCTAAGTGTGATTAAATTCAGGTTTATTTTGGAGCTTCTTAAGTAAACTCTGCAAAAGCAGTGCTAGAATTGCCACGCATTTAAATGTTAGTGGGTTTTATTGTTATGTCAGACGTGTGTTTAGAAACAGAAACAAACTTTCAATTTTTTTTTAATTGGTTTAAGAACAAATGTCAAAAGACAGCTGTCTTAGCTAGAGAGTTTGTCTTCCCTTTTTTAAATTATTTTACTCTTTTATGGCAAAAAAATCATGGTTGTTATTAAAATTTCCACCAGTCGTCAGCTGTTTCTAAATGCACGACAGGCTTCTCTTAGTGGGAGTTTTATCTTTAGCTTCATTAGGAGTTAGGATAGACCTGTAAAATGAGTGAGAGCATAAAGCCTCACCTTCAAAAAAATGCGAGAAGATGCAGAGTAATTACAAGGCAGTTTGTTCTTTACCACAGACAAGCAACCTTCAGGACTGCAGAACATCCTCTGAGTCAGTATTTCCCGTTTCCATGTAGCTTCATGTCTGGAGGGCTGAGCAGTGCCATGGCCCACACTGGCAGCAGAGGACAACCCCTCTAAACCCGGTCTGAGGGACCAAATATTGACTAACGGGAGCAGGGTCCAGGCAGCTCAGCTATTCCTGGACTTCACCCAGGTGGGAAGGACTATGTGGTGCTAAGCCAGACCCAGAGTCGGGATACTTTGTGCGAAGAGCATGAGGGTGGCTTTGGCTTTGACTCACCTTCTCACCCAAAGAGGCTCGCACAAAGGGGGTTTATGCCCCTGAACTTCAGCTCCCATCCTAAACTAGTCCCAGACCTTTGTCCTGAACTCTTTGCTTTCCAGAGGAGCATTTGCAGGCTGCAGATCCCAGGACGGGCTCCTGGAACATCCAGATTCAATGGACCTTCAATTCCAGCAACAAACCCGGTGACGTTCAGTAAATACTCAGAAAACAGTCATGAAAGTCCAAATTCCCGTCTGTTCCTACTGGCAGCTGTGTTTCCAGACAGGTTATTTGCTTATTCTGTGTCATCCCTGCACAGAGGGGAGGCCAGACACAACCTTGTTCTCACCTGGAACCGTCAGAGCCAGGTTTGCAAACTGCCAGACTGTAAGGAGAGAGGCCAAGTCATGACATTTAGATGAATGCAGAAAGCTGAGATATTTTTCCTTTCCTATAGCACAGGGATCACTTGTTATCTAAACTCACATGCCCTTCTCCCACATGTTCACCCTGCCAGACCAGGGGAGAGGAAAAAATGACAATTCCAGAAGCAAGCTCTCGTCCACAGACACACATTTCACTCTCCCCGTATGATTTCACAGGCCACCGTGAAGTTCAATGCAATGAGACAGGCCCATGGCTTGTGCATACCAATGTTCTGGATCTTTCCATAGATCCTCTGTGATGTTTCCAATAAGATAAGAGGGTTTTCAAAAGCTACACGCACTGAAAAAATACAGTATATGCACTTAATTCGTTTGAGGGTTCCCCAGCTCAAGCACTAAAAGAGGAGACATAAAGAGCAGGTGTTCATGAACTGCGGAATTGAAAACATTGTGTGGAAAGGATACAGGTTAATCTCTAAATAAGGTGTCATAGGGAGGAATATTTTTATAACCCAAGAAAATGTTAAAGTTTAAATTTTACCACAAAGTCCACCTTGCCTATTTACTGTGTGAGGCGATATATCACCCCTATGTGAGCAATAAAGATAAATTGTGTTTTAAGGAAGGACTATGAAACTTACAAAGTGGATACAACAGTCCCTTCCCTTTGAAGCATTCCATTTGTTATTATCATTTCACATATAACTAGAAATGGGAATACTGGAAACAATGCAGGCTTGTAAGAGATTGAGGCTAAAGAAGTGAAGTTCTTTTCTCTTCCATGTTATAACTGCTCTGCTTTTATTTGAGCAAATTGTTTAACAGCTCACATTCTTCCCTGGAGAGAATATGTAAATAATTATAAATCTTATTAATACCTTTGCGAAAGTGCATTTTCATTACCCCAAGTGAATTATGTAAGTCCTGGGATTTATTATTAGAGTCATGTATTATGTATATTGTGTAGTTACAGTCAAGAAAAAAAGACGGTCAGATTGCAATGTATTGCGTGGTACTTCTCAGTCTCCATGGTCAGAGATGGTGGCTGACAGTGTCTTGGTGGGTTTTGAAGACCTTTCATTTGAGGAAAGAGAAATGTGTTAAGTTTTTATTTGAAAAATAACAAAGAAAATTAAGTAAAATATAATATGAAACATTTTTATATTTTTCCAGATTTTTTTTTACATTATTCTTGTGGGAATAGAAAAGAATGGTTACCAATTGTGCCTGTTACACAAATTAAAAGGTAGTTGCTGTCTGAGCCATAATTGAACCTGCAACACAGTGCCATCTGGTGCACACGCAAAGAATAGTCTGCCACAGGGAAGGATGTTGAAGTTCTAAAAAATATGTGTTTCGTTTCTACAAAGCAGCAGTCGCATTAGGCACTTCACTCCCTTTAATGAGATAAATCATCCCACAATACCCCTGTCAGTTAGACAAGTATCATTATCTCCTTTTGCAAATAGCTATACGGAGGGGAACAGGTAATCTGAGTTACTGAGATGACAGGGGGAAGCGGTGTGGAAGTCAGGATGGGATTCGGGAACCTTGATTTATGACACTGCCCAGCAGCCACCCAGCAAGCGGGAGCGCGGGCAGGAGTCGGGTCTCCTCCTGCAGTGTTAATGCATGAGCTGGGGAAGCTCATTCTCACTGCCACAAACCCAAAGGAATAGGGAGTGCGAAGTGAAATTAAGACATGGTGAATTCAAAACCGGTAAAAGGGAAAGGCTTTTTCACCTACTCTGCCGGTGGAACTGATTGTCAAAGGACAACCCCGAGGCTGAGAACTTAGTAAACTTCATTGAATTTTCAGATAGTTTTGGGGTTAGAATTTTTCAGAGCAACCGTTTCTACTGACAAATTAGGAAAGGACTAATAATCCCACACTTTCAAGTTTAAAACATTGTCTGATTTATAGAAAGTATGAATAGGGTGAATTTAGATACTGGATAAAGCAAATTATCCTATACCTGTGAGGAATCAGCACTGTCCACCTAATTTAAACCACCTAATCCTGGCTGCACCAGTAGAAGCAAGATCCTGAGATTTTGCGGGTATAGTAGGTTTCTTGTTCTTACAAGAGAATACGCCAGCTTTCTGTTCTGCCACAGATTTCCCATGTGATCTTGGGCAAGACACTCTGGGTTCACTTAGATGTCCTTGCTGATCTGGGGTAACACATCGTCACAAAAGGGGACCTCCTCCTCCTCCCTTCCCCTCCAATGCATGGAGTCAGGAGCTCTTTTCACCATTTGGTGAACCATTTCATCTCATCAAATTAGCAGAAATCTGCCAGGAATCCAGGGGGTAGAAGGAATCGGAAGTGACTTTTTCAGCAGAAATGAACTTGTATATTCAAACCACAATTTAATGACACAGGATGAGCCTCTCTGACAGCTCACTGCCACCAAAATAGAGAAGTTCCTCTTCTTCCTCCGTCAATTCCTCATCTTCCCTCACTGCTGTTATTCATCTGGCACTTCTGGTGTCGCTGACTCCTTTGAGCCGGTACAACTCACTAACCCAGCAGAAAATAAACTCCGTAAGAAAAACAAAAAAGACTTCTGGTCGGTTAATGAGTTTCACTGGTTTATAGCAGAATTCAACTATACCAATGCTGCTGTCAAAGGAGTGGGACTTTGCAGCTGGGAAAGGAATGGAGGGAGGAAAAAGGGCAGAAGGGAAAGAAGGACTAAGTGAATAAGGTGGTGGGAAATCACCTTTGCTTTTGGTCAGTCATCAGCTCAGCTCAGCTGCTCATGAAACCAAGCTCAAGCTGCCGTCACACAGTTAACGATCATCAGATGGCCATGTACTGTGAAAAAAGGATCATAAAAATCACTTATATAGGTTTCTTGATTCTTTCTTCCCTTTCCTTCCCTTCCCTCATTTGCTTTCTAATTGTACTATATAAGATTTAAACATATCAGAAAAGTGTTCTGGGAAACACAGTATTTTCCTCTAAGTAGGGCTTTTATTAAAGCAAATGTAGAGTAAATTCATGCATAAATGAAGGTCTAAGCCTTATTACTGCAATGATAACCAAATTCAGGTCTATTCCATCTCTAGCTCGATCAGACAGACAGCTGAGATGAGGCTATGAAGTATATTGCAATAAACTGCTAAAAATCAATGTGAGTGAATAAATGCTTCCTCACCTTTCAGATTAGTAGAACTGAATAGCTAGTTTGTAAAAGGAAGACAATGGCAAGGGTATAGGAAGGTGTAAGGAAAACAAGTCTCTGTGTGGCAATTTTCCTATAATATGTAAGCTACCTCATATAGATCCATCAGTGCCTCTTAACACCAAATGTAATTTATATCTCTATTTGTACTGTGACTGCATTTGCCCTACAGTTTCATCAAGATTATTGCCTGCTCCAACAAGGGCGTGGGACAAACCCGAAGGAGAAGCAGCCAGTGGCAAAACTCCTGCTGACTTCAGTAAAACCAAGATGTCATCCCAGGCACCCAGATGCCCAAGTTCTTGTGGCTTCGCTGAGGGCAGGCGAGACACATAGGTTTCTGTTAGGTAAATAATTGGCCATGGATAAGGGAGAAAATCATTTGATTTTACACAAATAACACAAATTCTCAGGTCTCAAAACTGAGCATCCCCTAGTCTGGCCTAATCTTTAATATCTCTTTTAAAGGATCTCAATATTTTTCAGGAAGGAATGATAGGTTCCTGTCTATAATTTAAAAAATTAATACAAATAAAAATAATAATAATAATAATAAAACTATATAACCAAAATAAAGACATGAGTGTGACATTATGAGTTACCTGCTGTTGTAGCCAGCGTGTCCTACACATGGGCTGCCCCATAGCGATATAATGCACAGGCATGGGCAGAGTCAGACATCACCACGTGTGACAGCTCTCATGGTAGACAAAAGGGACTGCTTGGAGAAAACTGACAGGTTGTGTGGTGCTAATCTGTACTTCTCTGGAGGTTATGTGGACTTTGGGGTCTGTGAAATAACATAAGAAATCTTAAAGGAGTCTTCTTTGGCGTTTTTTATCTACTTCCTCTTCCAGCTTGAACCAGCATCAACAGCTGAAGACCAAAGCTTAGAGTTTTGGGGAAAAACGTTAGGTTGGTTTTTATTATGAGTAATAATATTTACAGCACAATAAAGCCTGGAGGCCAGCAAGATTGAGATCCATTGTAGTAAATGAAAACCACTTGTCTTCAAGTAATTAAATTATTAAATTATTAAATCACTTTCAGATCTTCTTAAAAACTCCTTAATTTTATCTACACATGAAACAACCAAAACTCCTCCAGTATCGGGGTAAATGAGAGGGAAACATCTTCTGCAGACAACTCAGTGGCTGCCCTCGGGTCCTTCACCACTGTCACGTGGCTCCCTCGTGGCAACCTGCTTATCCTCCCCTTCCCTTAGAAAAACACTTTCCTGGCCAAGCCAGTCATACTGATACAAAAATGGGGTGTAGACCAGACCAGAGATAGGGAAACTTCACTAAACAGGTGTGGCTCATTATTAGACACTTCATGTTTTCTATTTTTACCTTAATCTCTTTGCTCTTCCCTCAGGGCTTGTGTAGTCTAGAAAAGATTTATTTTAAAACTTATTAGCTCAAGCATTTGAGCTAATATATTTAAAACCCCTGGTTTCTAATCCTCACTCAAACTGTGGCTACTTTCATCTCCCCAGGCAGGGTGCAGGAATCGCTTTTTTCACCTCTAGGTCCTTTTAGAAGACCAGGGTGTCCTAACGTTTCCCTTGACACTTTCACCTAATTTGGCCACTTTTCCACCATTTGATACACCAGCAAATACTTTGTGCTGCTTTTTCCAGGGCTGTAGCAGGTGTTAATTAAAACATTTTCGCTAGCACACTTTAAACGTACACCTTTTATCCTAGGGCTCAGATACAGAAGCAAGTTCCTGCAAGGCAGCTGAGCCCCCATAGCTGCACCGGCACCGTCAGCCACTGCCTCAAACCTCCACTTGCCTCTCCAGCCCTGATCTCCTCAATCTCTACACACGCACAATCCACAAACCAGCAGCCAGGCTATGTTTTCTGAGGAGAGCAATTATTTAAATGCTCCCCATTAAATTCTCAGTCCCATTTCAATTTAAAAAAATGTAAAACTGGCTATAACGTTACCCACTTAGCCCCTGCGTCACTTTGAAACAGTGTAGTCACAGTGTGAAGAACTAGTTATTTGCCATTAAGAGAGTAACGGGACATCTGCCACCTTGATCATTGTGTTTGTGTTATTATCAACTTCTGAGTGCCAAGTAATTTAATCAAACTTGAGAGAAAAAATAATAATGATTCAATTGAACAATGGTGTGGCCCTTTGAAAAGGCGGAGATTTGCTTTAGGGTACACTAAAAGGAGTGAAGGTCTATAAACAAAGGGTAACACTGTGAAAAATTTATCTGTCAAATCTACCCTCTTTTTTTTTTTTCTACTTGTAAACAATTCTCCAACAGATTGCAACAACTGTAAATGTACCACCCTTCAACAGATAATGCTGTGCAACACGTTGCTTATTTAGAGGTTGTTGGCAGTTCGTTCAGTTGAGTATTTACAGTTTCCTTTTTATACCCTGTGGTAGGTTCACAGCACATGACTTTGTTTCTCTGCTTCAAGTGGACAGTCCAAAGGAAAACACAGAGTTAGTTGTCTTGAAGGAAGAAAAAGTTAAAAATAAATAAATAAATAAATAAATAAGAAACAGAGGGAAAGCAAGCAAAACGAGGAAATGTTAAAACGTGTGAAATCTTTCCCTGTCTTTTACAGCATCAGGAAGATCATTGTGTCTGGTTTTGCTCCCCGATTGGTTAAACTAGTGATGGAGGAAGAGAAGGCATAAGTCATATTTACTGACTGCCTGGAAAACTGTTCAGCCGATGCAAATTCTTTGCATGTGAGTGCATGTCCATGTGCTGTGCTGTTTGCAAAGGGCGCAGTCCCTTATCCTTGGCCCTTTTGTTTGCGCGAATTCTTAAGTGCCAAGCCTTTGGCCAGAGACATCTGGAAACTGCTGCCAGTCCTCCTCACTGCACATGCAGCACACACTTCTCTAGCTAAAATCACATTTTTTTTATCTGATATTATCACCGGAGCGGAGCGGCATGGCTAAAATAGAGTGGCTTCTTTTTTTTTTTTTGCCTCCTGGGTGTTCTCTGTTTCTGTAATTCTGCATTGCCAGCCACATCATACAGAACTTGAGCTACCAGAAAATATTACTCCAGGTTGTAGATCCATGAGAGCAGGGGATAGTGATGTGTTGATAACAGTGGAGAGTCCAGGTTGCTAATCACCAAAGGGTGGGCACTAACAGACAAACATCCAGACCAGAGTCTCTCTGTCCACTGAAGAGTTTCCTCTGAAAGAGAGTGGAAACCCTAATAGCTCTGAACAATGAATTGACAAAGGTAATGATTGCAAAAATTTTCTACCTCTGCAGGACGGCATCGCTGCCCTAAGCAAGCGACACAGCAGTAATCAACTTTCGCATCCTTATTTTCTCCCCTTGCTCCTTTGATGGTGTGGCTTATTAGGGTGGGATACGCTTTATGGGGGTAAGAAAGCCAAATCCCAATGTGAAAATGCTTTCAGATGATCTGAAGAGAGCAATATGAAGGTTAGAGTTTATAAGACTGTTTACAAGAATGTTGTTATTACCGTGCTATAAAATAGAAAGGAATGTGACCAGACTAGTACAGAACATCAAAAGAATCGTAGAGTCATTTTAATGAGTTACTAGAAACCAAGTCAGGTTCTGCTGTTTTGAGGCTATATGGTTCTATTCTGTGCAATGGATTTAAGTCACTTAGCAACTTTTGTACAAGTTGTAGCATGTTGAGGCATGCTTCCAGCTGGTGTTTAATGCTCCCAGCATCCCCAGGTGGACAGCCTGTCCTATCCGTATTTTACAATGCAAGAAAAGACAATTAGAGCCAAGAGTTCTGCTTTTCTGCTGCCTCTGACCTTGTGTAGACAGTGACATCTGAGGAAAAAAAGTGAAAAGTCAGGTTTACAGGTGTCTGTTCAGACCAACAGCTTTTCAAATTCACTGCATACATGGGAAAATAACAGCACAATCAAGCCAGGAAAATCAAGCCTATGTGGATTTTTACATATCACATAGCTACAAGGAAGGGGAGGCCTAAGCAGGCATGGTGGGAATTTACCAAAACACCATTGTCACCATATATAACCTATCTTTAACAAGAAATCTGGAGAAATTTTCAAAGTTAATAGGAGTTCATCTAACAGTTATTTTTGCCTTAGAAAAAATATCTCTGTCATGTTTGCGGCACATTATTTGCCAGTATTTTCTTATTCTTTTTTTTTTCCTAGGAGTCATTCTTTTTTATGATACCAAAAGATCAACTACATACCAAGCAGAAAATGCACCTCAGAAGCTCCAGAGATTTTTTTTTAATCTAAAATATCCATGATGACATTTCTATGAAAATGTACCATTCAGTACTACTCTGAGTTCTTAAGTTGATCCTATAATCATGTTTCGAGAGCAGTCTTGGATCAGACCCTGAAACACTGTAAAGTCTTTTTAAGTACAAATCTCAATGTATATATGTGTGAAATAAATGATATTGAAATGTGGTGTCAGTGAAATAATGGAATTTAACACAAGATGGAACACTTTGTGTCACTGAAGATAATGCTTTGTTATATTAATGAAGTTTGCGTGTGTCTGAGACTGCAAGATGACTCTTTGGAAATTTAGAACTGGTCTATTCTTTAATAGTTATTATGTAGGTTTTAGCCTCCAGGCAGCATGCAGATTTGTATCAATCACATGCTGTTAAATTATCAGGAGAGGTACTACTAACTGTGTGGATTTTGTAGTTGACAGGCTTCAGAAGGAGGTTACTACCCTCCCTGGGATACACACTTCACCATCCTGTGAAGGACCTGTTCTGGAAGATGGAGAAGGATTTGTGTCATTTGTCAAGTATTTGCATGAGCTATCACACACTCACCTGCGGCGTCTTCTACAGGGGCCATGGAAAGCTCCTACTCCAAAGGAACTTGTGAGCTTATCAACACCAGTCACCAACTGCTTCCACTCAGCTGTCATGCCCTGGAGAAAATTTGGGGCAATTCAACTTGTCCAAGTTGCTCCGCTGTGAGTAAAAAAAAATGTTAAAGAGGGAACTACTAGTGAAAGAGGAGGTGGTTACTTTATCAGTGCTGGCTTTTGACACCTACCTATGTCAACATTTTAATTCCCCAATAAAATATCAAGGGAGTCACATTACCCCCTTTTGTCCTTTTTAATGGGAAAAAATGAGTGCTAGTCATTAAAAAATAGGCCATATTTGTCAATGTGCTTTTTCCCCACCCCTTCTTGCTGAGATAGGCGCTTACCCACCCTTCGCTTTGAAGGCAGCTGGCTGTGTTATTGCTCAGATAAGCACACATCTGCACTCCTGAGGTTCTCCAACAGGTCAGCAGAGAAAATACCAGTCAAGGTGTCTCTGAAACAAAGTATGGGAAAGAAAACATCCCCGGTGCTACCTTGAGCCTTCTGTTCTGTATTGTGTCACCAGCTGCTCTCTAGAGGCTGATGATGGAGATTTCTGTCGGGTGGCATGGGCCATTATGGGGAGCAGGGGTACCCAGACAGATCACAGGAGTGGAGACTTGCTGGTGCTGAAACATCTCGCTATGGGGCTAATTTACAACTCTGTTTGGTCTCTTTTGAGATTCCAGTTATCACCCACACCTACTGGAGATAATCACTGTTTTTTTTCTTTTAAAAGCATCTGAAACAATTCAGAAGTCTCCAGCTAAGTATCCATAATAAACCGTCCATTAACATCTCAAAGGTGATTAACAAATACAGCACATCAACTGTTTAAGCAGTTAATCCAATGGATACAAGCTTGTGTGTGGTGTCCTATGGAACATATGTGCCAGTTATTAAATACCTGGATTATACAGTTTACAGCTAATTAAATTTGACATTGTCATAAACAAATATTTATGTTATTAATAGTCTTATTCAGGACCATAGCATTATCACAAATGCCACACAAGCATTTCAAATTTCCAGTCTCCTACTTTGAAATAAGTATGATCAGTGACTGCTCTGGGTGTTCTTTTTATTCACACACAAAATATAACTGAAGTGAAAATTTTCTTTGCAGTCCCTTGCTTACATGCCTCTGTGTTCATTCAAAAATCACATCAAGCTGATACCCAGGTTTCTTTTATTATGTTTTTCCAACAGTACACAAGACATAAATGGTTCTGACTGTGAAAATCTGTCCTGGGAAGCTGCTGGAAATGCAATTCTCCCTGACATTTGCAGCTGCCACCACTGGGAAATGTTCCCGCACTGATTTTGACCTTCTGAAGTCCAGAAGCAAAAATCTCACCTCTCTGTCAGCTTGATGTTGTATTGAGTGTACCAGCACAGTTTACTGCTGCACAGTCCTGTCCCTGCCTTGTTGTGTGAGAAATATCCGCTTCCTGGATTAAAAATGTTATCATATAAATAAATGAATTATGTAGATATCAAGTATATAATTGAAAAAACTATATTAAGTTTCATGTACACATCCATAAAAGCAAGAATTTAAGTAGTTTTAGCAAATGTTGCATGCCTTAGTGCATATATGAGTCTATACGGGAGGGTCTTGATACAAATTATCACCATATTCCAGATCCAATTCCAGTATCAAGGAAAGTGCTCTTAGGTTTGCCATATCTCAGGCACTGAGCATCCAGCTCACCAGATGGGCTGCTGCCTTGTGCTCTGTCATAGCGAGGCCTAGATTTCATACTGCCCTGTGCTGTAGCCTTTGCTCCTGCTCTCCGACCTTGCATGCCAAATGTCCTGGTTTGTGGTCCAGCACCCAAAGGTATGCGGAGCAAAGTGGTGGTGATGTCCTGCTTCCATGGAGAGCAGGAAAGAGGTGTCTGGAAGGCTTCGTGCTGTATGAACCAGTAGATGTGCTGTCCCATCACACAATCGGATATAAAGCTTGTCCCATGATTTGAAGAAAACATCTTAGTCCCACCTAGGCATGCACACTAGGACAGCAGAAATGTTTCCAGATCTACCTGCTGGATGCAACGACAGTGGACACAGGTGTTTGAGGAAGATGCTGTGCTGTTACAGGAATTAATCAGCTGCCCCTGTAGATTTTCAGAGTTGCATTGCCTTCACTACTTTTGGCCAAGGAAAGCATGCTAGCTGTGCATGGGCCTCTGGCTCAAGGCAGAAATCCACATTAAGCTCATCAAAGACACGTGTCTTTGAGCAAACCTAAAGGATCCATGATTTCAGATGTCCAGAAATCAGCCTTGCTGTAATGTGTAGAGACAGTAGACCAGCAGGTATTCTGGGTGGGATCTGGGATGTCATGGTAGTTCCAGAAGGTGTCAGCATGAAGCTCCAGACGACTGTAAACCCCTAAAGGGCAAATTTCAAACCTTACAAACCCTTTGTCATAATCATCCTAGTGCCTGAGTCCTAGAGCTTACCATTAACAGGTGGATGAAATCCTCCTGAGAAATGTACTTCAGTAAATTTAACTTAAATTCCTAGAGTCCTCAGGTGGCAACATCAAATCCTAAACATTATTAATCTGAATGTATTATTCCTGGTCTGTTCCCCAGCCAGCTGTGATCAACACTCAACAGTGTATCTAGGTAGAATTTTCTTTTTTACAGCTGACAAATGTCCAGGATCCACCTCTATACACCTGGAAGAAAAGCTCGGCATGCTCATTATGCCAGGAGCCACGCGACTGATGCTTCTGGAGAGTATATCAGGTCACATAGACTTAGGCCGCATCTTGCGTTTGAACACAAGTCCTGAAGAGCTAGTCTTGACCTGTTCCATGCATGAGTCTTGGGAGGGGTGGGAGAAGATGATGCCTGAAGCCCAAAAGGAGTGATCTGGAGTGGAACCCCAGGCAATGCAGGAGGCAGCTGGAATCCCAGAACGTGCTGGCCTGCGCCACGCAGCGAAAACCCAAACCAGCTCCGGGTCGTTGGAAGCTGCAAAGATTGGCAAAGGGCCTCTCCATTCCTGAAACTAACTCTTCTGCTGGGTCCCTGGGGTTTGCAGCAAAGGTTCCAGGTGTTTGAAGAAATCTCAGAGAAAGAGGTTTCCCCTTCTTTTTTTATTTACTGCAGACATTTTGCACAGCTCTGCGTGAAACCACCTGCCCCACACAACCACAAATATTGGAGCAGTAGAGCAATTTTTCCACCACCCACATAAGATAAGTAATCAGGAGACACAAAGCCTCATTATATGCAAACAAAAAACTTACAAGCAAAAACACAAGTGTTACGAGGAAGCTGAAAAAGTAGCTGAAGAAATTAGCTATTGTGCAATCAAATACCAATTGAATTCCAGGGTGTATTTTGTTATTTAACACATCTGCCAAGTGAAATCCATGTTCAAGTTACATTTTGAAACTCATAAAATCACCACCATAACCATCACCTCCACTAAATTCTGCTGTAGTTAAATAGCTGCCCAGCCTTTGGTGTATCAGCCACTAGAATTGGCCCTTCTTTTAACTTCCTGCGCACCAGAAGATCTCAAGAAGGACTGGAGCTGAGCCGGATGACAGCTTTTCTCCCCAGATAAGCACGTGCCTCGTCTCAGGAGCAAGCCTGAAGACAAGTTGTCTCAACAGCACCATCAGTTTCCTGATTGGGGGCTTCCTCTTGGTCCTGAGAGAACAGAAATAGACTTGTGAGATGGGAGGTGAGAGTGAGAGTGCACATGGCTTTACTCACTTTTCAGGTATAAATTAGTTTTGCCTTTGTTTCCACAGCAGTCTGCCTTGAAAGCAAGTCTCAGGGATGGATGTCCCAGTGTGAAGGTGGAGACAGCAGAGATTTTTCACAACCTGCAAGGCTGCAGGCCACACTGCTCTCTTGGAGGTTTTGCAACCTTATTCTGAAGGTAGATAATAAATTAAGTACTGCACTGACAAGAGGACAATATCCAGTGCTCATGCCTTAGTTGACAACTAGCACTGGCATTCGCACCGAGGTGAGATGCTATGGGATCACTTCTCCATGGCCAAGGAAGCAGGTTTCTGGGAAAGAAACCCTTGAAACCAGGGAAGGGTTGAGTGTGGCAGTCTTTTGACAGTTCACACTTTTCCCATGCTTGTCCTGTAACCATCAAAACCTCGGAGACTGCTCTGAAATACTTTTTGACTTGAGGTAGTCAGAAAGTCAAGCAATTATTTCCCTAGCAGCCAAACTTTTCCAAAATATCCCAGTGCCTAGAGATTCTTACTTGTGGAGCATAAATGTATACCTGAATGCCTATTCATTGCTTACATCCCCAGTGCCATATCTCAAGTATGTTGACAATCAAGTATCTTGCTCATCAAGAATGAAACTTGATCCATCCTTCAAATCCATCCTTTTATTTTTTTTTCTCAAATCAACAAACACTCTTCTCTTTTTCATTTACTTTTATGTAGAATCATAGAAAACAAGCCTAGCCATGACTTTTAAAACCATCTAATGCACACACCTCACCTGCTTTCCCAAGCAAAGTCAAATACACCTAGCTCACTCCTGACAGCAGCAGCATCCAGTAAAGCCGGTGGTGTCTTCTGAAAAATAAGCCCCAGAGAAACACAGATTCTTACTCTTGCCCTTTCTAATTTGTAGTTCACTCGCCTGTTGTTGTAAATGATGACCTTAAAGGGCTGAATCATGCAAAACATCATCTGAAGGCACCATTTGTTTTGAGCGTGATCTCCGTAACAGTTTGACAGGGAAGCGCCACAGTACCATGCCCAGAATTAATAATGTGAGACGCTGAAATACAAGGAGCATCTAAGGGAGACTTCAGCTCAGCAGCTCTGCCTGTGAATAATCCTCCCTGGGGAATCCTGAAAGTCAACAGAGAGCTCTCCATCATGTTGTGGGCTTGGGCCCATGATGAAAGGTGCTCTGAAAGAGTCAACTGCAAGGTCAATGTGCTTTACACCCATATGTTGAAAAATAAGCAAGCATCAGTGTCCAATTTAGTTGTCATTGCAGAGTGGGACTCCATGGCAAAGGAATGCTATAAGCTTGTAAGGACCACACTTCTCTCCTTCCCTTTGATGTAAGCCAATGTAATGGAGGTTCTGCCAAGGTGTGACTAATTCCTTGTTACTATATTGCATAATTTTAGTACACTTTTGAAAAAAAAGAAGGCCTTCAAGAACTAGAAGGAAAGAGAAACTCACCCCTGACACATTCCACAGGACACAACCAGCAGCACAAAGCAGGTTTTATTAACAGATGGTGAAAGCTCAATTTTAAAAGTACTGTGGGCATTAAAGGAGGTTGTTTTATGTCTTTGACATGAATACTCAGGCTAGATGAACTATCAGGAGTTTGGTTTAAGTGAGATTAATGCTTAGTACTTGGAATCCATCCAAACTGATTAAATCTGATTAAGAGAGCACAACTTTCTATATCACTTTCAAAGTGATATGATTCGGCTGTATACGTACTATCTGAAAATGTAAATATAAACAGAAGAGAAGGGAAAACACCCTTCCCAAACTTTAAATTAAAAAAAAAAAGAACCAGCTGTATGGAACACTTAAAATTTAGTTGACTATTAGAAGAGTTAGATAAGAAAAAGTGTATTAATGACAGATAGAATGTGTTACAGGAATAACAAGCCCGTATTCTGCCCTGCTGAGTGACTCATTCATGTCCTTTGAAGTCAGTTGAAGGGTATAAGTTTGGGTGAGGAGAACTTGACTCCAGATCATTTCATCAAGGAAGGTCAGGAAAACACGGAACTTTTTGGATTGTTCATAGGCATGGCACAGATTTGCAGCCAGTAGTCTCAACTTGGAACAGTTTGCAATTATTTAAAAGTACAGTTTTTATGTCATAAAGAATTTACTAATTTTATTTAGATGTATATTCAACAGTATTGCCAAGCATTCCTTTATATACCACCCAGGGAGGGATAAAGCTCCAAATTCAGGTACCTGTATGTTGATGTCTACCTGTAATCTGTGTCTCAGCTCCCAGATTAGTCAATGGAGATTTGACCAATGTGGTCAATGAAGCCTACAGACCCCATTAACTCTGCACTTATGGATGCTAAACTTGGTCAATCACACTCAGGCATTGACACCTCCATCTAATTGTCTGTGTGTATATGCAGGATGAAGGACTATATCATAGAAAATATTGACTCCAGAAAAGATTTAGACACATAATCCCTTTACCTTTCTTTTTCATGCTGTAGGTAAGGGGGCTTGGAAACATTAAAGGAAAATAGGTCTTTGAAATGCTGAATCCAATTCTGTAGTCTACACTCAGACAACTGGAGTAGGTTCAGAACAGATCTATAAACATAACTGAAGGAATAAGAAATCTGACTTGCACAAAAAGACTCAGGAAGCCCAAAGAGCTTCACTTGGCAAAGCAAAAGTTAAAAGATGAATCAGGGTCTATAAACTTGTAGCCTTTAGAAGGAGAAGACTGTTTCAGGAGACAATACCATAACATGAATATGTGCCATTGTCTAATATAAAAAGCAAAGTAATTCCAAGTCTGGTCTTATTATCTAGGCCTTAAGTTTGTGTAGTTGGTAAGAAACAGTTCCGAAGTCAGCACAGAGAGGAGTTCTACCCTAGTAACCATGTCTAGAAGCAATGTGTGTAACCAAGTAGCAGCCTGGTGGCCAGAATCTCTGGAGGGAAGAAGGACTTGCACCTTGTCCTAAAAGGTGGCATCTGCCCCTAAACGGATGTCTGCACGCTGCCTCTAAGACACGACGGACAAATGGCAAAGCCAGACTATGAAATACTTCTAGCACTGTTATCAGCAGAGCTAGCAAATTGTCCTTTCTTGCACTTAGATCTTCACTGGTCAGAACAAGCTGCCCCAGGGAAGTGGTGGAGTCACCATCTCTGGAGGTGTTTAAAAGATGTGTCGATGAGGATCTTAGGGACATGGATTAGTGCCTGAGTTAGGTTATGGCTGGACTCGATGCTCCTGAGGATGTCTTCCAACCAAAATGATTCTATGATCCTACGATTTCTATTTTATTCCTTGTTGAAAAAAAACTCTCCCTTTTACGTGTATATGTGGACACCACTCATGAGCCTGCCCTTACTGCTGGAATGAACAGGAAGTTGCAAACAGATTATGAAAGTTTTATAAGTTACCACCAATCAGCTGAGATATGATAACCGTAAAAGTTATATGTATGTTATACACATATATATATGCATGCATATATAAGTATATGGTTTTAACAATTAAAATGTTATATTAGTAGTATTAAGCAAATGTTCTTTTAAACTACCACCATGAAACCTACTGCACGTAGTAGCTTATTCTCCTAGTTTACTTCATATTTGCTGTGGATGTGGAATGGGAACACATGAAGCTGCAGTAACTTGCCTGTCCAATGATGTTTCACAAAACCTTTCCTGGGGGTTGATCTTAAGGAATTGTATGCAAAGATACGGGAGAAAGTTTGGGATGGGCATGTCGCCCACGTTATACTATGCAAGGTATCCAAAACCTTTAGGAATTGCCAGAGGAAATTTTATCTTAAACCTCATCTAAGAAAATAGGTGAATTCCCCCACGCAACATATACAAATGGGTGAGGAAGAAAAAAAAAAGTAGGCAAACACCATTTTACCCAGCTTTTAATCTCAGTTATGACTTTGCAAATTGTGCTGAAATCATTTTCACTATAGCCACCATTTGTTCCCTCTCCCAGAGGACAGTAATTTCCTTAATAGGGTCAGTCCTGGCACCAGGACTTGCCAGGGTGCAGGAAACTGTTTCACAGCAGATACAGCCAAAGTGTTGGAATCTCAGCCAGAAACCCAGGCATAGCCTCTTTCTAGAAGTAACAGCTTTTGTTTTTAGCACCGATGGGCAGCAGTCCTTTAAAGATCTTCACCAGTAGTCAAGGTGAGGGCATTGCCTTCCCCTGGGCCTTTGGTCAATTTGATCCCTACTTTAAAAAAAGGGGAGGAGAAACACAAAAACCAGGTGCTTGTGAACTCTTTGGGGTTTGATATGGATTTTTCATGGAACAGCTCTGGATTCCTAATGCTGGTAGCCATAACTGAGAAGACAGAGTAGGAATCAAGTTGCAGCCTCAGTGGTCAGAAGTATCCCCCACAGAGAAACAGGTATCCTGATCTGATACGAAGGCATACCTGGACATCTCAGCTAAGTTAAATAGCTATTGAGGATTAAAGACAAAATAATGAATCATAAGTCGAAGAGGTCTCTGTTTGACAGCGTTGTTTAACAGGCAACAGGCAGTTGAGGAATGCAGTATGGTCCCATGGTTTCTCAACGGAAAAAAAAGAATAACAAATGCTGAAAAACTCTGCCAAACAACAAAGCTTACATTTTATACACGCTCATCAATTTAACCCTAAAACCTTAAAAGCCTCAGGGTGATCCCAACGCCTTTAATACCAAAGGCCCTAACTATGCCACAGATCAAGCACCAAGCCCAAGCCTGCTTTGTCTAGAAAGATGAAAGCGCACTCAAACAGGTGAAGGCTTCTTTGGAATCATCACCTGCAATTAAGCAAAGGAAAACTAAGAGGAGAAGAGGTAAGCTGAACTTGCTTTAAAAAGACACCACGGGAGCAGGTGGATGCTTGCTAAGGATAGCTGTGGTGTCTGCTGTCATTCTTTCACCAAATGATGTGCATTCATTGGGATTTCCTGCACATTAACAACAGATCACTTGGTGGGAAAGCTGGGTGGGTGCTGCAAAAGCAAAAAGAAATCTTTTTCTTTTTTTCCTTGTATACCATTCTGGGAAGAATGTTGTTGCCAAGCCGCCACGGACAGAAACGCCAGGGCTCTGACTGAGTAAGGCAAGTGCCACAGGAGATTTCATTTGTAGTTGTGAATAATTTGTCATTCTTCACTGCATTAAAACCAATAATTTGCAAGTAACTAAACATTTAGTTTAAAACAGGCTCTGTAAAAACTAAACGTTTTCCTTAGAAACGCAGCTCCTAGAATCATACTATTTCAATTATTCTTTTTGAAAGAGAGGATGTTTTTAGTCATTGCTGCCAAGAAAAAAATCTTGCAAAAAGGAATAAACATCAGAATGCAAATTTAAACAAGACTATAGGTTTCTTACTACGGTTGTATAAATATTCCCAGTCACAATAAAATAACGATTTCATGTAAGAAGGGAGAAAGGAAAGAGAGCGACTTACACTCCTTTTGAGACCTTTGTGGCTGTAACCATCTTTTTGTTCTGCATTCAGAAGGCACTTACACAATCCCTGAGGACAGATACTGGGTAAGATGATAATACTATTAATAGTATTAATACTGTTAATAATAATATTAATGAAGTTAATAATGATCACAGTAAAATCCATAATGCATTTGGTGTTGCTAATCATTTTAAAGCTTTGTGGAATGACATTATCCATGTGACTTAATTAATTTCATATATACATTTAGAGTCTACTTAAAATTCAAGGAATCACTGGCTCCTTTTCCAAGAGTGCCAAGCACTGCTGTTCTTCCCATCGACATTCTCCTGTTACACACCTACCCTGAAATTCATAAAATTAACATGCAAGACTGAACAGTGGGAAAATTCTCCTCTTTCAACTTAATATTTGCAAAAATTTTGTTATTCACCACTGATAATGTTCTTCCTCTTAACCCACTTCACCCCCTAATCCATGCCCAAGGGAGCTCTGGAAAAAGAACAAATCTGAGCAGCAGCAAATGAAGTTCAGCATCTCCTCCCTTCCTGACCAGGAGAAAGGCTGACTATGGCTAAGGTCCCCCTGCTGAACACCAACGAGACCACCTGGGTTAATTAACTGGGTTTCTATGATTATTCAGGCAGTCTGTGATTATTCACAGCCCGGGATCTCCGCTCCCAACCAGGCACTGGTAGGTGAGCACAGGCATAAAAAATCCCATACCTGGATAGAAAGTCCTCCAGGAAATGATGATCAGCAAAAAGGAGGGAGTCATGGTACCACTTGGCCTAAAACTTTTACGTGCAGCTTTTTCTTCCCTACACGGGTTTGAGGCAGGTAGAAAAGGAGAGGAGGAAGAGATGTGTTGAAATGACTGGCCATAAGGAACAATTCTGGTCCGCACAGTGAGAGCACAAAACATGCAATCTGAATACAACTTTCAAACAGAGATTATATAAAGAGAAAATCAATATGGTCAAAATATATAACTAGAGAATCAATGGAGAGGGCTTTTAGGGAGTGATCAGCTGCAAACTCACAGAACTGGGCAAAATATGAGAGGGTTTTCTATTCGCTTTCTCTCCTTTGTATTTTTCAGGTCAGCCTGGCTCACAAAAATCAAGTTGTATTTCTTCTGCTTTGCTTCCTATAAAATCAATAACAACAATCAATTACAACTTGTTTTGTGCCAGCAGGCTATTGTTTGTGCTAATAATGCAGGGAGCTGAAAGAAGATTGCTTTATTTTCTTGACCTCCTCAGCACCCAGACAAATATGGTGTCTGTTCCACCTACAACTTGAAACCACAACACTGTCCCTGGGTTGGTTTTTAAATTTTATGAAGGAAGATTAGACACTTTCACACACTGCAAACAGTTTGAAGTATCTGCTTTCAGCATCATAATAACTGTCTGGGAGATAATATCTAATTTATGCCTAATTCAGCAAAAATTCCCAGTATCAGGCTCTGCCCAGGTTTTATTTTGATTTGAATCCTCTGTGATCCCACTGACTTCGGTCAGTTTTCAGTGAATGGAAGATGTGAAGAGTCAAGGAAAAGACTTGGCAAAGAGAAACCTTTCACAATTCATATCAGCAACAAACTGTGTTCATCTCACCACATCCGGGATCTCTGTTATAATAGGCCTGGTACCATATATTGATTATTCAGACATATATACACACAGATGTATATGGACATATACAGATACAGATGTATACATATATAGATGTATGGAGGGAGACAAAGAGGCAGAGAGAGATCTAGCAGTGAAACTCTCTTACATCTCAAGTCAGTACAAAACTTATTCTTGAATTTTTTAATTCATTTGTTTTACCAAAAGCCCTGAATATCACCCTGGCCACCCAAAGTGCCAGGCACTGCACAAGTGCTGGAGCAGCCCTTTCCTCAACAGCTGGTATTTTAAACATATAGGGAAAGCAGGCAAGAAACTGCAGGAAGAGCGGAGGAAAGAGGATGAGGTTAACAGCAAAATCGAGTACGGGCCAGCTATGAACACAGCTCGTCCGGGGGTGGGGTTGCATTAGATCTGAAAACAAAGTTAGAAGGGTTTGTCAACTGGAGATGGGCAAGTTGTGCAACACTTTAAACATGAGCATGCCTGCCTGCTCAGAAAGGAGATTAGAGACTTGAATATGCTTTTATACCTGCTAAATAATTCATATCAAATAACCAAGTCCACTCTGCACTTTTCCTCCAAACAGCAAAATGTGAATGATTTGTTTGTTAATTGAGATACAGAGGCTGGGAATTTTAAAGGACCCTGACAGTGTTAGCCGTGCAGCATCAAACACCCTGAGATCTGGCTGCATGTTACAGATGTGAATCCTCACAGGCTTCCGGTACTTCGCCTCACCAAAGAGGCGTTGCACCTATTCTGCTCAGGGACACCCATCTCCCCACTCCCCACACAATGCCTTGCTGTTTGTACCTTCCTTTTTTTCTTTTTTTTTCTTCCCAAATAAATGCACATTTTTTTTATCTTAGAATATTAGGGTAAAGAACAATCCCCGTGTTCTACCAAGGTCTGATTTCTGAAGGGTTAAACCTAGGGCTGGAAAATCGGAAGCAGAGTTGAAGAGACACACACCAGCAAAATGCCTTGCCCATATCTTTTTGACACTTTTAGCTCCATTAACAGCGATTCTTTTCAGTTTTGCTGGCACAGCATCCATAAGCTATTTAGTACAGAGGGCAGATCCTGGTACACATCACCCTGTCCAAATGCAGCCGTGATCCAAAACAGTCTCATTGCCCTTTACCTGCGTCACTCCCTCCCTCCTCCCACTCCTTACACAGGATTACGATTCAGCACAAGTGAACTTCCAGACACTGACCATCCCCTCTTATTTTTCTTACAAATTTATCAGCAAATATTGCTTTGTTTGACATCCTGGGCATGGCAAAACTCTCCCAATCACAGATACACTCCCTTTGCTTTCCCGCTTCAGGCTACTTGCACTGGGAGTGCACCTGAAGCCGATGCAAAGACAAAGACCGGTCCTTTCTGAAATGTGACTGTTATTTCTTTACTTATTAATTGCACATTGCATAATGCCTTTAGTTTAATAGACTTTGCGAATGTCCCAAGAAAAAAATAATCAACATCTCTGTAACACCACTCTATTCAGCTGGCCTCTAGCAGTGGATGGGAACTCACCATGATCTATAGATGTAACGAACCACAGAGCAGAGAATGGACAGTTTATCACCATTTCCAGACACACTCTTAAATGAGCAGCCTGATTTTATTATACTTCCAGTGTTCATATGGCGAATCAAAGTGCTTTCAAAGAAACAAGAGTTACTCAATTAACCAGAATGAGGCAACAGGAAAAAACACAGTAGATAGGAAAAGAGTTTTGCTCCCTCCTCCAGAGGTATTAAAAAAAGCCTGGGTCAACACTTGTATCTTGCCCTGCTGCTTTTAACCTCGGAACTGAGGGAACTTTGGCTGGTCTATATTCTTGGAGCCACAACCATCCTTCTTTGACAATTCTTTGACCCTATATTCAAGCGTCACCCTTACCTCCCCACACGGTTATTCTATATGGTTGCCAAAACTTCAAAGGTCTCCCTGATTAAGCCTCCCATGAGCAGAGCAGAGGCAGGGATAACCTGGAAGGAAAGTTTATGAAGCTTGGAAGTGGTAGACATCAGCAGAAGGTGGTGGGCAGCAGCTCGGGTAGCTCCTGGACGGTGGTCCCGATAGCCACAATTTACCCAGCTAAGATCGGGACCAGACAGGCCGGGGTGAATCCCACCATTAGGGAGTGCTTGTTACTAAGACAAAAACATACACATTTTTCCAGGTCTATTCAGGTTTTACAGACTTTGAAGAACTGAAAAAAAAATGCCGTACTCAATACGATCATTCTTTAAATCCTCTTAGACTAGTTCATATATCCTTTCTATCTCCCTGTTGTCTCCTTTTCTTTCAATTTTGCTTTCAGTTTGTGAAGTTCTAATGGAAATACTTTCTGCACGGATGAATAACAAATATTCTCATCCCCACTTCACTCATATGTTCTCCTGGCAGAAATCCCAGGCCTGGGAATAATAAGCTGTCAAGCAGGTAACAGTACTTGGCTTAGGACTCAGGGTCCTTGCAAGAACTTGCACTAGTTGTATTTAAAACATTAACAGAAAAAACAGTGAGACAAAACTTCCCGTAACTGAAACCCCATATCGCTCTCAAAAATCCACCAGAGCCAGGGACAAGTCAGTGAGAGTGGATGAAAAGGGATTTTTTTCCAGTGTTTATCCTATCTTCATTTCCATGTCTTTTACTGGAATGTGCTAACATCTTGCAAAAATATTTCTTTGCTCACATTTTCTAATCTGTTAAATTGCCTGGGCACCTTTTAAGCTTTGGTTCTGTGTTAGCTTTGTTGTATAACTCTGTTTCCCTGAATTTTATTAATGATAATCATATTTCTAAATCATCCCTATTATATTTTTATGAGGAAAGCTTTCCTGCTCAGGTCCTTTATTTGCATTTTGTTCCTCTTATGTGCTTTTCAGTGTATCTAAATTATGATACAATTATTTTGAAACACAAGTTCACTTGCTAGAATTAAATTTCTGTGAACTTGAGCATGTTTATATCTGTCAATATTCATTCCATTAAAGCATGCAAATAAATGTCTCTTCCTTGGAATGAAAAATACAGACCTACCATCTCCCATAGCTTCCGCAACCACAGATCTCCAGTCTCTTTCCATCTCATCACAAAATAGGTATCGGGTTCTCTCAATATGACTGTGTGTTTGATACATCACCTTTTCACCATGAAAAATTGTATGGATACAGCCCAGCAAAGTTACCAAAATAGTGCCTGATTTGGGATACTTTTTGTTTGGGCGCAAAAGCTCAATACGTGATACACAGACTCCAACATGTCTACCATTCACCTGCTATTTTAGGGCATTCATTGATATTATTTCTCAGCATTTTTGCAGATATGTTTGTTTCCCTTAAAGAACTGTTGTAAGCCCAGCATATGAAGCATCTTTCCCTTTTCTGCCATTTTCAAAAGCTTTTTCCCTCATATCTCTTTCAACTTACTTACAAAATTTTATGTGGCTGTGGTTTGGGTTTTTCTTCTTATTTTCCTATACTTCAGTGTATTAAGGAAATGATGTTTATCCAGTTTCTCATGACCAGTAAAGCTGCTGGAAAATTTCAATCTTATCTGAAAGCAAAGCAGAGCTTCCACAATGTAAAGCTCATAAATGCCTTCAAAAAGTGGGCAATCACCCTGAGGACAGGTACTTGAATGAATCTTTTGATCCCACTGGAAGAAAGGATACAGCACAATTATATTAATGGAAAAGCCAAAAGTAGGGAGATATTTCAAATGCCCCAGTGAAGAAAAAGCTCCAGGTTTTTTTGTACAAGCTGAGAGATGGGACTGTTCATTGTACAAGATAAAAAATTAAAATAAATTAGACCTCATAAATTCTGCTCTTGATGGAACTACTTCTTTCTCATCACTGGCTCCTCATTAGCCCAATTATATGTGATTGGCACAGCCTTTTCTGGAATATTATCCACTCGTATTTCCCAAAGATATCCAGACAATGAGAACAGAAATGCCCTTGTCTTGGTCCAGCCCAGAGGGGTTACACATGTACTGCCCTGTTGTTGTAGAGCAGGATTTATAACTTCAGCAAGAGAAGCAGTATTTCCAACAAGTCAAAGGCATGATGTGCTTATAAATTATAAAGCTCAAAAATAAAAAATGTGTGCATCCTTTTGAGTTAGATTTCTCTCACATTTTCTTTTTTCTTTTTTCTTTTTTCTTTTTTCTTTTTTCTTTTTACTTTTTTCTTTTTTCTATCATATAGATGTATCATATGTATCATATAGAACTGGCCCATTCTATATACACAAAACCACAATTTATTCCAAGTCTTGGAAAAATATCTGATCCACACTTGGCACGTTCACAGACTGATGGCAACATTAGACCTGCTCATAGTCATACTGAAGACTGAATTTAAGAAAAATTTTAAGAAGTCTTGACATTCCCACTACGAGTTCCCATTTAGGAAAGAGCCCGTTTGTTATGTACTCATGTCACAGGCTGCTCCGAAATTTAAAGATATGACAGGCTGCATTTACTTTGGTTCTCTCCATTGATTTAGCACATGTGACTGTTCATATTTGGCGTATTTGTAGCATACATGTGCTTATGAATTGCATGCACAGTAAATAAGCGGCACGTTTCAGTGGCACCCAGGAACCCTGGACATTATTCATGGGTCAGAATTACCAATCATCTGCTGTAGGAGGCATCCTCTGAATAAAAGCATTAAAGGAAGAACGCAGCATCATGGAGAGCAGCGGCTGGGCTCCACACTCCCTTTCTGCCTTAGAATTACTATGTCCCACTTTCAACACAGGTATGGTGTCCTAAAAAGTCCCGTGTTTAGGTTTTGTGAGAGGAGATCGAATCACACCTCTAAGTTTAATATTGCTTCTCTACATATATATTTCCTTTTTATAACATTTATATTTGTGGGGTTTTATTTTCTAAACTTCCATTATTTTGACTTATTACCTTTGGAATTGCTTTTATTTGTTACCTTGTTAATCCTATTTCATAATTTCTTTCTTATATCTCACCATTTTCCTCCTTGGAAAAGCTTTGTAATTTCCAAATACACACACACTTTAGTGCAGCACAAAGCAATGGCAGACTTCTCCTTGATTACTTGCCTGACTGGTGTCAGCAAAGAAAAAACAGATGTCGGAGGCACAGCTCTTAAAGGCCAAACAGGCCAAATTAAAGGAAAATGAAAAGATGCTGAGGCAAATTCACTCATTCTTCAAACAAACTCATATTCCCTATCTAGGTTTAAAAAAAAATTGCCATTCCTCTAACAGAAATATTCAGGAGTGTTTACGGTCTGCCAGATGATTGGAGTGTAATAAATGTAATTTTGCAAGCTTGTAAAATATCTTGACATTACCTTAAAGAAAACACAATAAACTATCCAGTTGGATTGTTTTATTTCCATGTCTATACCTTATTAAACCAGCATGTAGAAGATGTAGCAGCAAAACAAGGGAAGTTTACCTATTACAACACTAGAAATGACTGAAAAATAGCTTAAAAATAAATTCTGTTGTAGGTGACAGTCCATTAAAACCCAGTGTGTACCTCTCTAAGCTTTGCTACAAGCCAGATCTCAGATGCAGGCAGAGCGCCCATTTACTTCAATAGGAGCCGCATATGCATATTCTGAAGCAGAATTTGGTCTGGTGTGTTCATTAAGGGCTTCTCAGCTTAAAATGTTACTTTGAGATTCCAGAAAAGACCTGTAGAACAGATAAGCTTCTGTTGATCCCTGGTGAAGGTACCTCTATGGCTGTTGCGGTGCAAGTCCCGACACTGAGCCCGTCAGTGCTCCCCTCAAGCACAACATGCATCTACAGAATAACGAAGACAATGAACTTTTTGCTTGACAGAACCTCACAGAAATGATGCACATTAAAGAGCAGTTATTGCAACATCATTGCAAACCCCATCTTGGATTGAAATTCCCTTTTCATCTGCAGGCTGAGGAGCATGCCAGGGTTATAAATGATTCATAAATGGCTATCGCGGGTACACAAACATGCACGGTGTTCTAGGAAGTGAAGTGCTACAACTTCAGACTCAAGAGCCCCAGCAGCACACGCTCCTGGCAGCTCCCCAGATGTTCAGAGTCAGTGGCTGAAACCATGGCAACAACGGCTTGAGCCCCTCGCCCAAGGACAGGCTCTGTCATCGGGCAGATGACAGACCCGACTGCCAGGTCCTCTCCAGCTTTGGGCCAACCTGCAGCCTTGTTGTGGCTCACAGAAGAATTTGGCCTCAGGATCCCCATCAGTCACCTCTCCTCTTCTCCTCCCAAGTCCGCCTTGGATGACTCTCTCATGATGAGAAGCATTTCATCCCTAAGAGAGCATTTCCATAGAAACGGAAATACTGTCAAGGTTCAAGAACAAATAAAAGGATCGAGTAATTTTCCATGTTTGTCAGCTTTGGCACAATTTGTACTATTCCGATCAGTGCTGCTCTTGTCCTCTAAAAAAAAAATGTTTTGTTTTGGTTTTTTCCTAAGTGGAGGTACTAAATTTGTTCTCATGCCCTACGCATTTTCTGTCTTCTTGCTTTATCTGGGTTATCACATTACCTCTCTCTTCCTCCCCTCACCCCATTATCCTGGATAAGGGAGATTTTTTTATATATATATATCTGGGATTTCTGCCGAGATTATGAATCTCAGACATGGGTACCAGCACAGACCAAGCTGCCCACAGGGTTCCTCTGCCAGGGACAGACCCCAGCAGCTACAGACAAGTGAACACCACTGCTCACAGATTGGCACACCAGCTTCGGCTGAAATCATTGTCATGCAACACACGATCCATAGAAGCATCTGCTGAGAAGCTGGCACATGGGCATCTTTCCCAGCCTTCATTCAAGGAGGATGACCTCCACAAAAAGAAAAAGGTGGGCAGCAGGAACTGGTGACTTGCAGTTTTGGAGCATTTCTAAGGAGCTTTCTGATGTAAATCACCTGTCTTTAGGGGGGCAGAGCTGAAGGTCTGTGTCCCTCCTCCCACCCTCTGTTGGTCCCACAGGGAGGAGCAGAGCCAGAGGACGGAGGGTGCTACTTGCCCCTGCAGTCCAGGCCAGCAGAGTCAGTGCTCCCATCTGTGGCGTTTCTAACACATCACCTCCAACTTGCACCACAGCGGAAGCCACACATTTAAAAGGGAGAGGAAACTCTATATTCCCAGTACTCAGAAGCAAAACAAGCAGATCACATCGCTATATCCATCCTCCTCTGCTCACCATCTTTGAAGATGCTGCAACGCAAATGATCCTGCTCATGCAGCACGAGATCCCACTCCTGTCCTCGGCTGCATGGGTGAACCAGCACAGCCCTCCAGGTTAAAACAACAAACGCGCATTCTAGTTACGGTGAGCCCTATCTCGGCACGATTATGCATCTATCTAGGAATTTGTTTCATCCCCTTGCCAGAGATTCAGCTTCTTGCAGAGCACAAAACTGCAGCAGCAGAATTTTTCTGATGCTAGGTGCTGAATGACACAATAAAATAAAAATTATGTCTTTCATTTCCCATAGCACCTTCTCTTGGAGGGCCTGACACAAGAAGAATATGCCTTATTATACCTCTGTGGTTTGTAATCCCAGAGATCAGCCTTTACACATGGGGAAAAGGAGCTATACAGAGCTCAAAGGATTTCGCTAAGACTAAACAAAAAGTTTATGATGGAGGCAGGAGGCACACATGGCACTGCAGACTCCTCTTCTGTCTTTTAGTCCCAGTGTTGCTTTTATGGTATGATTCTGCCGCTCCTTAACTGGAGAATGGAAATCAGTATTTACATTTTAAAACCATACAGAGGCAATGAAAATAGACATCAAGCTAATGTTTTAGCTGCAGTTTGACAACAAGTTCATTAAAACAAAACAGCCCCTCTGACTTTAATTATAAACAAAGTGATGAACAACAACCAAAATTTGCAGTCTACTAAAACTATTTTGGGAGCCAGGCTCTCAGCGGTATCTCAGGTCACCTCAGAAGAACATATCAGCTGCTACCAGCCCAGCCAGTGGCTCCTTGGCCCTGGTCAGTGTCAAACACATCTCCCCACCTGCACCCCAAAGCAGCCCTTGAGTCAATCCGTGTATTTCCAGCTCCCAATTAATTAATTTGGCAGCTGGCTGACACCACACCCTCCTTCCCTGGCCACACTCATGATGTCGGGCCCAGGGGGAGAGCAGGGGTGCAGATGCTGTTGCTCTCTTTTATTTCTGGCATCTGCCTGGAGCATCGCGCCAGCTGACTCGTGCGGGGGATCACTCCCATCCTGGGGCTGAGGCCATTTCATCCAGCCCTGGGAAAGGTCAGGAGAAGATGTCCTGACACATGCAGATCATAGAATCATAGAACAGAATCATAGAATCATTTGGGTTGGAAGAGACCCTAAAGATTATAAAGTCCAACAATAACCTAAATCTAGCACTAAACCATGGCCCTAAGAACCTCATCTATACATCTTTTAAACATCTCCAGGGATGGTGACTCAACCACTGCCCTGGGCAGCCTGTTCCGCTGCTTCACAAGCCTTTCCATGAAGAAATTTTTCCCAATATCCAATCTAAACCTCCCCTGGTGCAACTTGAGGCCATTTCCTCTCATCATATCAGTTGTTCCTTGGGAGAAGAGACCAACCCCCTCCATGCTCCAAGCTCCTCTCAGGCAGTTCAGAGATCAGAAGGTCTCCCCTCAGCTCCTGTTCTCCAGGCTGAACCCCTGAGGTCCCTCAGCCGCTCCCATCACACTTGTGCTCCAGACCCCTCATCAGCTTCGTTCCCTTCTCTGAACTCTCTCCAGCACCTCAAGATCTTTCCTGCAGTGAGGGGCCCAAAACTGAACACAGGATTCGAGGTTTGGCCTCACCAGCACAGAGTACAGGGGAATGATCACTGCCCTGGTCCTGCTGGCCACACTATTCCTGATACAAGCCAGGATGCTGTTGGTCTTTTGGGCCACCTGGGCACACTGCTGGCTCATGTGCTTTTGATCAACACCCCCAGGTCCTTTACCGACAGACCTGGCAGCCACCTCCATCCCAGCCTCCCAGATCAAAGTATGGGGGAATTCACCAGTTTTCTTGCCATTTTGTTGCCTCTCTGCAGCTCACTCTCAGGCTGCCTGGGCTGCCATGGTTCCCATGCAGCCACTGGAGCAGAGTGGGAGCAGCACCTGGCACACAGCTCCAAAAAGCTGCGTTCAGCCAGCTGCACTCAACCTGGAAGGTTCTTGGCAGGCAGCAATAGTGATGACAGCCAGGCCTGGGCTTTTGCCTCAAATTGCAGTATTCAGGTGTCTTAAAACCAGGACTTGAAATAGCGGTGCTTGGACTCTGGCTCCAACCAGAGTCACAGGCATGTTACTTATTGTACTTGTTGTTATAGAATCTCAGAATCCTTTTGGTTGGAGAAGACCTTTAAGATCATCAAGTCCAACTGTTAACCTAACACTGCCAAGTCCACCTCTAAACCATGTCCCTAAGCGTCACATCTACAGGTCTGTTAAACCCCTCCAGGGATGGTGACTCGACTGCTTCCCTGGGCAGCCCGTTCCCATGCCTGACAACTCTTTCAGCAAAGAAATTTTTCCTAATGTCCAAACTAAACCTCCCCTGGCGCAACTTGAGGTCCTTTCCCCTTCTCCTATCACTTGTTATGCAGGAAAAGGGACTGCTATTCACCTCGCTACAAACTCTTTTCATGTTGTTCTTTCAGCATCCAGCAACAATGTAGCTTATAGTCTCAGACCTCTGATTTTTTCACCTTTCTGGTTTTTTGGGTTTTTTTCCTACAACCACATCTCAAAATCTTGCTGCTCTGTAGGAGCTTTGGATACTCTGGCATAGATTCAGTTACCGCTTCAAGTATAAACTTACAGGTTTTGGTAGCTGCAAAACTCAAGGCCAGGTTGGACGGGGTCTTCTGCAATGTGGTCTGGTGGTCCTGGCAGAGGGGGTGGAACCAGACAATCTTTAAGGTCCCTTCCAACCCAAATTCTAGGAAAATTCTGCTATATACTCCTAAACACAAAGAATGTACTAAAAAATATAATTTTTTTTATATTTGCCCCACCTCTATAAACTATCAAGGATTGTCTTGAAAACTTTAACACACCAGTGATTCTTTTTTCGATGTATGCTCAAAGGATTCCAGTAATTCTATGAGGCTGGAAATAATGCTGGGATGGCAGCACGCTCGTTCCACAAAGGAGAGGCAAGTAAGTCAGCTCATAATAAATTGTGTAGTGTAATAGTTAGATAATAGAGATACTACAGTACCTGCTTTTGTTTTAAGAAGTTTTGAATTTCTAGATAGCTACGTAACGCCCCAAAGTTCCTTCTGTTTTAATTACAATACAGAACAATCTGTCTATTTACCTTAATTATTCATGTTGAGGTTTTCAAGGTTCTTTGTCTTTGTGTTCCCATCTTATGAACTCATCAAGCATCAAAGTTTGGAGGGTTTTTTCAGCTTGTGTTCTGAATATATTATAGTTGGCATCACACCATAAAACACTTTGGCAGCCAAACAAACAGCTTGACATGAAATCCAGAGTAATCATGGATTATTGAAATATGCTTCCTCTACATGCCTGGAATTCCCCTAATTAGCAGAGTATTTTCTAATCTGTCCAAAATGTATCATGTCTAAACCACAATGCATTTTCCCTCTTGTCCAGCCAGGGTAGTGAACCATTTCACTCCATCAGTTTTGGAGATCCACCTGTAACATAAAGGGAAATGAAGAACTCAAAATCTCTGAATGCTTGATTTTTGTCCCATTGACAAAAATTATTATAATAGAGATTACTTGGCCAAAAGTCTTTCACAGGGTAACCCAAAGCAATTTCACTTTATAAAACACTATATGTAGCCATTCTTGGGTTTTTATGCAGCTGCTTTTCCAGCCAACACTACAACTCCCAACACACCACTTTGAAGCTCATGCCAATAGATTTTTTTTTTAGATGAGTTGTATTTTGGGAAATGTAGTTCTAACCAGCTAGATATGTCTGATCTACTTTCAGATGAAAAAAAAATCAGTTGTGAGGCAAGTTAGACCCTAAATATGGGACAGCTTACCAATGCAGCCATCCACTGGCAAATGCAAGAGAAATTCCTTTGTGGAAACATTTGGGTTTTTTAAAAAATACACTTTTCCTTTCCAGGTACCATTGAAAATGTCTATCCTGGGCACACCTCCATTATTGATACTGGAGAAGTCTTCAATTATATAATGATTATTCTGTACTTCATTATCCACTGTGGACCTAAATTCTCAGGCAGAAGTAGCTCCATCTTAAAAACTTTCTGTGGTTTTCAGCACAGAAAGTGAAAATTAAAAAAAAATAATACCATGTGCCCTTGGTGACCGATCCTGCAGAATAAACAGCAGATACTGATAAACTCAAGGTAGGTGCAGCCCATAGGCTGGTATGTATTAAAGTAAATCTTTCCGTATAATGAACAAATGTTGAAGGTCAAAAACTGTATGCAGATAACTCACAAATGCTAAAAGAGACCGAACCATACAATAAGGAGTTCATTACACATAAACCACCTCCTTTATTGATTAGATATAGATCTTTTAATAAAACACTTCATAAGTCTTCAAAAGAAGAGAAACAGTCTGCGAAAATGAAGAGGAAAAAAAGCTTTTATTCTATTGTGGTGAACATTACCAAAGTTTGAGAATATAATACATTGTGCAAAACCAGATTCCCCTTCCTACTTTAGTTTCCAGTTTTTGAAACTGTGGACTAGTTTTTGAACGTGTTGACCTAGAGTATTAGCTTAGATGATGCATAATCCAGTTGATTTTAGTGCTGATTTATGGCCCCAATTATGGAGTTCTACATCAATCTAGAAATTAATATTTCAGTCTAAACACCCTTTCACATTTTCCACAATATAACTTGTCACCGTTAATCTCCAGCCTTGATGTTAAACATCTCCTTGCTGTCAAACTGTAAGTACAACATGGACTATATTTTCTGTGCTGCTGGAAAGAATGATTGAAGACTGAATTGATCGAAAATCTTGATTTATCTTGTCTACAATTTTCAGTAGTGCGTAGTGATTTATATACCAGAGAAGGCTCTTTGATTAGCTTGCCATAGTCTAGAAAGGCTAAATATTATGGGCATTAAAATTTCAACACAAATGTTATCTCTGCAGTAAGCACAATAGTGACATCTTGTGCCTATCAATACATGCATTAACTGAAGTTCTGACACTTCTCAGTAGAGATTTACCTCCAGAGCTTTGAGGTTTGAGCAATCAATATATAACCTACTTTGATGCAATCCACAGAACAAACTATATTAAAATAACATTAGGGCTTGCTTTAAGCTGACAACCACCAGGAAATGCAGAGTTAAAGGCAAAAACTCTACCTTTAACCAATCCTTACGTAATTTCCGATTCTGTAAGCAACATGTGATTTTGTGCCACAGGAACCAGCTAGGGCACAATTTCATTGCCCAGGTTTTCTAGGCTTTACCTGTGTTACCTACCTGGTCTGACTGTTTGAAATCGACTTTAACACAGCCTTCTATAATGCAGAAAGGAAGGAAATGTATGATGTCCACCTGAGCAGCAGATACCAGCCATAGGAAGGCTCCAGCTCGGCATTTGCCTCGTCGCTGAGGGGCCCGGGGTAGCCCAGCCCAGGAAAGGCTCGGGGTACTTTTCCTTACAGCCACCAAAGAAGGACTGAGATTCAGTCATTTAAGTGTCGTAACAAATACAGATGCACCCTGTGAAATACTCACAGTGCATTAAAATGTTGGTCTTAAAGAATATTAGATTAGATATTCAAGGAATGTGCCAGTTTTAGCAAACATATGCTAACTCCATTTATTTGAAATTTGAAGTGGTCTTCATTGTACAAACTCTTTGAGTATAAGTTCTAACAGTTCCACAGAATTGGGTGAAAACCTTCATTTTCCCGAGAGGCAGTTACCTGTATAGACCGTTCATACACAGTCCATCCCACGCAGACGTCACTCGGAGCTTTGCCATTTAACTCCTCCACATCAGGGTAACTATATTTTTCCCCTCACTGTCCACAAAGACCCTATGATGATTTCCAATTTGGGGCAAAACTGAGAAGCTGTTGAGCAGAATAGTTACATTTGTTGCACCTTAGCATAGGGAAACGACAACAAATGTAGAAAAAAAAAAAGTTCACAGAAGTCTGTAAGGTCTGACACAATTAATGAAGTTGAATTCAGCCAGAAGAGCTGGGTTTGTCTGTTATGAAAATGTCTATGTGTTTTCAACAGGTTAGGGCTGTCAGCCGGGATCTGCTAGCAGGCATCCAATGCCATGCTGAGACTATTTAAAAGCACTGGCTAGAAATAAGATTAACTCAGAAGGAACAATGAAAAGATGACCACGTCTTCAGGTCACTCAGAAGCAAGAGGGAAATAGTGTTGTTTCTGCCAGCCCTGTAGAAACAATGAAGAAATCCAATTTGCAAGGCCAGTAGATAGCATAAATGCTCCCTACTTGCATCCCCTCCAAAAAAAATTAGTTAAACTGTTACTTGCTGAAACCTCAGCTTTTGCACTTCTTCCACTTAGGTATTGAGAAGGCCAGATGAGTTTTATGCAATTTGATGAGATTGCAGCCCATAGTCTTAAAGCTGCAAAGCAGTCATTACAGTGCATGTTCACATAGGCAAAATTTACACTACTGCATGCAGTAAGTGCATGAATACTCACCTAATAAAAATTCATTCTTGAAGAGCTTCCAGTCCCAAGTTTCTACAACAGAAAGAGATAACTTAAGATAATGTGTAAGATTGGCACATAAGATTTATATAAACTGAAAAAAGATTAAGAACTTTTTCGAAGACTACAAATTCAGATTTATTTTCTTCTTACATTAATGTGTACTTTCTGCTTCATACTTCACCTGCATTAACATTTGAGGAAGATAGATGAGATGATGGGTGCTTCTGGCCCAGGATTCAGTTGCTTGTGTAACTCAGACCTAATTGCAGGTCTGCACTGCAGTCCTGAAACTCTTTTGTACAGAGCATACATAATCAGCAGACTTGGATGATTCTGCTCATACCACAGTTAAATGCCTTGAGCAAACACACGATTATAATTTTGCACCAATTTGAAAATATCCATTTAAATGTTAAATGAAGAGGAACTAATCAATAAAAACATGCATAGAGTCTCTGGGGAAGTACACTGGAAAAGACAACAATAATCTGCCATTAACATGCAAATAAAGACACAGCAGGAAACAATAAGAGTATTGACTTCACTGCGATACTTTAGGAAGAATGTTTTACTAAAATTTGGGACAAATTCAACTTTGATTTAAATCACTGTAAACACAGACCAGCTCGATTTGACACAGTGGGGAAAGGAACAGAATGTCCAAATGCTGGAGGCATGGAGACAGCTCCTGATACTGCTGATCAGCACGGCCGACCACAGCCACTGCACTCTATTTGGTGTACAGTGCTGCACAAATTTTTAATTAGATTGCGTAAAGAGCTTAATATCTGAGACTTCATACAAACTGAGTATGGAGTGAGAAGAAGTAATATAATGCACAAGCAAAGGCTTGAACTGGCCAAGATCTTTTTTTTCTTCCAGTCTACCTAATTATTTTTAATGTTAACATGAACACTGCTATGCATCTATAGCCTTCTGCTTAGAGATTGTGAGTTAGTTCCCTGAAAGATGCACATCAGAAATTGATGTTAAATAAGGGATTAATTCACATGGAATAGAGAGATATCGGCCAGAATTCCCTGTATCAGAGAAGAAAAATAAAAACGTAGACATGTGGGGAAATGGATTTGGCTGGCTTCAAAGTCAAGAGCAAATAGAATGGTACTGATGGAGGTGTGAAAAAGGTTGAATAAAAAGTTTGCATTTTTTAAAGTGGGAAAGAACGAGGTCTCTGAAGAATTAAAAAAGCTGGAAAGATAGGCAAGCAAGGTTTTTCTAGGGGCTGCAACGAAGAATTGGGCTGCACAGGAGGAGAGTTAAAAAGTTCATAGTAAGTAGAAAAGTAAGTAGAAAAGCAAGTAGAAAAGCTCATAGTAGTCAAGACACAGGAAGAAAGGAGATTTCTTTTGAGAACTAGATTGCTAAATGATTTGACAACAGTTCATCCTCAAATCCAAAATTCACAAACCCATCGTGCCACAGGATAACACTTGGGTTCCCTATTACACAACTCAGCTGCGTCTAAGCTCCTGCCATGCTATTTCCATTAAAGTGAAAACAAAAAGCTCATTCAAGAGAATCAGCACCTGAAAACTCAATGTTAATTAATACTGGATTGCTCTGTGAATATATAGTCTCAGTAGCCTGGAACAGTCTCATATTCTTGGAACACAAAGATTTTTTCATTCACTAAGATGGCAATTTGTCTTCTCCTTCAAAACGATGATAACTTTTTCTGCACTTTGTAGAGCCTCAGGTCTCACAGGCAATGATAGAACCTCCCCAATGTACATTGTGTGGACAATGAAAAAGTGAAAAAACTGCAACGTACTTCTCAGTGTTATCCCACACACTGTGGGTTGCAGATTGTCACCTGTAGGGTGTAAAGACCTTACTCCTTGCTCTTCTTGCTGCATTCCTTATCCCTGAGAGCTTTGCTCTACAAAGGAGGCAGCTACAGTTCAGTCCTTAACCAATGACTGTCTTTTCCTGCAGTTCTCGAAAAGGAAGGTAAAATTTAAGCGACTATCTGAAAAACAGATGGAATGTCCTAGCACTGCTGTCACGTTGGAAGAGACCAGTCATCCCTGGAAGAAGCTGAACACTCATTCAGCCAAGATGCTCCGCCTGGAGAGAAAAAAAAAAAAAAAAAGACTCCAATAGGATGAACAACCTTTTGCAATCAGGGCATGAATTCAATCACCTTCTTTTCCCCACTTGCAAGGGGACACAAAGATAAAAGTTAAACCAGCAGAGTTTCTTTGCCAAAACTTTTTTGCCTTCTTTTAGCGACAACTTATTTTCTTCAAGTGCCAACAGCTATCCTTGGGATTGTGCTCCCCAATACTCTGGAAACAGTAATGTGAGTAGTGTTAAGGACTAAACCCAGAACCTCCTAATTAATCCATTCAATGGAATATCTTGCCTGACTTTGGAACTATTTGGCTTTTTTCTCTGCAGCCAGGTGACTCTGCTAGCAGGTCTGGACATTGGTTAGGGATCTGCCTTCTGTAGTTCACTAATAAAAACCAGAGCAAATAGGTCAGGCCCTGCATGAGAATGTAAAGCAAGTGAAGATGACACTCTTGAGGGCAGAGGGGCCCTGCAGAGGGATGTGGACAAATTGGAGAACTGGGCAATCACCAGCTGCATGAAGTCCAACAAGAGCAAGTCAAAGGCAAGTTGAACACGAGCCAGCAGTGTCCCTACAGCCAAGAGGGACCCGTGTCCCGGTGCATCCAGAACAGCCCGGCCAGCCGGGCAGGGAGGGGGTTGTCCCGCTCTGCTCTGCGCTGGGGCGGCCTCACCTGGAGCACTGGGTGCAGGGCTGGGCGACACAGGGTAAAAAGGATATAAAGCTACTGGAGAGTGTCCAGAAGAGGGCTATGAAGTTGGTGAAGTGTTTGGAGAGGAAGCTGTATAAGGAGCGGCTAAAGTCACTTGGTTTGTTCAGCTTGGAGAAGAGGAGACTGAGGGGAGACCTCATGGTGGCCAGAGCTTCCTCACAAGGGGAGGAGGGGCAGGCACCGAACTCTTCTCTTCAGTGACCAACGACAGAACCCGAGGGAACGGCAGGAAGATGTGCCAGGGGAGGTTGAGGTTGGACATGAGGAAAAGGTTCTTCACCCAGAGGTGCTGGACACTGGAACAGGCTCCCCAGGGAGGTGTCACAGCCCCAACCTGACAGTGCTCAAGAAGAGACTGGACAACGGCCTCAGACACACGGTGTGACCTGTGGGGTTGTCCTGTGCAGGGACGGGAGTTGGACTCTGTGATCCTTGTGGGTCCCTTCCAACTCAGGACATTCTATGATTCTATTTCTTTTCACGTTTCTTTATAAAAGCTGGCACAGACTCCCTTATCATGCCCTTAAACAAAATCTCCTTAGTTACACAGTACTTTAGCAATTGCCACCTAATCTATCTGCTTGACAAATCTTACTTTACATGCTCAGCCCATCTCACACACCTGATCTCAGTGAAACCTTTAAATTTAGCCTGGAGATAAAATATTGAATACTGTTCCTATTTATACACTTCTGTGACCACACTAAGAGGAAAAAGAAAAAAAACCACCTGATGAATCAGAGGAAAGGAGCACTGGCATTGGCCCACGCTCTGATCTCACTCGAGCCAGCCTGCTGCCTGATTAATGAGATGTGATATCATAGTCTGTGAGGAGGCATACATAAGTGGCAAGGAGAAGAATAGCATCAGACACTGTCAGGCTGCCTCTGTCTAAACCTGATGAACAAAAAAAAAAAGGCTTATTGTACAGGTTCCTGTAAAAGAAGAAGGAAATCCTTCATATATCAAGGCTGCTGGATTTCTTTGAGGGTTTTGTGGGGTTTTTTTCCCCCAATAAAACTAGCCCTTTCCCCAAAGTGCAGAAGATTTTTATCAAAGTGCTTTAGCCATTAGTAGTTACTGGAAAAACAAAAGGTGTGGGTTTTTTAACTTGAAGAAGTCATTGTAGCTGACAGCTTTTAAAATTGCTTTGTGTTTTGCTTACAAGCTGGCAAAAGGAATATCTGTGGTTTCTCAGAGAAAGATGCTTCTCAGCTATTGAAAACTAAAACCCATGTGTCAGGGGAGAAGGATATTTCAAGGTCAGAGCTGGTCAGAGGAGACTCATTTCTGTCTTTTGTGATGAATTTCTTAATAATTTTCAAATATGGTATCCAGAACACATTGCTAAAGTTTTCACCTAACCCTACAGGCCCTTGATGTTCGCAAGAGACGTTGACAAGAAGAGAGAAATATTTTCTGGTTAAATTACTGGACTGGGATTCAGGACTGCATTCATCCCTGGGTCTTCCACAGATTTGTTAAATTACTTTGGAGGAATTTTTTTCCCACCACATCTCCAAGTTCCAGCTGCAAAACACAGAAAACAAAATAGAAGTGTTTTGCACCACATTCATTACAACATTACAACATACAACTCCCTTGCAACAATTAGTCACAGATATTTGATCATGTTTACATGATAGTCTCAAGACCCTCATTAGTGCTCTTACATTAATCTTTCTGAATAACGGTGCAGTGGCCACCACAAGCTCCTGGCCAATCCTGCTCCCTATTTGATTGTGTCAAGCAAAGGCTCATGCAAAGTATGTGGAGAACATGCCCTCAACATGAAAATATCCTGAGGTCCCACCAACTGCTGCTGCCTCTGCTTCAGCCACTTGGGACACGAAGCTATGGGAGATTGATGACAACTGGAAAGAACGCACCCAATATCTGGAAAAGGAGTGTTTGGAGGCTGGATGTAGGGAAGCAGTGCCCTGGTCATGCATCTCTCTGTCTGTCTGCTTATCTAGCTATGTGTCCATCTATCTCATTAAATTAGAACTGGGCAATAGGCATGCTGGTAAGGTGGTGTCCACATATCTCTGATGTCAGGCCCTGGGTAGCAGTCAGGCAGAGGCGGCTAAGGACTGGGCTGGTACAAAATGATCCCTCTCCAAAAACGCACTCTCAAACATCTGACAAGCCATGACTTAGGGGCTCCCTCCAGATGTCCTGCAGGCTTTTCTCACAGTCATTTTGGTGATCTCTCACCAGAAAGGGACCAAGTTCTGCTACAACAGAAGGATTGAAGCTGGAGAATATCCCCTTGGGTAGCAGGGAAGAACAATTGTGTTCTTACTTCAGGTTTTAATTCCTAGGATCTTCCCACAATTTAGTAAAAGGCAGTCACCTAGAATAAGTTATGGACCCAACGTGAATAAGAAAGGACTTCACGGACCCTTCTTGAAACTCTCAGGACAAAGCTGTGTTTGTTACTTAATTTTGAAAGGACATGCTTAAAATCTTGCAAACCGTACCCAGTTATGTCAATGAAGAAGACACAGTCTTCCATGGAAGTATGTGGAAACAAAAAAATTGTAGTATGAGGGCCATCATTTTACTTTGTATTAGAAAAATTATGGACTTACACTCCATATGCAAATAAATATAAACACAATAAAGCTACATATAAGTCTAGGAGATAGGTAATATCTTTCCTTAAAACTAACCAGCTTCCAGGGATTGATTTTTACCATAGAGATTCCAGTTTATAGCACCATTTTTCTAAGTGATTCTCTGCACTAGAGTATAATTTAGATGATGGATCCCTCTCAATTACTGTCCATTAGAAGACAGGAAAACATTAAGTTCAAGTGAGTATTATGAGAATTATGGGTTACCCTTTAAGTGAAGAGATTGTAAGTGAAAATTAATTTTTAACATGTCCATTTCTGATGTTGTGTGGCATGATTTTGAGCAAAAAAGCATTCCTACAAAAGTTTTCTTCAAGTAAAACATCTTCCGTTAAAGAAAAAAACACAGTGCAGTATAGTAAAGCCATCTTACTGCAAAGGTCCTCAAACAGCAAAAATTGCAGTGTGTTTCACATGACTTCCCTAACTGATTTTAAAGGTACCGTCCACCATACGGTATAGACTGGCTGGTACATGGTGCAGATGTTCTGAGCATGCAGATATTAAAGGGCTGTGAGGGAGCCCAAGTGTTGTCCAGCACAGGGGTTACACCTTCAAGAAACACACTGGTGTTTCATGTGCACATTTTTGTATAAGCCAAAGCAGAAGCTGAAGGCTGTTACCTGCAAATATTGTAGAGATAAAGAGCAAAATTATAAACAAACTCACTAAATTTTAAACTAGACTTTTCCATATGCAAATTTCACATTTGCTTATACAGACATGCCTAGTATTTGCAGCTCTTCATTTTAGTTACCTATTTATCAAATTTGCTTAGGAAGTTCAGAAAGCCAACTTGAAAAATGCAACCCCTCTCATAGAGTCTTGATACTGAGACTAATTTTGAGATATAACATGACCATCTTGCTTTTTAAAGACAATTCTCTGATGGATTTTTTCAAAATAGGTTAAACAAACTTGAGGATTCTTTCAGACTGAATATTTTCTTTTTTTAGTTGACAGCATAGTTTAATAAGAAACATCATTTGTTTACCCTTTGAAAATGACTGGAATAACTTCCCCAATACTATTAGAGAATAAAATCTTTCTCCCTCTGTAGAGACCCATGTGGAAACAAGAGAGGATGAACATTTTGCATGACACAAAGAACAATTGCTCTGCAGCTGCTGTCATGACCCTCAGGCTACACTAGAGTCATGGCCCACTTCTTTTCCCCTATAGAGATCTTCTGGTTAATGTATCCATTTAGTTTACAGCCCAAGTATAAATCCTGTTTTATGCCAGCTTACTGAGAATTTCGTAGTACGTTGCTATCTATCTGTGCAGCCTGCACATCCCCATGCAATTAAATATCTGCATTTAAGCCCTTTCTGACACTACATAAAATCTGAGGGATTTGTGTGGTGAAATCTTTGTCCTTGTGATGTGATCGATACAGCTACTAGGGCCAGGGAGTCACCATAGGTCCATCCCTTTGTTCAGTGTATCTGGAAGGAGTGACTCTGTCTGCCTATGTAATAACTTTGTTAATATTCAGTAGTTAACATTCAACAGCTTTCAGAACTGGCATGTAATACAAAATACACTGAGGAATAAAATGCAGACATGAGAGAATCCTTTACAGGTGTCCACGCATACTCAATGAGTCATCAATATCGTCCATGACTTGCATTCTGTATTGGGTTTACATGGCAAGGTTTTGGTAGCGGGGGGGCTACAGTGGTGATTTCTGTGAGAAACAGGTAGAAGCTTCCCCCATGCCAAATAGAGCTGGTTCCAGCAGCTCCAAGATGGACCCACTGCTGCCCAGGCCTGAGCCCAGCAGTGACCATAGTAGAGACTCTGCAATACAATATTTAAGAAGGGGGAAAGTTGCTGTGCAATAGCAATTGCAGACAAAGTGAGAATACGTGAGAGCAACAACTCTGCAGATGAGGTCAGTGAAGAAGGAGCAGGAGCTGGTGCTCCAGGCACCAGAGCAGGGATTCCCCTGCAGCCTGTGATGAGGACCATGGTGAGGCTGGCTGTCCCCTGCAGCCCATGGAGGTCCATGGTGGAGCAGATCTTCAACAGCAGCCCCTGGAAGTCCACAGTGGAGCAGATATCCACCTGCAGCCCATGGCAGTGCACGGTGGAGCAGATGCCCACCTGCAACCCAAGGAGGACTCCACACCGGAGTGGGGAGATGCCTGGAGGAGGCTGTGTCCCTGTGGGAAGCCTGCGCTGGAGCAAGCTCCTGAAAGGATCTGTGGTCCCATGAAAAGAGGAGCCCATGCTGGAGCATGTTTTCTGACAGGTCTTTTGACCCCATGGGGTACCCAGGCTGGAGCAATCTGTTCCTGAAGGACGGTACCCCATGGAAGGGACCCACGCTGGAGCTGTTCATGAAGAACTGCAGCCTGTGGGAAGGACTCACGTTGAAGAAATTTGTGCGAAATGGTCTCACATGGGAGGGACCCCATGCTGGAGCAGGGGAAGAGTGTGAGGAGTCCTCCTCTGATGAGGAAGGAGCAGCAGAGACAACATCTGATGAACAGACCATGACCTCCATTCCCTGTCCCCCTGTGCTGCTGCGGGGAGGAGGTAAAGAAATCAGGAGTGAAGCTGAGCCCAAGAAGAAGGAAGGTGGTGTAAGATTCAGTTTTATTTCTCATTATCCTACTCTGATTTGATTGGTAATGAATTCATTTTTCCCAAGCCGACTATGTTTTGCCTGTGACAGTGACTGGTGAATGATCTTCCTGCTCTCTCTTGACCCACGAGCCTTTTGTTGCATTTTCCCTCCCCTGTCCATCCAAGGAGGGCAGCGATAGAGCAGCTTTGGTGGGCACTGGCATCCAGCCAGCATCAACCCACCACACATTCTCATGGCACCTTCTGTGCGAAGCCCTTTACCAGAATTAGTTAAGCTCCTCACAGCATACCTATGAAGACGGCAGAGCTCCCAACAGCTAGCACTGAATATAAAAGCATGTTACAGAAAAGGGAAAAGTCCTTATGCAGGGTGAAATATTGGCCTTTTCAGCTTCCAAAGATGTTTTCATTTCAAGTTAAATAGAAACAAGCAATTTATCTCATTTGCTTTCTACCTTTTCTCTTTTTTCTTTTAACCTATGAAACAGAGGGTCCTTCCTACCCCTCCTCTCCTTTTGGCTGTACTCCAGCTCCTACACATGCAACAGGGACCGATGACAATAAAATATGCTGGTATTGAAAATCTGCCCGTTATTAATAAGGTTGATGACTCATTACTCCTCCAATGTGATGTTAACATCAGAATAAAGCTAGTCTTTTATTGCTATGGGGCTTGTGTTTGTTTACTTCAGAGCTCTGTTGCTCTTGCCAATGGTTTAGATCTGTAAGAAAGCGAGATCACAACAAGTGCTGCTGCAGCGACACCAGTTTGACCCCTGTCCGTTCCAAACAGTGACAGCTTTTCCATTCTTCTGAATTGGAGAAGGGTTAACCCCACTGTAAATCACTGGAAAGTTCTACATCCTCCTGCTGTTGTTTCACAGCATCAGATTAGGACTCCTCCATAACTGTACAATCCATTAAGGGTTCAATGTGCACATATGCTAGATGTAGATTTCTTTAATGTCTGCACAAAAAAGGGAACAAATGCAAAGTCTATAATGCCACATTATATAATATGTATAATACATATAATATATAATGTAATTATATATTATATATAATGCCATATAATATGTCCAGGCTGGGCACTGAGCTACCACAAAGCCTTCTCTTGCCCTCCTCCCTGAATCTCAGTGCTCATTAAATGCATATTTAGAGTGACTGCAAAACAAGAGTAGAGGGAGACCAGAGACTGAGACCAAGAATGCACTGAAATGGTGATGGCAAACCAAAGTATTCACTTGTAGTTGACCATGAACCAATGACATTCTATCAAATTAAAATGAGAATAATAATTTCCCAGATTTTGTGGCTTGAAGTGGTTTCTCAAATCTGTGGTCAGGATGTTTTTGTCAGAGTGATCTCTGTTTACCAAGTCCTTGTACCTACAAGGGATTTCTATGCATGTTATGCTCTTTGATTTTAGGACTGTCCAAAACCAGATATTGTGAAATTTTGAATCATGGAGTTTATTTTTACTCTATACGAGGAAGAAGATGCAAACATATTAAGATTTTCCTTTAAAAATGACAGGCAAGAGATTCTAAAATAGCCTATAGCTCAGTAGAGCAGTTACTTCTCTGGGATATAGGAAGCCTCCCCTCAAGGACAGGCTCAGCATTTATCCAGGCAAGGCTTGTGTCTTTCCCTACCTTTCCCCTGATAAACCTGGCAAGCAAGCTGCAGTCTTCCTGTTCTTTATGACAATGCTAATACTACTTGTATTAGAAAAGCTTTGTCATTAAGTTAAAATATGAGAGGAAATTTCCCAGGCTGTATCTGAAATGAAGCTGCTGAATATCTGGTAAAAACCATATATCATATACTGTGCCTTTAAAATTGATACTCACTTTTTCTCCTTACGCCAGAAACCTTAGAATTCCTTCCTTCTACCAAATTGCAGGAAACATCTTGTCTCATTAATGCCACTCTTTCTTAGAATCTTTTAAATATGTATTTTTCATTAAAATTCTAATTCTTGATAAACTGAAAGCAAGATCTGGTGACAAAGAGGTTATAATTAATCTAGCAAGAGCAGTCAGAGAAATCCATGTAATTGAAGGCGAATGTATGGATGAGGAGACTAATGCTACAGAACTTCCAAAGTCTTTTCTGTGGAATTAATACTACAGAGACCCATAAAAGATTAATCAAGATAAGCAATCAATAACTTCTCAAGTGCTAATAAGCACTGCCATGTTCAATGATATGTTGAGCAGTTTATCATGTTTAACCATATGAAGATTTATGGAAAATCCATTGTTAAAACCAAAGGATGAGGTAATGCACCACTTAGTAAATGAAGTGCAATTAAAATTTATGCTTGATATTACACATTCAAAAGATCTGTAAAAATCATTTTGATTTCCTCTTTTGAAAGAAAAGAAATTAAGTTACTAGTTGCACTGTTCAGTCAGCAGTCCTGGGAGAACAGTGGAGACAGCAATGGTATTCTTCAAGATAATATCTGCTTTCAAGTGAAAGGTGATGAAATAGCCTTAAAAATTGTTAAGCTCTCTTCTCACTTCATTTTACTCAGTGAGCAAACATTGCTTGAAGATTTTGAAAGTTAAATAGAATACCTATTAGGAACATAAAGGTCTCTGCTATCCATCAATCTGATAGATTTGCAGGTCAGATGAGCAAATGACTTAATGGCTAATTAATAGTCCATAAACTACAGGTCTTGACCTTAGGGTCACTGTGACAGAACTCCACACTACAGTGTATTATTAATTAAACCCATCAAATTATGTATTTAGTAAATCAATTCTTTAACAATATTAAGATCTCTCTAATGTATTGACATGATTTGTTGTTTATTTATATGTCACTGGGCAGCAAGTATATTCTGACAACATACCATAAGCACCCTTAGTAAACTTAACAAAGTTACAGTAACAGAATGTATACCAATACTTTTCCTTGATACGTAGCTCTTGTTTGTCTGGTTTTAGTTTTGTTTGGGTAAGTACTTTGTGAGATTCCCCTCCAAAGCTCAGCAAAAATTTTAATTCAAGAATCTTTATCACCATATACATTTCATACAAAAAGAAAAAAAAAAAAAGGTGAAGATTGTGTCTGCTTCCCTGATAAATTGCTAACGCTTAAAAGGGTTGTATTTAGAACAGTAACACTGTGGACATCACTTTGCCTTTGCAATGTCCTGTACCATATATTTAAGCTTATACCTAGCTGCATAAACATATATACATATTTGTACCAAATAATTTCTATGCCCTCGTTATGGTCATTCCTAAAGCACAGGCGATTCATGTTTTCCTATGGCATACAGAGAATGACACAGAGGAGAAAATAAGCAAACTATACATTGTGCCAAAGAGCGTAAAAAATGCTAATCAAATTTTAGCAAGCAAGAATCAGATTTTCAGGACAAAGATGACTGTCACCTTGTAGGACTGAGGACAGTCACATCGCTAATAGAAGCTGGATGCAGAGAGAGAGAGGATGAGCTTGGGTGTCTTCATGGACACATAAGAATACTTAGATGAGAAGGAATTGAATCCAAGGCTCTGGCAACTGATTGGATTAGTACTCTACTGATTAGTACTCATCCTGTTTCCTGAGAGAAATTATTTAATTTCATCGCTATTGCTCACAAGGAGGAGTGTATTCATACGTCCAGATAGATGTACATGCTTTGAATCGCCCTCTGGAGGTACCTGCTACTCTCCCCTAACACAGGAAACTGAGGTTCCTAACTCCTGGTGTCCTAAATCACACCTAAATTAGATGCCTTAAATAAACAGCGTGATTTACCTTGCTCCATGGACAATAAATTATCCAGACAAATGTATCACTATAAATTAAATCATTATGATAGATACACACAATTGAGGGTGTGTAGCACCTAATTAATTAAGTGGCATATTCATCTGCAATTAGCAAATAAGCTCTCAAGTCTTGGCATGGGTACTGTAAAGTGTATAAGGCCTGGCTGTGTAATTACAATGAAGTATGATTCTTTTTCACGATAGTTTCTTCAGCAAAACATATTCACTCTAACCCAAATACACAAATTGCTCTGACTCACCCAAAATAACATCTTTCAAACAAATATATTATTCAGAAGGCAGTGGAAGGATTATTAAGGTTGTACTAGAGACATACTTTGCTGCGACATAACTTTTTATTCAGTTTTTATTACTAGCATTAGGTGGTTGTTTTTAACCAGCTTTGCTTCAGAGTGGTGTAAATGATCTTGTACCATCTGTAACTGAATATATAGTAGTCACTTCAGGAAGAAAGAATTCCATAAACATTAACAGCTGGGGCAAGTTTGTTTGCAAAGTGGGACCATTTCGTTCCCTGATAGCGTAGCATGAGTAAAATATTCTATAAAGCATCACTCTGCCTGACACAGAAGTCCACGTTCAATAGTGACAACTTATCAGTAGACTCTGACAGAATTGGCCTAGGATCTCCCAACAGCTGTGATCAAACTGACTGGAAAAAGAAAAGAAAAAAATACTGTGCAACTCTTGTATTGAGTGGCAAAGAGTTGGTTAAACTGCCTCTAAAGCAGGCTGCTTAAGTCCAGCATGATATTTTTTGCAATATCAACTTCTTAGCAGAACTCTCCTACCCAGCCAGCACAACCTAAGCAAGGAACCATCTAAAGTTATAAAGCCAAAACATGATGCCAACATTTTCACTCTGAGCTTCACTGATTGTTTAGTTCTTTATCTGCAAGTCACGCATGAGTATGGAAGCCCATCATACGCCACCTTGCTGAACCAAAGCAAAAATCACGCTTGAATACCATGCAATCAGCGATACTAAAAAGAAATCCAGTGACATTAATATGTCATGCTGGATGTACGGCCCACAAAAGAAGCACTGCGTCCAGAGCAACAAGCATTACCTATGAAAAACACGTTCCTTCCCGGCATCTCTAGGGCATAGGGTTCATTGTGTTTATAGTGATTGTCTTCACGTATTATTATATTAAATGTTTCAGGCACTTTCAGTTACCTTTCAGAATCAGAGATTAATCAATTCCATGATTGTGGACATCCAAACAAAATGTATTGATCCCATTCATTTTTAAAAGCAAGACACTATGTTGTATTTCAATATATCATATTTTAAGGCTAGTTTATTGATCACATTTTGAGAACTCTTGATATTCCATTGGAATTTAAGATACAGACTAAGTGTAAGGTTTTTGTTATGATGATGTGTCCATGGAAGCCACTATCTCGTGTATTGACAAGCTATTGTTTGCATTGAGATCCACCCACTACTCTTATTACAAGCAGAGGCTCAACCTGAGAACCATTATCCATTTTAGTGTTCCTGCTCATTTCCCTAGGACTGCACACACATGTTGGAAGTACTTTTACATGCAAGGAACATGAATTTCACATTACACAGAGTCTTATGCTGCAAGTCTGCAGAAACCACTTGGTCTCTGGGAGCAATTTTACTAAACTCAGTTACTGACTTTCCCATTTATAGCAGTTAACTTCTCCAGTGAAGACCCACACCTTAGTTTTGCTTCTTTAGTACTTACTGTTGGTCTAGTTGGTTAATTGACAATATATTTCATGGAGCACCAACAGCTTATGGGATCTAGACACTACAACGAGGGTCTCAGAGACAAATATACAATCAAATCAGGAATCTAGAGGCATTAAGCAAGGAGTTGACACTCATTGGTTCTATTTTCAAGATTTACAGCTACATATTACTCAGTACTGGAATGTTTATAAAGCTGCAAATGCAACTTTTAGAAAGTGAGTCTGTTCACCAATATCAAACTTATATTCCCACCAATATCAAACATATTCCCACATCGTCCCATTTTCTTGTATATGTATTCTAAATGGATTGGACAGAAATTGAGCCATAGTCCAAGTGTTAAATAGACACACAGAGAGTATGCTGAAAACATGCCATTTATATAGTAGTTTGCTGAAATGGGAATAGACTGAGTTAGAAGAAAGGAATGAATCATTTCTGCTGCTTAGAACCACCAGCTTGGCAAGATGATCTCAAAGAAGATGGCGCATACCTTAAAACCACTCTTCTGTGCATGCATTCCATGCTCTTGCTCTTCAGCATTACCACTGAAGTGTCTTTCATAAGTACGAAATATGACATGTAAATAAAATCACACACAAATAAATTACAGAGCTCCAGGCAAAAAAGAGCTTATATTATAATATCATAAATTATGAAGACTGTAATTGGCACAGCCAATAATGTTTTCAAACAGAACCGTGCTGATAAATATGTGTGATGAGGCTGAGTAAGGCTTACTTAGTTTCAGAGTGGAGTAAATCTGTTGATTTAAGTCAATGTAATTATAGACGCAAGGTAACACGGTGAAGTCCTCAAAAAGTCGCCAGCTTTCTCCTGGGCCTTTTTTTAATACTGAGAAAGAGCAATGTAAATGAAACCTGTGCAAAGGGCTAAGAAAATTTATTGAGAACCCAAAGGATACTAAACACCCACACTTCTTTTAAGTTCCTTTACTATCTAGCTACTTCTAAGAAATCGATAATGTCTCACAAAAAAACTCAGTCAATGATTTCCTATTTATAAAATGCAGAGGAAAATAGGAATTATGGACTTTACACTAGATCATTTCCTGAAACGTGGTGGTTTAGATTAAATATAAAGTCTATTTGAACATATCTACCGCAAACAAACACATTTTGTAAAACAAAACAAAAATGCAGCCCTGTCTGCCTAGACATGAAGTTTATTGAAATGCATGCTGAGTCATCAAAACAGAGTTGAGGCAAATTTTTTAAAAAAATTAATAATAAAAAAAATTCTAAAATCCTAGAACATTGATAAAGTGAGATCGGGATTCAACTTGTTTCTGCTTTAATGGAAGATTTAAATTGATTTAATTAATTTTTAAATCCAAATTTCAAAGTGCAGACTGTCACCCATTTTTCTTAAGAAGCAATTTCATCTGTTCTAAACACCAGTCTTTCTGCTTCTGTATCTGTACTCCACTGGGATAGTGGCAACTGCTTGGTGCAACAAATGTCTCTTTTAAATCTCTAGGAAAGACAGAACCGATAAAAAACAGTGACACTTATCAGTTTGCATTCTGAAGCTCTTCACTTGATTTTCTGTCAGACAATTTCCTCCAGGCTAATTACCTCTCTCAGTCTCTTTGTTGACCTTCTCTGCTGTACCTTAAAGGTTTGTCTCTCTACCTTCTACAGATCCTGTTATACCTAAGATGTCTATATTTTTATGATATCGTTAATCCTCAGGATCACCTAGTAGTGCACCTCAGTAGGTAAACTCTTTTTGGTACAGGCCATTTAACTCAAAGAGAATATGATTGAATATTAATAATATCACGTTTCTTTTCCTTATTACTTGTTTGATGACACCAGCTTTTTTATTGCTGAAATCCCCACCATTTTGCTTTGTGGAGCCCTCATATCCAGACCCTGAACCTTCTCCACTTTCTACATCTCCAGCTGTGTCTTGTATTTTCATCCTCACTGCTAAGACTCAATGTCCCATTTTCCATAACACATTCTCACTCTCCACCCTTCCAGCTCAGTTGCACTTGAAATTCAGCTCCCTATGGCTTCTTTCTTTCACCATGTCTCCTCAAATCTCCCACATCCATGTTTCTTCCTCTTTCTTTCAAAGCTTTCTTTCAAAGCCACATCTCTACTTTCATCTCCTCCTACACTTCTTAGCTCTGGCAAATCCATCCTCTTCACCACCTTTCATGTGTATTCCTCACTTTGTGCCACCCAATTTGTTTGGAACAAACTCAATTATTCATCAAATTATCTGCCTCCCCTTCTTCATCTATGGAATAAAAACTTCACCATTACTAGAAATACATGCCTTTTGGGTCAGCATGGGTGCATAAAATCATTGGTATCTCTTGTCTTCCCCATAAAGTGCCACTGATGTTTGGGAAAGTATCTGTGGCTGATGTTGTGTTAAACAGGGTAAATCACAGTCCTATTTTAAGAAATATTGATCTTTGGAATAAAATCATATCTAAGAAATAATCAGTCTTATCTCTAAGCAGAGGTATGGAGTCCCTCGCATTCCCTGCAACATTTAAAAACAGATACATTTAAAATTTACTTCCATATATAATACTTTATCAGAACTGAGAATTCTATCTATTCATATTTGTAAAAATGAATGTCTAATTCTCCCGTGCAATTTACTCTTGGGGAACCAAAAGAATGCCTTAGGTACGCCAGACTCATTGAACACATGATACTTGTTAGATTTCTTTAGCTTTCTGCAAGTATCATGCTATGTGGTAATACCAAGAAGTTGTCCTAAGGGTTTGACATTAGTTCAAACCTCAGAGCTTTGATTGCCATCCAGACTAAAAGCATTTTGTAAGCATGCCAAATTAATAAAAATGCCTCCTTGATACAATTCACCTGGCCTTGCATTACCTGTCTATACCCATTTACACCCGAAGAACAATGTAATTTCAATTTTGAGATTCCAGAGAGAGTTCAAAAGACATTTCACTTGGGAACACTCGTTTATCTCTACTACATAAAAACCATAAAATTAGGGTAAGAAACAGCCCCTCTCCTGTCACCTGTCTATGCAGGTAATGGTTTGTTTGCTACTAAGCCTAAATGTAATCACATCGTAGATTCCACATATCTGCAACATATGGGTCCAAATTGGCTTTTCCTAACATTATGCTTTAACATTTCGTATTTACTCAGCCCAAATTGAACTGTGGATTTTGCACAAGAGAACTTTTATTTATTAATTAATTTAAATCAATAATGTATTCTAGAAGGTAGATATTCGAATCACATTATTTGTCTCTTAAAACATATCCTGTATTTATTACAAAAGAAAAAGAAAAGATTGCATATGGAAATGCAAATACAGCAAAACATATTAGGGCCATTTAATTGTGAAAGGAAACAGAGGAAAATGTAAGTTAAGGAATAGTAGGGTTATGCCAGTCAATCTAAAAATATATCTGCAGAGGCAATCAGTCTAAAGGCAATGTGATTTGTTGGTTTATTTTAAAGCAGGAAGAGAAGGGAATTGAAATAGGTTTGAAAGACAGAGAAAAGAAAATCCTACAGTGTATAGTGGGTCAAAATTTAAATGTTGGCTGAATCTAGATGCGCCATGGAAAATCTAAAATATCTTTTGTTCTCAAGTGCATTAAATATCGAAATGACTAGCGTAGAGTTGAATTAGCAGAGCCATAAAACCCCTAATTCTGCAATGGCCTCATCCCTAAAACTCCAAAGGCAGAATGAACAGAAGCAACAATAAAGTCTTGCCAAAACTGAAACTAAATCACTTCCAAAAACAAAAGCTCTGATATTATAGAGTACATCACCTGTATCTCATACACATTCTTGAACTATCATAAGTAGACATCACCACTCCACTAAGTCAAATGATTTCTCCTTTTCCAGGTGTAACTTACAATGGGATACCTGAGTTGCAGCTCTGTAATTTCCACAGAAAAGCTTATCTAGTATCAAGCAAGTTCCTTCTATTCAAAATATTCCCCTATAAAATATATAGCCAAAGATAATACTATCAACTTTGTGTGTTGGTAGTCTGGTATAAATCTTAACGCATTAGAATGGAGAAACAGCAGCATGCTGTAAGGACACTGCACGCTATTGTAGATACGAATCTGCTTCAACTTCCAGCTTATCCCCAGAGTTCATTAACATATGAAGTTGAAAATGTTGTGTAAGTTCTTATGCATGGTGGATAATCTTCTAATAATATTATTAATGTGTTGATATTAATAATATTGGCATATGGTCAGAAACACCTGGTTGCAAATATCACATGCTTTCCTTCTGAAGGTGAAAGATAAAAGTCTGTTTTTGAAAGGGGAGCATGACAACTTGAATGGAATGCTGATCTGCTTTCATAGAGTGCCAAATTTATCTAATATCAACTCCAGAGTTTCACTAAATATCATCTAGTCCCACTTCTAAGGGCACCTCTGCCTCTTCTTGGAGATTTTTCCCCATTTATGTTGCAGTCAATAAAAATTAATTAATCCTATTTCCATATGCATAGCTTGTTCTAAATCTCACTAAATCAATTTAATGTTCAACTAATTTTATTCATTTCAATAGGCTTTGGAGTCATCCTGTATTTTATTAATTTAAGACAAACATTCATTGGTATCAAAGATCTAAAATGGTCTTATACTGCAATGCTATTACTAAAGATGTATAATAGCATCTCAGGAAGCTGAAATGTTTAAGTAAGATTGGAAACATCACTGTTTACCCATCAATTTAAAACTAGAGAGAACATTGGTTACTTAAGAAAGAGTTGCAGAAGGCAAGGGGACAGTATAGACTCCTGATAGTGGAAAAAAAAATGTTTGCATTGTACAGAAGTTTCTCTTGGTTGCTCCTATGTTGTCTGTTACAGTATAGTTTAGTATTTAGCAGCAACAGATATTTCTTTACATAGCTCACAAACCATCCTTTATACAGTTTCAATTCCATCATTTCTAATGAGGTCATAAAAAAACAACCCTTAAACACATATCAGAGCTAATGAGCTGCTTCAAGAGCACACTATATCGGCACAATGTGCTGATATTTCACTACCACTACAAACCAGAGATAAGCAAAGCTGAGTTTAACTTTCCTAACTTTTCCCATGTTGACTTTCAGGGCTTGATTCAGCTGCCTAGACACAAGCATCTGGTGCCACTTGAGACACCATAGAGCCTCTGAAGCGTCTACCTGACACCCATCAGATGTGACACAGGATTTGAGAGACCTACACCCTTCAGGAACGGCAACTGAAGGCCATCCATGTTATCCTAAGGTATCTCAAAAGGCACTAGACACCTATGGTTAGGGAACTGAATCCCAGCTCTCGTGATTTTAGCTATATGTTTACTAGAAGAAAGCTCTTGGGACATAGTGTGAGCTGTCATAGGCTACTGCATTGCACTCTTTTATAAACTGAGTACAGTCCATCATTAAGCTATTTAAATTTTTATCTCCCCACAGTTTGTAATGGGAGGTGGCTCCAGAACTTTAACTGCTCTTTCTGATACTTACAAACGTTGTTCGTATTGCCAGCCTTACTCATGGATGATGACGCCCATTTGTTTTAATGCCAACATTATCTTCTAGCTTCAATAGCAGGAGTGTTTTCCTTCCTTGATTGGTTTATAGAGAGAAGCCATATAACTCAGAGCACGGTGGTTGCTAGGCTAAACAATGCTAGGCTTTAACAATGCTTTTTGTGATGACATTAATGCTCTTTATCACTACTGGAAATACCGTGTCTGAGACTTTCTGTTTGCCTTTTCCGCAGGCACTTTGGTGAATCACAGTCATCCTGTTGTTAACTAGCAGACTGCAAACCTTTCTGCCCCCTTTGTCATTTTGAGTGGGTGAGCTTCCAGGTTACAGCAGATTTGTCTTTTTATTAACCCTAATTTATATTAAAATGTTTTATTTCATTTCTTTGTCTTCTTTCTTATATAGCCAGATAGGTTACCTTTTTACCACCATTCAATATATCCTTGCTTTGATAAAACATGAGCTCCCACCTTGACGTTTAATCATTGCAAGCCCTCCATTCTTTCACGTAACTGAGGAAGGTCTTTATTAGTTCAGATTTACATCCTAGGCCAAGAAGAAAACAGGGTCACTTTCTGCTGAGAGGATATGAGCAAGAAAAAAGCAGATGAAAACAGCTGATTATTTGCAGACAGACAATCTAACTTCTTCTATTTGGGTATTTAAATCTGGTATCTAGATAAAGGTTTTGTTAACAGCACCTAGACTGGGCAGGGAACAATGCCAAAAGCTTTGACGAGATTTGTAACAATGGCACATACCACGGCCTTGCAAGTACTCCAGTATCTAAAGATGTACATATGATAAACTGACCTCCCACTGTAAACTTCCATTTGTGTTATAGTTTTCCAAGGAGCTGATGTATAATATTGGCTTTTCCCTCAGAACGAGACTATTTCCAAAACAGCCATCTTCATCAAAATTAGTAGATTAAAAATATTGTGGGGAAGAAGATCCAGTACTGCAAGTTCCTTTTTCCAGCACATTGCAATAGCAGTTGCCTGCTGTTTAGCTTCTGGACCACAAGTCCAAGGAAGCCAAAGATGTCAGCAAAAGAATCTCAGAACCTGAGTTCTTGACCTCTCTTACTGGCCTTGCAGCTTTTGTACACCCTCCATTGCCCTTTAATCCTCCCCCCATCCCAATGATTTTATTTCATCTTTTTCTGGATCAATATTAACCTGTGGAGGTTGATTTTTAAGTCAAAATCTAATTATACAAAATAATTACTGTTTTACTTTATTTTGTATCATTTGAAGCCTCACCTCAGTTCACAGGAATGTGATGGAGCAAATAATCCTGGGAACCATTTCCACTCATCTGAAGGCCAAGAAAGTGATTTGGATGAGTCAGCAGGCATTTATGAAGAAGAAATGCCTGACCAAGCTGACAGCCTTCTACCACAAGGTATCTGGCTTGGTGGACAAAAGGACAGCAGTGCAGGTGAGTGGTGGATCATGTCCATCCTGACTCCAGTACGACTTTCAGTGGTGTCACCCACATCCTTGTCACAGAGAAACTGATGAAGTACAGGCTGGATAAGTAAACTGTGAGATTAACTAAAAACTTGCTGAACTGCTGGGCTCCAATGGTTGTGATCACTGGCATGAAGTCCAGCTGGAGGCCAACCACCAGTGGTGAACCCCAGGGGTGGATGCTGGGGCCAATACTGTTTACCATCTTCATTGATAAATTGGAAGATGGGACACAGTGCACCCTCAGCAAGTTTACAGATAGTAAAAAACTGGGAGGAGTGTTTAATAAACCAGATGTTTGTGCTGTCATTCAGACGGACCTACATATGCTGGAGAAATGGGCAAAGAGGACTTTCATGGAGTTTGACACAAAATTCTGTCTCCCTTGGAAGGAATTACCTCATTATAACCTGGCTGACAAGCTGGAAAGCAGCAGAAAACGTCCTGGAGGGTCCTGGTGGACACCAGGTTTAACATGATCCAGCAATGTACCCTTGCAGCAAAGGCCAACAGCATCTTGAGCTGCACTAGGAAGAGCATTGCCAGCAGGTCAAGGGAGATGATCCTTCTCCTCTACTCAGCCCTGGTGAGGGCAGATCTGGAGCGCCAGCTGTAGTGCTGGGCTTCCCAGTATGAGACATGGACACACTGGAGCTAGTCCAGCAAAGGGCCACAAAGATAATTAAGATATTGGACTCTATGTCATTTAAAGTGAACTGGGATTGTTCAGCCTGGAGAAAAGACTTGGGGTGATCTTATCAATGTGCATAAATACCTGATGAGATGGTGTACACAGGGCAGCGCCAGACTCTTCTCAGTGGTATCCAGGGAAAGGACAAGAGACAATGGGCACGAATTGAAATACAAGGAATTCCATTCAAAAATAAGAAAAACTTTGTACCATAAGGGTGACTGAACACTGGAACAGGTTGCCCAGAGGGGTTGCGAAGTCTCCATCCTTGGATATATTCAAAACCAGAACGGACATTGCCCTGAGCAACTTGCTGTAGCTGACCCTGCTTTGAGCAGGAGGGTTTGGACTAGACAAACTCCAAAGGTGCCTTCCAAGCTCAATCATTCTGTGATTCTGTAACTCTGGAAAGTAAATAGAAAGCCAAACATAACTCAACTTTTGACCAAATTTTGCTAAACAATAAAAATCTTAAAGCTAGAATTCCTTGAATTAGTGAAATCCCTACTTCTCAAAAGTCTACATCTTTCACTTCGGCCATACTGACAAGCCCCTTCAGAAGGATCAAACCCCTCTGGTTTCTATGTGCCCTTTTGTTCAGATCTTACAGACTTTTTAAAATGCAGATCTTCAAGACTATTCTGTGTAACCAAAGCATTTGACATATATTCTATCTCACTGCTGAGCTGTGACTAGCTCTACCTATCAGCTTGGAGATGACCCATCCTCAGTGCATCCCTGCTGGCTGCCAGAGCTGTTTGCTCCCTCCCAGCATAATCCACCCAGTATCACCAGTGCATGCAGTTTGATTGAGGTCACCTTTCACGTCCATCTATAGTAAGTGGGATAGAGCAGCACCTTCACAAGAGGATGCAATTTGTCCCCAAGACAGAAGGCACAAGTTGTTATATGAAGAAGCCTCCCCTTCCCCTTTCACTCTGTTACTCCTAAACAAGAATTTCAGGCAGCAAGGCTGGTGAGCTGGACTCCCCATGCCATTTCCTACATGTTACCTTTGCCCATTTCCACATTGATATTATTGCTCTTCCCCCTTCCTCAGCCAAACGCAAGTCCATTTGAATTTGCTTCCACTATGTCTCCTGACTTAGTAAATCAAATCCATTGTAAGGCACAAAAGCAAAGGCTTTCTTCAAATCCAAATAAATTATGTTCAATGTCTCAGGATTGCCTCCCAATCTGCTAGTGTATATAATGCATTTAAATGAAACGTATGCATATGAATGGTGATTGCTCCTTATTGAAACGCACATCTCTAAACACCCTGTAATCTTGTTCCTTACCAGGGTCTCCCAGAAATTATTCCAGCATGAAAGGCTTTCTTCTTCATCCTCAAACCAGTTTTAAAGCCATACAACACAAACCGTGACTCAAGCTCTTATAATGTCATTGTATTTATTATTTATTTCCTTTGCTCACACACACAGTTTTAAGTGTTTTCCAAATGTATAAAGGAAATTCTTGAGACTGGAATTTGATCACAGATTAGGAAAACAAGCAATATATGAGAGATGGAGAAGTGTCTCCTAATACTCTTGTCAAAAATGAGCAATTATTTAGAGACTTCATCTGATGCTTATTGCAAAGAGTAGGAGAGGTTTTCTTTTTGCAATGATTTTTTTGCAGCCAGAATTCTTTTCCCATCAGGCAGTCCCCCAGAACCATCTGATCTCCTAAATGAGCAAAGTAAATGAGTTGCCCTTTCTCTGCCTATGTCTTATGCATTCAGATTCTGTATCCACTGATTAAAGCTCCAATTGACTCTAAGAGGCATTAAATCAGGACACATTGTCTTTGCAAAATATATAAAGGCTTTCCTAGAAGACTTCAATCATACCTAGGGATATATTTTTACTGAATTTCAACTGCTGTCAAATTGCAGTTCTTCCAATTTGCCTACTAACCCTGTGACCAGAAGTAAATTTCACAATCCTATCAAAATGACTTAAAAACCTAAACTTTATTTCCCAGCTGACATAGGTACTTCAGACTCAAATCACATTGAAAACCTCCTGCCTCCCTTTTGAAAATTGACTACTTCATAGTCCTTTCCCAAAGAAACCTACGCTTTCACTGTTAAATTACAGATCTGACTACAGGGTGTTTCAAAAAGATGGACCAAATTTCAAAGATACAGATTTTTCAAATTGGGTCCATCTTTTTGAAACACCCTGTATTTATTTCCTTTCAAGTAACAAGGTGATTTTTTTTTATTCAGAAAATAGAGATTTCATCACCAGGGGGAACAAAAAAAATCATCTTCTAGAATGATGACACTTAAAATATGCTAGTTGCAGAATGATTCTTGCATGAACGGCTGATGAAAGAAATGCATTTTTTCCTGCCAAAACTAACAGCTGTATTATTAAAAATATTGTTAGGATTGTGCAAAAATCCAGTCAGATTACCATTGTGAAAAAATACCTCATCTGCTGCTTCTTTTTAATACAGTAGCAAATATACTGCCTGGTTTGGCTTCATGCCAAGATTAATTTTAAATTGGACCTCATGAAATATTTATGAGGTCCAATTTAATGGGATTGCTTTCCCTGGCATTAAGCCTGTGTGGATAGCATCTTAAACACTGATATTTTTAACAGAACCTCAAGACACACACACAAAAATCCTTGGGTATTAATAGGCTTATTAATAAATTGTTTAACACTATGACAGTTCATTTGAGAAGTATTTTGACGGGCCCTTTGTAGTGAATCTTCACCTGTTTTTCTCTGAGCCTGCACTTCGCACTCTGTCAAACAAATGCTGCTTAGCATTTAGCAAAATGGTAAATCTTCATTAGTTGGAATCAAGCTGAAGTAAGTGTGTGTAAAGAGCTAATCACCCTTAGACAGGCTTCATGGGGAACTGACAGTGCCCAGAAAGGTACAGACACCACTCAGCTCCTCTGTGACTTCCTTGACTCACTGAGACACCGTTTACCTTTGGTTTCTAATTACATGTAATCGTTCAATAAAAACACTATATTGAGACATGTATACTTACAAAAAACCTCACAGTTTTGTACAAAGAAAACATCTTGAATAATTGATAAATCATTTTCCTTCCCTTTTTCAACTAAGAGCATGCACCTAATCTCTAGAGCCAATTATTTCAACTGCATTTGAACCCATTTCTGAATAGCTGCTTCACTACTTCTCCTCCATCAGTGCTCACAGCGGACATCCAACAACCAAAAATCACAGTGGAGTATAAAAGTAAAGTCAGTACAGAGCACAGCCAAATTCAATCTGTCTGTTGCTACTCGACAATACCATTGATGTGTGACCCCTGTTAAGTGTGAAAACGATACTGCAGATACCAAATGCCACCTAACTTTAGAACTTTAGAACCGAGTATAGAACTCACCTTTCTCCTACAGAAAACTTTGAGAGGTCTGACCAAACAAAGCTGTATCTGGAGTGGAGGGCAATTGTATTCTGCACCACCAAATGGAAAATATATTCATAGAATAGAATTGTTTTGGTTGGAAGAGACACTCAGGATCATCGAGTCCAACCATAATGTAACTCTAGCACTAAACCGTGTCTCTAAGAACCTCGTCTAAATGCCTTTTAAACCCCTCCAGGGATGGTGACTCCACCACTGCCCTGGGCAGCCTGTTCCAATGCCTGACAACCCTTTCCACGAAGAATATTTTCCTAATATCCAATCTAGACCTCCCTTGGTGCAAATTGAGGCCATTTCCTCTTGTCCTATCGCTTGCTGCTTGGGAGAAGAGACCAACCCCCTCCATGCTCCAACCTCCTTTCAGGCAGTTGCAGACAGCGATAAGGTCTCCTCTCAGTCTCCATTTCTCCAGGCTGAACAGCCCCAGCTCCCTCAGCTGCTCCCATCGCACTTGTGCTCCAGGCCCCTCACCAGCCTCGTCACCTCTTCTGCACTCTCTCTAGTACCTCAATGTCCTTCTTATGATGAGGGGCCCAAAACTGAACACAGGATTCGAGGTTTGGCCTCACCAGCATTGAGTACAGGGGCACAATCACTTCTCTAGTCCTGCTGGCCACACTATTCCTGATACAAGCCAGGATGCTGCTGGCCTTCTTGGCCACCTGGGCACACGCTGGCTCATATACAGTTGCTGTCAACCAACACCCCCAGATCCCTTTCCCCAGGCACTTTCCAGCCACTCTTCCCCAAGCCTGTAGCACTGCCTGGGGTTGTTGTGACCCAAGTGCAGGACCCGGCACTTGGCCTTGTTGAACCTCATACAATTGGCTTTAGCCCAATGATCCAGCTGGTCCGGACCCCTCTTTATGGCCATCCTACCCTCCAGCAGATCAACAATCCCACCCAAATTGGTGTCATCTGCAAACTTACTAAAGGTTTCCCAGCATGATCCCTTTAGAAGGACCACAGATAGCTGACACGCCTTTGTAAAAAGCAACTGGTATGAGAAAAGCAGCAAAAAGAGATTGCTTATCTGACCTGCTTGGTTCATTGGACCTTTGCAAAGAAAGGATTCTTGCCAGAAAGGTAGAAGGTATCAGGCAGGCGGAAGTAAGTAGCATGAAATTAAAAAAATGAAAGAGTTGGGGGAAAAATGCATCAAATGACGTGTTTAGATAACTGGAAGAAAACAGCAAAAATATACATACTTGTGCCATCTGATTCTAGTATGGCAAATGACAGTCACAGTGTGACATGGCATTGTAAAACATGCCTCAGTTGCTTTTTACTGGAGTGAGATTCCCACTTAAATCACATGTCTATATCGTTGATATTGCATTCAAAGAGTTAGAAAGTTGGCTTCACCATTTACCTTCTGATGAACCAATATGATCAACAGCTCTTTAATACGAATGAAGCTGTGCTACTAAGAGTTTGGAACAAAATACGAAGAGCTAATGATCTAAATAATGAAACTACAAGGGAATTTTAGGAAGGCAGATTGTAATTAGCCAACTGGAATTTAGCCAGGACACCATAGCTAACACCTCTGTGACCTTCAATCAACACTCCTTTAATATGCATGAAGTTGTGTTTCTTTATCATTAATAAACTGAATGAAAATCCAATTGGAGCAAATACTCTGTTGGTTGATTTTCGTCACCACTGAGCTGCCGGAATGCTGAAACTCATGGGGGAAAAAGTTATGAATACTCAGATGCTTAGCCAGCTAGCAGTCTGTCCTCCTTCTAATATTTCCAATGCTGACAGCTGTTGGATGCACATAGAAAATGTTTTCAGGCTCACAGCTAGGATGTTCACAACGTGTTCACCTCAAATCTCTTCTTGTCAGAAGCCAAATCACCCAAATCCCCACTGTAGTAAGTTGGGTGGAAGAAGAAACCTCAGAACGACACCTTGAATTCACTTCCACACTCCTACAAGGCCACCTCAGCTCTTGGTATCTTTTCCGAATTGCATGCTGCACCCACCACCTTATTTATTAAGGCATAAAAGTGCCAGGTCAGAACAGCACAAAACCCGCTCATTTTGTTGTCCCCGCACAGATCAACACCCTTTGGACTAAAGAAAAGAGAATCATGATTCACAGGCAGCCCTTTCAAATGAAGGAATCCCACCCCACACAAAGCAGCTCCATGGAATAAAACTTTGAACTAGCTACCCCTGTTTAGGAGTGTTGATAGCAAGATTAATTATCCTTCTGCTGAGAGGCAGAAGCTGCCACAATGATGTGTCACCAGCACTTACCTAGCAAGGATGTATTCATCACAAGCGACAAGATTGCAGAGAAGTGAAATTCTTGTTTAATATTTGTCTGTGTGCTAATACAGTTTGAAAACAAAGTTCTCTAAAGCTGGATAAGAAGAAAAAAAGAAAAGAAGAAAAATGCTTTAGCCAAAGTAAACAACGGGAAGAAGTAAAGCAATTTAATTTTTTTACCCATTTTACAGACCTTTTGAGATTTAATCTGCACAGCCATTAGGGATTTACAGAGGACTGACGTTTAACTTGTTTGCCCATTTGACTTAAGACAAATCCAACTGACAACAACAAAGCACTTTCTTTGTCTTCACCACCACTTAATTTAAAGGGGACATGTTTACTAACAGCTTAATCTGTTTAGTACAAATAGTCCTTTACATTCTTTAATCCTGTCCAAAAAAGGAAAAAAAAAAAAGCAAACCACAAACCTCCAGAAACCATTTGGTCCCTTCCAAAGCCCAAAGCTGGACTTTGGGGCAACCTGATATCGATAAAATATCTTAGCTGTACAAATACACTGCACTGAACAATGTACATCCTCATAAAGGCAGAAAAAATATGTTATTCCTAAAGTGTCTGTTGAACACACTTTTTTGTAACAAAAGCTGTTGATCTGCAGGAATTCTATGGCAAATGCACCTATTTATTTAATGTAGCTCCATGCACAAAACTTTAGTTAGCATTAGTGAGGATTGATGTCAAAGCGCATAATAACCACATCATCTCTCAATGTCACGCTGTTACTAAAGACTTTACTCATGGTCTTTCTTCTTGTATATCAAAAATTCTAACAGCATACGTCTTTCTTCCCCTTCTCCAAATATGAAGGAGAAAACATATATCTGTAAAATACACTCAGGGCTTAGTATTTTTAATAGAAGACACTATAAAAATTGTGTACTGTTTTACTTAATATGTCAGTGTTGCTTCAGGAATCAGACAGTTATTAAAATAAATCCTTTTATCTTCAGATTCAAAAATAAATGGAACTTAAAGACACCTCTGACAAAATGCTCATAGAAAAAACATTCACGAGTAAACTCAGCCATACAAAAGCTAAGTGATTATTAGTCCCTGGTTAAACAAGGAGCCAGTAGAAGAAATGGGAACAAGCCAATAGTAAGCATTTACATTGGCCTTTTCACACAAGAATTTAAAACATTTTACAATGAAAACAACAAAAAAAGCAGCACTTGATTCCTGAAACTCAGTCTTCTGCCGTATCTACTGCACATCAATCTTCCCCAGAAAATGCTGGTTCTAACATTTACTTTGTTACACGTATTTTCACCCCACCTCTGTACCAGGTATATAGAGTAAACTACAGACTTACACCAACACACGTGCTTTTGAATTCAGATAAATATTTGAACTTCACTACAGAGACTTCTATGAAACCAAATCACACCCAATCCTGTAAAATCAAGACAATCTTTAATTATAGTAATCAAAATCATGCCACAATAACATTTTCAAGTTAATGGCACAATAAAAACCTGCTAAAAGGCAGTCTCAATCCATCAAATAACTATACAATTTTAAAACATACCATGGCCATCAAATAGGTTAGATTTTCATAGGGTTCTCTGAAAGTTTGCTCCTTAAGAGAATATTTAAGATTTTAAGTTCTTTTGGAGAGAGGCTGTCTATTTATTTCATGTTTGTATAGCACCTGGAGGAAAGAAGGCCTCACCCTACATGTCAACATTGTAGGAACAATAAATAAAACTAGTAATATTTTGATTAGTATTGTGTTCATTGATTGACGGTGGTCTCAGAAGTCCTATAGTTTTAATAGGAGACGCAACATCTTTCCCCTCCAAAAAACCCCATGCTGTCCCATGGCATTTGTGAGAGCAAGACTAGGAGACCAGCTTGACCATATGTGTAAAAAGTGTACCCAGTTTTACAGACCTCTTTTGAAAGCCTCACTGGGCTGTTTTTGAAAAAATAACTTTTGAAAGTTTTTGAAAAGTAACTGAGAGGCTGCCTTTTCCTTCAGCAGCAAAGGAATACACGGGGGGTAATTAAATTGCAATTAACTTTTAACCACCTTGTCTCTCAACAAAGCGATTCTCTCCTGTGGGAAAGGAGAAAGTAAAGGGGATTTGGAGGTGTGGTGTCCTTCCCCCCCTTGCTTTCCCAGAGCTGAGGAATGCCCGCCCCAGCTGGAAAAATATAAATAGCTCCAGTGGATCACAGAAGTTCGGACATCTTGCTCAGTTACTTGATGCCAGATATCTGATAATGCATTTGCTCACTAATCCCCCACGTACCTGGCGTTTTCGGAGTAAGACAGAGTGTGAATAGTCAGGTAGGGAAGATGAGGACTTTAATTAGCCTTACTTTGTAGGGATTTACAATTTTAGACTATGCAAGTGGTGGTACTTAAACCTTCTCCCTGATCTCTCTTCATGTCTTCATGTATATAAACAGTAAGAAAAGCCTTGGGGGTCCTCCTGTCTCAGAGGAAGGCCAAAAAAAATTCCTTGGAGTCAACCTCAGTGAAGGAAAATAGACATGGTCAAATAAATTTAAAAATCAGGTTAAACTTTAAGAATTCTATGGTACTTAACCATCCCAAGGGCATGGGAACAACCAGGCATTTTCCAAACATAACCTCTCCCAGGGGCAGCAGGATGTCATGTTGGAAAATGGGGCAACCTGAAGAGAAGGTGCATGTTTTATTGGTTTTTAATTAATAATGATCATTTCAGCTGTGCAGGCAAACAGATATGCCATAGGAGTAAACACAGGTGAAAGAAAACAGCTTTTTACTACAAATTTTCTAGTGCAAGAATCTTCTGTGTTTATGCTATCCCTGTAATGTCTCGCTGTTACTTAAAGACAAATGAAACTTGGCAGGTTAGTGCACCGCAGGGGATGTCACCGTAAGGAAAATCCCTCTTACAGCCAAGATGTCCCAAATCTGTGATGCATTTTGCTGTATGCTGCTTCAGTTTCACGCCAGATGACCAGTAAATCTGTCACAGGAATGAAAAATGCTGCTTCTCTGAAAAGAGCCCTCCCTTCTCCAATTGCCATGGGGCCTGTAAGTTTTGTTGGTGTATTTTTGGTTGCCTTTTGTCTTTATATTCTTTCTTCATTTAACATTGAGAGTGTACACAGACATCATACAGATCAAAGACTCTACATTGCTCTTTAATGTGCCACTGTGAAAAAAAAAAAAAAAAGACGACTCCCAAACCTTGTGACATGTAATAGAGAGTTAGGCATTTGGCAGGATAGTATGGGTTGGGATAGTATGGATTGGAATTTCAAAGTTTCCACTTTCAGTGTGCATCTCCTTGTGTCAAAATTCATTTCATATTCAAAATATCCACACAAAATGTGTGTCGCAAGTGATTCCTATTCTTAAGAGGCTTTCCATTGCTTTCAAGACTATTGCCAGTGCAGTCAGAAAATACATCAGAATCCAGAGAACACTGATAGGAATTAAGGGAAAGATTATTCACTAATTCATACCCATTGCATCACAAACCAGCTACCCCCTACAAGACAAACACTGTATGTCTGATTTACAACTGCTGACCTGAGCATGGCATTTCAACCAAGCAATACGAGATATATTAGAACAAAGTTAGCTCACTGAAAAACAACAGAAAGTCAACAATGCAGCTTGTTACTATACCAAATAAAAAACAAATGACTCAAGGTTCTTCTTGTACACATCTTTTTGCTAAAAGTTTGCAGGACACAGGAGGGGTATTTGCAAGTGCAGTGAAAAAAGACCGTAAAAATGGATGACAAAGATAATAAACTTTGAAGATATCAGGGCTCTCAATCAGGCATTCACTGCGAGCCTGAGCGTACGGGCCCAGAACAACAGCCACAAAGGTGCTGAGGCCTTTCAGCTCCTGACGATTTTGTCTCTAAAGGAATATTTCATTGAGGGTGTTGCCTGTGGGACCACATTTTAGTTAATTGTGTTCACTGTGACGATTTATTAATACCAGAAGAGAACTCTGCTTGCACATGCTTATTGAAGAATATTATACCAAAGCATCCAGAATAAGGTACGGAAGCCTTTTACAATTTTATAAGTAATTAAACTTTGATTCATGGTAGGTCTTGCTCAATTGCAGGAAAAACAGAGAAGGTATTGCAGAAAACATAAATTAATCATATGAGTTCCTGGTTTTAATATAAAAAATCAGAAGACATCCTGTAGAATCCAGCTATGCAGAATTTTATTTAAATATCTCATTATCTTTTATTCAGATGAAGAGATAATCCAATTTTGATACAACTGTGTAAATGTGGCACAGTAAAAAATCAAATTATGGTTTTAGTTGCCATTTCTGCCATTTCACAGTTCAGCTTCTCCAACCAGCCTTCCCTTCTTGTGGTGCACCAACATGGTTCAATCTTACCTCGCTCTTGACAATTCATCTTTCAGGGAAGATACAGAACAACTGAAGAGTTTGTCTCATTGAAGAAACTCAGAGGAGGAAATGCAAAAATGACAACCATTAAAGCCTGCGTAAGCATCCATTTACTTTTAAAAATCACATTTCCTTGTAGCAGAGGAATCTTTAAGAAGTGACAAAAATTAATATTTGGGAAAATACAAAAGTAAAATTAAAGTGGTATAATGCAAAAGGCATTTCTTTCTCAAATGTGTATAATATAACAACTGTCAGCAGCTAACATTAGTAGCCAGCTAAACACAACCATCTGATTAAGCTAGGTTACACCACTCAAAGTTTACGGTCAAATAATATTGTAAAGTATCAGAGGTGATGAAGAGATGGACACAGATTAAAAGACACAAAAGTAGCACGTCAGGTACAAGAAATGGAAATTGCATGAAATTATGAGACAGAGATCATATGAATGCTGAAAAGAAACACAGATATTGGGGATATGAAAATATACCTCTGTATTATGGAGCCTATATTTCTTTCTGTATATTTGAAGTGGCTTTGAATGAAAAAAGAGTTTTAAAATGAAACATACAGCAAAACCATAATGCCACAGGAGTTACTGGCATGACCTTATCTGCTTCAGTGCTAACAAGAATTTAAATCTTGTTCTTCAATAAAATTAAATTATTTAACACTAGAGCTGGTTAAATACAGTGAAAAAAAAAAACATATTCCAAAACCTACTCAAACTAACTAGGTTTCTAATCTCTTTCTTCATCGTTCACACACATTCACCTGAACTCATTTTCATTTGCATGAATGGAGACTATTTCAAAGACTCATACTTGATATGAACACCTTGGGATGTGCACCAACAGCTCTATGTAGTCTACTCAGAAAGCAAAACCATTATCATGTGTTCTAGGTAACCAACCCCAAAGTATACAGTCAAAACAACTAAACAGCAGGGAAATAGCCCAGAAGCAGCCATAAAACGAAATTAAATTGCCATGAATGATTTGGTGAATACTTATGAAAAAGAAACACATTCACAGAAATTGGAATCACTCTGTCAATTTAAAAAAAAAAAAAAAATTGGATAACATTATTGCTACCAATACAATCAACTTCTTGTTGGGAAAGTTTAGTTTAGGATTTAGTCTGAGCTGCTTGAAACTGGAGTGCCCTAAAATCTGCCTGGCAGGCGGATTGGACTGGATGATCTTTCGAGGTCCCTTCCAATCCCTAACATTCTGTGATTCTGTGATTCTGTGAAAATTGCACACAGACAATTGCATTCGTTTTGTTATCGGAATAGGTATGTTTCAAAGCTGTTTTTAAAAATTAAACCCAAGTGAAAGAATAAAGATGTCACTTAATTGAAAATACTAGATGCAAACAAACAAATGGTAACAAAAAGAACAAGAGACCTCCTTCTACATTGCTATCTTGCAGTGGTAAATCCAAATACCAGATATGTTGGTATACAAGTCAGTAAGTAGAAGTGCTCTACTCTCGTACTACCCTGACCAAACCTCTCTTATAAAGGAGGGAAATAGAAAACTGTTTTCCTCATATGAATCTCACTGTCAACTGCGCATCAGCTAGTAATGAAAGGTTCCTTCAGCCTGCCTTGTGCTTTACTCTGAATCAAAGTATCATGGCTGTTTTCACCTGCTCCTGCCAGGCTAATCATCTGAAAGTTGATCAAACATATCTGAACCAGTACAAGAGCAATAACTGATGGAGATGGATGCTGTCAGCTAGGAAGACGTCTTCACGCGCTATTTGTTCAGCACTTGTCACCTTTGGATCGCAGTACCTCTGTGTACACCTTTCTTCTTATTATGACAACACTGCAGTCCAGTAGCTTTCATTCCTGAAAGCTCGACAAAAATACGTGATGATTTTTTGAAATATGAGAAGAAGCTGCTTATCTTTGGAGAGACGTTTTCTTTGATGCTGGTGTAGAAACGAATGGAATGCATCTAAACTCAATTAAGGAATAGTTGTAGAATCACTTAACCTTTTACAAATGCTTCCTGGCTAATTGTAAAGAGATCTGACATCTTCTTTGAACAGAAGAAAAAAGGATCAGGGAAATCCATATTAAAACATACTTCTTGTGGGAATATAGTCTGGGAAATTTCTTCCCAGAAGAGAAAAGTTTTAGGGCTGTCAACAAAATACAACATTATGTAACATCATGTAATTGCTTAAGGGTTGGACCTAGGATACCATTCATTACCCAAGCCAAATCCATCTGAAGGTACCGGACAGGTTGCAAAGACATCAAAAAAATATGTCTGTATTTTATTTCAGAATGTTACTACCTAGAAACACCATTCCTCAGCTCACCTACTGCAGAGTATTAAAATGGAGTTTGAATGTAAAACACAGAGCTCTTTTCCCACTTCACAATGACAACCTAACAAAGCGTTTTCCCACTCTTGGAATCTTAGAGTTGGACACTCAAGAAAATTGGCTATGTGTGCTGGTTTGACTGAAAGCAAGTTAATTTCCTTCATGCAGTTAGAAATCTTTCTTTTTGATAGCTAGCAAGGTCATTGTTTGGATTTAGTTTGAGAAGAAGAAGATAACAACCTGGGACAGAGTTAGAGCTTTTAATTGCTGTTGTCTGGGAGCCAAGGCCTTTCTGAGCCCTCTGCCCACAGGTGTGAGGGAACCAGGAAGGGGGGCATGGATGGGACAGACCTTGACTGACATCCAGACTGATCAGTAAGAATATTCCACGCCAGTAGCATCATGTTTCATATTTAAGGAGAGCTGGGATCTTCTGGATAGAGTGAGGACAGGGATGGAGTTCTGGTTCTGGTTCTGGTTCTGCTCCGTTTGAGGAGAATTCTGTTTGGAAGTTTCTTTATTTTGGCCTTTTGCCATCGTGCTGTTTGCAGAGGCCTCTGAGCCTTTCTGCTTTTTTCTGCCTTCTCTCTCTTCTGCCTTTTCTGCCTTCTCTCTCTGGGATCGGCTGCTCAAGACCAGGGTGCTGCTTCCTGGGACTGGCTGCTCGGTGCAGACTGAGCTCGCGAGGAATTGCATTGAGTATCTTACTTTATATTCTATTTCCATTTTATATATATTAGTACTAGTAGTATTCATGTTATTTTGTTATTTTATTAAGCTGCATTTATCTCAATCCATGAGTTTCTCCCTTCGCTTTCAATTCTCTTCCCTGTTCATGGGTAGGAGGGTGGTGAGTGAGCAAGTGGCGATCGTGGTTATATTGCTAGCTCGGGTTAAACCACGACACTATGTTTTTCAGAGGTGGCTTCCACTGAATTTAAATCATTTAAGAGTTTCATTATGACAGATAAAACAGGAAAATAGTGGCAAAGATCTGAGGAAGAACAGACTGTGTTAATAACACAAATCTCTGGGATGCCCAAGTCTGAAGGAATACAGACCTTGTCACTTCTAAGCTGGCCATTTCAATCTAAAGCCAGTCACAAGATGCTGCAAGGTGCTGTTACTGTCTTACTATTCAGTTATTTTATGTCTCTAAAGTCATTAACAAAAACCAGCTCCTTTCACCTCTGTTCACATCAGTATGTCTAAGAAACACACTAATGGTCATTCTTCAGCTCCTCATCTGTCATGGTCCAGACTCTTACAGCCCAAAGTCCATCCAAATCCTAACTCCCACTGCTTGTTGCCTTTGGGCTTTCAAGGATTCTCAAGCAACAGAAAGCACCAAATGAGTGCAGGTTTGGCTGTGTGAAGCATGTCCAGATCCACACCGTGTCTCTCCAGAGTTGCTGGTTTTAACATCCAGCCTTGGAGCAAGAGGGGAGGGACAGCACAGTGAAACACAGAGCATTTGCTTCCCCTACCTGTGCCAATATTAGTCATTCACCTGAGACTGAAAACAGACATCAGTCTCCAGGAAAGTAATTCTCACGGGTTGGCCAAGCGCTAAATAAAAAGGTAACAGAAGCTGAATGCAGAAGAACAAGGAAAAATGAACATCAAAACACTCCATGCTTCTGAACTTCGAATCTCAGCTGTTCTTTCACTTATGTGGATGATACCAATGTGACATCAACACGCTCTTAAAAGAATGATAGTGGGTAACTACAGACAGAATAACTGAACTACAAGAAAATTCTATGACTGTTCTAAAAATGCTCACAAAGGAAGGGTGTGTATTTATTCAGCCAGCACTAGGATAAGGTTGAAGGTGACACATGAGGAATTAAGCGGCAACCTGATAACATCAGCATTACAAAATACTATTCACACTGACAAAGTGTCAGCCCTTCTTGATTAACGTTCAAGAATAGTAATGGAATTGCTAGTGTATTGTGGACAATTTTCTCCACCACATTTTTCCACATTAGAGAAATGTGGCCAGTAAATAAATGAGTGGAGTTTATGCTGGCAAGCATCTACTCAAACTTTATGTGCATTGACACAGTAACTACACCACTGTCACTGCCACACACAAAGCCATACCCAAGCTACCCTCGATGAAGTTACCTCAAATACTCTTACTAAATACCCAAGTATTTGCCAGATTTCCCGGGAGGGATTTACAACCCATACTCCCAGGACAATATTGTTAGTACTGGCCATTATCTACTTTTTGTACAAAGGGTAGAAGCTGTTGACCAAAGGCTATTGTATCATGAGATAAATGACTTCCTGGAATGCCCATGATAAAGGCACTGAGAGATAATGCAATATATGATGACCTCAGGTGGCCTTTAAGTCTAAGCTTCCATAAGCAGGAGAAACTGAAATTTCCTATGCTGTTTATTGAATGTGGGTGTATTTTGGTAGTTCCCAGTCACTCTGCCTTTAGCATCAATGAAGCAGCAGATGGGTGGGGTTTGGAATTTTAAGTCCCAGTTCCTTATAAGTCTTTATTACAAAATCAGGAACAATCACACTACATATGTCTAACATATATATGCAGGGAGTCCTATTTTGCCTGGTTCCTCCTGACAGAATCTGGCAAGGTAACTAACAAACACACTAAAGCACGTGAAGAAAAACCTTACACATTTTTTTTCCAATTTTTTTTTCCAAAATAGTTTTTCCAATTTGTTTTGTTTTATTTGCAAAGTGTTTACTCAGAAAGATTTCTCAGAAGATGAGCACCCACTTTTTCACTTTTCCCGATTCGCACTGTAAGTGCTCTGCTCTCTGAACATCCAGGCCTTTTGAATTTGTTGTGTTGTCTCAGTGACTCAGTCTGGAAAGATCTGCCCCCCTGCAGGTTTTGGACCATCATGAGCAAAATATTCCAGGTCACTTTGGTGTTCAAGCCAAAATCCAAATGTATTGATACCTAACAAATACTTTACAAGTACACCTTAGATATTGTACACTGCCCTGGAAAAAGGATATTACATTGCATTTATAATGTAATGAAGGAACAAATAGATTCCTTCCACATGGAGCTCTGTCTTCTAATTATAAACCATATCTGTGCAGGAGATCAATAACTAGAGTTCTCTGCTTTCGGTCTTCCAGTTCCCTCATTCATGTAAGTTTTCCCTTCTGTGGTGCCTCCTATTCCCATCCTCCTTGAAAGAATGCTCAAATGCTTTCAGCACATGAATATACTGTAAAAATAATCAATATCCTTGAAAACAGGGGACCTTACCTACTGAAAAAAAAAATCAGTGGGATGCAATCAGAAATCACTGAGACACAGAACGGGAAAAAGAGATGATTACAGGCAGTGTGGATCTGATCAATGTTGATATTAAATAGGTTTGGATATAACTTGCCAAAGACTTCGGAAGATTGAAGATTTAAGAAGGCCCTTTGATACCCTAATCTAAAAGTTAAACATCCCCAGCACTAGGAAGGAGCTGTTTATTGGACTGGGAGGATATCAAAGAAAGAAGGCCCTTGTGAATGGAAAAGCATAGGGCAAGGGAAGTGATTAGCAGGTCACCACAAGGATCAATATGAGGACAGCTTCTGCTCACACTGGATATAGCATAAAATAAAAATACACCATGTGGCAGAAGAGCTTAGCAACAATTAAAGAAAATGAAGGAGCAGTATTAAGTTTGGTGCCAATAATTTTGCAAGTGATCTGAACAAACAAGGAAAGCATAAGGCAAAATTGTTGGCTTCCTTATTGTAACCCGCAGAAATGCAGAATGCAGGTTAAAGAGACTTTTACAACAGTAAAAAATAATAAACCAAAAAATTTTCTACGTTACAGAACTTTGCAAGAAAGCTACTCCTGATGAGCAAGTACAGTTTTAGCAGTTTACTCCCTCCTGACTGCTTCAGCGCTCAGCAAATCTTAAAGAGAATTAAAGCAGCAGTAAAATCAGATACACATCCTAATACTTACATGCAATGAAAAATCTCCATCTTCACTTAACTTTCTCAATGGGTATAAGAAAAATAGTCTACAAAATGGTCTTGGTATACAAAACCAAATTACAGAAAACATTGCCTTCACTGGTGCAGGGACCAGTCCTTTATTTGTAAAAAAATCCTAGACGTTATCAACAAAAAGTTACCACATATCTGAAAATATGTACCTATAGATAACATTTCCTCTTAGAATTACTAATTTAAAGATGGTTTGAGAAGCTGAGGTTTGGTTTAGAGCCTTTGGAAACAGAAAACACATACACAATATTTGAATAATAAAATTATTTGGGATGCCTCCAAGCTTCATTTGTGTCATCTTTAAAGATATAATACTGAATAAACTGTCACAGTCCACCATTGAAAGCTCCCAGCAAAGACTGGACAAGTGACATCTCATTGCAGGGAACCTGTCCTGATGCCACAGGGTCAAACCTGGAAGTGAATCTTACGCTCAGGTGTTTATGTTACATGAACAGGCTGGAAGTTCAGCACATGCTCAGGCATTTTTTCAGGTCAGGTCCTGAGTGACAATGCACTCGTTACACAGGAAATATCAGTGTTAAGGAAACTAAAAGCACACGTCAGGCCCTAAGAAAAGTTTTATTAATAGCATAACCAAATCTGACTGCTCTTTTTTCCACCATTGAAGTGTGGATACAGACATGATTTGAACAGCTTTATTTTCTACTCAAATGATGATGGGCTTGGTCACTGACGGCATTTTACTATTCCCTTCAGGATGAACGATCTAAGGAGGTAAGAGATTTGCTAGGAAATCTTCTAAGGTTCAATTCTTTCCCTTAGCCTTTCTCTGTATCTGTTTTGTTCCAGTACAGATCACCACTTAAAATCCTCTTCCAGTTCGCTGAATATAAGCAAATAAATAATAAGCCAAATATTTTCCTCTAGTACTAGGTTGTATTACATCACTTTTCCTAAATACAGAAATTCTTCATTTCTGTACTTAAAAGCTATGTCACAGTAATAATATCATTAATAATAACATCCTTATTCCTTAGAGCTGGAAGGGAAGACCATCTTCTAGAGACCAGCAAGACAGAATGACATTAATTTGACCTACAAGAAAATGCTATTATTGGAAGCACTAAGAATACAACCATGAAGTAAAATTTCCAGTTAAATACTCTTGGAAGTGAAGAACACTGATTAGTAACAGTGTCAAACAAAAAAGATGGAGAGTCTTCAATTTAGAAAGTCTTTTTTTTATATATTATTACAAGCATTTTTCAGGAACTCATCGTCTTACACCATTTCTAGCAGTACCCTCAGACAATATAGAAGCCACCTTTGGATTTCAAACTGCTATTTAAAAAACTCAAACATAAAAAGGATTTTGATGATGCCACAGGAAACCAAATTTCCATGTGGAGCAGAACTAACAAGGGCTGGACCAAATCAAATTATGTACTTCTAAGGGGGTTAGGAGTCAATTCAAAAGTAATGAACAAAACATTCTCAGCACCAGAAGATCATGGTTTACAGCAGAGAAGATGCTGTCTGCAGAGGACAGTGCTCTTAAGCAAGGCTGTGTCTGTCAGACTTCCCATTAAAAGACTATCTTTCCAGGAGTTCAACAGCAGTTAACAGTTTGGGCTGAAATTTTTGAAAATAGCTCTAAGGCTGAAATTTTTGAGAAATGTTGACCTAAAACAATTCTGCTCTCTCAAGGCTGAAAGGGTGAACACTTTGCTTCCCCCATTCCCTCCCCTCCTCTTTTCTTTTAAATAAAAACCACCTTTTACAGCTGTTTGGTGGAGATGCTACAGCTCCCTGCATGACTCAGATCAGGCTTTGGAAACGTGGCACAGCAGTTGCCATAGTGTCAACATTCTGTTGTTCGTGTGAAAATGTCCTCAAATCCAGCCAAGTTGCGAGCTTCTACAGATCTGCCCACACAGACTGAGTGGAAATTTTGACCGTATAGCAGACAATAAGAAGCTTCACCCACTCAAACCTGTTGGGCCAGCTGCAGCAACCATGCTACGTCCTCCCGAATTGCTGGTCCATCCCCTGGCAGAGCCTTGCAAGCCCTTCGGCCTGTCTGCAGCCACCAGGCTCACCACCTCGGAACGAAAGCTGTAAGTTTGCTCCCTCCGGTGTTTTTTATTGCCTCCGTCTGTCATCCTTCCTCTCCTCGCTCACAGCTAGAAGGGAATATTGCAAATTATCACAGTGGAATGAGGAACGGGCAGAAAGGTTTGGGGATGACTGGATGAAGCAGAAGCTGGGCCACATAATGAAGAACAACAAATGGCCACAGGCTGCCCAGGGCATCCAAAGATTTTGGCCTTGCCAGTCTCTCAGGAAATCAGTATGTTTTTTAAGTGCAGCTTTCCAACAACCTTTCCATCAATTTTGAAGTTTTATTTCCCTCCACAGGTTGACATTATAAATATTAAGGCCGAAAAAAAAAAAAACCAACACAACACACCAAACACACACCAACCAAACACTCTGGGATCCCTCCATAATTTTACTTCAGCGCCTCAGTAGTTTTTAACTATTAGATGTTCATCCACATGGAACCATTACATTCCGTGTACCAAGAAGCCGATAATTTGGGAACCCGTGACAGCTCTGCAGGAAAGGAGACTGCCATCTTCAAGATCCTCTCTCATTTACAGCAGGAGTTGAAAGACAGGCAGTGCATGAGGAAAGGAAAAAACATGGTCTTAAGGATAAAAAATGCCATCCTCAAGTATTGGAGTCTGCTCAGCTTTGACCACAGCCTATATGATGCTGAAAAGATCACCCTGAACTTTTCACTGCTGAACTCTGACTGTCTGGCCCTCACTTTCTGAAAATCTGGATTTTCTGAGATGGCAAAATATGGTTTATGAAAGGGCTGAGAATTCAGAGCTGCAGCAGGAGACAGCTACACCTCTGCTTTCGCTACATGAAGTGCAAAGTATTCTGAAATGTATCAGCTTTAAGGAATCTCAAACTGGACTGATAAAATTCGTGATCACTTTTACCTTGCACTTCACCATTTTTTCTGTCCCCGTGTGTTAAACAGCAAAAATACATTAAACAGTGATTAATCAAAGGATTAATAAACTCCTGTTTTATGGTAGCACTATAGAAAGGTACTTGAGGAAGTCAATAATTGCGCATTCAATGCCGGACGGAATGGCGTGCAGCAAATAACCCAGTGCCATACACTGAGCAATTTGAATAAAAAGAATCACTTCATAAAGCTCCTATTCAGTGGTGTCTATTGTATAAGTTAAAGGTGCAGACGTCTCATAGCAAAAAGTAGGTATGCAATCATGTAATTTAATATCCCTGTCTGGATGTGGATGAACAATCGGAAAAATTACCAGAATTAAGATTGCCTGTGTATTTTCTGTTTTCTCTACACTTGACTTTCCAACCTTAACACTCTTCTAACAAAGCATAGGATATACTGGCTTACCAAAACCCATTTTTCCACTTTTGAGTATTTCCACATCAGGGATTTGTAAACACCTTTTTGTATTAAATTCCTACTAATATTAAAAAAAAAAAAAAGAAAAAAAAAAGAGGGAACTTTAAAAAGTCACTGAACTTTATATTCAAAAATATTAGTTCATTATAGATTTCTAGTAACTTGGAATACTGAATCTGCATTTTGAAAATACATGAAAATGCTATCTTTTATCACATAAGGGTATAAGACCACGTTCAGTGACACATTTAGGAGGGTATCGGGGTAGAGGCCAGGAATCTGAAACTATCCACTTTAAAACGTCTCCCTTCTTAACTTGGATCAATTAAGGAAATGGTTTGCCATTAAATTATGGCTCTCCCACACACCATTTAAATACACACTTGACTCCCATTGAAATGGTCAGTTCAACTTAAATTCGATTGAACTGTGCATAAACAAAAGGCTACTGGAGAGCACAAAACTCCCATAGCACCCTCTGCTGATAAAGAGGGAATGGGATTAACATTCATACAGAGCAATTCCACAGAACAGGCAAAGTAACAGGGAAAACTGAAAATGGGTTTTCATTGCAGTTCAGAATTTAAGCTGCTGCTTTATGAAGGGACCCTTTCAAGACATTTACACTCAAAGGCCCAATCCTGTCACGCTCACTCTGGCAAAATTCCAGCTGAAGTCAATGGGAATATTGCCTGTGTAAGGACTATTCAAAATTAGTCAAACTGTCTGAATATCATTCAATCAGCTCTAATCACTGCATTGAGAATAAAGGCCGTAATTTTGGCATTTTTTGTCACTTTAAATTCTTCAACAAATACTTGCATTATTCTCTGTAAATCATCTTGCCAAGCAGTATTTGTCAAATAATTGGACAATTTTTTTCCATCAACCATTGAATAAATTATGAATAACAAGCACTGATTTAACCATGTGACTCCCATTAGTCAATTCTTAAGTTTCCTATGAAGGGCTTAACTGGGGGCTTTATTGGTGGCTTAAACATAAGAGAAAATCTCATTCAACAAGAGCTACTCAGCTACCTTTCCACTAGTATAGACAGTGTAAAGGCTAAAACTAAATTGTGATTTACTTTTTTAATTGTATGAACTACCATAAATGTTAGCATATTTTTGACAGAATGTCTGATTTTGCTCATTCTTCCAAATCTGAAGTCTAATCTTTATTTAAAAAAAAAAAAAAAAAGGCAAAGCTCTAGGAAAGATGACACACATAAAGAGATTTCATAACTTTTGTTAGATTAACAGAAATACCTGGAACAAATACTTATTTTCTCTCAGACACATAGGTTAATAGGCAAAATAGTTACAACACTACCACATTATTAGCAAAAGCGTTTGTGTCGCCTGTACAACAAATCTTTTACCAGTTCTTCAACCTTGGAGATAAGCTCTAGTCAGAAATATCAGAGTCATTAGGAAATTTTAAAGGGAGGATAAAGATGCAGCTTTGCTATCATCTTTTAACTTGGTTTTAATAAGAAATTTAAATAGAAATTAAACAGATGTTTAGATAGGCATTTAATAGGCATTCAAAACATAAAATTAAACTTTCTCTTAAAAATAAATTAATAGTGAGGAAAAATAATTTAAAATCAGAAATACTAGGGCATCACAGTGCACCAGTAGCCCAGTGACCAGTGTCTGAAATACTAAGTGAATTCTGTTTTAGAAGAAGAAACAATCCTTTCAAAGGTCTATTATTGTGCAATACAATACGTAGAGAAAAATCTTGGGTTTATGCGAACTTGTATAGCAGCTGAAGTTTCTATTACTGGAAACAAACCATTCTGGATACTAATACTGTCAGCTGAAATTGTTCTTCAATAACACCTATTGCCCCAAAAACAGCTCGCACCCCGCCAAGCTGGACATGCACATGAGGCGATGACGGCCACAAACAACATCAAGCAAACACAGAGTTGGGGTCTGAGGTGCCCCACTCCTCCTCACCTCTCCAAGATGAGCACATTGACTCCTCGAACGAATTTCCACTCAGGCCAAAACAAAATAAAATAATCACAAGGTGAGGAGGTGAGGGCAAATGAGAAGATGAGCAAGAAAGATTGCGATGAGAGTTTATAAAGCAATAGTGATCGGTAAAACAAATTGAAAACTTACAGGGAAAAAGTTAATTCTAGAAGGAATTAATAATCCATGCAGCAGTTTGCCCTACAGAAGCAACACGGATTCCCTCTCTCTCCCCTGTGTGGATGTATCTATATGCACGTTTTCTTGTATCTTATTAACTCTCATTAACTTTGTGTTTCCCTCTCATTAATTCACCTTTTATTTCAGGTTGTATCAGGAAGTGCAATTAGCTGCATCAAGCACATCTTCACTATGCAAATTATTTAGCTGGTAACTATGTTTATAATTAAGTGGTTTAACACCACTTTATTACATCTTTTCAGTTGCTTACAACCTTGCCAAATTTCAATTGCTTTCCTTGCCAGGATTCTGTCTCAGGAAGAAAATTTTCTGGAAAGTTTCTGTAAAAAACTTCTATGTCAGTGGAAAAAGTGTTTTGTCGACCTTCAAAAACTTGTAGTTTTCACTGATATTGTTGGTACGACAATTGCAGAAAAGAGAGGAAATTTGGGCACGTCCTTCTACATGTGCTCAACGGAGTCTTGTGAGAATTGGCAGATTTAAAGCCTCTGTCTACTGCTAACATGTTCCATCCACGCAGAGCTCTGAAAATAAAACCACATCGACCATATTTTAACCCCAGCAGTTGACTGTTCTTATCCTAAAAGTCTACACAGGACTTTTTCTGCAACTGGGAGATATCAGTGTAAGGAGCACAGGGACCATCAGAAAAGCCACGGCTTTTAGTCTTATACTGCAGCCTAAAATCCATGGATACACATCTGGGTGATACAAGCCAGACAGTTTAACACTGTCAAGTCTGCCTTAAGCTCAGTGTGCCCAACCACCTAAGTGTTAATTCAGTTTTCCAAGATTTTACAGCTCCCACTGAGCTGTATGTTGCAGAGACTTAGAGGCAGGAGGCGAGTTCTCCTCCTTAAAGCTAATTTGGGCAAGATGACAAACGAGCAGACACATCTTTACAGCAATACGGGCACTTGAGCTGCCTCCTGTGCTCCCACTGCTCCCCTTTTCACTCCGTGGTGCCTAAGCAGAATAGTTAAAAGAACTTCCTGATGCCAATGGAGTATAGAATAGGAACTGGGGAAAGGCAGGAGAAAGGGTTAGACTCAAGCAGACTGAGACAAGACAGGAGAAATCTGCATTCTACAGCAAAAAGTAGAAAGCAACTTCACATTAACTGTAAAAACGGATCCTAACCAACACTCAAAAAATCCCCTGCATCTCTAAAGACGCACATAGCATTAATTCTGGCACGTCCTAACCTTCGCAGCCTTGCTTTTGTAATTATGTTGGTCTTTTACTGTAGGTCTCTGCTGTAATCACCCTGGTTTTCCATATTAAAAAAGCATTGGGGTGGATTCTCGGCTGGCGTAAATTGGCACAGTGCCACTGATTCTAGCGGAACCGTGCCAATTTTCATCAGCTGCAAATCTGGACCATTCTTGTTGATTTACTTGTAAAGAAGCTCCCCACATGCCTCTAATCATTTCTATTTTCCCCCTTGACCCTTCTCGCGTTCGAGGTTGGGTTTTTATCTTAGAAATGTAGTGACAAAACACTTTGTTTTGTTTCATCAGCAAATTAGGATGTCGTTAATCATCACTTCCAGCCTCTCCTCCATGCACAGATTCACAATAGGGTGCAGCACTGAAGCCCTGCAGCAGTGCTGTCCCAGGCTGGTGGACCCCCAGCTTTGGCAGGGGGCAGCACATGGGGCGGGGGGGGTGCTCATCGCAGAATCACAGAATCACAGACTGGTGGGGTTGAAAGGGATCTCTGGAGATCACCCAGTCCAACCCACCTGCTGAAGCAGGTTCACCCAGAGCAGATCGCACAGGAAGGTGTCCAGGCACGTTTGAATGTCTCCAGAGAAGGAGACTCCGCAGCCTCTCTGGGCAGCCTGTTCCAGGGCTCTGGCACCTCAAAGGAAAGAAGTTTTTCCTCATATTCAGATGGAACGTCATGTGCTTCAGTCTGTGCCCGTTGCCCCTATAAATGGGCACCACTGAAGAGACTCTGGTCACGTCCTCTTGACACCCACCCTTGAGATATTTACCAGCACTGATAAGATCCCCTCTCAGCTTCTCTTCTCCAGGCTGAACAGACCCAGCTCTCTCAGTCTCTCCTCATAAGAAAGATGCTCCAGATCCTTGACCATCTTTGCAGCCCGCCGCTGGACTCCCTCCAGTAATTCCTCATCCTTGTTAAACTGGGGAGCCCAGAACTGGACACAGAACTCCAGATGTGGCCTCACCAGGGCAGTATAGGGGGGAGGACAACCTCCCTTGACCTGCTGCTCACACTTTTCCTAATGCACCCCAGGTGCCATTGGCCTTCTTGGCCACAAGGACACATTGTTGACTCATGGTGAACATATTTTCCACCAGAACTGGGGGCAGGAGGGGAGCAGACGGTGCAGGGGGGCAGCACACGGGGCAGCCTTCGCGGCCTTTCAGGTAACGGGACATGCTGACTGGGCTGTGTCACAGCAAGAGGTGGCACGTGCTTTGACTCCATGGCAATTTAAATGCACCCACAATGATCCGTGGACATTCCAATGACTGATTTATTTTTTTGATGAAATCTTTTGCTTTTTATCACCAACATTTCCCCACATTGGCTTCATTTGTGTCACCTTAATTATCGAGTTCTTTTTTTATGATTAGTTACTGTCTAAAAACCTTGTCTATTTTTTTTTTTTGTGGAACTCATGTCTTTTTGATAAAACTATACATGTACTTGCATTGCCAACTTTCTCCATCAGATTGTTAACCTTTAAAATATACTATAAGGCTGGACCAACAAGATATACTCTTGCAACGGTCGCTGTTATTTCTCCTTAGAATTATACTCTAATGAAGTTTTTTTATCATTAACGATTTTATCAATTAAGTTTCCTGACACCAAAGAAAAGTTCACCATTCTAATTCCTGGAATCATTCTCAGAACTATTTCCGCCAAAACACTTTTGTATGAAGCTGTCTACCTTCAGTTTTCCTCTATTGTATCACATTTTGCTGATTAATTACGTAAGTTTTAATAGGAATTCAGTTAGCAATTCTTTAGCTCCTTGAGATTCCTTGGATGAATGCCACACGTTCTGACTTTCACTGTCACTTAATTCCATGGGTTGCTGAAAACTTTGTACATACATCGCTACTTTTGGCAACACCTGCTATTTGTAAATAGCAAATGCGAGGGCAGGTAGTTTCTTACGATCTGCTCTGCTGAAGTTCTAAGCAATCAAAATACTTTGTTTCTGCATGACCTCTTTGTCTTCTCAGTTTGTTCCCTTTGTGCCCTGGTGAAACCTCATGTGTTTCCAGCACATTATCACCATAACTCTAAACATTCTGCAGCTTTCCTTCAACTTAGGAGATTAATTAGACTTTAATTGCAGGGATGCAGCTTTGAAATAACAGCAGATAACCATTATTTAAAATACACACCAAAAGTCACATTCCAAGTTTTAGACGAGTTACAAACCTTAGGTTTATAAGATGTCTAGTTTATATTGTGTTGTGTATCACATTTTGACAGAAACTTGATTATATCACCTACCTCTACTCACATTCTCCTTAAAATCAAACTGGAGAAGAAAATAGTCTTTGCTTTGTGCTCTTTACTGTCATACTTACCCTATGCAAGGTGGTATTTACCCCAGATACTCTCACATGGTCCTATAGAATTAACCTCCCACTTCCACATCCCAATCTGTCATTCCTACATAGTCTACAAAAATGAATTATTGTACCTCATTGTTTTCACGAGCACCATATTTCGCAAGTGATAAATCATGCCTGTACTATCTTAAAGCCAGGCATTAAGCCCTACCTAGAGTTTCCTTAAGCTCTTTATAACAGTACTTGCAAGTTTTATTACTTTATTGAAATGTTCCTCTTTAAAGGTATCTCTGCACCTTTGCTGCAACGCAGATGCAGTTGCTTACTGTATCTCCTGTTCTTGGGTATATTTTGCAAGGATGAGAGGTCTGAATAGCACTTAAGAAATGGAATATTTTCATTGGAAAATGCCAGGAAAAACCAAGAGGAGAAAAACAAAATTGTGGAAAAATAGTTTTTCTTGTGACAAACTTTTTTTTTTTTTTTCTGCAGGCACTTTTGTTCTATCAAGAAACGTATAGTACTAAGCGAGAATAAGAAATATTTTTGCTTTGTACAATTTGTCGATATAAAAAAACCCCAGAATATTATATTGTTCAGGTATCTTAATTCTTTAAAGTTGAAAATTTATATAATGCACAGGGAGGAAAAAAGACAGGAAAATATTCCAGGCCTAGGCAAGTCTCAAGAGTGGTCTGGCAAACCAAATCTATTCAGATTAGCAGCAAAACTGAGGGATGACTTGATGACATTGTTAATGTGTCTTTTCAAAGAGAAAATACCAGTTAATAAAGAGCTCTTCAGCCTAGCTGAGAGAGGCATAAAGAGAGCAAATGGCTAGAAGCTGATGCCAGACAAATTCAAATGAGATACAATAAAGGGTAACAGTCACGATGATTATCCACTTGAACAAACAACCTCCCCCGAGTTATGAAATTTTTAGATGGAAACTGAATGGCTTTCTGAAAGATATGATTTTAAAAAATGGTTTAAGTTCTAAATTTTGCTCACTGCATAAAATTCCTTGCACAATCTTAGCAGGTCAGACTGGATCAAATTACACCTCAAACCTGAAAGTTCTACCATGTGGCAATATACAACTTTCAGAATCACACAACCATTCAGAACAAATGCTTGTTATAATGGTCTTTTCTGCGTTCTCTTAAAATGGTAATTTTGTGAAACAGTTTTCTAACCTTCTGTCTCACTACACAAAAGGTTAATTTCCCTATAGACAGATCAGGTAAAAAGCAGGTGAAAGTTGCATTAAAAAAAAATACCCATTTCAAATACCATGTAACGTAAAAAGAAAGAGAGAGGGAGAAACACAAACGCCAGTCTGAAAACCTCTGTGATGACAGTTTGAAGAAAGCAGCTTTTATGTGCGACTGAGCCCATCTCTACAATGTCTTTTAAATGCAACTGTTTACCTAGAAAATATAAGCAAGGGCCAGAATCTGCACTAGAAGAGGCACCTTTTGATTGCAGACGCTGAACTGAATCCTTAACTACTTGTTCCACACCTTTGTCTGAAACAAGAAAAGCAAAGGTCTGCATTTTCTCACAAGAATGCACAAGCCCCCTCCAAAGCAATATGGTTTTCTACATCTAAGTCTCAGTATTTGTTGACTTAAAGAGTTTCTATGAATGACAATGCACATCACTGGTTTGTTACTTCTGTCATCTGTGCTACTGAGTGTACCTTGACTCAGATCAAAGTTGAAAGCTTCTTAAAAGACACACAAACCACAACGTGACAAATAGCATGCTTTGTTTGACACAGCAAACAAGAAATTACTTTCATCAACCCAGGAAAAGAATCCTGTGTTTTCAGTGCTAATTCTGAAGACCACAGTGATGGAACCAGAGCTTTACTTCATCCTCGAGGAATGAGGACCTCTCCAAAGACAAACAGAGAGCAAGAAACAATATCAGTGCATTAAATGCTGACAATGGGATGAACTCGAGGCTTGTACTCTACAGTACGCATTTGTAGAAATTTCACCCTTCACATAGTTAAACGGATTTCCCACAAAGTGAAAATGTCTCCATTAAGCAAATATTAATCTAACTGGAAATTACAGTTCAGAACATATGCAGCACTTCACAGAGAGGTACATCCAAAACTAAACATTCGTACATCTACAGCATTACACGACGTAGTACTAGACACAGTTCATACAGAGGCACCAGGAGTATTGCAAACCAGGTGTTTTGGTTTCGTTCTTTTTACAGTAACATTACCTAAGTAATGCATTCTTATAAAATATTTGAAATTTTTTACAAAAATAAAGCACTTCAGATCTATAAATCCTTATTAATATGTGTGTCATTGGAGTTTAAAAAAATTCACTATGACATATGCTCAATAAAAATCAATGGTCATGCATTAAATCACATTTGGCTTGGAATCTAAATTGTTCCAAATATGTACATATACAAATTTCCCCTTAAATTAAGATTTTCCTCCCTGAAAGTGAAATAATATTTACTTTACAGAAAATATTTTGAATTCAACTGTAAACCAGTGATGGCATTTTCACTGACTTGAAAGGGCTTTAAATGGGATCTAATAACATCTCTGCTACCCTTACAAACTAAAACCGTGCAGCTTTCCTACTGAGCTGGAAGCACATGCCTGAGTTAGCAGAAAGTGACAGAAAATACCAACATTAAACAAACAGCACAATGAAAAACACATAGTATGTGTGTGTAGACATAAGTATAAACAAATCTGTATATTTAATATATATGTGAACAAATAGTAAACGAGGTAGCACATTTTCAAACTTCTGAGAAGAAAGAGCAGACACTGTACTTTTATAATTAAGGATCTCTGACTCAGTTCTCTTAAAAAAACCTTTAACTGGGCAACTACAAAGCTCTGCGACATGGTGTTCCTTGCTGAGTCAAAGGCATGGCTCACATGTGCAGATTTGCCAAAACCTGCCTTCCTCAGCCAGCAGAAGTTTTTCAAGCTGGAATTCCTCACTCACGCATTCAGACTCAGCTCTCATCATCTCTGACAGCAGTGCACTTGATCTTTAGAAGAATTAGTGGCTTGCACACTTGCAGCAGCATGAATGTCCTTATTTCCCGTGAAAAAATAATGTGTATCTTTTCACATGCAAAGGTCATTCCCCATCCTGTTCACTGTCCACACCCTGGAATGTGGTTTGGAGACAGTCACACAGTCCAGCATCACTGTGACAAAACTACACAACCCACCTTCCAGGGATAAGCCTACAAAAGGTTTAGCTTACATAAGGTATTCCACTCACCCTTCCTGCTGTTTGCAACACAGGCTTTACTCGTCATGTCAATATACATTTTTATAACGTTATTTTAAACCACCATTCAACCGTTGATCAATTTGAAGTAACCTCCACAGAAGCACTACATGGCTTTCAAATATATTAATATTTTTATTACACTTCTCTAACATGGCAAAGCACAAAAACATATTACAGACAATACCACGGTATGAAGACACAGTTTCAGCGAAGCTCATTGCAGTCGCTATACTAGAAAGCTTACTTCAAACCTTTGCCCTGTCATTGCTGTTTCTCTATCAAATTTATTCAACGCACACCATTTATCAGCTCTTCCTGAAAAGTTACTCTCCTGCCACTGACAGCAGAATGCAGTATCACGCTTGCAGCTCTACAAGAAAGAAAACAGATTGGCTTTTCTGCTAGTGTATTTTGTGCTAGAACACCAGAAGCTGTTGCTTCTATGTCCTACTCCCCCAAAAAGGCCTTAAATCTCAGTACACTGTGTGGTACCTCAGACGTGTGCTGCTAACCTGTGGCTAAAATTCTCATTTTTCATAAATCTTCTTAAAAAGAATTCTGTAAAACTCAACCACTCTAGACAGACCCACGATTTCAGCACAATTTAAACATTTTTAAATTATACATACGGATAAAACCAGGTATCATTAGTCACTTATTAGTCACCTTCAAAACAGGCTGCGTGTTCATTATGTTAATGTCCTCAGAGTGTTTAAAGCAACCTTTGCATTTGAAGTGGAGGCTCTTGGTAAAAGGTGGCACTTAATAAGAAATGGCAATTACTGAGGAACGTTACTCTCCAGAAGACTGCGGTATGAATTTTAATCTCTTCCTGACCATGTATCAGCTAAGGCTAATACAGACATTTTAGTTTAGAAGCAGTAGGAAGTACAGTAAAAGTGAAAACCAAAATAAGAGACGACACTAATCTTCTCTGAGTTTCAATTAAGGCCCAGCACCTTTGGATTAAAGGCTTATTTTAATGAAAAGCCTTAATTAAGCATACATGTGTACAGGATCACCTTAATGAGGTATGACAGAAATAGAAGAGAAGGCAAACATTATTTTAAAAGCAGCTTATTAGCAACTTTAAGAAACTCAGTCAAAGATTCCTAAAAATAAATTTTTTTAAAAAAAGCAACATTGAAAAGACACAAAATGCTGGACCAAGTTTGAGCATAAAATGAGAGAGGTATTTTTCAGTATCTTTGTATTAAAACTGATACATACTAATGATTATCCTACGCAGTAATGGCTTTATTTTTGCAAATATGATAGCATTTACGTTTTCATTTAAATTTTAGACAGCAGAAAATAAAGTTTTCTACTTTATTTGCTAATTAAAATTTATTACTAAAAATCTTTGAAAGTTTCTATTATAAAATATCCCTTTACGGTGTTACCGAGTCAGGTTTAGTGTAAGGCAAGTTCACTTTAAAACCCATTATTTTATCTTTTTATTCCTGTCTTTAGAAACAATCAGTGATTTAATGTCATTTTGAAGATAGCCACTTCAGTTGTTTTTTACATCTTCCCCTACAGTACACAAAGGTATTCTCATTTGCAGATTTGACTCTAAAGTAATTATTTATAATTACAGACAAGAAGTGCATCCAGTGGATTAATCACTCCATTTACATGCTGCTCAAAGGATTACTCTCAGGACAGCCTCACTGCTTTTGCTCGGAAAATGTCGGTTCCACAAGACAACAAATCTCTCAAACCAGCAGCAGATGAGAAGGACTCTGACAACCTATTGAAACCCAAAAGATTAAAAAAATGGCACACCTGGACTTGAGGCAGCATCTGCACCTGTCCTTTTGGGAAATACAGGGCCTCCAAGTGAGAATAACCAGGCAAATGGCCAGAGGAAACCTACACTCCTACTAGGGGCCAATGGTACCTTTGCACAGCTCTGGATCTGGAAGAAATACAACATGTGGTTATTGAAAACAAGGGTAGTGGTTTGGGCTCAGAAAGTCCCTGAAGGAGCTGCCACTGCACCTGACCCGGGTCTTACAGAGACCCCCGAGACAGCTGCGTTTTATCGTGGCCAAAGACGGGACACTAGTTGACAAGCATCTTTGGTTTCATCCATATGGATACCACTCATCTGTTCTCTTCGTATAGATTTTTCTGCTTTAATGGTGACAACAGAATTGCCAAAACACACAGGTCACCCAGAATGGCAGTGATGTAGCTTCCTTTAAAATTTAAAGCCACCAGCGCATAACTTCAAATGGGCCACCTTGACATTGCTAAATGGAGGAGAAAAAGTAAACCCCCACCCAGCCATGATTGGAAAGAGGTGCAGTCACAACTATGGAAATAATCACCTTAAAGGTGTGTTTCAGGCCAGAGCCACCCATGACTAAACTGATCCCCGGTGGATCACAGATCAACTACAACTAATGCAGCACACACAGTGGCTCAGTGTCCATCGCTAACCAGGGAGGCTGCTGGAGCCAATGGCCCACGACTGTGTGTCCCCGCCAACGTTGCTGGAAAGGTTTGAGAAGCTGGAGAGCTCTGCTCAACGGTCGCTGCTGGGGGAAGTCCTTCCATGCGATAATCACAGGGCCTCCCTGTCATCTTACCACCTGCCAGGTTAAAAACGGCCCCGAGGTCAAAAATACACGTTAAAAAATGGAAAAATGCCAGGGAAAAAAACAGTCTGCAAGTCAAAATGCACGGGGAGTGCTGCCATTAGTGCGCACTACCAACCCTCACGCTACGACACAGGGCTAACGGGGAAAGCAGTGACCAGCAAGGGGGAGAAGGCTGAGAGGGGATCTTATCAATGCTGATAAATATCTCAAGGGTGGGTGTCAAGAGGACGTGACCAGACTCTGCTTCAGTGGTGCCCATTTACAGGGGCAACGGGCACAGACTGAAGTACAAGAGGTTCCATCTAAACATGAGGAGAAGCTTCTTTCCTTTGAGGTGCCAGAGCCCTGGAACAGGCTGCCCAGAGAGGCTGCGGAGTCTCCTTCTCTGGAGACATTCAAACCCCCCTGGACACATTCCTGTGCGATCTGCTCTGGTGACCCTGCTTCAGCAGGTGGGTTGGACTGGGTGATCTCCAGAGGTCCCTTCCAACCCCAACCAGCCTGTCATTCTGTGACAGAGGGAAGTGAGCAGCTTCGGTGCAGGGAAAGCCCCTACGAGCCACTCGCAGGGACGTCCCTACGCGCAGCCGCTGGTGCCGGGCCGGGAGAAGCGACAGCCGACACCTCCCTGAGCAGCCACCGCCCGGGCCCGGCGCCCTGCCGCAGCGCGCCCTCCCGCACACCCACCGCGCCTGCGCAGCAACCCCGCCCGCCGCCGTTGCCGGGCCGGGAGCTGCGTTGCCTGGCAACGCGGGCCCTGCGGGTGAGTGGGGCGGCCCGCGGGGCCGCGGTCTGTGAGGTGAAAAAAACGTACGAGAGGTAAAAAAGAGCAACGAGGCGACGGGCAGGGGCTGGAGCGGGGTCAGCGGCGCCGCGTGGCCGGGCTGGCGGGGCGCGACGGCCTCATGCCGCCCGGGGACAGCGCTGCCCCGTGTGAGGGGTCGCGGCGGCCACAGCGCTGCCGTTCCGGTCACAGGGGGGAAGGCAGCCCCGGGCCGGACCTCGGGGGGCACAGGGCTGGCTGTGGGAGCAGGAGGAGCAACTACACACAGAACACGACAGCGTGGTAAGCAGTGGCTCCTGTTCGCCACAGCTTTGGAGGGAGCGCCTCACCCCCTGCCAGCCTCCTCCAGCCACAGAGCCAGGCCGCGGGTTTTCCTGCTGTACCCGTGTGGGTGCAGCTTCGACCGCACAGGGGTTGCCAACATCATGGAATGGTTTGGGTTGGAAGGGACCTCGCAGGCTCACCCAGTGCCACCCCTGCCATGAGCAGGGACATCTGCACCAGCTCAGGTTGCTCAGAGCCCCGTCCAGCCTGGCCTGGGATGTCTCCAGGGATGGGGCATCCACCACCTCTCTGGGCAACCTGGGCCAGTTTTACACCCTCAGTGTAAAACATTTCTTCCTTATGCCCAGCCTGAATCTCCCCTCCTTTGGTTTAAAACCATCGCCCCTGCGATGTATCGTAACAGGCCCTGCTAAAAAGTCTGTCCCCATCTTTCTTATAGAGCCATCCTTGCTCACTGTATCACAGGCTTCCTTATGTACAATAAACTAGTCTGGCAAAAACAGTTCAATGGGGTTCATTGCTACAGCCATATTTTTTTCCTTGGTTCAGCTTGAAATTTGTGATTACCACCACTCATTTTGAAGCTGTTCTGTGTATGTTGTGGACAGTCCACTGAGGGGGAGATGAGGCTGACAGGAGATGGGCACAGTTGGCGTTTATGGATCCAGAGGTAACTTCTGTGCCTCGAATACATATTAAGCCATCTTCAATGGCAGGTCTAGGAGAAAATGAGTGAAACTGTAGGTTTTGTTTCTGCTATCAATGAGGGTTTTTCTGCTGAGAAATATTCAAATTCTTGTACATCTGTTTGTAGAGCCACATGACTCTTGTAAAATCAACTAAAAATTATCGATGGACCATCAGGATTTTTACAAGGTATGATTTCACATATTTTAAAATAAGGCAAAAGGGTGGGGAGAAATGGAGGAATAGATAGATAAATCCATCCCCTGTATAAAAATTATATCTTTTTGTTTATATTCAGTGTTCTGGAAGGCAAGGTTAGCCTTTGGGATTGTTTTTAATTGAAGTAAAATGTGTTTGGGCATGCCAAACTTTTATAGTCCATAACGAGTTTATTGCATATAATAATTATGGGCTCAGTAATTAAAACTTTAAAATTAGTGCTATTTTATTTAATATAAATGATAAATCAAAGATTTTGTTTGACTTTTTATAAGTTAAAACTAGGATGTGTCAGAAACATCAGTCTTAAATTTCATATTATGGTAATTGTATGTTAGGCTTCAAGTACGGGAGTTGCGTGTGTATAAAAGCCTTTGACAAGTCAAAAACATTGGCTAAGAGCAGAATTTCTTTAAATTTTTTAAAAAATAATTTATAACTATAATTATTCACTTTTTTTCACTTTGTTTTTTCTTTTTAGGGCCGCTCCTCCAAACGAGAGGCAATAGCAGTTTCTGCAGTTGCTCTACAGGATCATATAATACACAGTCATCAGCTCCAGGATCTTTCATTAGCAAATCCTTTTAAGTCAAGGACAAGGAATATCAAGAACATTTACAAACCCGTGAACAAAGAAATGGTCACAGCAGTCGTAGATACCGGACTAAGAAAAAAGAGCACTCACTACAAAAACAAGGAAGATGCGGAAAAGGAGTATGTTCTTGATCCCAGTCCTCCACAGCTAACATTAGGTAAACCGTTATATTCTAATTTGTGAATTTTTGTTCTTATTTAAAAGAAACTAAAATGAGGAAGCTAACCTTTCTGTTCAGGAAGATAATTATGCTAAACAGCATAAAGTCTTGTCTTAAAATCTGTAAAAAAATCAGCAGCTTATGCCATCAGGTAAACAGTCATTTAAACAATGGAATTGCCATCAGTGACTTGCAAGTGTCTTTTCATATCTGAAATGTATTCAAAATATTATCCTCGTGACAATGAAGGTAAAAATGAAGAAGCTAGTGCATCTTGATGAAGAAGAATTCTTCATAAAGAGGTGGGAAGTCTTACACTTTTCTAATATGTTTTGTATATTGAAGGTCATATTCTCAAGCAAACATCAGTGATATAGACATTGTATTTATTTGGGGGAATGTTTTGTTATTATGATTTTTTTTAAGTCTATTCGAAATGGTTTGTTTTATTACTTATTCAGTAAAGAGACATTTACTAGTGCTGCATTATATGTATTCTTTATTAATATATACCCACCTTTACTCAAAGTTTAAAAGGTTTGTTTTTACAATGGTCCTGGGGCTAAACCCAGGAAGAATTAACACCTGTAGTTAGATACCTTTTTTTCAAATTTAGAAGCAAACATGCAACAAGATAAAAGTCACAGATGTGAGGACTTGGAATGATGCCTGGTGAGAAAACTCACTTTTAAATAGTATTATAATAATACAGTTGCAGAGCAGCGACAGACAATATTGCTTAAAAAAACAAAGCCAGGGAGCATCTTATCAGACCAGGCATCCAAATGTGCTTCCCACCTATCAGTTTCAGTCTTGTATTTCCCTTTTCTAAAGATTTCTACAGTATTCTTGCCATGAACATCTTGTCTCCATCCTTTCGGTTGTCTTGATTAGGCTTTTCTTAAAGGACTTTCCAGCTCAACAGTTTGCAATTTGAAGCATAATAAACTTCCATCATCATTAATAATTGTTTTATTTATTCTTCTTCATACAAATGCCCTTAGGCCTCTCTGCAGATCATGTTGCCTTTGCTGCAGTAACTGTCACAGTAGTCTCAGCTCTAAAGAGAACCATGTAAATCAATGAGGCTCCGTACAAGCACAGGCATCTGCCTGTTGGAATCAGCTGAAGGTTAAGAGGGTAACTTAAGATAATACACAACAAGTGATGGGACAAAGGTAGTAAGACAAGGTGAATATTACTATGTTTACATGCTTACTGTTCTAAAGATGGGAGGGTTTTTTCTTTGATTCATTTTGAAGAGGAATTTGAAAGAAGATGGGATAGAGAGGGGGAAAAAAAGAGAGGTACTGGGGTTAACGCAAATATAAATAATTAGTGATTGTGGAAGCTAAAAGGTCGTGGTGAAAAAATGCAGCCCAAGTGTAAGCATGTTCTCTGCAATTATAAGACGTAGTATTTTCTCTTTGAATCACAGCATTGACTGAAATGTCCCATTTGAATGCTTGTGCAAGTGATTAGAAAAAATGTGCTGGAAGATTTTTAAAAATTGCAATTGTTTCTGGGTTTTGTTTATTAGTATTTTCACCTACAGTCTCAGATTATTTTAAAAAGCTTGTGGCAGGATTCCTCTTCTTAATAAGAATTGTGTGGCTTAGACCTTACAGCTGTGAAACAACTTTGAAAATGTAATTTAATGCAACTTTTTCTTCTTGAGTTTGTGGATAATCAAACACAATCTCATAGGCCTCTATCATTACACTTTTCTCAATAGGCACTTAAGTCCTAAAATCAAATAATAATAGTTTAAAGGTTAATGTGTGGAATCACTTTGCTAATGTTAATTTTAGTATAAATACCTCACTTGGTTGTAAATGGGTGTGTCAGTAAATGGGTTTGGTTTGTAAACTTGATGCATAAGGATGAAAACTCTTAGATGTCTTGAGCTGTGATAAACGTAGGCTTTCAGTGCTTGTATTTAATCAAAGTGCAGCTTTGACAATACCTTCATAGAGCCTTTTGCTTCAACCACATATCCCTTCTTGCGTGTCCTGCTGCCAGTTTTCCTTCATCAGCCATGTTGTACAAAAGCTTCCCATCTAAACACCTGTATAACCCGTTCCTCACAAATATCCCATCTGGTTTAAGTTATTTAGTAGTTAGGGTTTGCTGCCAATCTCTTCCTATTTGCAGCTTTAATCAGCCATTTGGGAAAGTTTTAAATAAGTATTTTTTCTTACCCCGGGGGTATACAAAAGGCTTTCCACAAAGCCATCTCATTGTCTTCCTTAAAACAGTTTCTGACCACAGTGCTTGGAAGAAAATCAAGGGTAGGCATTTTTTAGGTTGTGATACTGCCTTTCGTGCTGTGACTGGTTGGCTCTCTTGTTCGCTCCCTGCTTATCCAGATTTTCTGATCGTAAAGACCATCACTTGTGTATATTGAACTATCAAAATGGGATCTTGTTTCTTTACTCATTCAATGATACTCTCGGGTATTACTGTCAGATAAAACTTGATGTATGTTTTTACTGAAACTTTTATCATGTATTTTATAATTTGATTATTCTTCTGTAGCAGAAACACTGTTCTGTGCAATATACGCTCTTCAAGAGTTGAGTACTCAAGATGGAAAGCGCTCCTGGTTAGGAAAACTTGTGTGTCACTCAGCTACCGATTTCAGCAATTCATAGAATCATAGAACCATTTTGGCTGGAAAAGACCAAGTCTTTTCAAGTCCAACCGTTAACATAGAACTGTCAAGTCTCCTGCTAAACTGTGTCCCTAAGAACCTATGTCTTTGAAACACCTCCTGGGATGGTGACTCAACCACTTCCCATGGGTAAACTTTAAGCAAAATATATGTTCTGAAATACTTTTTAGACTCTAAAAAGTTTGCAGGATCCTTCATGTTTCTCTTAAAGCTCAGATTATTTTTCACCATCAGGAGCACCAGGTAAAAGCATTTTACTGCACCAAAATTGATAGACAACACTATTTTACGTTAATACAGTGTATGTTTTACATTCCAAATTCACGATGCCATCAATACATATGTATGCGCTTTCCTGCTTGACTTGGAGTGGTTTGAATTTGAGCCCATAGGCTGCAGGCAGAGCTGAGAGCTCCCGCACATGGAGAGGTGCTGGATTTGTGTCTGGGTATTGACTTGTCCCTGAAACGAAACCACATGCCTCCAAATCAATTCGTATATGGCCATCGATGTAATCTACGGCATTAATTGATTCACATTTTCTTTTGATACTTAAGTTTCCGCGCATTGCTTACGTTTGACTTGATACCTTTACGGGGTAACAAAAGTAACAAGGTGAGGGTATATGTGAATCAAGCCATGTGTGAAAGCACTTTCCATGTAGTTCCAAAAGCATAAAGCAGCTGGAAACCTCAAAGCCATCCTGTTGTTCTAAGATACGGCACCAAGTTGATTGATGTTTGAAGGCTGTCATGAGCTCACAAGGAAGTAGGTTGGGTAGATAATTCAACCAGAGGGAAGACAGTATTCCGTATAATTCCTTTAGTACCTCACATAAGTTCTTTAAAAAGATCAAAGACAATTTTGTGCAAATTTTAAATTATTATCGATGTACATCTGTAGATGGATGAGTTCAGGAGCAGAATTTTTGTCTCAAAGATTAACAAATCCTATCCTAGAATAAGAGCAAGGGGATCACCAAAACCCCATTATTTGCTTTCTTTGGTTGTTTTTCTCCTCATGACTAAGTAGTATCATGGGTTTGGGTATACAGTCTGCCCAATGGGGTTTTGAAAGCTTATACAGAACAAATAAGTGCTGCTTATTGATGTCTGGTTTATGCAAGGATTTTGGTAGGAATGAAAGAGTCAACCCTTTCCTTCCCATTTAGAACTAAAACTCTCATCTAGGTGCCATCAGCTTGTGTTCTGCCTATTGCCTGTCCCTCTTCCTTTTGAGTTTTAGCAAATACCACTGAGGCCTCATCATGGACTCATGTTATTGGCTTATTACATGTACCTTGGACATTCCTCCTCCAGTCCACACAAGCTGCTTCCTCTGGTCTTCAAAAATGACAAAGGTCTGTTCTTTGCTGTACCTACTAGCAATCTTTTACTACTGAGATGCTGACTCTGGATTTTATTTGCCATTTGTGGGGGAGGGAGGGAATACTCTTAAGTATTTTCACTGATTCCTTTTTTGGGAAGGCTGAGATTTCACAAGGACATGCAGCAAGGCACCTCACAGTTATCATTTGAGATCGAGAAGCTCAGCTATCACAGTGATACTGTCACTGGTGTCTTGTAACCATCTCTTTGTTTCTTTATGCTCTTTATTTCTCTTGCATCCATCACAGTCTCATTACACTTCAGTATTCTGCACCAGCAACAGTTCTTTATTATACCACTTTATTTTTGAGAATACAAAAATGTAGCATTGCAGAAACCTTCACAAATTACTTCTAACAGAGATTTTGTTTATACAGACCAAATTATTTTAATGTGCATTGTTACACCGTCTACTTAATATTCCCTATCATAATGGCTGTGGAAAGATGTAAAGATAAATTCCAATTACTTGGCAAATGAAAGTCTGCATTTAAAAATTACCCATATAAATCCTACATGTAAAAGAGGTTCTGATAATTACCGAATAGCTAACTAATAGTAAGAAGTATGTTGCCTGCCAGTGGTTTGTCTGATTATAGATTTATATGAGGTATCTGTGTATTTTTAATAACTGCATCATCAATGAGTTTCAAATGAAGACCATCCATTTCTGCACCTGCCAATGGATTTTATTCAGTGATTTGTTATTGTTATTGTCTACAGCTCAGAAATTAGGCCTAGTTGAGCCTCCTTCCTCACCGCTGACTGCTGAAGAATGGGTAAAAATAAAGCAGAGATCCATACAGCATGGAGACTCCATACAGCCGTGTGCAATATGCAGGGAAGAATTTGCACTTCAACCTCAGGTATGTGTAGAACTGTATAATTGTGGGGACTACAGAACTGTATTAAAAAAAAAATTCCAGAGTTACTGCTAAAAATCATTAGCTGGAGATAGAAAGGAAAGAAATGAAAGATTCTGCTTTAAGACACCACTTGGCATTTAATCGCTGGACCCAGCTATAAGTGGCCAACTCTGAAAGTATTTTGGACATGACATGGTAGAGAAAGGTCGGTAGGGCTTGTTCAGTTCTGAAGTTATGACAGTAGAGGAGAAGGTCATCAGCCTTTTTACCTGTTTCTGCAAAGCAGATATAGGCTATTTTTTGCTTCCTTTAAACTCCTGGTAGGTATGATCCTAGCCTTCCTTCCTCAGAATGGTGAATATTCGCTAATTATAAGTGTTAAGATATGTTTTGTTTTCACACAGGTTTTGTTACTTTGCAGTTTAGTTCTGTGGTTGTTTCTATTTGGAAAATGGAAGTAGGTGTGCTCTCAGTGCCAGTCAGTCACTTCCTAAGGTTATCAGAAGAAATGCTTGCATTTTACCTTGATGGCTTTATTCAATGCATGTGTGTAGCATAAGCATAAATACATCATGCTCTATTAGATTCTCTCATCTATCATCTTGAAAATATTAAGCAAAAGGGACAAGTGACTGATTGAAGAGGACGGCAGCTTCATAGAGGTGAGGATGGTGATTAGAAGAATTAGCCCAACTGCTTGCAAGTTTCTTTTCGTGCTACATTTAGGGTGTTTTTTTCTACCTGTTCCCTCTCTTAATTTTTCGTGAAAACATTTTACAGCCAAGTTTGTGATGTGAATCAAGGTCTTGCAATAACCTTAGATACGGGGCATTTGCTTCCTTTTACATCAACATTAACTGAACGTGTATGATTGTCCACGGACAGGTGGGATGGATCTGGCAAAAGACCATTCTGCCAGTTTCTGGCTACCCTGAAAGTCTAAAGCTTGACAAGAGAGAGCAAAAGACAGCACTCATTAAAAAGGTTACTTAAGATTTGGTACAAAAAGGGAAATACCTCTGGAATTCTCTTTGTCCTTAGAGCTCTGTTAGCTTTCCTCCTTCAAGGGAAAAAAGCCACTGTATCTGAAAGCTTTCCCTTCAGCTGGCTGCCTGCCATTAATCCTTTTGTGTCTGCCAGCTCAATAGTGCACACTACTTGTTCTGGTTTTCACTCCTTTCCCAGTTTTTCCTTCTTCTAAGAGCCAACTGCCTTTTTTGTCTAACTCTGTATCTTTTGTCAGGATAGAGATCATCAGCATTTGGTGGGAATTGAGGTCAGATAAAGGTGAAGTTTTCTTGCAGCCTATGAACATGCTTTCTCTTTTCTTTTTTTTTTGTGTGTGTGTATGAAATGCTGCATTTGATGTATATCACTTCTTGAAATTTAACGTCTCTGTGGAGAAAAGGGAAAAAAAAATCAGCTTTCGTTTTAAGCACTTGTTTTATAACCTTTTCTTCCAGTTAATAGCAGTTGGCATTTCTTACTTTCAGCTACTCCATGTGTTTTTAATACGAAATTCACATATTGGTTTAAGGTGTAATATATTAAATAATTTCTACAGCAGACTAATTTTATTTTCACTGGAAAGACTGCAGTAGTGACAGAAAGAAACTGATGACCTCTCAGGCAGTCAGAATTTTTCTTGTCAGCATTTTTTACTTTTCAGCTTTTAGAATGGCTTAAAGTCAGGTTGGATTTGATTTTTGTTTTCCTTTGAAAAACAGGTGCTGCTTTCATGTTCCCATGTATTCCATAAAGTGAGTACATTTTTATACAACTATTCAAGCACATAATGATAAGTATTTTAATTAAACTACTGAAGTGAATATCTTAATGAATTAAGTGTAGTCATCTTGAACAGTAATTTTGATTTCAGATTTTTATGGTAAGAAATATAATTTAAGGCTATTTTATGATGAGATACTTTATTCCATTTTATTACCATTTTAAAAACCATGTGGGAAAACATAGTTTGTACCTGAGCTATACGTTTGTATACTAAGCGGGAATAGTTTAATGAATGAAATTTCATGTGAATATATGAGATTTACAAAATTCTCTTGACATTTTACTTATAAAGATATGCTTCTTGTATAGTGTTCATGGATTGGTGAATAAACTGGTTTTGCATTCTGTCATCTATCCTGTTTATCTGTTCTGATGATATGAAATATATTGTAAGTAATGGCAATTATTTTTTTAGGCATGCCTGAAAGCCTTTGAAAAATGTAGAGGTAAAAAGTGTTGTCCAATGTGTAGAAAAGAGCAGTATCAGACCAGAGTAATCCATGATGGGGCACGCTTGTTTAAAATAAAGTGCGCTATTAGGTAAGCCTTGCTTCTGCTACAGGTGTTGTCACTGGACAATATTTGTTTCTAAGTAATGTTCCAAATGTGTTAAAACTTTAATATTACAAGAAACCAGGCAGAATGAGTTTTTTTATTTTCCTCTTATTGAGTAAAATTGTGTCTTACAGAATTCAAGCTTTCTGGAGGGGATATATTGTTAGAAAATGGTATAAAAACTTGAGAAAAACAGTGCCTCCTAAAGATAGCAAATTAAGAAAGCAATTCCTTGAGCAAAAGGTATGTTGCATTTGCTTCTTTGATCTAATTCAGCTCCCTTAAATCAAAACTCCTGAATATCAGTTCTCTAGTTCTTCGTTTATTCCTTCTTATTCATATCAAACAGGCAGCACTGGAGGCACTCAGTTGTTTTGTTAGTTTGTTCATTCCATCCTCTTCATAATGGAAAGTAAGGAAAGTAAGGAAAATAATTTAAATGCTTAATTTTAAGGTCTGCCTTTTGCCTAGGCCAACGATAGTGGGGCTTTTTATGAGGCTTTGTATTTCCCTTCTGTTTTTGGTAAAGCAAAATAACCAGTTTCCTATAGAAGTATATGGAGGGGAGAAACAAAGAAATCCGTAAACAATCATAACTTCTTTTCACTGTCCTTGTTCCCTCCCTGAACACTGAACTGGATAGTTCCATTCCATAGCTTTGCCTTTCTCTAACTTCTGCTCAGGTGTAAGTCCAACTGTAATAAGCTGGGGTCCTGACCCCATAGAAATGAGGCCAAATCAGGTGCAAGCATTTTGCAATGACCCTGCTTGCCTCTAAACCGACAACTGCTGCAGAATCCCTGTGCCATCCTCAAGTCCTTCTTCACCAGCTTCCAGTCTTCTCCCAATTTAGTCATGGCCAGCCCAGCTCAGTTTTTGAGTAACAAAAATTGCTCTAATACAGTTTGGTTCTGCGCCCTCTGGGAGCATATGTCATCTTCCAGTCCAGGTTACCAAGCCGCTTGGCTAACAGGGATGGACAAATCCACACAAGATGGCTATTTCAGTGTAGCCGGTGCGTGCAACTCTGAAAATATTCGTACCCAGGTTGCAAGCTACATCAGTGATAGGTTCAAACCAATACTTAAATAGGTGGTTTGGGGTTTTTAAAATCACTGTTTTAGTTAAACAGAAGAGTGCTTGTATAAAAGGCTTGTTACTTTCTCATATTTCTCACACTTATTTGGTTATATCCTGTTAGAGGAGAGCTTTGGAGGCGAAGACTCTCTCTTTATGTATCCCTGTTATGTATTTATGTATGATAGTGAGATTGGTACCCTGGATGTGATCTTGCAAAATGTTGCAACAAAACTGGTACCAGAGAGGAAATAACGGTTCTCAGCCTTAACGTTGAGACAGCTTGCTGGTTGCTGTGCTGCCTTTGTAACCCATGCAAAGTCCTGCCCTGTAACAGAAAAAATGAATATGGAATCATAGACTAGTTTGAGTTGGAAAGGACCTCCCAAGCTCATCTAGTCCAACCTCTGCCATGAGCAGGGACATCTTCACCCAGACCAGGTTGCTCAGAGCCCCGTCCAGCCTGGCCTGGGATGTCTCCAGGGATGGGGCATCCACCACCTCTCTGGGCAACCTGGGCCAGTGTTTCACCACCCTCAGTGTAAAAAAAATTTCTTCCCCATGTCCAGCCTGAATCTCCCCTCTTTTGGTTTAAAACCGTCACCCCTTGTCCTGTCAAAACAGGACCTTCTTAAAAGTTTGTCCCCATCTTTCTTACAGGCTCCTTTCATGTACTGAAATACCACAATAAGGTCTCCCTGGAGCCTTCTCTTCTCCAGGCTGAACAACCCCAACTCTCTCAGCCTGTCCTCCCCAGCCTCAGATCATCTCGGTGGCCTCCTCTGGCCCCCCTCCAACAGGTCCATGTCTGTCCTGTGCTGAGGGCTCCAGATGGGGGTCTCACCAGAGCAGAGGGGCAGAATCACCTCCCTCCACCTGCTGGCCATGAGGTAACTGAGGAAAGCCAGCATTACACCTGACGGTGCTCAAACACTGACATTTGGGAGAAGGGAATCCTTCACTGGATTGTGACTGTCCTCAAGTAGCGTGATGAGAACAGACAACAGAAACCCCTTGATTTTTCTGCCCAGAAGACTGGGGAAACAGTCGTATGCTGCTTTCCCTTAGTTGTAACCAGGGGCTCAGTAAAGGGAAGTTGAAGGCAGCTTCTAAACGTGCTGAAAGTTGCAGCTGAGCGTCATTTGTTTCATTTCTCTCATGGGACTTCAGGTGGCTACAGTAGCTGTCTACCAAGTTACTCACAGAATGCTCAATTTCATCACATGATTATCAGCAATGGGAAGGTCCTCATGTAAGGTAGTTTCCATATATAGCCCCAGCACTAGGAAATCTTTCTCACATGTAACACCTCAGGGTTTTGCAGGGAGCAAAACAGGCACTACTTTTTCACCTTCAGTTAGAATAAATTTATAAAGTCTTCTCATATGGATTAGCCAGATTTAAATGAATTCAGTACCAGTTATGATTAAAGGATATATACTTATTTTTCTTAGCAGCTTTCAAGTGGGAATTGTAGATGAGTTTTCCTGTTGTTTGCTCTTATACTTTTAAGTGTTAGTTAATGAAAACACTAAAGACATCTTTTCACAAGGACCTATCCATTTCCAGATGCTAAAAAGCTTTTCTAAAATACATTTTGCCTCTCAAACTTGTGCTGTGCTTTTAAAATGTCACTCCCTAAACATTAGCATAATCAAATGGCATCACAATTGGAAAATCAGAAAAAAAAAAATCTAATTTTTAATAACCCTGCCTCCTCTGAAAGGATCACAAAGGTTGAACATTAAGTTTCATACTCTTAAATAAATATCACAAAATGAAAAGCAAGGTCTGAAATATTAGTACTAGGCAGGACACGTATTACTTGTTTCAAGACACTGCAGTAGCCTTTATTACAGCTATCATTAAAATTTTTAATAATTTAGATCAAAGGAGATAAGGAAGGTCACTGCAACCAAAGTAGGCTACTTTTTAGCACTGTTGTGCACAGAAAGCAGAGTGTTGCTTCAGCATGTTAGGTAGTGAATGTCTTTGATCCTTCCTATAAGTGTCACTCCTGTATGTCATTTAATTGCGGTATAGTCCTTTATTAGTGCAATGAAATCTTTTCAAATGCCTTCCATTATCTCTAGCTTTGCTAAAAATCTTGCCGTCGTTTAGGAAGCAAGGTAAGTCCTTGTGAAATGACGGAGTTGACTTTAGTTTCTTCCTCCCCCCTCCACATGATTTCTTTAATTTAAATCTCACCAAACAGTATAATGGTCCCGGAATTTGTTTAGCCGTTTGACTTTATCACATGGAGATGGTAAACATTCTGTCACTAGCTTGAAGTGGCTCCAAGCAGCAAAACTAGGAGGATATTAAACCAGTAAAAGCTTATCAACTGATTCATTGATATGCTGTAAATTCCAGCCTTTTCATTTTACTTTTGAGGGCTGCCATAAGTCAACACATTAGTAAGCAATTTGCTGACATTGGATCACTTAAAAAGGCTTCCCTGTGGACAAAGTTCACCTCAGGGCTTTGTTTCATCCTTTTATTTTATCAGTCTTGTGCTGCTGTACAGATGACTGATGTAGTTTTGCATACTGATAGACTATTTCAAATACTCAGCCATTCTGTTTAAGTGTTAAGAAATCACAGACATAAAATATAGAGGTATGGTGCTCTTCAGAAATAAATTCAATTAATCAGTTTCAGTTGTTCAGAGGAAAAAAGGTCATTCAGCATTATGCATTAAAACACAGCAGGATTTAATATTTAAATCCTATAACACATTAACACTAACAATTTATACAAAATGCTTATTTCTTTCCTGTTCACATTGATAGTTTGCACTGATTTGCCTGTTAGCATGAGTTTGGGGATAAATTTCAGTTGCACTTTTTTTTCTTCCTACCCTTAGACTTTAATTTGCTGATTGATGGGCATAGGTTGGGTCAGGTCATACTGCAGAAGAGACAGGAGTAGCTCAAAGCAGATAGTATCTTAGCAGCAGGGGAACTTAATAGATCACTGTCTCGGGCAGGAGAAGTTTTCCTCTATTTTTACAGTTTCTGCTCAAGGAGGATCCTGAGAGGAGTTTCAGGATCACTTAGTGATCAGGTCTGTTCAAGTTTGATACTAATAGAAACCAAGACCAAGCATAAATCAGAACCAAAATTCTTTTGAAATGTATCAACCTTTACTTGTTGTTGAACAGAAACCATGAATTAGTCAAGGTTTAGGTGTAATCTTACCCTGTTCTTCCTGAAGTCAGATTTCAACATTGAATCGCTACAAGCAGATAAAATTGCAATGTGGAATAGATTCAGTTCTAGAGCCTGGGTGACAACAGTTCAGATAAAACTTACTAGGGCTGTCACTACTTAGTTAAATACATAATCACATTAAAATATTAAAGACATAACTTGATTAAATCGTGGTACATTAGTGTTTCATGTCTCATTCAGGAAGCCCACAGTGTCATCGCTTGGGATTGTTTGGAGACCACAAAGTGTAAATATTGAAGGAGGCCTGTGGTGGGATTCTTATTTGTTTGGGTTTTTTTGTTTTACACATACCAATGAAGGTCAGTGTGCATGTTTGCATGGGATAGAATCAGATTTTTTTTTTTTTTTTCCTCAGTGAACAGTCATGAGGGGAGCACAAAATCACCCACCTCCTCTTTGCTAGACGCAGAATTCTCTCACAGAGTACAGAAGAGGTTGCTGCTTTTCCTAGCCCATCGTGATTTAAATACATATGCTATACAAGGGGCCTGCGGGGGGAGGGTTATTTGGTTTTTTATTATTATTATTCTTTTTTAAGTTAAGTTGATACATTGGCAGCCTCTGAGCTGCACCCGTATGGGTTCAGAGCAGCCCCTCTCTCGTGGGAAAGGGACCAAAGTCCTGTGTTCTGTCTGAAGGACAATGGTCCATCAGGGGAGGCTGGAGACCTGACACTTTTAACCTCTAAGCCAGCGCTGGACACCAGCTGCAAACAGGAACAAGGTTCCGTAGATGATGCAACTAATCGGGCCCACTTGTACAGTCACAATTCGTCCCCATCCAGACTGCCTGTGAGTAACTCCAAGCCTGACAGCAGCTGATTCTTTTCTTCAGGTTCAAGAGATCAGCAATCGACTGTTGAGTTCTTATGACATCAACCTAGATGAATTTTTTTCTGAGATAGATTCTTTTATAGCTGCAAGTCGAGATGTGTTTCAGCAGTTGGAAGAAACAGTAATAAGTGAAATTGACTGGGAGAAGATCCAGATACAGGTGGGTTGCCTTTGTTTGCTTGTTTTTAAAGTAGTTTTGCATTTTTTAAGCTCTCTTATGCTCTTTCGAGGCATGGCAGCCTTTTCAGCACAATTCAGTGTTTTCTGTTTTCTTAAATTTTGGTCCATCTGTTGCAAATCAGAACTATTAAAAAGTTTTTACCATTCAGAGATTTACCTCAGCAGCATCTCTCTTCTACTCAGTTAAAGAGCCCAAAGAGGTTATAGAAAAAATTGAGAATCAAAGTGTTAATAGTTTGTCAAAGTAATTAGAGTCATAACATTTGGATTGGCATATTGCTGATATATTTACCTTCCATTGTTTCACTACAGGTTGGTTTGTTTCTTTTTCCTCAGGCATTTCGGCAAGAGATCTCTGACTGTCCCATCTGCATCATGCCGCTCAGTCCTGCAGTTCATCCCGCCGGTCTCTTTCCTGGTAACTGCAAACAGTTTTCACGACAGACTGTTCTGCTTTCTTGTTCACATTTGTTTCATCATACGTGTCTCCGAGCATTTGAAGAGTTTTCCTTGGGGGAGCGACATCTTTGTCCTTTATGTCGCTCATATTATCAAAAGAAAATCCTTAAATGTTGATAACGTTGAACTACCTTGTCAAACATAGCTGGCACCACACGTACTTGGGAGATTTTTCAGATCCAGATCTTTTAAGAGCAAATTATTTTATATGGGCAATGGTACTCGCCTTGTATTTAGAGGAATAAAACCTAGAAGGGTGCTCTTGCTTCCCTTTTATATTCAGTTTCACCTTTGGTCTTCCAGCATTTTTATTCTTCCTCCCTCTGTCACTCCCACCTTCCTCTGTTTTCATTTCCCTTTCCCAAAGGTGAGCCAGCGTTGTTTCAGGCCTTGTGCTCGCTCAGCAGTACCCACTGCCACCCCTCACCTGGGTTTTTACACCTGATTTATTGCAGCACACGTTCCCACTCACAAGGGCTGATACTGCTGCAACTGGTACTTGTAGCAAGAAACACTTTTTTTTTCCCCTTTTCCTTCAGCCACATTTACTAACTAGAACCCTGGCTGCTGCTTCTGCTTGAACAGCTCTGACCAGCTCAAGAGAGCTGTGGGTAGATAGAAGTGGCCCTCAAAGATGCAGGATCATTTCAGAGACAACCATGGAACCAGTAAGCACTGACTACTTTCAAGAGAAATAAAACTTGATTATAACTTTCCAGCGATGCATTGCTGAAACTAAGGTCACCACAGATAATTTATAAGAAAAGCATGAGCACATAAAGACAGAAGTCAGAAGCTAAAACAAAATGAAGTAGGAACACATCAAGCTAACATGAAAATTAATTTTGCATTAAAAAAGCAATAACTTAAACTATACAAGGGATAGAGAGCTTCCAAATAACGCTGACAAGATCAAATGGTGTCATGCATCAAGTGAGGCAGAGTCCACAACACCAGAGCTGGGAGTGCGAAGGGCTGTATTATGTTAGAGAATCATTAGACATGAGTGTTTGGCAGCTCAGTTGCAGACAGACTCTGTTTTGGGGCCGGCAGCACCTGGGCTGCAGGGCCGTCCATGAGAACCCGAGGAGAACGTGTGACACTGAAGGACTAGGAATGGATAAATCATCTTGAAACCGGAAAGGAGGGAAGAAACCCTGGGAAGTTCCAGACATTGGTTTCACTTCATTTCCCAAAAAAAACCAAAACAAAACCACTGGTGCAAATTACTTTAAAAGAATCAGTATTTGACATGGAATTTGCCACAAAGGAAATCATATCAAGCCTTTTCTTTTCTGTAACAGGATACAGTCCTGCAGAAAACATAGTGTCACAAAAAATAGAAGTGCAAAATAGACAGATAGAAATAACTCCATGTACGAGGCGACTTGCATCTTATCCATGTAGCAATATAGAGACTTTCTGTAGAAAGACAGCCAGAAATATATTTGAGAACACAAGTTCAGTATGAATGAATGATGTTGCAAAAAAAGACCACCAAAAAAAAAAGTACTGAAGGCATGATGTGCTGTGAAGCCTCAAGCTTGGAGGTTTGTGTCCAGTTCTGAGCTCTGCAGTTCTAGAAACACACAAGGGTCCCCTCAGGCAGCAGAAAGGATGAGCAGAGCCCTGTGGGAAAGAGCTGAGGGGATGGGGGTCACTGCTCATGGAGAAGATAAAGGGAAATGTGACCTTTCAGGTGTAGGAAATGCTGGTGCAAGCAGAGACATCATAGAACAGTTAGGATTGGAAGGGACCTCCAAAGCTCATCCAGTGCCACCCCTGCCATGAGCAGGGACATCTTCACCAGCTCAGGTTGCTCAGAGCCCCGTCCAGCCTGGCCTGGGATGTCTCCAGGGATGGGGCATCCACCACCTCTTGGGAGAACCTGCACTGGTGTTTCACTAACCCCACTGTAAGAAATTTCTTCCTCAATTTCCTGTGATTGGCATTTGAGAACCAAATGAAAGCTCAGTGTGGCAAGGGTTGTTCACATGTGACATTTAGGAACCCTTGCGCAATTAGACACTGGCATGTAGCCCCTGGAGACAGCCCAGCAATGGCACCACAGAGAGACCCTACCAGGCTGGTGGGATCCCAGATGTGCTTCATCCCCTGCAGCTGGATGGATGCGACAGCTCCAGGTCTCTTCCAGACACACGACTCCTGAACTTCAGAAATGGCCTAAGATCTCCCGTGAAACGGAAAGTCTGAAACTTTTTAAGTTACGAATCATTTAGGAAACACATTGGTCAGTTTTTTAACATATAAGAATTGCCCTTCAGTCCAGCTATTAAGCTATTGGAAATGACTTCTGCATTGCATAAGCAACATACTCTTGTATAAATCAACCCCACTTGCCTCGAGGGTTCACATTCATGGTGCACTTGTCTTAAACACAGAACTGCAACACCGCTGAATGTGCAGGAGTCTCCATCATGTACCATACAGCGCGTATTTTAAAAACCCGATCGCTTGAGAATCTGAAATGCATGTTAAACTGGGGGGAGGAAGGAAAATGAGAGGAATGCAACCATTCACACCAGCTGCTGACAGGATAATTTAGAATGCCACAGATTTTTTTTTCGTTGCTTAAAATAAAGAAGCAAAATCCCACTATGAATCACACTTTAACTTTATTGAAAACACAGGAAAAAAAAATCTTCCTATAAAACATTCAGTGTAACATTTAAAACAAATGAAAAAAGACACTACCACTGCTTTTCGCAAGAAAAAAGCAAACAAACAAACACACACCACCAACCTGGCTAAGGTAGCAAGTATTTTCATATAGTTTTGTAACACAGCAAAGTATCCACAACGGAGAACATCATATAACCTATTTCTGACAACCTAAAATAAACCAGGAAGGGTTTGCTGGGGAAAATGTACACAGAAAATTGTACTGAATTAAGTAACACTCAAAGCATAATTTTTCAGCTCTATTTTACCTTGGTCCAAAATACAACCATGCAAAAGAAACATCAGTTGCCCAAGACTGGAGTTTACAAAACACAACCCGGACCGGGGGGTGGAATCGCTGGTTCCACCCCACATCTCCCAGCCTCACATCCAGGTCAGATTGTGCACAATTTTTTCATTTACTTTTTTTTTTTTTTTTTTTTTGGTAAACTAAAATCTTAACCACTAACACTGCAGTGAAAAACCTGGAAAGTGTCCGTCAGAAAACACCTGCTGCTGTTCTTACAGTGCCAGCAGCCGCCATGGAAACGCTGGTTCTGAACTGGAGTTTTATTGTCGCATCACCCCAGTCCATTGTAGCTGACACCAGTGGTACTCTTGCGGTATTTTCAGTCTCCTCAGTGTGAATTTCACAGACAAAGCTTTGTGAAAACAACAGCCCTGCGTGTTTTCTAGGTAGGGAACACGGGGTTGGGTTCCAAACCGCACAAGAAAGGAAATCCAGCCGTACTTTTTCTGTACCTGTGCTTCACACACTGTAAGATTTCAAATCCATGACCCAAATGTATCTTCATTTTCTGTCCCTTCATATTAAAGTAATAATCGTTAGGCCAAATAAGACAAAAATACTTTGAAATCTATCTTTAAAAAAATTATAGTGGCTCAACTTTGCTGTGTTATATAAAGCCAGGGAGGAGAGTTACCTACACAGATTGAGTTAAACTAATTATGGCCCAGGCTGGAAAATCTTATGGTTACAGGGAAAACAGAAGTCACACACCAGTTAATTTTCTTCTTAAGTCTTAAAACCCCTCCATTATATTCATAACACAGGTACCACCATCACACCGCTTATCTGAACAATTATTTTACATGGAGAGGAAGGTCCAAAATAAGCTCGTAACACATGAAATACAGAAGGTGCAGAAAACACACACGGAGCCTTTACCTTGGCACCATGCAGAGTTTGAGTTTGATCAGAATATCAGTTACGTGCTGCCAACCCACCAGAACGATGCGTCTCTTGATCCCCAAGGCAGCGGGACACATTGAGGGTTGTGCTCTTACTCTACAACTTGCAAAGAAGATACTGAAGTGTGGTCCAGCAGTAGATCAGCTACTCTGGAGTAAGCGCCATCAGCACGGCCTCACATGCCCCTGCAGTGCTGGTCCAGCTCTGGTTCCTCAGCACAGGACACACATGGACCTGCTGGAGAGGGGCCGGAGGAGCCACAGAAATGATCCGAGGCTGGAACAGCTCTGCTGGGAGGACAGGCTGAGAGAGCTGGGGTGTTCAGCTGGAGAAGAGAAGCTCCGGGGAGACCCCGTTGTGGCCTTTCAGTGCTTAAAAGGGGCCTGTAAGAAAGATGGGGACAGACTTTTTAGCTTGGCCTGTTGTGATAGGACAAGGGGTGATTGTTTTAAACTAAAAGAGGGGAGATTCAGGCTGGACATGAGGAAGAAATTTCTTGCACTGAGGGTGGTGAAACACTGGCCCAGGTTGCCCAGAGAGGTGGTGGATGCCCCATCCCTGGAGACATCCCAGGCCAGGCTGGACGGGGCTCTGAGCAACCTGAGCTGGTGCAGATGTCCCTGCTCATGGCAGGGGTGGCACTGGGGGAGCTTGGGAGGTCCCTTCCAACCTGTCCTGCTTTTATTAACCCGAACTGTTCTATGACTCTACGATAAACTGGCTGAACAAGCACGTTACTCTCTCAGTGAGGAACAGGCTGGTGGCCTCACAGTACTGAAAGTTAAAAGCACGTGTCTATGCGATGACTAAAGCTTTTCCATCTCTCTCTGAATTCAAACCTACATGAGCTCTTGGCAATTTGTCAGAGGACCCACTGTAATGACAGGACTGTTTTCATGGAATCTAGTGGTAAAAATCAGATCCAGTGCAAATGAATGAATAAATATTAACATCTTCAAAATGGAAGAACATTTCTAACTAGGGAATGAATATCTCTGTATGTTGATTGGAAAAGAAAATATATTACAATCAAAACAAGTGCCCTGCTACATATATCTGTGCAATCACTGAATACAAGAAGAATGCAAAATAAAAGTGCTGCTCATGAAAGGAGCTTCATCCCATGATGCTGAATATCGAACATATGTACTAGGGGCGGGAAGGGGAAGCAACAGCCACACTTGGGGTTAAGATACAACAAACATTTAGAAGCTGTATCCCAAAGTGCTCATGTAGGTACAAGTCTGATACCTAAAGTCTTTAAGAACTGGGATTTCCTAATTTCTATGATTATGTGAGGCCTTCAGACATACGCAGCTTTTAAATAGCTTGGATTTCAATATGTTAGGATTGCCAACACTTACAGCACATTTCCAACACTATCCCTTTGTTTGGAGTATATATCTAAAAAAAACTATGAGAAATAAACTGGAAAAGTTGCTTGGAAAAACATGGTCATTGATACAGAACTAGCATTCTGTATTTTAAAATTGCTCTTTTAAAGATCAGAGTACATGTAAAAGAACAGGATTTAGCTATCTTCCTGTATTGGGTATCTCTAAACCGCAGATCCTAGTCCACTGAGCATACGGCTCAGTCGCTGTACGAACACCTGTGGAGCCCATCCCGCTTCTGGAGGAGGGGGAAAAGAAAGGAAAATAACCTAGAACGTTCTTAGAACATTCAAGGAAAGTCAGATGCGTGAAGCAGCCAATTGCTCTTTGTTTCTACCTTATTCTTTCTATTTCAGACTGTAAGTTCTTTAAGAACTGCTGACGGCACAGCAGCAGGAATGGGCGACCGCCCCAAGGAGCAGCAGCTGCCACAGAGACATGGGGCAGGAGGGGGCTGGTGGGACAGGCGAGGGCACTCGTCACTCCGGTGGCACATGAGGCTCTGCAGAGGGATCTGGACCAGCTGGATAGTTGGGCTAAAGCCAATTGTATGAGGTTCAACAAGGCCAAGTGCTGGGTCCTGCACTTGGGTCACAACAACCCCAGGCAGCGCTACAGGCTCGGGAAAGAGTGGCTGGAAAGTGCCTGGCAGAGAGGGATCTGGGGGTGTTGACTGACAGCGGCTGAACATGAGCCAGCAGTGTGCCCAGGTGGCCAAAAAGGCCAACAGCATCCTGGCTCGTATCAGGAATAGTGTGGCCAGCAGGACCAGGGCAGTGACCGTCACCTTGTGCCAGACACTGGTGAGACCCCACCTTGAATCCCGTGTTCAGTTTTGGGCCCCTCACTGCAGGAAAGCCCTTGAGGTGCTGGAGCGAGTTGAGAGAAGGGAACAGAGCTGGGGAAGGAGCTGGAGCACAAGTGTGATGAGAGCGGCTGAGGGAGCTGGGGGTTCACCCTGGAGAACAGGAGCTGAGGGGAGACCTTCTGATCTCTGAACTGCCTGAAAGGAGCTTGGAGCGTGGAGGGGGTTGGTCTCTTCTCCCAAGGAACAAGCAATAGGATGAGAGGAAATGGCCTCAAGTTGCAGCAGGGAAGGTTCAGATTGGATACTGGGAAAAATGTCTTCCTAGAAAAGGTTGTCAGGCATTGGAACAGGCTGCCCAGGGCAGTGGTGGAGTCACCATCCCTGGAGGGGTTTAAAAGATGTGCAGATGAGGTTCTTAGGGACATGGTTTAGTGCCAGAGTCAGGTTATGGTTGGACTTGATGATCTTGGGGGTCTCTTCCAACCCAAATGATTCCATGATTTGCCAGGTGATGCGCTGGAGGGAACATCACGTCCCCCTGCAGCTCCTGCTACATGTCCATGCCTGCCAGCACACGAGCTCCCAGCTGCAGAGGCTCAGCACTGGCACACGGCTGCACCCCTGTGGTACCTGAGGTGGCACTTCGGAACCAGACGAGGAAAACAATTTGTCAAATCCTTTAATTTCTATGACACTGTAAAACAGTCAACAGGGTAAAAGGTATCGGAGCAACAGGGCCAAAGATAAACATCACATTACAGACAGTAAACAAAACTTCCTATGAATGCAAAAACTGTTACCTGTACAGTAACTAATACGATTATCTTTTAGCTTAAAGTGATAATTATGTGCGCTTTACACTTCAAAAGCCCAAAACACTACAGTTCTGCCACTGCATCTAATATTGTGCTATCAACACAGAATAAAGCCAGGAGACTGCTAACTCAAAACACTCAGTTTACACCTATTTTTTGGTCTTGTGTGGTATCTAGTCGAAGATGGAAGCATTTATGTGCTTTTTGCCTCATAAGAAGTGAGGCAGATGTTAATGTTACTAAGATCAGCTGTATATACCTTGAAGGTATAGACCACCTGACTCTACATGAGTCAAAATACTAGGAATGTGTCATCAGCATCCATTAATGAATTACCAGTTGCTTGTATTTAAGTGACCATATGCTTCTGTGAAAAGTATATAGTGACCTGTATCTTACACACTATATCTGAAAGTAGCGCTGTATCTCTAAAGGAGTTTTGCATAAGCAAGTCATTTTCAAGGCCAAAGGCATATTTTAATGTGGACAGTGTCACAGTATCAGCAGCTCATTTTAAAACAAAACACTGTCAGGAGTTGCGCAGGGTAGTTCTGAACGTCTCATCCACCACGGAAACCACGCAGCATCTTCACCATCTCTGTGCTGCTGTGTAAAATCGTGGCTAACACAGCCTTGACCCGCACATCTCCGGCCGCAGAATCCAGCAGATGGGGTGGACCAGCCGAGGCTGCAACATCTTTGAAAGATTTTTATAGTCTGGCCTGAAACTTGTGTGCTTATCAGCAGGAACTGCCTCTGCTCAGTTTAAGGAATTACTCAACTCGCTTTCAGAAACCCCATCTGAATTATAATCCCACTTTTTTCTATGTTCTTGGGTCACCAACGCCAGGACAAGCGTCTCTCCAAACCCTCAAGCAGTCTAACTACTGAGAAAAGCATGAAGAGCAAGACCTACACTGGTTCACACTCCCTAGATTTATTCCTTAAATTCATTTATTCAGTTTCACAGAGTGTATTTAAATAACTGTCTTAAGGTTGTACCAGAATACTTTAACCAAGCTAACTAGCCTCACACACCACAATTCACCAGCCCCATTAAGACATGAGGACAGTTTTGGTCACAATCACTTGCATGGACAAGTGGATACATTTCAGTTATTTTTAACTATAATCCTAATAGATAAGGCTACGAGTTCTGAGAATACCCAAATGACATCCCTAATAATAAATCTCCCAACATTTTAAATGTAAACACATTTTAAACCAACTTTTAATTACAGTTCCCTGTTCTTGGTTGCAGAACTTCGACTTGGATAAAGATCTGTCACTAAAACATCTGCATTAAACTCGAACAACAGAAAAGATGCTTGTAAATCTTAGTGAAATCAAGTGATTTTACTTTAAATCTTCCAAGACTCAGCACAACACATCAATAGTCAGTTTAATAGGCCTTGAATTTATACTAATCATACACACAAAAAAGTAACTCTTTAGTATCATATTTACTACAGTAGTATTTACATTATGCCCCAGTTCAAGTCAGAAAAGGCAGCCTGCAAAAAAAAAAAAAAAAAAGGAGAAATCCTCTTTTTTTTTTTTAAACACTCCAGGGGTAAGGAAAAAAAAAATAAGGAAAAAGAGGCTCACATTCACACCCGCAGCAATAAGTTCTACAGCGCAGAGCAGCTGTCTCAGGAGAACGGCCAACAAGGTTTATCTTGTTTCAGAACCACACTGGAGAGCCGGTTGTCACCACTTGATCACATAAAACCCTGAACTCCAGACAGACCTGCTCGTTTTACAGAAACAGGAACCGAACAGGAACGTTATCTGAGTTGCTACATGGTGGGCACACACTGACCATGTCCCCATCCCAATCTGTTTGCAGATCAGTGTGGCAGAGCAGGACAAAAATGCAACCAGATTCTGAATACTTACTTGGAGTTTGGTTGGTGGCTTTTTTCTTTACTCTAAAGGATTCCTAAGGCTGCAGTAATTCTAAAAAAAGGGACGTTACAACCCACCAGTGCCATCCTGAATCTAAGGCCTCTCTGAGCAGTTCAACTGTAACACCACAGAAATTCATCCTACCAAGACTCAACACAAAAGCCTGACTTACCAAACCACCTATGTCAGCTCTATAAGCTTAGAATTTCATTTATGATATCTACACATATAGGTCTATATACATGCTCTTGTGTACATTAAAAAAACAGGCTAGTGAAAGATACTGGATTATGCCACGGAACAGAAATCCTCATAACTATAGTATAAATTCAGAGAAATAATTTACTTCAAATTAAAGAAGACTGTAAAAAAACTGCAATTGCAGCCTCCTAGGCCTGTGCTACTTGCATTGATTACAAGTACAGCTTATACACAGTAGTTCATAAAGAATTTTACAGGGATGTACTTGGTAGGTAAGTGACCTCCGCGGCACAATAGCTTACAGAACCGTAAGAGCTGTGACAGGGGGTCTACGCAGCTTTTTACAAAGCATACTAGGCTCAGATTGAACACTGAAGTTAATCTTCATCTTGCACTTTATTTGATAAGACATTGTCTGGCTACCAGTAAAGCGACTGGCACTTATAGCTCAGAACAAAGCTGAAAACGCTGCCCTTCCAGGAAAGCTTCGGGACATTAGATGGTGAACAGCCCACCGAATCCAGCAGGAAAGAAATTGTGAGCCGTACCAGTTCCCTTCATTTTTAACGTGTTCTTAGTTGGAACTGTTTATCTCCTGTCAAGGATTCCTACTCCAGGTAGTTTACATTCCCAGCATGGGTCATTTGGGGCTTCAAGAGTATCTTTTTTCTTTTTTTATTTTTTAAACCAAGTCCCAAAGTTATTCTTTACAGCTGTGTCTGTATAACACAGGAGGTACTGTGCATTCAAACAGTGGTGGGTTTATATCTAAAGATGTGAGACAGTCAAAGAAAAAGGAATGCATTATTCTCTTCAGCTTCCAGTCTTCAAGGCACCTCCTGCATCAACTTACTGCGAAATGAACCAGTAGACCAGAAGTTCGCTGGAAAGAGAAGAATCCGATATACTTAACTTCCACAGAAGCACACAGCATGGAAAAAATGAGACAAGGTTGGACCCAAATTATCAACAAATAAAATCAATATAAAACTGCTGATGAGATGACGGGAATGCCATGAGGTTGATGTTTTCAGCTCTGTTGATCGCAGGTGATTGTTCATCACAGTGTTTTCTGGTGCCCATTTGCAGACGGCTTTGTCTCCGAGTCTCTTGGATTGTTCGACAGATGAAGTTTATCTAATCCTGCAAAACATTACACAACAAGGGAAAACACTGAGATTCTCCCATGTTTTGTGCATATAGGTATTCAAAAAAACCAGATACAAACCAAATTCTACTTTGTGATTAAGGACTTTGAATTGGCTGAAGACCAGAACTGACGTTCTAGCTCAGGTAAGAATTGCTGCTGGGAAATTCTCTCAGTTGTGTTTTAAGTGAGAAAAGTCCATTATAATGGACAGGGATGGAAGCGAGAGAAGCTGAACTTACCATCACTTAAATCACAGACTTAGATGGTAAGAACTGAGAAAGACTCACAAACCCTTTACTCTGTCAGCCTACAAAGACAAAAATGATTACCCAAAATATTTCTTTTAAACTACAGCATCTTTCTCAAAAGCATCCACTGCTGATCTTAAGCTCACTGGTGATGACCACATCACCTCTCTATACTGCCTAATAATACTTTTAGGCCTACATTATTACTAATTTATCTTCATTTCCAGCCATTTGTTCTTATTGCATGCATTATGAGTGCTAATTAAAGTCTCCTACCCTGCCACAGGCAAGTAGTCGAACTCTTTATTTTGGGGGGTGAGGTGGGGAAAGATGGTAAATTGAATAATATTTTATTGACAAGAGGCACAATGTCAGCCCTTCCTTGCTTGCTACAACTTCTCTCTGAAGTCTCCTATCAATTCTCTAAAATTAAGGATCAAAAAATGGAAAGAGCTTCTTATTCATTTAGTGTAGAGGAAATTGACTGTATTACTGAAGCGCCATGACATATCCAGTTAAATTTCTTTGATCACTGGAATTCCAAAACTGATTGCACTACTAAAAAAAACCAAAATCTACTCAATATTGTATTATTAAGTCCCGGTATTACATGAATTCCTTTGGTCACAGGCCTGCAGCAGGAATTTACCTTCCACTCTTTAACTATGCTGCTCCACCAGCCTCTAACTCTGTGTCACTGTTTTCAGCACAGGGAAGAAATAAACACACAAATTTTGGTTCTCATCCTGTAAATTCCACGTGACATTTTTTAACAGACACTGTTTGTTACATGTAGCATGGAAAACAAACCCCGTTTGTGTCAGGGATTTATAACTGCCTGATTGTGTCAAATGCAAACCTCTTACCAATTACTGTTTCTCCATTTTGATCACAGTATTTACACCAAAAAAAACCCCCACACAATTTGTAACAGCAAGGCCAAACAAATCCCTAAAAAATCCACTAGAACAATGCCATCCAATGACCATTATCCTCCTATGCCTGCAAGTTTGTTAATCTGCTTTCAACACCATTTTTATTAAACACCATTTAATAAAGTGCCATGAATTATGAAGATAAATCTTTTAGATCATTTAAGACAGAAACTTTAAAGTTTCAGCAGACCTGTTGCTATAAGCCCATGGTGACTGATGGTCTTTCCTTCAGAGCTCTACAACAGCCATTACATTATACAAAATAATCCCTTTACAGTCAAAACAGTTGCACACCAAAAAAAATAGGATTATGCAAGTCAACTAAAAGAGACAAATCAAGGTCTTCTCATAAAATGACCTTAAAGCTGGGTGATGATAACAAATACATCATGCTCACACCATCTATCTGTCTCAATCAATAATGGAACTTTTCTGAAAATATCTTCAGCATAAAAATCAATGGACAGTTTTACACACCCCTGGCCCACTAACCTGTTCCCTTGGAGCTTCAAAACTCATAAAACCCACCACAGAACGGCTTGTTTTAATCCTACACTACCAGTGATTTTCTATTTCCTTTTTTCAGAGGTCTGATTTTAACTTAATTGGCAACAGTAGTGCTTGGATTTCATTTACCAGGGTCACAACTCTGGAAAACATTAATTGGTAACAACTAACCCAAGTTCCTTTTAGACACTACAAACTGAATCCACAGTGACAAATAAACACTGACGTTTCACCATTAGTCCTCTCAGTTTAAGCAAATACTACTGTAGGGTTCTAAAGAGGTAGGAGCTTCATTAAATAGTAAAGATGTAGTAACAACGCAATTACTAAATATGTACATTTTATCCTCTTAGTATCAAATATGTTTTCAAGCCTTTCTTCTACAGCCGAGAAACCTGAATGCACAATTGGAGCAAAATTTTGATTATATCACGTAGAGGTTTTACTTATGCTACATATTCTGTACAAAGACTTTATGAACATGCAGAGCTCAAAAGAAAGCATCACAACAAAGCAGTTCAGGCTTCCACTAGACTATTTTCAGGGAACTAATAGGTTACTTAGAACAAAAAGAAAAAAGTCAACCCACACACAAGTTGAAGATTTATTTTGGAATAATTTCTCAGTAGCAATGAGAATGTTTCTGTGCTCTCTAAAGGCTGAAAAAAAAAAATCTAACTGCAGATCAATAAGTTCACAGATGTATCATTAAGATCAACATTGTACTTTAGCTCCTGACTCTTAAAAAAGAAAATAACATCAAGCAATGCATTCTCACCTTAACTTAGAGAAATTTCCACCAAAAAAAATTTCTGTAAGTTGTAACAGAACTTTTAACAGTAGCACATCAAGGTATCAACACTAAAGAAATGTTCAAGCACAAACTGAATTTTCAGTGCTATTTTACCTAATGCCTTCAGGAGCTCTTCTCGCACAGCAGATGTGAACTTTCTGACCAGACACAACGTTGTCATGATAGCAAAGAGCAGGTTGTAAGATAACACAATATAGAAGTTTCCCAGCCAGTTAAACCTTCCAAAGTCTCCAAGCAGATCAAATCTGGTGATTCCTGTTAAAATTGCATTTTAGATTTACACCAAAATCTTGATTACATCTTCTAACACACACAGAAATTCCATTCTATTACTTTCGACATATGGAAGAAAAATTCCTTTAAATAACACACAAGACACGTGGTTGAACACAAGACAATGTTCAAGATCTTTTGCCCCTTCATTGACCACTATAAAACTGTAAGACACCCTTATCGAAATGTTTTAGTTTCCCAGTAAAATGTTTGAATAATGTTAAAGTAAATTGTTTATTCTAGAAAGGAATTCTGCTTTTATAATTTCAGTAAGTAACCAGGAAAAAAAATCAGTATTCGTATGAAAACTGCAAGAAATCTGCATTTCTACAAAATCCTTAACTATGCCAGAAAAGGCTGAAATGCACTGTGCAGTTTCTTAAAAGCCTTTCCACAAGCACCACTACAACTTACAGCAAACACTAAGCCTTTGTAAGTATTTTTTTTAGAGCCGCTGCTTTCGAAACCAAAGTTTAAGGACATCTTTCAAGCAGCAGTTTCTCTCCTGGATCTACCCACCAGCACAGAACACTTGCACAGAAGGAGAAGATTTTGGGTGAAAGATGGTGCTGACAGGTCCTCACCAACACTCGTCTCTATGCTGATGGAAGGCTACTCAATCCCTAACACTATATCAGCAAAGTTTTTCCAAAGGGTGGAAGCGTCTCCAAGCTAGATGGTCATCCCAGGAGGCAGAAGAAGAACCAGAGGTTGTTCCTCTGCCAGGTCTCCACCAAGAACTGCACTGAATAAAGGGCAAAATATTGAGATGATACCCAAATGACAGTTGTCTGGATTGCTGAGCCATTAAATTCCCAAAAAACCTTGTGGCACAGATGATGTCGTTGTGACGTGCGCAGTTGAGGAGATCAACAGTATGAAGGAAGTTTAGCTCACCCCAGAGCTCAAATGGCAGCAGCAAACTATTAATACTATTAAAACTATTAATATGCAATCAGAAAATAACCCTGGCTCTGAAGTTCCTGGAAGCAAGTTTTCTACCATCTTATTTTAAATAGGTTTGGGGGCTTTTAAGAATTGTGACTTCAGCAGTGATAATAAATGAAGAAAGGCAGAATAAAGGGTCAGTCAAGGGGAAACCTGGTACTTGCAAACCTCCCTGTACCTGGATCTCCAAGGCTCACAGCCAGCTGCCTCAATGCTAAAAGGTACACACGCTTCTTGTACGCAGCAGTCAATTAAAAAAAAGAGAATCAAATTTAGTATGTAAGAAAATCATGTCAAAATTAAGAAAATTAAAAGGAGAACTGTCAGATAAAGCAAGAAAAAAAATACTGAAGCTAATGAAAATAGCAAGAGAGGCAGGGCAGAATATCATGAAAGCACAGAAGGTTTTAGCACAGGATTGAATCAGCCAGTAAACAGATGAAGGATCATAAACACCAGTTGCTTTCACACTTGAAGCCAAACAGTGTCCTTCAGAATATTTTCAAAGGAGCAGAGAGTGGTTTAGTCAGACTGCAGGGATACATGAAAATCAAGAAAGTTGATTTTGAACATATAGGCTTCCAGGCACTTAAAAGAAAAACAAAACAGGTAGAGCACCGAGTGAAGCATTGTCTGGAAAAGCAAAAATGCTCCTTGACAAAAGCAGGTTCAGAAGAGTCACCAGCAATGGAACAGGTGTTACGGGGACAAACAAAAACAAAGCCTGACATTTCTGTCAGAGAAGGTGGGAAAAAATATTGTCTACAAGTTACATTCATTTGCCCCTTACAAATAAAAAAGTCACTGCTCATCAGAAAAAAAAAATCTGACACAGTATCATTTTATAAGATTGTAGGTGAAAAGCATTAAAAAGCTTTTGGAGACTTTTTCTTACAGAAGTCTCTACTCATCCATAGAAACAAAATCCCAAGACTGCAATTTGAAAGACAACTCGGTAACTGAACAGAAAGCTGCATCTCTCGTGGACACAAATATAGATCCCATAACGTTGGTGACAACTTACCAAATAAAATACTAAAGAATTGTTCAGTTGAAAAAAAATAAATACTGTGTTACTATACTATATGAATACTGCATATACTAATAAGTTCTAACTCCCTATTTACTTAGCCATAATAAGAGAAGAATTCTAGGAGTACGTTTGTACACTAGAAAATTCAATTTTGTTTGCAATTCCTTGTTTCTGTATTCCTGGCTATTAAGTGCTCTGTTCCCGATTTGTTTCACAGTGGTCAGCAATGTGGTGCTGGTGGGAAACTTCTTCCAGGAAGGAACATTAAAAGGCTGAAAAGTTCTGGAGAAGACGAGTTAACTGATTTTAGTAAAATAACTTATTTTAGTCAAAACTTTCTTGGAGTTCTCACAGAATGATACATTAGAGACATCCACCACCTACATATTTAATGAGAATGCTAAGAAAAAAAAAATTCTCATATTTCCATTTTGAAACTTGAAAAGGGTCAGTACATGCATTAGGTAACTTTTGCTTTTTTACCTTTCCCATAATGATAAAGTCTTGTCTCTTCTGTATAGCCTAGAAACTTGCCTTTTTAATAAAGCAAAAAGACTATGAACCTGCTTAACATATTTATTTCTTTTCATCTATTCAGTGCCACAGGGCAGGAGCATGTAGTGTAACACATGTCGATATTTTTGCAAAGCGCCACATGACTCACTGTACTCCAATGCACTCTGTTAATCCTGTTTGGACAGCTGTGACTGTGCATTTGTTGGCTGTGCGTTAATTGTTCCATCTTTTTTCTTCTTTTATTTATCTCTATGGCAAACTATTCAGGAATTCCATTTGTTAGTCCTTTATTTTAAAATGAGTTTTACCATTAATCTGTTTCCTATGAGATAACAATGCACCCAGCATGTGTACTTATTACCACAGAATCCGTTCATTATCAACTGTTAATCTCATATCGTTAACAATGATTTTTTTATTTTTAAACAAATGATGAATGCAGTAACTTAGTGGTCAAAATACTAATGTGAAAATTCTATTCTAAACCACTAATTTTTCAACTTAACATCTTGCTCTAAGTGCTAGAACTGCTTTACTCCTTATATCTTTATCATACTGACTATATTTTAAAACTGCACTACTTTAAATACTTGAATTATTCTTTTGCATTTTTTGCTGAGGTTTTACAACAAGTTTTTAAAACATGAGCTCTAGAATGTGTATTTTAAGACTTAACCCCTCAAAATGCATTACAGGGTTTTTTATTTGTTATAGATATGATCTAGTAGATCTGATAAAACCTCTCATCTGTAGATATACCCAGCACAAAAATATACAGTAGAGTTTATTGGAAAATATTAACTACTCTTGATTTGACAGTATCCTGGTTGAAAAGAAAATCAGCTACAGAGCTATTGGGTACAACATCACTGGTCTGTGGGCCTGAGCTTAAACTCTTAAGCTTGTACTTAAGACCCATGCAGCCCAAGGTGAAAATTTTTGGTTTATGCTGTTTAATGTTCCCAAGGAAATTCACATTTGCCACAAGTATTCTGGGCTAAATATATAACCTTGCAATCTAACTTCAAGAATTCAAGCTGAAGATTACCTCATTAAACAAAGATACAAAACGTTTTTCCAACTGGTTAAAATAATTTTTCTACTTCAAATGCTACTGCGAGTTCTTAACAATAAAATCAGAACTTTGAGTTCTACTATGCTAGAAACCAATTTTTCATATTTGAAAACTAAAGTAACAAAGAATGCAAGCAGGTTACATTAGGGAAGACAGAAGTAGCCCGGTATCATTGCCGACAAAGATGCTTAAAAAAATAAAGAGTCATTAACTGGTTTTAAAAAAGCCATTTGCCCTCAATTTTATCTCAAATTTTGTACCTGAAATCCCCAAATGTATTTTTTTTCCCCACAAAAACCGAGCACTGTGACTTCAAAGTGAATGAAACTATTTTATACTGCCCTGAACAAGCAGTCTCCATATCTATTCTCACCATCTCCTGTTTTAAGAAGTTTAAAATCTGACCTGTGTTCTTAAAATAACATTCTCTAGAAAATGCTCAGCATCTTTTTTTTTTTTTTAGAACGGATGTTCTGCAGTTCATGTATTTAGAATGTATGTTCAACAGTTCACGTGGGTGTAGAAAAGAAGGCCCAACACACATGGCATTTCTATTGAAAGTGACAGCAAATTACATACATGCTATGAAGGGTACAGCTACAGGCTGATTTTTTTTTTTAACTCAATTAAACATCCTTTATTACGATGCTGTACATTTCCATTTCACTTACCCAGTGTCCTTGACATCACTGGCAAAGCAGAGCTCAGCACCAAGATTGAGACACAGTTTCCAATGATCTGTTTGAAAATGACAAACAGCATTTAAATTATATGATTGTGGAAGAAAAATAAAAGAAAAACAATGGTCAAGATGAAAAAGAGTGCCTGGAAGTTACATTCTTCAAACTGAAGGTAAAGCAATTTACGATAACATATTGTTAGTCTCGCTTACTTCTGTCATGCTTCTCTATACAGTGTTATACAAGATGAAGATGATCCAAGAGGAGAGTTAAAAAATATGCAATCATTTGCTTTTAATCAGCGTTACGTATGCTTAGATTCAAAATTCAAAACTACCACATTGCAAAGCGTCAACTGTTTACTTAATTCCTGCCAACTTTTAATAAAGAATCATTCCATGGGCCCCAAAGAGACGACTGATATATCAGCTTAAGCTATGTATGTAACTGCTTGCAGGATTAGCATTATTTAAAAAATTACAAAGAGCTTCCTTTCAATTGAACGCCTGTTGACTACTTTAAATAGTAGAAAAAATTCACAGCTGTTAAGATTTTATTCTAGTTTTTGTGAAGCCTTTATAAAGAGTAATTGAAACTTTCTCTCACAAGGGATCATTTTCTTCAGCTCAAATTCTACATATTTCAAAAGAAAATAAACAGAAAACTTCTTAAAAGTAGGTAGATATTTGTGCAATCCGTATTTATTTCTATGCTATTCTTGGTGTACTGCAAACAAACAACAGAAAACATTAAGAACATTACAACTCTGAACTACCTACTTACTATAACCATTGTATGTGTTTACCTACTTTCTCACTTCCAGCAATTTATGGTAAAAACATCTTTAGCCATTACTTTAAAAAAAAGCCACACAATGAAACATTGAAAAAATTACATTCAACATCTGTTCCTTGGGTACTGATCACGTCCCCTTGTCAGCTGTGGGAATCCTTTGCCACAAACCTTAGTGTGTTCCTGCACATTAGGTAACAGCATTTGTTATTCTGAAGTCAAAGTCGAATTAGCCTCAGACTGCAAAATGTTGCTGAATAGACCTCCTCAGTCTTAGTTTAATTATTCAAATTTGAATTACTTTGTCTGTATTACTTCTAGGGACCAAGTTCTTCAGATTTCAAACCGGCTCCCTGAAGTACAGTTACCACAATCCCAGTTACTCATTAGCAATAGGTTTCCTTTGAAAAAAGTTCTTTCACTGGCTTTTCTATAGCTAGTTAACAAGCTCTACTATTCCCAGCTTTTCACAAGTGAATGGATGCCATCCAAACCAAACAGAGCACATCCTTTTTCCCACTCATTCAGCATTTTGAAAGTCTTCCAGTTTGTGTTTACGCAGCAGCGTACAAACAAATACCGATCACTGCAAATGAGCCATTCAGGGCAATTACTGACTCAAAGAGCCAGTTTGTCTTGGGTGGCAAGAAATTAAGGAGGGGGCCATGGCCACCACAGACTTTGCCTCACCTTTGTCATAGTTGTGTCATCCTTCCTGGGAGTGAAATTTTCAAAAAAACGAAGACTATAGAAGCCGACGACAGAGGATACCATCAGATAGCTGTGAGAATCAAGGAAAAAGGAACCTCCGAGGAATACAAGTTTCACTCAAGTTCTCAAGTCTTAAGAACTAAAGAAAAAAAAACCACCAAAACCACTTTGAGTGCTTGAGAAGGACTGACCCGTCTCTTTCTTCTTTCCAGGCAAGTGTCTTAGTAAATTACCACTGTCCCAGAAAACTCGACAGAATACTTGTTAACAGACAGAATTTTTAAAGAAAGGATACAAAATCAAAATTATTTCAATTGCTGCTCCCACAAAACCAAAGGTGGACAGGGAAGCATTTCCTATTCCAGGCCCCTACAAAAAGAAAAAATATACTTTACGTAATTTAAGAAGATACATGCGCATGTTCATAAAATTAACTTCTAGCAGGACCAAAAAAATAACATCTTACATGAAATACAGCCCTCTCTCAGTTCAGAATTTAAGGGACATTCTGATGGGCTGACCTGCAAGTCTCCCATCCCGTGCAAGTGCATCAGGCAGCTTTCAAACATGAGTGACACGCGTTACTAAGACGATCTAATGATTCACACTTCGTAGACACTGCATCTACCCATCGTGCTGCATGTTACACTCAATTACTTTGGAAACCAAAATAAGATGTCTCAAAACCAAACACTTTGGTTGTTCACAGTACCACAGGCAGAGCGGCCACCACCGCTAAACACCTTTTCCAGCTGTGCCAGCTCACGCACAGCTGCACGCAGAGGAAGGCAACACTGAGTTAATAAAACCCTCCTCATCATTAAACACTCTTCTGCTCAATCTGCGATTCTTTAATTTCTTGAAGTATTTTTATCATAAAAGGGAAAAAAAAAATCATGTTTTGTAAAAGGAACACAAACACAAGACAGGCTTTCCATATTTGTTTTTGACATAGTTTCTTAAGTGGAACATTTCTAGACCGTATAAAAGCAGATAAGTAAAATGCAAACTCCAAATTACTGATTTACTCTGCTGAATCACTGCATCTTCATAAAGATTCTGGACTACTTTTATTAAGAACTTGCAATAAATGTTCATGTGTGCACAAGACTGAAACCTAGAAGGTTGAGGGTCATTAGTTTCAGTGTTAAAGCAAAAGTCCTCACTTGCACTTTTGTAAGATCTCCAAAGCGTTACAGTTATAAAAGTTATAAAAATTATAAAATCATAAGAGAAGGTTACTTTACCCCTGATCCCTTTGGCATTGCAGTCTCATCAACCAAGAGGTAAAGAATGTTGAGAGCAACTAAGAGGACTGAGATGGACTATAAAGAAGTAGAAACAGTCTCGTTATTTAAAAGTATCCCACACTTTAAAAGTGTATACATCTATCCTTAGATTCCATAATGTTATTTTAAAATAGTCAAGCAAAAAATATCAAGTTTGCTGCTTAAACACACACCACTCAAAAATTTTAAAACTATTTCCCCAAATGACCACGTAATTCTTTATACTTTTTGTTGGGAAGGGGGGAAAACAAAAATTCTTACCGTCCCAATCAGTAGCAATATCATAACAGCTGGATAAACTAAATTCCTTTCCCAAGCAGAAGCTTTTTTCCGCCGTTCTGTTCAGAAGAGAAAAACAGCAGCTTAATACCATAGGTCACCTCAGAATAAAACAAAGTATAAATCATTCAGATATCGATAAGCTCTTGTTATAACTATAGGTAACAAAAGTGATCTTGTCTTGAACCAGAACCAACCAGTTCATAGAAATATCCACCCTGAACAGCTGTACAAAGTGGTTCCAAAAATATGAAACCTCTTCAGAAAAAGTTTGGGGAGACATGCAGAAGCAGATTTTTCTTGTTTGTTTACAGGCCTGTTTCATCATAACATTTTTTCCCTGGCATACAGCAGTTCTGCAAAGTTTAAAACATAATGAATTTTAAAATAAGCTGTATACGTGTATGCTTTAGTAAGACCTAAAGGGACAGAAGGGAACTGCAAATATTTAAACAGTATTTTCCTCTTATAAAGCAGGAAAGGTAAGACTAACTCATTGGACATCTAGTATGTCTAAAAAGAAAACGTAACGCATTTTTCTTACCAGTTTGAGTTTTGCACATATCACACTGATATATGCAACATCCTACAAGCTTTTGAATAAGTAGGTAGATGTCTGTTGAGCAGCTGCCATTATCAAAAGTATCGCTTGCCAGTTTTAAAAGACAAACCAGCTAAGAATTATTCTACCGTTCTTAAAAATAATTTGACTTTTATAGAAATAATTCAAAAAACAGAGAAAAGTAATGTCTTAGATTATCCCAATGCCAGGATGTCAAGAGTGTTACAATTTCTCTAAAATTATGTTAAAAATAAGATCCAAATCAGACTCCCTACTTAAATTTTTTAGAGGGGCACAACGATCCCATGTGATGCATTTATAGCAACTATGACACTTTGAAAGGACTGCAAATGCATAAGTTTGGTTCAGAACACAACTGGAATTAATCAAGTGACTGCTACAAGCTAAACACAGCACCTTAAGGTCACTTACTATACCACAATCCACATGAAACAGCAGGAAAAAAAAAAATTACCTAAATTAGTTTTCTTGCTTTTCACTTTTTCAAGCTCCCGTTCCAACTCTGCTGTCTGGTATTCCACTGTGGAAGATATACCTATAAAACAGAAGACAGTGTTTTCTTTTGGATGAGAATAACTATAGTACTGTAAGACACAGTGCGACGATTCAGATTTAGGAAGCGTCACATTCACACTTCTGGGTTTAAACTGCAGGTTTGTTTTTGAGACTCTTTACTTCTTCTCAAAAAAAAAAAAAAAAAAAAAAAAAAAAGAAGTAGAGGCTTTGGCAAGAACCCTCTAAATTGTGTCTAACCAGAAGGGTTCAACACAGAGGTTTCAGAGTGACCTTCTCTGATCACTGACTATTCTGTTGAGCAGCTGCTTCAAGAATTAAGAGAAGAGCTATTGCTGAACCATTGCAGGGGTCCAAAAAACAGTTGTGGTGTAGCAGCCTGACACAGGACGGCTCAAACTCCTTCTGGTATCTCTATATGATTCATATATAAGGATGTAAAGAACCTCTGGATGCCTTTCAAGGGCATTGTTATTTAGCAAGTTAAAGACAGAGTGGACCTTTGCCTCCAAACTAAGTAAGCTGGTGGCTGGACATCCAGTTTCAGCTTCTGACCCCCCTCCCTTTCCCCAGTATTTTTTACTTAAACTCAGTTTCCACACCACTGACCTGCTTGTGGACGTATTTTCTGCTCACATCAGTTTGCCTGATTTTGTCAGTATCTCTGTGCCACAAAGCTCCCTCTGACAACACAATCAGATCTTCCTCGCAACCACCCACAAGACCATATTCTTCTACTTTTCACAGTTTACAGCATATGCAGGTCACACAGAATCACAGAATGTTAGAGATTGGAATGGACCTCAAAAGATCATCCAGTCCAATCTCCCCGCCGGAGCAGGAACACCCAGATGAGGTTACACAGGAAGGTGTCCAGGCAGGTTTGAATGTCTGCAAGAGAAGGAGACTCCACAACCTCCCTGGGCAGCTTGGTCCAGGCTCTGGCACCCTCACTGTGCAGAAGTTTCTTCTCATATTTAAGTGGAACCTCCTGTGTTCCAGTTTGTACCCGTTGCCCCTTGTCCTATCATTGGTTGTCACTTAGAAGAGCCTGGCTCTATCCTCCTGACACTCACCCTTTAAACACTGAGGTCACCCCTCAGTCTCCTCCAAGCTAAAGAGCCCCAGCTCCCTCAGCTTTTCCTCACACCGGAGATGCTCCACTCCATCACCTTCGTTGCCCTGCGCTGGACTCTCTCCAGCAGTTCCCTGTCCTTCCTGAACTGAGGGGCCCAGAACCGGACACAATATTCCAGATATGGTCTCACCAGGGCAGAGTAGAGGGGCAGGAGAACCTCTCTTGACCTACTGACCACCCCCCTTCTAATCCACCCCAGGTACCATTGGCCTTCCTGGCCACAAGGGCACAGTGCTGGCTCATGGTCACCCTGCTGTCCCCAGGACCCCCAGGTCCCTTTCCCCTACACTGCTCCTCCAAATCTCTCCTATACACCAGCTGAAAACTGGCAACCATAATTTTAATTCCTCCCTCCCTTGCTAATTATGCTCTGCCTAAAAGTTGCTCAGCAACTCTTCCTCCTGTCCCTACACGGGCTCTAGGCAACCCAGACCATTTTCCCTCTCCATCCTTTTCCCTTCAACCTCCCGTTCTCTTCCAACCTCTCATCTCTTCTCTCATTCAAGCACACTGTGGCTTCTTTCCTTGATTCCAGTTCCTCTACAAACACTGCCCAGCATTCAGGCAACAATACGGCTCTGAAATGCTGACTAGAGATCTGCTGCTTCAGTTCTGATCTCATTACTTCTGCTTCACTCCTTACAATCACAAACTGGAAATATTCTTCCTGGGATAAGTTGGCAACACTCTCCACTTGCATGCCTTTTATGTCTGAATAATATCACCTGAAAATAAGTTAAGAGGGCTGATATTTTCCCCGCCTATTCCAGACCAATCTCACTCTGCAGCAGCAACAGTTTAAGGTCTTAATAAAGCCAAAGTCCTCTCTGTTACCTTATTTCTTTATTTACACTGACACCCTTCACCTGTTGGCCATTCCCCACCTGGGCCTCACCTTCCATTGCGAGCTAACCTGTAATAGCACCACCCTCCAGATACTTTTTTAAACACTCTCTAATAAATTTCTAAAGACATTTATAGTCTTATGCAGGCTCTTATCTCATATCTTGATCATTTGCCTACAAAAACTAAATAGCACTTAGGTTGCTGGCACACTAATGCTACTTCATAGTCAAATCTCATAATTTCCTTATTTTCCATCCAGCAATCTCAGTACAAGATAAGGTAAATTTCTTTTCCCACCCAACCTCACATTCTCAATATTCCAGCACATTGAGGTCTCACCTGAAAACCAAGATATAAAAGAGTATTTCTTGGATTTTTAAACTTTTAATCTTTTTATTTTGGAGTATTAATACTGATTTGTTCAATGCAGTCCAATTATCAGTGAGGCATTCAACTGTTTCAAAAACTAATTTTTAACTGTTTAACTGCATGCTTCTTTCACACACATTTTTGCATGTAAGACATCCCCTCTGTGCTACGCCTAAACATTTATCTTTGATAGCAGTGCCATAATGTGCATGTGGTAATATTTACACGTCTTCAAATATACAAATATTTCAAATCCCAAGACTAACCACTATAGACCTACAAACACTGTTTTGTGACAACTTGTACTCACTTGAAGTGCCTACAATATGAATGTCAGTTTAATTTCTCAGTGTCTTTTAAAGAAGTAATCATAATACAGGGGGTTTAGAAAAAAAAATAAATCTCATCATTATAAAAATAAGTTTTCGTCTGATGCATTCCTGCCAAAAAAGTCTAACACATCTGTTTTACAGAATGACTAATGACTGACTTGAGAAAAAGAATTGCTATACAGCTCAGTGGAAAAAGTCTCAAGAACTTCAATGGAAGCAGCTGAAAAAGTAAAAAAACTCAAGTTAATGTGGTATTTTCTTCTTTTCCACAACTGATTTAGGGGTCTCTGAGGAAAAGCTTTATTCAAGATATATGTTATTTCCTCCCCTCAGTATAAAAATCCCAAGCTGAAAACACTGAGATTCATGGAAACCTTTCCAACAAAGTCAGTGTGATCACATTAGGCTCCTGACACTTCAGTAGAAATTGTGAATCATATTTAAGTGCTGTTGTAGTTCCTCCTTAAAAGTAGTAGCAAACAACAGGTTGCTACACAAAAGGGTATTTTACGAGAGGGGAAGGCAAAGTTTCAGATCAGTCAAAAGAGTATTTGAAAAGGATGCAGCTAAATTCTTAAAAGCTCTATAACATTAGCTTTATTTCAAACACGCACAAAGTTCAATGTCAGTGCTGTCTAGCCAATAAATCAAATCGGGAGACGAGACTTGTTTGGACTAGCAATGAAAAGTTAGAAGGGATTCTCCAAGAAAGCCACAAAGCAGCTCATTTAAGGTCAATTTAACGGTATTATTCTGTTTTTCTTCCAGCCCCGACATAAGATTTCAGTACCTCAAAGGAAATTGTAAGAGTATCTATTTGCATTCCCCCTAGGTGATTGGCAGTTCAACACCAATTAGTTCAAAATTACACTGTTACTAGCGTGCAATAAAAACAACACCTTTCATCTTTCTTACATAGGTAAGGATACCTTCAGAGCCAATAACTTTGATCAAGTAAGTATTTTTGATCCTACTCCACCCCTCTCTTTGGATTCAGGAAAACTAATAGCCGAAGGCAACTTTTCTTTTAATATAAAAAAGTCCCGGCTTTATTCTTCAACTGTAGGAGTGATGTGGGTACTGAAATATAATACACTGGAAATAAACATTTTCCCAAAGCCCAATATCTCTTCGATAGATAAAAATACTGGGGTAGATAACACGATCAAACTTTCCACGCCCCTCTCTGATTTTTGGCTATACACTGTAGACAACCGAGAAGAAAGAAAATCCATTTCCACAAAGGTATACACTTTCACAGTTAGATTTGTTTTCAAATATGAAGAGTTTCACAAAATACTCTATCAATTGCATCACTGCCACAATAGTTACATTTATATTAATCAATATATGAATCAAGAAGGGCACCAGCTCACACAGCTGAACATTTTTCCTCTTCTGAAAGGACGGGCTTTGCCCAGCCTGTTCAGGGGGAACAGTGATTCATGCTACACCCCTCCTATGTCCAGGCATTATCAGACAAAACATTAATTAGGACAGAGGAAAGCAGTGCTAGGATTGTGAGAGTGATTATTCCACCAAGAAAAAAAAGACAATCCCCAAGTATTGCTTAAGCCTGTGCTCTAGTCCTCTTCAGTTTTAATATTCAGCTCTTTGTTTGTACATATAAATAGCGTATATATTTCAGAAATGTAATAACTTAGTAAGCATGAGTCTTTATAGTTCTGGCAAAAATGGTATCTATTTTTTTGGCATAATCTGCACAGATTAGAAAGACTTCTGTCAGAGAAGGTGAAGCTTTCCACACTTGCCACATAAGAACCATACTTAAAATTACTTTAACTACTCAGAAGTCTTGCATAGTATCTTCTTGGGCACATAACACATTGCCCCTCACCTACATGCTATATCCAAGTTTAGCTTTTCATCTACTTTTCAGCTGAAGTCCATTCATTTTCTCTGTACACCGAACTATGGGTTTTCAAGCATTCCTTCAGACGGCGGTGTCAATACCATTCTCTCAGCACACAAACCAGCAGAATTCCGATCCCTCTCCTGTCAGGACAGTTAATCCCCACGTCTTTCCCCTCTCAAGAGCCAGCTGGCGAGAGCTGGGTTAACACGGGTGCATTGCAGTTCCACGTCACATTCAATACTAACCAATGTGCAGAAAGAGAACCCAGTCTTTTGGCTACTGGTTAGGGGAGCCACCTGCATGCCTGAAATCCAGATCCCATTAGTAGATGCCTCCAAACAATGTCCACCTCACAAGTGATATTACCTAAACAACTGTTGTGTAGACTTCTACTCAGAAAAACAGCAATCACCACCTAAATAATCACATTCTCCACCTGAACAGTGGAAATCACTCCGCACTGCTTCTAATAGATACTTTAATAAACTATCGGGTCATTTTTCTGTATTGCTTTTCTTGTACATACGCACAATCACCATGACAACTTAAAATATTCAGTAACAAATATTTTACAGTTGCTAGCTAACATCAAACACATAGAACAATTATAATTACCCCATCACAGCTTCAAAGACAGTCACTGCATGCACCTCTTTGTGCGTGTGTGTATTTGTATATATACACATGTCAGCATAAAAACCTAAGCTTCCAAAACAGCAAAGGTGAACATCACTTTTAAATTGAAACCATGGCTAATTTTAGCATAAAGTAGTAACTACTCCTACACAAATTTTAAAGGTTGAAATAAGGATGACCACCATGATCTACTGTTATTAGAAGTACTTTCCCTGACCAAGCAACTTTGAAAGGAGACTTACTGAAACTTAAAAGAAAAAAAGATTGAGACATATGACAGAAAACTGAAGAATAAGAGAGAAAGGCAGGAAATTGGGAAAATTAAGACTAAAATAAGTCATAAGACAACACAACAAGGGATGTGTCATGACATGAATATTCTTTGGTATGCCAATCTTAAGCAATTGTGTAAATTGTGGATGGATGGCTTATCCGTACAGTTAAAATCAATTCAGAGGAGAAATTGGACAACATGACTTCCAGGTTTAGAGAACTGATGCATGTTCCATAATTGGTGCCTGCCATGCTGCAATACTCACTCTCTTAGAAGGCAAAACTTCATATTGCTTTTAAAATACTTCAAAACAGAAACATCTTATCAAGAAGTGCAAAATTGCAATACTAAATACAAGAAGTCTAAAACATTTGTATAATTCTTCATTAATGGAATTATTAAAATTATAAACTTCACCAAATAACTCATGGAATATAAAGGGCTGCTCTGATGTTTAATGACTTATTATCCTAAGATTCTAAATAATAATGAACTGAAACAGCAAAAATCATCTAAATAAAAACCCAAAACTCCTAATGCAGGAAGTTGAGCCTCTTGCTAATATAATTCCATTGTTCTTCAGACAAGGCTAAAATACAGTCACTTATCAATCCAAACTATTTTGTAGTAAGGGTGGTGGGTCTGGGTCAACTACTCAATTAGTTTTCTCAGTCTCAGAATATTCACATAGTAGAGCTGATGAACACGTTAAAAACAAAGCCACACACACAAGCCAATCTTGAACAGCACAGTGAGCGACGAAATGTAAACCTATTATGCTTGTTACACACTAAGATGATGAAATTTTCTATTCTGAGGGCAGATGTTCTGTAACAGTGAGATTAATACTCATGACCAGAACCACCCTACTCCAAATACTGTATTTGAAGCAGTATCGGAACAAGCATACCATTGAGCTTCCTCTGAATCGCTTCTTCCTCTAAAGTGATGATATACATCTGCTCATCCAGGTCTTCAAGGATCTGTATTTGGAAACAGAAACACAAACTGTCTGAGCATCAGTCACTTGTTTTTCTGACTGCACTGATCTAGTCAGGTTTGTTCTGCTCTAGTAACCTATATTTTAAATATATATAGTCTGCAGCTTTACAATACTGATACTTAAAAGAACTCCACAAAAAAATTATTCCATTCTGTTACAGATCTATTTCTTTACCATAAGTAAATTTTTTTGTTATCATTCCAGGTTGAAGTTCTTACGTTCAGTTTCAGTCTAAAGAGACTTAGGGAACAGGGGAAGCGACAGCGCATCTGACCTATATTCAAATAATTCAAAACAGTCAAATAATTTCTAGGGAAAAAAAGTTAATAACCTATCAACCTTCACACTCAATTTGATTTAAACAAAAAATAACTGCAGATTTTGGAAAAGTATGTCAAAGTGACTTCTTAATGTAAGCCAATATTTCAAGCAAATATAAATTGCTATTGGAAGTTAAACCCAAGAAATGAAGCCTGTCTACCCTAGTACCAGGTGCTTTGACTTTAAAGCTTACAAATAGCAAAACACTAGATGTTTTCAGAGGTGAGCCGATTAATGAAATGGAATGCAAGAATTAAGTGCACCCAAATTTTACTAATATGAACTAGGAAACATGACAGCAAAGTCACTAGAGCACTTGTACATGGTACAAACTTCTCCCTCCCCTCGCAGCACTCAGTACAGGACCAGTAGAGCATCTCTGGGTAAGAAGTTCTTACAGATGCCAGCTACCAACATCTCACCCATCTGAGTGCACCCCGGGTACCCCGCTTGTTATCCAGCCTTAGTTTACCTTGCATCCTTTGCTCTCAAATTCAGAACAAGCCCACGCTTTTCAGGCATTTGTAAAACAGACACCATAGGCAACACTGGCAATAAATATTAGTACTAGCAGCATTTATATAATTGGAAAAATCAGAGGAAGTCTATGTTATTAAAAAACTTCTGTGGAAAAAGCAGGCTTTTGTGCTACACAAAGAATTTTTAACAAGTACATATTGACTATAGAAACTCTGAACTGAAGAGAATTCTGTAGAAGTACAAGCATTCTGAAAGAAAGTACCCTAATGCCATTCTGCCTTCTAACAGGTGGCACACAAGGACAGATTCATGTCACACTTACTGTTGGCTTCACCAGCAACTGACCCATGACTGTAAACATCCGTGAAAGTCCCACTGGCGTGCACACTGCAGAGGAAGAAAAATTTTGCAAAACAGTGATTTGTATGTCAAATACCAATTTTTATTTGGCTGTTCAATGTGCTATTCCACATATAACCAAGTTTAAGAGACCTGCAAGAGCTTCAAACCAACAAGAAATTTAAAACATGTTGCTATCACATTAATTTTGAACAAGAAAAGCATCTCTCCAAATGCATGACTGAATTTTTTGTCAATAAGGAACACCATATAATCAGGTATCTTAATCTTACTCAAGTAATAATTTATTCAAAGCATGTGGCACCAGAGGCTATGTCTACACTACTAAATTCAGCAGTGCCAGGATACATTCCTGGGCATTAAGACTTGATCGTATACACCAGTAAACTCCTAGAACTATCCCTGGCATGAGTTGCCTTGGGCCAGTTCACACTTTCCCAAACAATTCCCAGGTGCGGTTCTGGAGTTTATGTAGCCCAGGAACCATTGTCACGAAGCAATTTGTACACAGCCACCTCCTGCAAACTGCAATACCACCGATGGAATGACACCAGTTGGCCACAGCATTGGAGAACATCTCGAGCACATTTAATTTTTTAGTGCAGATGTAGCTGTGAGGGCAAGAGATGAAATTGCTTTGCTCTGAAAGTTATTCTGTAACTTCAGCTGATAGTAGGCTCACCTACCAGATTTTAAGCTACTTTTCTATGAAATAACAAATCAGCCCTTTTTGATCATAGCCTGTGATGGTTTCCAGGTGTGTTGCACATGTTTGTTGGGAGAAAGGTTCAAACCACGATAATCAAAAATTATTAGTTGAAGTCAATAGCTTAGGGAAAACAGCTTTCAAATACTGAAGTGTGTAAAAGATGGAATTTGTAACATCATGGATGAGGATATACATTCGTAGTTTCCATTATAATAAAGCAGTATTGTCAAAAAAATTGAGATGATTACAAAAGGAGTGAGGATTACAGTTATTTGTATTAACTAGTGTTTCACTGTGACTACTATGTATTACAGGAAAAACACAAGCCGGTCTTCCTTTATGACAGGGGAAGCCTGCAGGAAAAAGAGAAAATACAAAGGAAACGATGCTCCAAATTGCCACTGTAATGAGCCTTTCAGCAATTAAGCCAGCTGAAGATCTAATGAAGCTCGACCTCTACATCTACCACTTTCCTACTGCTGTACACTGGCCTTTCAGCTACACATACAACAGCTAGGAGGGCCTTGAAGAACTTCAGTGATTCACCTGTATAAATTACAAATAACTCTTCCAAAAATTGGCATTGAATCCCAATTGTTTGGGTGAACCAGTTCAGAGTAGCCCCAAAACACACACTGCTGAAGCTCTGCTGAAACAAACTGCAAGTCAGATGTAGGGAGTTTGTAAACCAACTTCCCTGTTAAAACATTCAGCAGCTGTTGCAAATCACACTCCTGAACAGCCTATATGAGATGTTCAGAACCACTCTTTTTTTTTTTTTTTTAAGTTCTCCCTCTCCCTCTGTTAAATTGGATTTAAGAATCTCCACACACAGACTCAGTGAGGTGTCTGTGAGCAGCACCTTCCATAGACAGACCTGCTTCATTTTGAGGAATTTTCAAAGTACCATTCCCCACCCTTTCTCCACAGCGACATCCCTGTGTTAGTTGTAAACCTGTAAAGCCTGGAGAACAGGTGAAATCATGATAATCTAGAACAGGAGATGATCTTTCCCCTCTCGACAATTTTCTACAAATTATCTGGGGAGGGCAGGGGGAGCTGAAATTATAAGTGGGATTTAGAGCCTTCCATCGCCTTCTCATTCCCCTAAACATGGACCACTGAACTCTGGCTGGGACCAGTTGGTATAAGGCTGGTTTTGTTTGGTTGGTTTGGTTTTTTTACTGCATTGGTTTTATATGCAACCACATAACTGACCTCCGGACTGGCCAGATACCAGTTTTGCAATTACACAAGCTAATCGTGCTGTGTTCCAACTTCTGTCTATACAGGAACGTTTTCAATTAAAAAAGGAAGAAGGCTCGTTTACTGAATATAGGACAAAGTGTTGCAAAATAACTCTCTCTCCACACTACCGACCACCTGCAAACATTTAATTTAAAAATTGTTCTTTTCTTTGCAGAACAGAGTTCCTATTTTTCAAATACCTGCTCCAAAAAGTTAAAAATTTAAATTATTTTGGATGAGGTGTGAAGTTCCCCAAAATCTGTAAGATAGCATTTGTTCACAAACTTAAGAACCCAAACCTAACAAATTTCCTTCTAAATTTAAACCACAGAATGAAAAAAAAAAAAAAGCCACCAACATTTTTCACACTCAACTTTCACAATCTTCATTTTCACAATGAAAGACACTTTCCTTTAACCTTTAAAAAATAAATAAAAACATACATCTTTTGGAATAATCAGGAAAATACTTACACAGAAGTAACAAGCATCCCATCAGTGATATACAGGAATATAAATACGGGAGGTAGAATTCCCAGAGGTCTGTCAAGAAAATATTGAGCACAGTCTTATCTAATTACAAATACACTACTTAACTCACAAACAACTGAATTAACTTATTTTCTTAAGCATTGAGGACTGAACAATTGTATTTTCAAGTACAGAGTAAGAATTATTCAGTATAATAATCCTGCAGGCAATTAAATCCCCAAGTATTTTAGCTTGAAAAATTGTCTTCAGCTTTTATGTCCATCCCACTTAGGACATTAACATACATCATGTCCACATGAGCATGGAAACTCTCAGTATGCTAAAAATAAATTTAACAGAAAAAAACTGTACTGACTAAATTAATAAAGCTTCTTCACAACCTGTGCAATACTCACATAGCATCTACTAGAAATACATCTAATTGAAAACATCCATTTCAGTATTTAAAATTACACTAGTGCGTTGTGTTGTGGGTTTTTTTTTTTTTTAAATTCCATACCATACAGAGACTCCATACTGGCAGCATCATTGTCTATGAGTGCTGAAGCCACCCACACGATTCCAAGGATAAGCAGCGCAAGAAGAATCAGCATTACGAGGGTTTCCAAAATGCGCGCCCTGATGCCCTGTGGGCAGAAGAGGGGAGAGGGAGCACAGAACACAGCCAGGAACTTTCAATCTGGTATTTTCAGCCGCAAGAAAAATACAAATAAATAGCAGTTCCTTCATCCTCAATATACATTCACATTTTGTCATGTAGGCAAAAGCAGAGTGTGTAATGCACACTTAAAAGGCAGTGCATAAAAAAGGAAGTACTTATGGCTTTATAGTGCCCAGATTACTTTTTTCCCCCCTAAAAACCACAGGAAAAAAGTTTTAAATTGCATATGCCTTACAGTTCTCATTAATCTCATTATTCCATAAAGTATTCTTTATACCATATGATTTTGCCCGAGCATTTTTAAAAGATGGATTACTTTCCTAATACTCTCAGCACAGAAAGTGGATTAGCAAATTTTTATCTATGATTCCAATCAAGGGAATGGAAAGCCAATTATGGCAAATAGCCAAATGGCCTGGCGAGCATTAAACCCCGCACAGGTACAATGCGCCAATTTAGTTAAAATACATTTTTCAAGCGCGACAGCTCCTGCCCGGTTCCTCAGAGTCTTCGGAGCCCTCAAGTGCGCGGCCGCAGAACTGCCGGCTCCGGGGGCCCCGGGCTGCCGCAGCCCCCACCTCCCGTCCTCGCCCCATCGAACACGGACGTCTCGCTCACAGCACACACAAATCACAGCTCTCCAAAGCTATAATACAGTATTTGCTCCTGCATCTAAAAATTTAACAGCCTAATAGATGAGTGTTAGGTTTGCAAATGTAAGTATACCAAAAAATAGAGCCACAAAGATGATGAAGGGAGTGGAGCATCTCCCGTGTGAGGAAAGGCTGAGGGAGCTGGGGCTCTTTAGCTTGGAGAAGAGGAGACTGAGGGGTGACCTCATTAATGTTTATAAATATGTAAAGGGTGAGTGTCACGAGGATGGAGCCAGGCTCTTCTCGGTGACAACCAGTGGTAGGACAAGGGGCAATGGGTTCAAACTAGAACACAGGAGGTTCCACTTAAATATGAGAAGAAACTTCTGCACAGTGAGGGTGCCAGAGCCTGGAACAGGCTGCCCAGGAGGGTTGTGGAGTCTCCTCTGCAGACATTCCAACCCGCCTGGACACCTTCCTGTGTAACCTCATCTGGGTGTTCCTGCTCTGGCGGGGGGATTGGACTGGATGATCTTTTGAGGTCCCTTCCAATCCCTAACATTCTGTGATTCTGTGAAATAGACAAAATTATTTCTTTTTTACTAGTGTTTTTAACCCTAGTTTTACTAATTTCAAGCAACAGCACTATTGGGACACTTTCTTTAGATAACCTTGCCATTAAGGGACCAGATCGCTGTTCACATCACAATTTTACTTTTATTTTTCTTCATTTGCCAGCACACACCTCCACAAGCAAACTCAACCTCTTTGTTTCTCACACAGCTTCACCCCACCTCGGGCATATTCCACTGAGAAGTCTACTTTACAGTTAAAAGCAGAAAGCTTGTTTTAATTTATTTTTTGTCTGCTTTTATCACCCCTTCCCTCACTGCTTAACACAAAGTTAATTTTTAAAACTACATTTACTCTGAAAATTTTGCTCCCTGCATAAGCACCGCATCCAGCCATGGGTGAGGACCTCAGGCGTCCCGGCCATGAGCTCTGATCCTCTCCATCCTCAGCTCTCTCCAGAACAGCTGAGGAAACACAGACAAAACAGGACCTCCACAAAATTCCCCTTAAGGCTTTATTGGGTAGATTATGTCCAACTCCATAAAGGATCTCAAACATCAAATTTCAAACTAAAGGTAGTATGGACAGGATATGGATTTACTCCTATAAAGTATTTTGTGTACAATACAAGTGGCTTTAAGGTTGTTAAAAGATATTAAAACATGATTTTTGTAGTGCTCAGAAACTAGCTTTCAGTCTTCCATGAGTTATTTTGGAGGTGAGCATCTAAGCCAAATATATGTATTTGAAGATTAAACAGCCATATATTTCATGTTAAAGTTTCGAACTTGAGCAATACATTACCAGGAAAGAAACAGATTCCAGTCTAAGTACTGAGCACCGATATAAAGCCTTCACTTTACAACAGAAGAAAGTCAGGATCAGAAGAAAACCCAAAACATTCAGGGACACATGGACGCAAATCTGCTTCAAGCTCTCCAAAACCCTTAAGGACTCCTTTCCTATCCCAGGCAGAGGAAAACAAATCTCCCTTCTGGGTTTCCAAAAGCCCAAGCCCCGGAAAGCCGCTTCCTCACTTCTCTTCTGTGAGACACAGGCACAAATTTCAGCCTCTCTGACTTCAAGTTTTACAGCAACAGATTCTGGACAAACCTGGAAAATATTTCATTTTACGTAGTGACCCCAACACCAAATCCTCCTCCCTTGGATGGAGTAGCACAGTTGTCAAAACAGACCAACAAGAACTACATTGCAATGGGGACATTCAACTGTAAAAAATTTTTTTTGTATTTACTGCAAGTGTTCTCTGAAAATGGGTAACATCAGGATGACACAAATAATACTCTCAAAAAAAGGAAGACAACCACAGCAAGGACTCTGATGTAACCAGTGCTTTTGGCCAAAAGTACTATTTGCACATACTCTAGATTTTTTAAATTAATATTATTATATTTTTAAGATGCTTAAGCATGTAGGTAAATACTTAATCTCAATTAGGTACCCATAAGGCTGTACCCTATTCAAACATTAATGTTCAAGGCACATTAGTTCATATTTAAATACATTAGTGTCCCTGTCAAAGAGCTGCTATTTGTTAGGAACAAAAGTACAGAATTTCACACACACAAGAAAATTCTGGAGAATCACGGAACGGTTGAGGTTGGCAGAGATCTCTGCAGTTCACCTGGTCCAACCCCCTGCTCAAGCAGGGCCACCCAGGACCATGTCCAGGTTGCTTTTGAGAACCTCCAAGGATGGAGACTCCACAACCTGCCTGGAAACCTGTGCTGGCACCCAGGCAACCTCACAGTTAAAAAAAAACAAAACAAAAAGTGAGACAGACACCCTTACTGCGTTTTTTTTTTTACTGAAGGTTGTTTTGTTTGTTCAGATGAAAAATGTAAAGCTGGAACACTATAATTAGTAACATCACTAATTTAAGGGCTGGGCTGACTTGAGAACAGAGAGAAAAACTGGGTAAACAGAATGAACATTTCATTTTACTTCAATGAAAGCAAAACTACACATAAACCTTGACATTCAATGCTGAATATAATTTTTTTCTGAGCAAAAACCTCTTCACTGACATTTTGGTTTTGGCTTAACATTTCTTCTTTGAGTCATTTTACTTCTCCCCCACAGCCCCATTACATTACTCAGATTGCTTAGATGAACCAAATGTCACCGTGTATCTTCACGGCACAGAAGGCATCGCTGCTTTTATTTCACATCATACTTGTTGCACTTTTGAACCCATTTACTCCTCACGACTTTCTGTGCGAAAAAGAACATTCGGTTTAGAGTCTGACATCTTCAAAACCAGCAACAACCCCATCTAAAACGGAGATTTCAAACCAGCTTGTAAGAGTATGTTTAGTGGTCATGTTCAGTCTACACCACAGTGGCTGCCTTGAGTACAGAGGAAACAAAAGTACTATATGAAAAAACATGTAGTGTTGGTACACAGGACTCCTTCAAATTAACATTCTAACTAAGCAAGGAAGAAGCCTTACAGCACTACATCTTAACACAAAAAACAGCAATTGCCTTTCAGTCATTTTTTGATTCCTTTTACAGAGCTTTCCCACAGATTGATTAATCAGAAGAAATTCTCTCATGAGATCCTGTGATCACTGCTTAACATTCCTAAGGAAACTAAACTGACTGTAAGAGGAATGAGAGAATACTTTGTATTTTTAATTTTCTGTATTGTATTCAAGAAGGAAAATGAAGATGTTCAAGTCTTCCTCTAGTTTTCCTTTCCTGATAGTTCTGGCGGGTAAGAACAAGAAAAGGACACTGTACAATCAACCGACTCGCATCAGGTTTTGCAGAAAGTTGTTCAGATCACAGCTTTGAAACCTGCATTTGACAACACAAATACTACTGCACTCCTGAGATGTCCTTCATTACAAACAGAATGTGTACACCACAATTAATTCAGTGCTTTGTGACTTATTTTAATGAAATTAAATGTGCAGTGTAGCCTGTCTTAAGGGAGTAGGGATTTTTTTTTCAATCTCCGAATGAAGCACGGATTGCACAGTGAAGCACCAAAAGGAAACCACCAGCACACTGACAGTACAGAGGGGAAAGATTTTTGTATAAAATGTCATAAAACACTGAATTAAGTGTGGTATATGCAATCTACTCTAGGTGAACCTGCTTTAGCAGGTGGGTTGGACTAGATGATCTCCAGAGGTCCCTTCCAACCCCAACCAGCCTGTGATCCTGTGATCTATCCTATTTCTTATATTTCAGGAAGAATTCAGAAGATACCGACTGAAACAAGTTATAAGTGTCTATACAGCTGATTAAGGGGGGGCATAAGGAGAACAATCTTGACACCACTGTCAATTAAAACATCAAACTTAGATTTCACTACAGCATTAACTACACAGCCATAAGTAATCCTCCCATGCTGTAAGATTTGAGATGAACCTTTAGAAATAAAATTAAAAGTGATCCCCTCCACTTGAGGCTAATTTGTGTTGGTACAAAAAAAAAAATCTAAAAAAGAGAGTGGACTCAGGCAACCCACTTGCTTTATTTTCAGTAAGATGCTGATCCCTACAGCACATCCATCAGCACGTTAATTCTAGGAAAGCCAAATCCCTTTCTTTCTCTTGGCCAACTACTGCTGGGATGCTGCTTAAGTTGGAGAGGTAATGAAAGAACTACACTGGGCTACAAATACTAGATATCAAAAAAGAAAAAACACTACATAAAATACCATTGAGCTTGAAGTGATAAAAGTAAACAGCGAATGGAAACACATGTTAACATGGTGGTTTTTCGCACTTCCACAGCTACACACTAAGAATATTGCAGTGACTTCAGCTTACACTTGTGTGTACAAGGAGAGAGAAGTGGGAAAGAAAGAAGCAGGAGGTCCTAGAAAAAAAAAAAAGACATATTCCTTTAAAAAAAATCTAGAATGAAGCCTGGGATTCAAAAGATTATTTGCCAGTCAAGATTAGAAAATCTGATTCAGTAACCAGGACACACATTCCTCAAAGGAAATGGATGACGCGACACAGTCCATGGTTACTTCTTCAGACACCCATCAAGATCTCGAAAAACAAGAGATACAAACAGATTTTTTTTAATCATAGAGAAGGGGTTCAGAAAGTATCTTCACTTTTGTAGGTGTTGCTTTTACTCCCCAACGATATGCAGAGAAGAGGGAAGGCTATAAAACACTAAGAAGGAGAAAAACGAACTGGAAGTGAAACAGAAAGAGCGAAAGGGAAAACAGTAACACGAGCTAAAAGAAAGAATGAAGTGTTCGGAAGAACCATCTGATCTTTGATCTTAAATTCATAGATAAATTTTTCTGGAGATCCAAAAACAAAAGGGATATTGTTCCCGGGATGGATTCAGGGCCATCCTTTGGGAAGCACGAACCACAATTTGAAGGACAGTGGCACTACTTTTGCTGGACAGTGATTTTAGTTTTAATAGCTCAATTTTAAAGTCTTTTTCCACAAATAAAACAACTGTCATTGCTTCCAGCACTAAAAGCACAGAAGATAATCTTTGGTAAATGCTAAATAGGGAACCAAAACACATCCAACAGCTTGCAATTTCCTCAAGGGATTTCCAGGTTATCCATACAGTAGAACGGACTTCTGGAAATGAATTACCCGAGTCGTTCCCTGTTGTCAGGAAAGCGGAAACTTGACATCATACAGACCAACTTGACCCATAAAAGGAGTCTCTTGTAGAGGATAAAAAAATTAAAAAGGTCAACAAAAACTTTTGGAAGCCAATTACTATCATCTGATAAAAAATACAATTGAACTGTTTATCAAGAAAATCAGGAAAAAAGACTGGCAGATTATACCCTCTAACCTCTCCCTCTTTTTTTTTTTTGTTTAAACTTCAAAATTTCACAGTCAAGGCTCAACTGCTCACCTACATTTTACTCACATTTTCAAATTCCACCTAGTTCTTTGTCATGAGCACTTAACATATTTAACAAAATATTTCACTTGGTTTAGCACATCAATCCCAGAAGCCTGGAACTTGCCAGAAGCCTAATAATATCTGTCATCTTCTCTGTACACTAATGAAGGGGGCTAAAATAAAAAATATGAACAAAAAGAGCATTTGAAGCTTTCAAGGCAAGCCTACAAAACAAACACTGTCCTATGAACACATTCTAAGGATCTTGTGGCTTGTACAACCTTTGAGATATACAACTTGCAGACTTCCACTTCTTTAAAAGTCAATTGCCGAGACGTTCAGAAATCTTTGTTGCTTAATCATGAGCTATTTACACTCCCTGGAGCAGCAGGCCTAAGGGTTTATGTTTCAAAAAAAACCCTATTTTTAGCAGGAAAGGTTTTAATTATTTTAGAAGTGTTCTGACAAATTTTTAGTTGCTACTCTGGAAGGCATCATCAAAATCTTACCATGTTTCTGTCCTATTACAATTAATACAGATGAGTCATCTTGGATGATAAATATCCAAAACATATTAAAAACCAATACACGGCCAAAAAAACAGCTGAAAAGCCCAGCGAAGCACAAATGGCAACAACAGTCCTGAAGGGATGACAGATATCATACAGGTCAAAAAGTGTAATTTTTAAGGAAACCAGTTCTCCTCCCCAGCACAACTGTGTTAGGCAGGATGAATACTATGCCACTTGCAAAACATTTAAGACTTTTCCCACTATGCATGTTCACGCATAAGATCTAGAGGCTGTTTTTTACTTGATAAGAGATCATGTATGGCAATAGTTTCTTACAGCTTTTCAATAAGGAAAAGGGACATTTCTTGATGAAGAAGACAATAAGAAGCATTAGGGGTTTTTTCCCCGTTTGAAATTCTCTAACTGTTTGGAATGACATAAATGTAACAGTACAAAATGCTTCACCATTAAGGCAGCACAGGTGACAAATGAAGCCCTTGCTCCGCACACAGGTTGTCCCCAAGGTTCCAGGTGTTTTGTGTAAAAAGCAGGTAGCACAGGGATCCTCCCTGGTTACAAGGATTCCCGAGGACAGTGCACAACCCAGGAACCGGCTGATGCTCCTCTCGCCATCACGAGTCGTGCAATATCTGGAAAGACTTAAAAGGAAATCTCCAACAACTGCTGTTCTTGCAAAGCTACGGTAAAACATGCACCTCATGTCCAGGAAACACACTGTGGGACATACGGTTCTATCTTCCAAGCAGTGACACAACCCTGTACCAGAAACTCACGAGTTTTTTTATTTTTTAGGGAAAGAATCATTACATAAATGAAAGCAATCAGGCCATTTTTTGCCAATTTTTGTTCTGCCAGTTGTGATTAGGAACACAAATATTATTTTCCAGCAATTTAAGCATAATTTTTAATGCTTTCTAACACTGCAAGGACTTCAACACATATGTACAGATAATATTTACCAAGAGTTCTTATGTTTTAACACTGATGGATTAGCAAAATTTGCAACATGTTATTCCCTCAGACACATGGTGTGAACCGTGGGGTTGTCACATGCAGGGACAGGAGATGGACTCGATGATCCTTGTGGGTCCCTTCCAACTTAAGACATTCTATGATTTTCCCTTTCCATAAGAGGCAAAACTGCTGGTAAAACCAAAGAACTACAGCCTAATGCCTAACACTAGAAAAAACATTTATTTGCTAGAACATTACCTGGCTATAGTGATTTCAATAAAACATTAGCTTCTACAAAATGGACCTTTTTGGAACTACATCTCTAACGTACAACATGGTATGGCTTGTATTAATTCTACATTTAAATTTAGTTGCAAATTGTGCAGGAAAAAATAAAAAACTATCAATAAAGTAAAAATTATAACATATTACATACAAATAGAGAACTCTAACAAAGTTTCTATGGTGCTGAATATTTGGATGCAGTTCTGCTTGGACATCTTGACCTCTTGCAAGGTAGGTAAACATCACTTTTTACACCATGCCCTGACCCACGGGGAAAGCCTGGGAAACATTTCTGCAATCACGGCACATTTAAAGTACACACGAAGCCCATTGTTTTCATGTGACAAAAAGGAGTCTTAGTAACCTTAAGATTTGTTCAGCGAGAGGCCGACTACAACAAACACACATGCCAACTTCTGCAGAAAACAAATGAAGGCACTAAAAAAGAACGAGAATTACAGCAGGTATGAGGCTGGGGATGTAACAATAACATCAATTACATTTTTAGCACACAATACCTTCTCTTTCTCAGTTTGTGAGCATTAGTGAATAGATCAGCTTCAAGCTTTCTAACCCTTTCTATGGTTAGAAACTGTATGTTGAGCAATCTTTGCTCTGGCATATGCAAGACAGTGTAGAAATAACTTTTTAATAAGTAGAAGAGACCTATTTTCCATCAGGTAACACAAAAACATGTACTATGTTTAGCACACGGATATTTAGTCAACACAAATTACTGAGTCAAAACCAGAAGCTGTAGTTTTAAGAAAAACTCAGTCCATTTTAAAAATGTAGAAACCAATGACTCAGAACCCTCACAGAACAAGCTAAAAAACTTTAATGAATAAATAATATATTCAAAGTATCAGATTCAAGCAATCAGGAAAAAAAAATTCCTTGCTCACACAAGAACCAAAGACTTCAGAGTGTAACCAGCACTGTGTTTTCGCCCACCACCTCTTCCCTCACAGAACCTTTCCAGCCTGGGGGGATTTTACGATTAAAATTAATGCTTTTCATCACAACACAGTAAGTGCATTTTAAAGTTTATATTTTCCACACAATACAAATCTGAAAAAATCCATAGTCACAAAACATTCCCAGCAACTTTCAGCTGATTTTTCTGGTAGTATCTTTTCCCAAATGATTTCACGGTGGTTATCATTCTGTCAATGGAGCAAGAGGAGGCAGAAATCACTTAACTGTGTAGAGTTCAATAGTTACACAGTCTAAGTAACAAAATCCAGCTATTTCAAAGAGAAACTGAGAACTGGAGAAAAAAACCAAAGTGAAAGTTAAAGGAACTTGACGGAAAAAACATGATGAATTTTTGGGTACTCACTGGAGACATGTACTAATAAGCATTAGAGCTACATCTGCCCAGTTAGAAGTGAAGGACCAAAAATCACTCAACTAGAAGTCAAAAAAAGATGTGAGCAGGCTGGTGAACAGGCTGTCTATCCAGGCTGCAGTACACTCCTCTGCCAAAGAAAACTTAAGCTTTCTGCTCCAGTGTCCCACAAGAGTATCCAAACCACAGTGTTCTAGGATGTTTTGGGGTCCAGATCGGTCAAACTTTCCTGTCAACGTTACCGCACACAAATAACTCACTGAAATAACCTAAGAACCAAGATCGACTCCTTGCACACTTGCATCATTGAGATTGGGATTAAAAAATGAGTTCTTCCTCACTTATTATCCTAGGCTCTATTTAATTATCCAATACAAGATGGGCTCCAGTGGGATCGATGCGAGATTCATTTATTGCCTAGCAGCTAAGGTATTGTTTCAAATACGTGGATTCAAATTACTCAAGGAAAGCGCATACACCTGGCTCTTCCACATCTAGGTATCACTCTCACATATTTAATAAAGAAATGGTATATTAGAAAAACATTCCCTCCAAATTTTGTAACAGAAGTCATACCAGTTTTTCAAAATGAGGAAAAGCTCGACAGAGTATCAGAGAAAATGCAAAATGAATAATTACAGCCTATTGTTGCCAGATGCACACAACTACCTTGCTGCAGCCTGTCCCTTCCTCCTTTGCAGAAAGAAACTATTGCAAAAAATTATACCTCATTAATTATTATATCTCTTATTAAAAAGGGCAGATGCAGATCTATTGACACTACAGTAAAAGCATACAACCCAAAGCTTGTGGGAAGAAGGGAAGGAAGAAATGAAAGATACACAGAGTAAAAAGATGACTGTCCCAAAACTTCCCTTTTCCCCCACAAGTTTTCTCCCTTGTTCGGTTCGTTAGTTCAGCCTTCGCTAATCAACTCCTAGATGCTCCATTCCCTCCGCCCACCCAGTTTCCCAGCCTCTCTGCAGCCACCTGCATCAACACAGGAGCTGTGGGACTTCTGACACCACGAGTCTCCCTCCCGTCATTGACTTTTGGATCTGAAAGAACCTTTCCTGCTAGATGGGAGCGACAGGAAGATAAACAGATATTTTCCGACTTCTTAGTAGCTTGGCAGAGTATTGAGATAAGAACGCAAAAGTATAAAGAAACACTTGGAATTTGTGACTGTGTTTCTGGCAAAAAAAAGCCTCAAAGACAGAAAATGATACATAGAAGCACACAGGTCATTCAAAGTTCTAAAATTAAGGAAAATCTTAAGGCTGCTTTGGTGTCAATGTCTGGTACTAACCCCCTGCAAGGATGAGTAAGTTCAAGAAGAAAGGACACATCTAGGAATTGGCCAAAGCACCAGACTGCTGGAAATTCCTTTTAATAAGCTGGGAAATCCTTCAAAACGCAACACAAAAAGAAAAACACACACACCCCACACAAAAAAACCCACACATGACTTAAAAAAAAAGAAAATGGCCATAGATGGGAGACAAAATAATTCATCCTCTTTCCCCCCTCCTTTGTAACTGAAGTTGTTGGCTGCTTTACAAATCCTCACTACAAATGCAGTAGTTCCTTCTTGCTGTTGTCAATTCAGAATAACTAATTCGTAACATTGAGTCATCCTTAATGTGGAGTGTTTCTAGTAATACTAAATAAGTAATACAGACTCAAGGTCTAAATATCACATTGCTGGTTATCAGCACTAATGAAAAAATACTGGTTTTAGAGAGGGAATTAGAAGTGGTGTTTACCTAGTAAAGCCTCATTTAATAAGGGAAGCCTGTTAGAAAACAGTTTGATGTCTTTTTATGATCAAGATACTTGTATAAAGACTTGACACTATCAATATAAAATTAGATGGCAATTTTCCTCTCTGTGAATTAAAATGACACTTCCATTAAATCTGTAAAGTCTGGTTTTATTTTTATAAAAAGTAACAAAAGCACATAAAGAGACTTCGTATAATTACAATGTTTTTGCTTGTCCTGAAAGGTCACTATTTGATGTCAATGACAACTCAAAACACAGGCTAATGTGAAAATATTAATATATGCAAATCTTAATAAAATATTCCTCATAAAACAGCCATTTTTATAAAACAAATCACCACGCTCAAATAAAAAGAGCAGCAGATGTTTCTTAGCATTTCATAAAAGAAACCCAAATAGCGAGCTGGAAAGGTGTTCACGTTGCCTTCATGAAGAAGCCTCTAACTCAGACTTGCCAAATTCTTAGAGGCATTTGCCTTTTTCCATTGACTAAGCGAGGGGGTCTACAGAAGGCATTAAGAACACTTCATCCAAACAAAATTTGAAAACTACTCACTTCTGCCTAAAAAAATAAAAATCTTCGGGGGAAAAAGAAAAAAGTATTTTAGAACCCGGTGCTTCAGTTTACATCAATGACAAAATGAAGAGCGTCAAGCTTAGTATTGATAGCTGTTCCATCTGCGTGCTTACAAGTTGTAGAAGTATCTAGCATGTCTATTTTTACTCATGCAGAATCCTGCACTAAAAACAAACAAAAACTGGAACATAAAAACCACACTCAATTTATTCACTAAGAGAGCAGCAGGGAAAAATATTCACAACTTATTCCAGTTGCAGGCTTCCACCTACATGTTAAAGCTTTCAGCAGAGAGCTATGGAAATTCCACCAAGCACAAGGGTGAGAAATGCAGCAGAGATGTGCGAGTTCAGAACAACATAGGAGCAGGGAAAGCACCAGAGTTCAGCAATGGGTTTTGTTCCTGGCTCAGATGAGGGGGAATAACTAACGCTCCAGCGCTTGCTTCTAACACTGATTAGTTTTACAGATTACCTACTCATAGTAAGTCATCTAATACACTTTTTCACAATATGCTGAAGAAGTGATGGTCAGAGAATCGCATTTTGAAAAAACACCAAGCGCGTCTGGGATTTTCTTTGCACAGTGTTTTACCTCTACATTACTAATAATTCCTGTTCCATCTTGTTACTCTACTCATTTCCATATCTCAAATAAATGAAAGACTAACCTGACACAATTTGCTTTTCTATCTACATTAGTCGGTCAAAAAAATAGCAATTATAATCTCAACCCCATAAACTACAGCAGAAAGGCTGAGTGATTGCTCAGCTAATGAAGTTGCAGCGAGGCAGGTAGCGCAGAAAAGCTACACATCTCCTGTTATTTTTTTTTTTGTAACTTGCTCTGAGGCCTCTTTAAAAGAAGGACATTCTAATTTATGGAAGTGACCAACTGACATTTAAGTACTTCAATGAAACGGAGCACAGATCACATCTCATCACATCTTGATCCAACGTGTGTAACAACCAACATCCACTTATTTCCCCCTCAGCCGTTCCCAGATACAAAACTGTTACATACAGTCAAACCATACATGCCCCGATGGTAAAATAAAAAGGACAGATTTTGCATGTAATGTCCTCACCTGACCTAAGATGTCTTACTAAATCTTACAAAATGTTTCATATGCCTACCAAACCAAACTGCCATTGAACCATTATTCCTCAGCAGTCACCAGTTTCTCTCTCCTAGTCACCGATTCTTGAATTTCTTTTTATCTTGCTCTCACTGAAACATGACACGGCCTAAAGCTGAAGAATATATGCACTTTATTTACCTGTCCTGCACAGCCTTTGTTCCCAAATGTCTAAATACAGACATAAAAATGCATGCTGAAGTCTAGGCTTTGTAATACAAAAACTAATTAAACCAACATTCCCAACTTTTCCTTGACCTACCTATAGTAAGTTTCACATTCTGTCTTTAACTTTGCCTTACAGTCATTGTGAAAGGACAGAAAAACAGACATCCCTGCAATAGCTTTACAGACAAAGGTATTTTCATCTTATACTAATCTACAGAATAGCGACATACTCCAGTCACAGGTCCTCAAACACAGGCCATACACTTGCATAACTCTTTCCAGAATAACTTGCTGAAATATACCTGTAAGGTAAGAAATTTCTTTTTCTTCTGCAGAACTGCAAATAAATGACCTGGTAGTGTAAAGCTGTATTTTTAACATGTTTTCAGAGTTTCATGTAGACATTTGTCAATGTGACACGCTAAACCTTCTCATCTTCCATTTCCTGCCATTTTATAAGCTCTTCTCAAATTTAATATTAGATGTGCCTGTCTTCTATGTTACAGATTATAAACACACTCCACATTTAGCTGTGTACACACCACTTCCACGATTTCAGCATGCAAAGAGTCAAGATACGCACCATTCTTAACAAAAGACTTACCATTGAATATAGTCCTTGAGTATACACCTTACACAAACCCATAACATAATCTGTAAGATGTAACCGTCCGTTAAGTATACTCTTATTTTAATAGGGAGGAGGAAAACCCTGATCAAGCTACTTGCCAAATCAGAAGCCCAGAAGAATCAGGATTTGCTTCTAAACAACAACAAAAAGTCTAATAACTTAAGTGGTGTCATTTTAAATTACTCCAGTTTAAAGAACTGGACTTCATATCTGAACTGAAGATGTTATCTTCTGTCAAAAATACAAAACTAAACAGCTGCCTTTGATGTGACTGACTAAACAACTTTTGTCTCTGGTATTACTAAGAGAATGAGTAAATGGGTTGTAATAGAATGTATAATAATTCAGTTACATACTAGTAAATATTTCATGGATATCAGAGCATTAAAGTCTCAGTTCATGCTGAATGATTTTATAGATGAATAAATATTAGTTTAAATGCCAAATAAACATACAATGTTCCCAGGGTAGCTCAAGACTCTCTGGTGAGCCATTACACACAGTGGCCCGTGGCTGTGTGGTTAGAGGTGCTCACAAGCACAACACATGAACTCAAGTGCTGTTTCCGAATAAGGTTCAAGACTTTTGCATCCTCCAAATCCCTTTCCCAGAAAAAACAAGACAAATTCAGAAAATTGACTAGTTTTAATTAGTGATAATCTCATATTGGAAAGGCTTTCCAAGCCACCTTCCCCAGTATTTTGTATTATAGAAACAGTTGCTTTCCATGGAACACTGCTTGAGATTAGCAAAAAAGTTTCTCAAAGTAAATACTCCAACACTAACTTTGAACATACTCTTGCATTGGCTTCATCACCTACTGATAATGTATTTTACAGTGCTCTACACCTACAGTTGTACCAGACTTCTACTGGTACACATAGCAAAACTGGGGAGTACAGCATTTCTGAAAAAACACAGAAATTAGAATTTCCATACCCACCAAGAAATGAAAAAGTGGCAGGTTTACTTTGTACTTGTTTATTACTATGTTTAGTTACCTAGAGTTTGCAAATACAGTGCACTGCAACACAACACATTACAAACTTAAGCTTAGTTCAGTCATTACATAGTAACTTGACTAAGAAAAGTCATTGCTATTGATAAATACAATGTATCAAATCAACTCAAATCTTGAGGTGACGGAAGAGACACTGTGGGTGCTCAGTAAAACTTACCTTTACCAGAAAATAAAAAAAGACATTTCAAAAAATGCCACTAACTATTTTTGCAAAGCCTCAACATTTCACTTCCTCCCCAAATAAGCAATATTATTTTTAAAAACCACATATTTAAAATCCACGCTTCAATGAAAGAAGGGAAGGGATCTGCCTCTGAAAGCAGAAATCACTGTATTTCGCTATTAATATTTGGAAGGGAAGCTAGAAAGCACGTTTTATTCGCACGGACGAAGCTGCAACTGCACACACAGGCAGGACTCTGCCGTCCCGACAGACAAATCTTTATACAGTAGCCGAGCGCAATGCAATAAACTATTCTGGACACCGGCCCATCTCACCTGCCTTAAGCATATGAATAAACTGCTACATTTTTAAGTGGTGTTTTTATTAAAATAAACTCAATGAGAATTTGGGAAGAAGTATCGAGGAAAGGCAAGCAGATGGAGGGACTAGCTGACACATAACAATAGCTGGTGAAATATTACTCTTATTTTCTGTAATAAACACCAAGATCAAAACATTATGCAAGTTAAATTTCCTTGAAAGGTTCCCAGCAGGAGTTTTCCTTTTTGTTTGTGCAGTACGCGATTTCCTCTCACCCACAAAAAACATACCAAGAATGTGCATGTGCCACTAACACTAAGCAGCACTTCCTTAATCACTCATTTCCAACAATTTATGGATGATCAGTGGCAAAAACGAGCAAAAATAATGAAAGCATGCAATGAAAGCTCATTGAGACAAACCGGCTTGGACTTCCTACTCATTTCTGTGTCTCTTTAAGATGGGGGTCTGATACAAATTAGCCACTGGGAAAAAAAAGTCATCTGGTCATAAAATACAGTACAGGGTCACTTTTATGTAAGTTTGCCAAAAGGGACATAAACCAGGACAATTTCAAACTGTGACACAGGATAGAAGTATATTAAAAAAATCTTTGTTCCTCCTCCATTGTGCTGTCATGTTGCTCAGCTTTATAGACATTCTGAGCACCAGCTCTGGCCTCTTCGCTTCCACCTGGTCTACCTAATTAATTAAACAAGGAAGTTACCTCGAATTTTTGTACTATTTGTTTTTATTATCATGCACTTCTTTTGATGTTCCAGGAGTTAACCTCTTAATCCACAGACTCTGTGTGTTGTGTTCTGAACATTTTGGGATGTCTGGATAATTTGGATAATTGGTCAGGATGTTGCTGTCGCTCATGTTAAACTTTATGCCATGACTCCAAGTTCAAAGATCAGTATTAAGGTAAAATACTTCATAAAGCCTTTTTAAAACTCTACACTCGTGATTACACAATACCCAGTTATTCCAGTTTTTCACAATGGTAAATCGCACTATTTGTATTTTCTTACAAGGAAATTACTCCTAAGCATCTTTATCTTTGTCAACTTCAAACAAATACAAATTTCAGTTGAAGTTACATCAAGACAAAGCATTTTTAAGGTCAACAAAAGGCATAGCAATTATCTCCTCAAAAATGCTTGCCTCCTTCACACAGCAGCACACACGTAACTTGCTGTGCAGTCTGTTATCACACATGGAAACATCAACACTGAACTACAGATGCTGAACTGCAAACACCACAATTTTGCTTTTTTTTTTTTGAGACAGAATGCTAAAGAATGAGGCTAATTCTGACATTAAGAAAGGTGGTTGACACCTTTGTTTCATAACTGTACTACAAAATTTGAGAAAGCCAGTGACAAAGAACTGAAAGAGCATCTAAACAAAAAACAGAACCTTATGCACAGACTCCACAAAGGAAGATAAGAAGAATATAGAATGATACAAAAATGTTTTCAGTACCAATGCAGGAGATTAAAGTTACTTCAGGTTCTCCCTTAGCTGAGTTAATAGCAGCAGCTAAGGTGTAACATGGCACAATGAGCTCCAAACACTTGTCTTGGAAAACCTAATTCACTCATGCATGAAAATACACGTGCATAAATACACACATGGCATGTACACATATGCACAAAGGTGCACACACACACACAGGGTGTTTCAAAAAGATGGACCCAATTTGAAATCATTCTATCTTTGAAATTGGGTCCATCTTCTTGAAACACCCTGTATTATACACCAGCAATATTGCTTTTATAATTGTTTTCCTGATATCAGAAGTCTGCAACTGCCATTAAATGGAAATAAACTATAGCAAGGAAGAGCACTTCAGCTCTTTAAAGGGGCACGGTCAACCCCCTTAGGCCCAAAATACCCTTTTTGAATTAACATAGTGGTTTTAATTAAAAACTCGGCAGAGAATCAGTTTGACTTTCAGTACAACACTGCATCCGTCCATGGCCAGTGCCTCATTTCCGTATTTCTCTCCCCTGCACAATATGCAAGTCCTCGGTTGTTTTAAACTGTTGCCTTGGGGAATCAAAAAGAGTCTATAAGAGGGGCCATGTGCCATTTGGAAAGTATACTAGCAACCAAGAAAAAAAAGCCATAGTAAATTGGAAGATGGTTAATCAAACCCATGCAGATTCATGGAACTTAAACAGTTGAGGAAACACTTCCTCACATAAACATGGAAAGTTATACAAACTTCATAATAGTAACCTGTGAGCTATCTGAAATATCATACCTTGCAACAAGTCCTCATTAGAGTGAGTAGATAAAAATCAACTTCTATAGCATAAGCTATGATAAAGACTCACACAGATGGCTAAAAACTTTGGAGGCTTCGGCCCATTTTTGATAATGCCTAACACTGTCACAATTAAAGCTGAACAAAGAAATCTATTAAAATTTAAAAATCCATCCCATTTCAGTACTGAACCTCTTTTAATCATTTAATCATTTTCAGAACTTAGAAAGAAACCCAGTAAATAATTCTTACATTAACACCTTCAAATTGACATCTTGACTGTGCACACCTAAATCTCAGGTGACCTATTTATTCATTATAGTGAAGGTAATTTTACAGCAAATTAAAGATGACCTGCAAAAAAAAAACTTCCACTGCAACAGTCTTTTTATCCAAGTTTTGAGCTGACCTGGGTATCCGGAACCAACTGCTTTCCCTACTCCCTGTATTCAGCTCCCAGCTGAAAAATTAAAGATTACATACCCTGTGCCAAACCTCCCATTTATAACAGATCACTCTTCTCTTAAATGCTGCAAGTTTTGCCAAACGTGTGAAATGTTCTTTTAAATTAGGATCACTAAAATCTGATTTTGCCAGTTCGTCATAGCATATTAATGATTTTTTACCTCTCCAGCCTGTTAGTTTGATGTGATGAATGACAAAATATGACTTTTCCTTAAACTTGCACAAGTATAATCAAAACCAAAAATATTTGCTAAAGTACCAGAATTCTACGAGGTAATCATGGTCTCAAAATCTTCTCTGAGAATAAATAAGCAATGTGTAAAAATATAAGGAAAGTAAAAAAGATGGGAAGTATCCTTCATAGATTCTAGAACTGAAAAGCTTACATGTAATCCTGAGTTCAATTAAGCAGAAATTTCACCAGATTCCCATTGCCCTATTATATGATGTAATTATTTTTAAAATATATATATTTAGTACTTATTGCAAGTAGAATCATTTATCCCCTCAGAATTTGACCAAAACAGCACACTCAATTTTAAATATCAACTTAGTCCAGAAGTGGCATTTGCCATTTCATTTGTCTTTGGTCAGCTTTCTTAGGAAGCATGTTCATATTTAAATGGATTAAATTCCTGCATCTTCACAAGCAGTTTTAGGGCTCACCCAAAGCCGGTAAAACAATTCAGTATACACCTGCATCCGTTCTGGACACTTGTAAACAGAGCTGCCAGGTAGAACAGACCTTGGACAAAGGCCTTGAGTACCTGTAGTAGGAACCACACTTGGCTTCTGGGATGTACCAGAAACACCCAGGAGAAGTCAAAGTAACAAAACATCACAAAAATTGGGTTGTGCATCTCCCCAGCTCCCTGCAACAGGTGAGTTTGGATACTAAAATCTGATCTTTTCTACCCTGATGAAGAAGCAACATGACTCTAAAGCACCAACCACCATCTTTTTCCTGACATCTGCCAACAGATCATGGTTCTGTCTCATCTGGAATTAAAAATGCTTCCAAGTGTAAACATGCAGTGGTGATCCTAATGACCTTGAATGGTATTTACTGACAGCCAGCTTTATGTAAAGCATGAGTTTAAACACAGCTGTAATACATGATGCATCTGTTAGAGCCAACATAAATCTACAAGTCAAGGGGACCCACCAGCAGTACTGTACATGGTAAACTAATGGAGAGATTCCTTGGGCTTGGCTGGATTGCAAGAGACATAAACCCCACTAAAATCAGTAAACGTTTCTTTTTTTAGAAGAAAATATATACATCAGCTGTGGCCTCCACTTGAAAACTGAAAGGACAAGCTGAGTTGCTTAAAGTTTTCTTAGCAGTACAGATACCTGACATGAAGGAAGAAGAGAATGTTTTCCAGCCAAGTTAGATAAGTTAAACACGGTAGTATGGACAATACTACACCCATTACCAAACTTCTTTAAAGTCAAACTCATTAGCTTAGTCATCCAGACTTATAAATGAAGTAACTTCGATACATCTACTGTTTGGTCAATACCAATCAATGCTGTGGTAGCATCAAGGAGCTCAGAAGAGGCTCCACCAAACACGTATTCACACACCACCTTGGCTGGGTCCTGCAGGCCCCTTCTTACACAGCTGTTATTGCTCAGGCTACGTAATCTCTCAGTAGCTTCATGTACAGAATAAAAATCTGTTTCTTCACATTATCATCATCTCCGAATTAAAATTTTCCTTCACGCTGTACTTGAAGTATCTTACATCCTTTGCTATCTTCCATTTTCCCTCTTAACTGTCTCCAATGAACCCTCAAATCCCAAGCTGGACGCAGAACTCTCTTCAGTTTTCCTTAATTCCACCAAGAACAAAAATTGCAACTTCAATGCCACCACACCACGTTCCTGTCAATGCAAACAGGAATCGTGTTTTCCTTCCCACCGCAACCCTCCCCTTGCTGATTTACGTTACATGTGATCAGGAAATGACTCAGGTCTTTCACATCCCTCTTTAATGCATTTCATTCTCCTGATTTCAGAGCACTTTTCAAGATCCTTTGCTTTCTAATAACCATCATCCGAAAAGCACGGAATCCCCTCAAGTGTAGTATCATTAAAAACAAAAGTGTAATCCTTTAGATGATAAAGATTAATGAAAACGTGCTACAACTGGTCCCCAGACAGTCATTCCAGTTTAATTTAGTTGATATTTATGATTTGAAATTCATTTTACTGTGCCTCCCATTACAGTAATTCTTCATTTCTTTAGTTCTCATATTAATACATCAGTTATCCTATTGTTCAGAAATTGCTTTGTGAAATTCCATGCTGAGCCGAAATACTCAGCCCTCACAACTTGAATATAGTCAACTAAGTTGAATATTCTCAGTTATTCTCTATCCATTTAAGACAGGTTTTTAACATATTGTTAATATTGACCACATTTGAATCTTTTTTGGGATATCTGTAATATCTTAAAATTCAAAAATGAAGCTTGTTTTCTCTGAGTCATCTGTTACTTAGTCTGTGTTATCTATTTAATCAGCTTTCCCGTTAGTACTAAGCCTGTACTTCTTTCCCTTGTTACTTTATTTCTAGTGTATTTATTGAGCCTTCTCTTTTAGCATCCCAACAAAACCATTTTCAAAAAAATAACACCTTGATTAAAACATTTCATTACTAAAAGTAAGAAAAGTCTTTTATTGATCTCAGTATACATGTAATTAACGGTAGTTTCCTACCTTTTTTAAGCCAGCAAATCCTTCTGACTCCAGGAAGAAAAAGGCAAAGGGCATCAACACAAACAAACATAAATTTGAAAAAAGAGAAGCAAGATTCCATAAACCTGCAACAAACAAGAAAAAGTTTACATAAGTTTCTCAGCTTTAAAAGTCAAAGATGTCACATTTTCTTCTCCTGTATATAAGAATGTAGTATACATACAAGTACTAACAGAAGCCAGGTTTTTATAGATAGTTATTTACTGGGAAGTGCTGAAAAATACCCATCTATCTGCATAATGATCTTCAAATAAAAATTGGATACCAACTTAAATAGCAGCAACTGTCTGAAATCTTGGAAGACAGACTGCAAACTCAGATGGGCGACTTCTACAACATCCCGCTCACAGAAGAAAGCAGTCAATGTTGTTTTTCTCAATTCAGTAAGGCTTTTATCATCTCCCATACATCTCCTCATAGTCTAATTAATGAAGTATGGGCTACGTAAGCAGGCTCTGAGGTAGACTGAAAACTGGCCAAGCTTCTGGGCTCAATGGGTTGTGACCAGCAGTACAATGTCAGGCTGGAAACCAGTCACCAGTGGTATACCCCAGGAGGTTGATACTGGGTTTAGCGTCTTCATTAATGACCTGGATGATGGGAGAGTGTGCTTCCTCAGCAAGTTTGCTGAAGATGCAAGATCACAGAATCATAGAATCACCTTGGTTGGAAGAGACCTTTAAGGCCATTGAGTCCGACCATAACCCAACTCTGGCACTAAACCATGTCCCTAAGAACCTCATCTGCACATCTTTTAAACCCCTCCAGGGATGGTGACTCCACCACTGCCCTGGGCAGCCTGTTCCAATGCCTGACAACTCTTTCCATGAAGAAATTTTTCCTAATACCCAATCTGAACCTTCCCTTGCACAACTTGAGGCCATTTCCTCTCATCCTGTCACTTGCTACTTGGGAGAAGAGACCAACCCCTCCATGCTCCAAGCTCCTTTCAGGCAGTTCAGAGATCAGAAGGTCTCCCCTCAGCTCCTGTTCTCCAGGCTGAACCCCCCAGCTCCCTCAGGCGCTCCCCAGACTTGTGCTCCAGCCCCTTCACCAGCTGCATTGCCCGTCTCTGAACTCGGTCCAGCACGTCAATGTCTTTCTTGTCATGAGGGGCCCAAAACTGGTCCCAGGATTCAAGGTAGATCCTCATCAGCACCAAGTACAAGGGGACAATCACTTCCCTGGCCCTGCTGGCCACACTATTCTTGATGCACAAAATGGGGAGGAGCAGTGGCCTGCCACTCAGAAGAACCTCAAGGAGGAAGACAAACAAGCAGAGAGCACACTAGGGACAGGTCTGCCCAAAAGCTGCTTTGCAGAAAAGGCCTTAGAGGTTCTGCTAGACACCAAGTTGAACTCAAGCCAGCAACAGGCCCTTGCAGCAAATGCGGCCAACAGCACCCCAGGCTGCATTAGAAGTGTTGTCAGCAGGTCAGGAGAGGTGATCCTGCCTCTCTGCTCAGCACCGGTGGCACATGTGGAGCACCACATCCAGTTGTGGGCTCCTCCACACAAGACAGACACAGCCATACCACAGCAAATCCAGCAAAGGACCACAAAACTGATTAAAGGATTGGAGCCACTGTCATACAAGGAAAGGCTATGAAAGCTGGAATTGTTTGGCCTTGAGAAGAGAGGACTTGGGGAAATTATATCAATGTATATGGAAAGAGCAAGGAAAACAGACTCTTCATAGTGGTATCCAGTGAATGGAGAAGAGACAACGAGCATGAATTTAAAAAACTGGAAAGCCTACTTAAACATGAGAGGGGGGAAAAAAAGGAGGAAAAAAAAAAGCAACAGCACACTTTTCCCCACTGTGAGTGCAGTCAAACACTGCAACAGCTTGCCCAAGGAGGTTTTGGGGCTTGTAGTCTCCATCCCTCAACACACTCAAAGCCCAACAGGGCAGCACCTTGAGCAGCGTTTTCCAACTGACTCTGCTTTGCGCAAGGGTGCTCAGAGCAGACGATTTCCAGAGGTCACTTCCAACCACAACCATTTTGTATCTAGCTGAAAAAAATCAACAACTGACTAAAACTAAGACATCTGTAAGACACATGTGACATCTGCAGGAAGGGAAAAGCTTTAGAGAACAACCTGAAGTGATAACTGATCTCCATTAAGTGTATCTGCTCTATTTAGATTATCTAAGCTCAACACTTGCTGAAAACACTTGTTCCTGGTGCGTAAACATGAACCCACCATCATCCCATCAAAAGGTGTGCAGGATGCTGTGTTTCTTCTTTATAAAAGCAGCAGCTTACCTGCAATTCAGTACTAGTGCAGCTAACAGGTTTAACTAGTATCACATGTTCTGCATCCTGAAAACACAGCTTTTATTTTGTAGTTGTGAAAAACAGGCGCAGTACCCCACCTTCCCCAAAACACACACATTTCCACAATCCTGCAGGACTATATTATATCACCTGAAAGTCAAAAAAAGAACAACCCCCATGATAAGAAAATTTGAACTAACAGCTTTGTTTATGTCTTTATTCTCATGTACAGGCTTGTTCTTTTCCATTTTGGAAAGAATAGGGAAGGAAAGTGACATTTACTGCATGTCTGAGTAATTCATTGTTGAGAGAAATTCCTATATTCCAAATGTAAAATACTTAGCACTTACCTTCATCTACAGCCCTTTAAAAATGCCTTCACCATATATTTTTCTTTAAATGAAATTAAATGTCAAGGAGAAATAAAAACAGGGTAGGAGGGGGACAAGAAATCTACTTCTTCAGCAATTGATAGCATCAGGACACCAAAAACCACACTCCGCCAAATAAACTACAGAAAACAAACCAAGAAAATTCCAAAAGATGCGTGAAATATAACACTAATTGCTAAAGAAAACACACTGCCTAAAGGTGGCTAAAATCCAGTTAACAAAGAGGGGGATTTTTCCTTTTGAATTTGCTTAGCCAGGAAGCTCCTGTTACCATTCAAGGAACATTCACGCATAGCAACATCAGCAAGAATGTCATTAACAGCCCTTACTAGAGGTACATTAACTCAAGCAGTCTGCATTGCGTACTTTTTTTTTCCCCACTCAGAAAATTAAGACAGAAATACTATTAGATGGGGGTGGGGGCCTTATTTCAGCAGTTTTCTCTAACTAAAAACAGACAGGGCATTCAGTTACCTGATGCAAAGCTGAACACCTGGTTGTCCTAATTTCAGCAGCTCTATTACATGTACATCTACAATGTAAACCGGGCTTAGGAGCTGCACAGTATGTACGGAGCACTTGAAGGGAGGGCAGAGCGGTGCACATCCAGAGTGAGATTTAAGAAGTTAAAATCCAAACACTTACACATTAGCAGCTGACAGGAACCACACTTACAGAATATCAAACTACAGAGCTACAATATGCATGTAAAGTTAGGAAAGGACAGTGCTGTACTGCTGCTGACATATACAGTTTCCTCAAAGTAAGCAAGAGAGCCCTCTTCTTCCTCTACCGTATTTTTTATCCTAATCTGACAGTTCAGAAAGCAAATCAAAATAGACCCAGAAAAAATAATTATTTCCTACTACACTGACTGCATCATAAACTTGCATGAGAGACTTGCAGATAAACATATATAAAAGCTTCAAGAAGTCTATTACAATTTTTTTCTTTTGCATTTTTAGTGACTTAAGACTATCCCTCATAAAACAAGTTAAGAAAACAAAAATTAAAAATCTCACAGCCTTTGCCAAACAGATAAGACACCCGTCAATTTTTCTTCTTTCCTTTCACAGCAGTTTCATTACGTTTTACCCCCACCTGGTGGTTGTATCCAGCAACAGCACAAGTGAACATCCAGCTGTCAGAACTACTTCTGGGTTTAGTTCAACACGCATTAGACAAGAGTGTTTATACTGGATCCAGGTATGGGCTTTCTGGCTAGTTTAAAAAATTAAAGGCATATATTTTCTCTTTTTCTATATGCCACAACTAATGGAACAGTCTACAGAATAAAACCCCTTAATGTTACATTCGAGTTTTTGACTTTCTGTAATTGATAAATCTAGCAAAATCAAAGTGTTCAAAAGCAGTAAAAATTTTCCTGTTTCGTAACATCCTCAAAGCAGTATGCAAACCACACATGAAGGCTATGCTAGACAGAGTAATACAGAGATAAGAACATTTTCTGAACTTGGGTGCTTGTGACAGAACTATCAGCTCTCCAATCTTGCACAGATATTTCATAACTTACTTCCAAAAGATATTGCCACTGCATGAAATAGGTTTTCGCAGAGCAGCGCGATGCCACTGTGCAAACCTCGCGAGTACCGCAAGAGGGAGTCCTTCCCCAAGGTAATGTTTCAAAATAAAGAACACTGACTTTTGCCAAGTTACAGTAACAGAAACCTCTGGTCAGATCTAAAATCTGCTGATGTTTCTGAATTTTCCAAAAACCTGTAATGAATCTTAGTTAAGTTCAGTCACGTCTATCCCTGGCATAAGTTTTGCAATACACAGACACACCAAGATCCTGAATTTACTTCCCTGCTGGCCATTACTGTTGGACTTACTAAATATAAATTATACAGTGCTCACAAAGTGGTGCTTTCTAAAGATTATCACATTAAAACAAAACAAAAAAAAAGATGATCACTGGAAAATTCAAAGGCCTTCCTATGTGACAGTCACATTTTCCAGGAGCTTCCTAATTAACCCAAGTTTTCTCAAGTATTGTAGTGTGAAAGTCAAGTCTGACAGTGTGAAAATTTCTGAATTGGGTATTGCATAATTTCCACTCGCTGAAACATTTTTATTGTAGGTTTTCTAAAGCCAATTCAGATAAGGAAGGATTATTTTCCTTCCTTCCCCCCCCCGCCATGTTTGGGAGTAAAGAACAGAAATCTGTCTGAGCAGCTATATCTGCATGAAAAGTGAGAATCAGCTGTGGTATTTTTTTCTTCCACGTAAGAGACATACTAAATTAGCGATCCCTCATGATGTGCGACAAAACAGATCATAGAATAACTCAGCTAAACGAAAGTCATGTACTCTGACGTCCTGGTTTCAGCTGGGATAGAGTTTATTTTCTTCCTAGTAGCTGGTACAGTGATGTGCTTTGGGTTTAGTATGAGCAGAACATTGATAATACACTGGTTTGGTTTTTGGCAAATGAAGGACTTTTCAGCAAGAAGGTTGCAAGTGCACAAAAAGCTGGCAGGGGGCACAGCCAGGACCCCTGACCCCACCTGGCCAACGGGATATTCCATACATCATGCTCAGTATGTATTTTGGGGGAAGGAAGAACGATTTGTCTTCTCAAGTCACCACTACCTGTGATGGATCCCGGCTTTCTTGACGATGGCAGAACACCTGCCTGCTGATGGAAAGTAGCGAACAAATCCCTTGTTTTGCTTTCTTTCCTTGCATGAGCAGCTTTTGCTTTACTTACTCAACTGTCTTTAACTCAGCCCAAGAGTTTTCTCACTTTTACTCTGATTCTCTCCCCCATCCCACCATGAGCGAGTGCGCAACTGCTGGCTGGGGTTAAACCACAACATCTGATCCGCTGCTTAAAGCTGCTGAAGAACAATTAGGTTGCTCAGGGCTTTCGCCAGCCGAATTTTGGAAAACTTCCAAGGATTTAGATCTGCCAGTCTCTCTGGACAACCTGTTCCAGTGTTCAACCACCCCCAGTGTGAAGAATTCTTGCTTTGTGTCCTGCAAACATTGCTTCTTGCCTCTCACTGCACAGCCTGGAGAAGTTGGCTCTATACAAACCCCTCACCACTTGCAAATCCAGCTGTGCCCTGGCTTTCCTGATTTCACACCGGGATATTAACCCAGGTGGTATTTCTACACCCCTCCTGGGCAGTTCATCCCTACTTCTACCTTCCATACACTTCCTTTTGGGTTTTGAGCTCAGTTTATCATTAAGCCAGATCGACCTCCTATGACACCTGCTCATTTTCTTGGACGCCGAGGTGCATGTTTTGATTCTCGAAGGTTTTCCTCAAAAGTAAGTGCCTCTCCTGGCTTCCTTTGCCTCCAGGGCATTCTCCAGTAAGGTCCCACATGCACATTTCCTGAGGAAGACCAAGTCTACTCTCTCAAAATCCAATGTCATTATTCTACTCTCTCCCTTCCTCACTTTTCTCAGGTCTTAAACTACCAGTGTCAGGGTCACCATTGGCCACCACACCTACAGTGAGATCCTACTTATCCACAGCTTTAAAATTTTACTGCCCAGATAACACAAAAAATACTCAATTAGTTTCAGAAACATGACAGATAATATGCATTATATCCTGTCTTCACCTATCCCCATTTAATTTGTTGTAAACATTTTTAATCTTAATACCACCCTTGCAAGTTAGGGATCTGGAAATTCATTAATTCGCTATCTGTGAGTATTAGACATTTAGCAAAAAGTGTACTTTTCAGAGAAATTTCCCCCAAAGCCCAATTATCACCTTTTCACAAGAACAGAAAGAAGACAGCACAGTTAACTTGTAAATTACTTGTACCAGATTAAATACACTGTTTCACATCGTGAAGCTATTATCTCCTTTCTCCAGCCAAATCTACTAAATAATGTCCTGTTTCCACCAGTTATTTCCCTCAGACACATAGAAGTGTTCGAATTATTTTCAAATATCCATTACACGTCAGACATAAGCACATTAACCAATATCGGAAAGCCTGCAAAACACATTCTGCCAGACATCAAGACATCACGGCAAGTACATGTAATTTTTTTTTTGTATCTTGATTTCCTTGAAATAGTTTATTTTTCTTGTGCTTCCTTACCACACTTGATACACTTATATTCTACAATTTTCCTTGTTTACAAATAAATCACTAACAGTTCAATTAAACTATTTAATCCTAACTGCTCATAGCTAGCAAGTTTCTTAAAACATTTTTGTAGAGAAAAGATTTAAATGTATCATCATACAGAGAGAGGCTTATGAATCTTGCATTAACACATGAGAAAGAAATTTAACTGTGTTTTCAAGTTAGCTTCTAGTAATTCTTTTTCTACATTAATAATCAAAGAAGTGAATTTGGTTTAATTCCATCAAGTCTGCACAATTCTTTAAAAAACTAAGAAGAGTTAAGACAGACTTTTGTGATATGTGACACAGCAGCAAAACCAACTAGCTAGTAACACATGAACAATTCAATTAGCACTTAAGTGAAAACATAGTTATTAGTTTGAAAATAAGAACATATCTGTGCAAGTACAATGAAGACATCCAGTTTAATTACATTATGCTGAGTACTAACCATGAATTAGTGAGCCATTTAACCACTGAATATAGTAGTTTTGTGGAAAAGAAAGCAGGATCTCATTGCTGATTATTGAGAATGGTAGAAGCAGGACGGCACCAGCTGAAACTGCTAGAGTGAAGGTGCTCAAGAACAGCCTGAAAGTTAAAGAAATGTACCACTGTTACCACCAACATGCTCTCAACAGGAGGAAAAAAGTAATTAGCCTACCTATTAATCACTGTCTGAAGGTAACACATTCTTACATCGCAAAAGGGCAGAACAAACTGATTTCCACAATATTTCACTTCCAAAAAGCAAATTTCAAATACCAAGTAGTTTACAGAATCCAGTAAAAATAATTAGTTTTTACCAACTACCACAATTATTCTCTTGGGACTTGCATGCATTCAATTCCACTGTCATACACAGGTTATATTATTTGAGTTCACAGAATATCTTTTCATAAATCTATTTTAGTTTTCACTTCCCACATAGACACAGAATGAAAAAAATCCATTTCTATATTCTTTCTACAATTTTTAAAAGCAGAGCAGCTTTTTAATCTCTAAAAAGTGAGTACAATTACACATAAGCAAATATTTTAACACCAAACTGAAAAACAACATTGCTTTAGTTTTTCAGGTATCATCTCATATCTTGGCATTTTCTGACAACTGTAAAGCCAATACAAAGAAATCATCAGAATTATGTAAAATATTTAAGCTTATTCTTTCTAGATCTCAAATATGACTTACATCAAATGCCATCTTGTGGCATTAAGAAGAACTGTTTTCTTCAAAAATATAAGACTAACAAAAACATTATAACAGAACTAATCCAATGCTAGAATAAAATAAGAAATCATTCTCAAAATTACACGACAAAAAAGATAAATTTCATGAGATCATTCCTACAATAGAAATGTCAGTAAGTTGCTTACAGAGATCTTATTTTAACAGTCTACAAATCCATTTTTCATTCACACAATACTTAACTTAGAGAAGAAAGTATGGGTGACTTATTTTATTTTAAAATATTCTTGTATGTTTTTGTTGTTTTCTGAGGTGTTTTCTCTCTTTTATTTAAGGATGTTTAAGTATTCTAAGGTAGAATTGTGAAACCAAACACACCACAGCCTTTCAAGGTGCTACAGCAGTTTGGGTTTGTTTTCTCCCCCCACCTTCCTCTTCGGTCCTGATAATTATGCAATGTAAAGCAACATCCATCTGCATATGTTTGACAGTTATTGCTTTTTGGAAAATAACATGCACACTTAAGGAAGAAGAAAGCTTAGGCTGAGGGAACAAGAAGCATTTCATATGTATAACAACACTTAAAAAGAAAGGCTATTAGTCTGATGGAAGTGCTAATCTTGTCTTACACTGTTTTCGCATGAAGAACACAGTATATACAATTGATATTTGTTGTATTTTAAAGCTAAACTAGAAATTAGATGCAGGGGGATAACAGTTAATATGGCAAATTTTACACTTTGAATATTGAAAGACTGAGAACCAGGCTGAGACCACCACTGCTATGGAAATAATTCCATCTAGAAGAGCCTTCATTGTATTCTTAAAGAGCAGAGGAGAGATGCTCCTCTGCTTGTGAGGGAAGAGTTTCATGGCATTTAAAAGTATATCTTTTCCTTCAGATCTGAAATAAACCTTGTGGCAAGTATGCATTTCAAATTCATAAAAAATATTGGTCTCAGACACTACTGGGAGAAGTGTGCTTAAGATTTACTTGATTTTTGTACACCCTGGAAGCTCGCCACAAATGCACAACTAAAAGTGAACAGTTTGCGATGTACTCAGCACTTTCCCAGGGTACAAGACAAATCAATAAAATACTCAATAAGAACATTGCAATAAGTAGGAAGCCCGTATAGTTTAGCAAATCGTGTAACAGAGAGGGCAGCAACAGCCCACAGATATTCCGCAAATCTGCAGACATATTTAAATAGGAAAGATAAATATTTATCTTTATAAAAGAACAGGAAGAAGAGAGTTGCTGGTAGACCAGCAGGTCTGGCAAGTGCTTGTCTTCCATTTGTTATTCTTTTTTAAGTTTTTTTAGATGATCAAATACAGATGTCTACTTCAGGGTGAGCTAACTTGCCTTCCAGGATCCATCACCTCCCTTGAGAGGACTTCCATCGACTGCAGAGGGAATTTAAACACCTACCTCCCACTAAACACTTAAATTTTAGAGATCTAAACTTAGGCACAAGTCTTACACCAAGTTCCACCTCTTGCACCAGGTCCTTGTGCAATATTCTGGGCAACTTCATGCCTACCAGGCAAACCAGGCGTGAAGAAAGCCCTAGACCAAAGTGCCTTGCCTCTTGTCATGCCTTTCATAATACAAGGTACCACCCAAATCTTGTTCCTCTACCTTCTAGCAACCTATTTGCTGTCACGTTTTAAATAGTCTCTTATTTATTTGGAAGTTTACAAGATTCCTACCATAACAATATATCCAGGAAAAAAAGTTCTGCTAAAAAAGAGCTATACATACGATATTCTGTTAACGATAGCATCTTCGTCCTCTTGCTCATCTGAAAATTAAATTACAGCAGGTTATATTCAAAAGTTAGTCATCCTTCCTCAGGCTAAAATGCCTACACATAGGAATAATTTTAATTTACAATTAAAATTTAGAATTACTAAAATAATTTATCAGCATTAATATTTTAAGAACATTCCTACTAAAAATGAATACTTTTTTTTTTTTGCTAGTCTTAAACTCTTTCCAATCAATGTAACTATGAAGTTCTTTCACTTTCTTTAAGTATCCAGATCAAAACTTCTTGGAAACATCTCCCACAGAACTCTATGGCAAACCAGCTTTCAGACTGCTACCACCACAGCTGCTGCTGGGAACGGTCCCTGTGGGCACCTCTGAAACCATGGAGAGCGGGCAAGCTTTGGGGAAAGTCTTAGGGTCTGTAAATAAATGTTTCATTTTCAGTAATAATGTATTTTTAAAAATAAGAAAGCATTCCCAGAACAGTAGTGATGACCACTCAGTTGCTTCCCCTTACTTATTCCTCCTACCGACTCTGGGGAATTTGGGGGAGAGGGGAGAGTTGTTGTTGTTCTTGTTTGGTTTGGATTTAAGATACCACAGCTTCCCTTCCAGTATTTCACATTTCAGACAATTTTTGTTCACTTTTTCATCAATTAACATCCCAACTTTTTGAAGCATTATCAATACTTAACTCAGAGGTCAACCACTAATATACCCTTCATTTATTCTGTACATCCTTCTCTACACACATTCATACACAAATGCATGCATTTCTACACTTGAAATCACTTTAGAGTCAGCTTTCTTCTTTTCAGTCTCTCAGGTTTTCCAGGAGAGGTAACTCAAATTTATTTTAAAACCTAAGAATAAATAAAGCCAGGTGTTTCAAGTTCTTAAGAGTCATGCACACGCTTGCAATAAACATGCAGCCACTATCATGCTATTTTGAAATTGTTCTGTGAAAGTACATCGGGTTATTGTTTCTGCTTTTTGATGAGAATTTTATGGTGTTTTGAGAGACTAAGTCAAGGTCTCTTATGAATCATTTTGGCTAGAGAGCTTGTTGTAGAAATAAACAATTTGTCCTGAAAGAGTTCCAGATGTGTTAACTCTTCAAACATGTCTCATCAGGAAGATCCTAGCAGGCTACAAAGTTTGCTGAACTAAATGCTCACAAAGCTTCCATAAATCAGGACAGCTGCAGAGCCGTTCCTCTCAGTAGCTGATGAGATCAACTGCTAAAAAGTAAAAGTGTCTTTACATTCAATAGCATTTGTCAAACCAGTTTCCCCTGCCTGTTCTTCCCTATCTCCAGTTTTGTAGTACCCAAAATACATATCAGGATCAGAAGATAGTACCCGGCTTACTCACTCGTTTAACTATTTCCTACGTTTAAAGAGGTGCACTTTTTTTAAAAAAGGTATTAAATTTCTTGAAGAGTTTACTTCTTTAAACATGAATCCAATTACGAAAGCAGTTCTACACAGGTCACTACAGATCAATAAAAAGTTTCTGTTAAAGTTCAAAGTGCCAAGATCACCACGCATAAGAATGCTTCTCCAGCATGACTATCACCGAGGTCACAGATCAGTTGTCAAGAGTCAAAGATCCTGCCATTTTGTACAGATTCTTATTCTGCTTGTTTTT